>NC_137169.1:7954375-8661875 GCF_951394435.1 Stenella coeruleoalba
TCTTGAATAACAGTAGTTCAAACAAGACATTTTTCCCCTCACTCTTTATTTTGAAAAGTTTCCAACTTATAGGAAAGTTGAAAGAATAATACAGAGAACTCCTGTAAAACTCCCATAAAAACTTCACCAATATACACTGTTTACATTTTGCTGAATTAGCTTTATCTCAGTCTCTTTATGTATATTTTTGAAGGATTTGATAGTAAGTTACAGACATCATGATATTTCATCCTAGAATACTTCATCTTGTCTCTCGTAAGAGTAAGGTTATTCTCCTACATAACCATAATACCATTATCACACAAGAAGTTTGGTATTGATGAAATATTATTTACAAATACCACATTCAAAATTCTCCAATTTAAAAAAACAATCAGGATCCAATGAAGAAATAGGGAGTGCATTGATTTGTCTCTTTAGTATGCTTTAATTTAGAACGACTCCCTAGCCTTTAAAATTTTTTAAAAACTTTTTACTGCTGTTTAACATACACCCAGAAAGTACACCAATTATGTGTCCAGCTTGGTGAATTTTCACGGAGTGAGCACACACTTGTGTAACCAGTACTCAGATCAAGAAATCAAGCGTTACTGGGACCTCAGAAGCCTCCTTGGCGTCCCTCCCATTACTAGCCAATCCCCCAAAGCTGCCCCTATCCTAACTTAAAATCCATAGATTAATAGCTTTTTGAGTGACCAAGTCTTTGTGGCCAAAAGCTTTACTGTGGAATTCCAATAGATGTGTTGTGGTCAGTTTTGACAAATGTATATACCTGTGTAACCACCACCACAATCAACATCAAAACAATTCCCATATTCCTGAATGTTCCCTTACCTTGCTTCCCAGTAAATCCTAGCCTTTGGCCTCAGGAAATCTGAACTTCTTTTTATCACTATAGATTATATTTGTCTCTCCTAGGATTACATACGAATGTATTCATAATGTAAATATTCTTTTGTGTCTCACTTTTGCTCATAATAATGTTTGTGAAATTTATATTGTATGTCTCAGTAATTCATTACTTTTTATTAGTGGGTAGTATTCCATTGTATAGCTATACCACAGTTTGTTGATCTGTTCACCACTTGATGGATCTGGATTATATTAATTACCTATTGCATAACAGTGTTATTATAAATTTAGCAGCTTAACGCAGTACATGTTTATTGTCTCACAGTTTCTGTGGGTCAGGAGTCAGGACACAGTTCAGCTGAGTCTCACAAGGCAGCAGTCAAGGTGTCTGCCTGGGCTGTGATCTCATCGGAGTCCTGACTGGGGAAGGATCTGCTTCCTAGCTCATGTGGTTATTGACAGCATTTAGTTCCTTATGGACTTCAGACTGAGGACCTCTCTTTGTGACTGGCTGTCACCCAGGACCTGCCCTCAGTTTCTTGCCACATGGGTCTTCCCAGGATGGCCACTTGTTTCCTCAAAGGCAAGTGGACATTACAGTCTTAGATATTGTAACCACATGCATGTAATTACATGCATTCTGTCACTGTTACTGTACTCTGTTGGCCAGAAGCAAGTCATAGTTCCTGCCCACACTCAAGGGGACAACACAAGGGCATGAATACCAGGAAGTGGGGATCATGGCAGTCACATTAGAGTCTTTCCCCCACATGATTGGTTCTAGTTTGGGGCTACTATAAATATTCAAGTGTGTTTGTGAATACATATGTTTTCATTTTTCTTGGTAAATACCTATGAGTGTATTTACTGGGTCACATGCTAAGTGTATGTTTAGTTCTATAATAAATTGCTTACGTGTTTTGCAAAGTTGTACTATTTTTCATTCCACCAGCAGTGTATGAGCATTCCAGTTGCCCCACGTCCATATCAACCCTTGGTATTGTCTGTCTGTTTTAGTGAGTATGTAGTGGTATTTCACTGTGCTTTTAATTTGCATTTCTGTGTTGACAAATAACATTAAGCAGCTCTTTTCATGTGCTTATTGGTAAAGGCTGAGGTTAATTTTTTTTTTTCCCCATATGGATATCAGTTGTTCCAGCATCACTTGTTGAACAGATTACCCTTTCTCCATTGAATTATCTTGCCATCTTTGTCAAAAATAAAAAAAATTGTATATAATAGGTTAATTTCTGGACTCTCTTCTGTTCCATTTATCTATGTTTCTCCTAATGTGAAGGAAATACAGTTGACTCTTGAACAACAGGAGTTTGAACTGCCTGGGTCCACTTATACTTGGATTTCTTTTTCAACAAATACATATTACAGTACTACACAATTCATGGTTGGTTGAATCCATAGATATGGAGGGCTAACTGTAAAGTTACATGTGGATTTTTGACTGTGCGGAGGGTCAGCCCCCGTAACCACTGTGTTGTTCAAGGGTCAATCGTACTATCTTGAATGCTGTAGCTTTATAGTAAATCTTGAAATCAGGTAGTGTAAAGTGTTCTGACCTTATTCTTTTTCAGAATTGTTCTAGCTTTGGTCCATTGCATCTCTATATAAATTTTAGAATCAGTTTATCAGTTCTTACAAAAAAGCTTGCTGGGATTTTTACTGGGATTGTGTGGAATCTATAGATCAGTTTCGGGGAGAATTGACATCTTAACAGTATTGATCCTCTAATTCCGTAAAATGATATATGTCTCCATTTAGGTTTTTTTTTTTTTTTTTGTGGTATGCGGGCCTCTCACTGTTGTGGCCTCTCCCGTTGCGGAGCACAGGCTCCGACGCGCAGGCTCAGCAGCCATGGCTCACGGGCCTAGCCTCTCCGTGGCGTGTGGGATCCTCCCGGACCGGGGCACGAACCCGTGTCCCCTGCATCGGCAGGTGGACTCTCGACCACTGCGCCACCAGGGAAGCCCCTCCATTTAGGTCTTTGATTTTCCTTACTAGTATTTTATAGTTTAAAGCGTGTAGGTCATGTACACATTCTGTTAAATTTCTCTCTAAATATTTCATTTTTTTTGTATTTAATGTTTAAATTTCATTTTTAATTGTTCAGTGTTAGTGTATAGAAATAAAATTGAGTTTGTGTGTTGGCCTTATATCTGCAGCCTTGTTAAGCTCATTTGTAATTCTAATAGTTTTTTGGGTAGATTCCTTGTTTCTCTGTAGATGATTATGTCATCTGCAAGTAAAGACAGCTTTACTTCTTGCTTTCCAATTTGTATGCCCTTTTTTTTCTTGCTTTATTGCACTGTGCAGGACTTTTAGTACAATGTTAAAAGAAATATTGGGAGTAGACATTCTTGCCTTATTCCTGATCTTAGGGAAAATGCACTCAATCTTTCATATTTAAATATGATGTTAGCTATAGGTTTTTCAATTTCTAAATTTTAAAAATTTTTTATTTTTGGCTGTGTTGGGTCTTCATTGCTGTGCATGGGCTTTATCTAGCTGTGGTGAGCTGGGGCTACTCTTTGTTGCGGTGCACAGGCTTCTCATTGCAGTGGCTTCTCTTGTTGTGGAGCACGGACTCTTCTAGGTGCACGGCATTCAGTAGCAGCATGTGGGCTCAGTAGTTGTGGTGCGCGGGCTCTAGAGCTCAGGCTCAGTAGCTGTGGCGCACGGGCTTAGTTGCTCCGCGGCATGTTGGCCTTTGCCAGACCAGGGATCAAACCCATGTCCCCTGCGTTGGCAGGCGGATTCTTAACCACTTCACCACCAGGAAAGTCCCAACCATAGGTTTTTTTGAAGGTCCCCTTTATTTTTACTTTGCTTAGTTTTTTTTTAATCATATGTGTTTTGAATGTTGTCAGGTGCTCTTTTTGCTGTCTGTCGAGTTGATTCTATTGTTTTCCTCCTTTATTCTGTTAATATGTGAGTTACGTTGATTGATTTTTCAAATGTTAAACCACCCTTGCATTTGTTGGATAAATTCCACTTGGTCATGATATATTACCCTTTTTATTGATATATAATGCTGGATTTGATTTGGCAATATTTTGTTAAGGATTTTCACATTTATGTTTATGAGCGATATTGATTTATAGTTTGTGTGTGTGAAATCTATGTCTAGTTTTGTTGTCAAGGTAATGCTGGCCTATCAGAATGAATTGGGAATTTTTACCTTTTTTTTGGCTGTGCCACGCATCTTACAGGATCTCGGTTCCCAGACCGGGGATTGAACCCGGGCCACGGCAGTGAAAGCCCGGAATCCTAGCCACTAGGCCACCAGGGAGCCCCCACCCCCCGACCTTTTTTTTCTATTATACTTTCTGAAATAGTTTATTATAAGACAGCTATTATTATTTTCTTAAATGTTTGATAGAATTCACCAGTGAAGCCACCTGGGCCTAGAGTTTTCTTTTAAAATTTTAGTTGTAAACTTAATTTCTTTTTATTATTTATTTATTTATTTTGGCTGCACCAGGTCTTAGTTGCGGCATGTGGACTTCTTAGTTGCGGCATGCATGCAGGATCTAGTTCCCCGGCCAGGAATTGAACCTGGGCCCCCTTCATTGGGAGCATGGAGTCATACTCACTGGATCTCCAGGGAAGTCCCTTAATTTCTTTTTAAATTAAGTATTTTAAAATTATGTTTTAAATTATTAATTATGTATTTTAAAAACAGATATAAGGCTATTAAGCTTTTCTGTTTTTTTCCTAGGGTCAGCTTTGGCATATTGTGTCTCAAGGAATTTGCAGTCATTTGCAGTTGTCAAATTTGTTTGTAAGGTTTTTCATAATATTCCCTTATCTTTTTAAAAAAATTATTTATTTATTTATCTTATGGCTGTGTTGGGTCTTCGTTGCTGCACGTGGGCTTTCTCTCTAGTTGCAGCAAGCAGGGGCTACTCTTTGTTGCAGTGCGTGGGCTTCTCATTGTGGTGGCTTTTCTTTGTTGCAGGCTCTAGGTGTGCGAGCTTCAGTAGTTGAGGCACATGGGCTCAGTAGTGGCTCACGGGCTCTAGAGTGCAGGCTCAGTAGTTGTGGCACACAGGCTTAGTTGCTCCGTGGCATGTGGGATGTTCCTGGTCCAGGACTTGAACCTGTGTCCCCTGCATTGGCAGGCAGATTCTTAACCACTGCGCCACCAGGGAAGTCCCTCCCTTATCTTTTAAATGTATATAAAATACGCAGAGATTTCGCCTTTTTCATTCCTAATGTTGGAAATTAATGTCTGTTTTAATTGATCAGTCTGCATACAGATTTATCAATTTTAGTGTTCTTCAGAACACCAGTTTTTATTTCATTGATTTTCCTCTGTTGTTTTAAATTTTATTTCTTACTGTTTACTTTGGGTTTCATTTGTTCTATTTTTCTAGCTTCTTTTCTAAAGTCACTAACTAAAACTGTAAACTTCCTTCTAAGCACGGCTTTTGCTGCATTCCACAAATTTAGATGTGTTGTGTTTTCATTGTCATTCAGTTCAGAATATTTTCTTACTTCCCCTGTAATTTCTTCTTTGACCCATAGATTATTTAGAAGTCTGTTTAATTTCCAGACATTTGAAATTTTTCCGTATTTTTTTCTGTGATTTCTAGTTTAATCCCATTGTGATCAGAGAACATTTTCTATATGATTTCAAGTCTTGTAAATTTATTTTATGGTCTGTCTTGATGAATTTTCCTTATGAACTTGAAAATACATTTTACCGTTGAACAATATAGATTTGAACTGTGCAGGTCCACTTAAAAGCTTCTTTAATAAATACATTCTTCATTACTACACTATTTGCAGTTGGTTGAGTCTGTGGATGGGGAACCTTGGATATGGAGGGTCAACTGTAAAGTTATATGTGGATTTTTGACTGTGTGTGGGTCGCTCCCCCTCACTCCCTTGTTCAGGGGTCAACTGTAATGTATATTTTGCTGCTGTTGGGTGAAGTGTTCTGGGAATGTTATTAGGCCATGTTGGTTGATAGTATTATTTAGGTCTTCTATATCCTTACTGACTTTTTGATTAAGGTGAGAAGATTATTTAAATCCCCAACTATAACTATGGATTTGTCTTTTTATCTTTTAAATTCGGTCTGATTTACTTTATGTGTTTTGAAACTATTATGTGTGCATACTTATACAGGATTATTATGTCTTCTTGACTGACTCCTTTATTTTGGAAATGTCCTTGTTTATCATTGGTAATATCTTTTAGTTTGAAGTTGCCTGAGATTAATATTGCCACTACAGCTTTCTTATGATTAGTGTTTGCATGGTATATCATTTTCCATCCTTTGGCCTTTTAGCTATGTGTGTCTTTTTCTTTAAAATGGGTTTCTTGTCGGCAATATATAGCTCCATCTTTTACTTCTTTTTTTTTTTTTTTTTTTTGCAGTATGCGGGCCTCTCACTGTTGTGGCCTCTCCCATTGTGGAGAGGCTCTGGACTCCCATTGTGGAGAGGCTCTCCCACAGGCTCTGGACGCGCAGGCTCAGCGGCCATGGCTCACAGGCCTAGTTGCTCCGCAGCATGCGGGATCCTCCCAGACTGGGGCACGAACCCGTGTCCCCTGCATTGGCAGGCGGACTCTCAACCACTGTGCCACCAGGGAGGCCCTATAGCTCCATCTTGAATTTTCTCCCCACCCAGTCTGACAATCTCTGCCTTTTAATTGGAGCGTTTTAACATTTCTTGTGGTACAAGTATACTGTTGGCAAATTCTAGCTTTTTTTTTCCTTTTGAAAAAATCTTTAATTTGTATTCATTTTTGAAAGATATTTTCATTGGATATAGAATTCTAGGTTGACAGTCATGTTGTATCTCCCCCCCTTCCCCCCCACCCTCTGTGGGCATTTTAAAGATACTATTTTTTTTTAAATCTCAGATGGCTGAGTTTTTATGTTTTTGTTTTTTCTTTTTCCAACACAAACACAATGTGCACATGACCTGTCTATTCATTTTCTTTGCTGTGCAGCCTGGCATTGGGATTGGCGACTCTGATGGCCAGCGGGGCTGCTCTTTCCGCAGTGGCTTTGAGTTCTTGGAGTAATCTCAGCACAGTAAGATTTGTTTCACATCAGCAGCCCTTCAAGCTCCTTGAAGTTGTGGACCAGGAACTTCCGGAAGCCACTGGGCAGCAAGAGCTTTGTTTTCCCGTTGCTCCCATAACCAATGTTGGGCATCAGGATCTGGCCCTTGAATTTCCTGCGCACAGTGCCTCTGGATTTCTGCCAGTTCCGCTTAATTTTGACATATCGGTCTGACTGGTGTGGGTTGAACTTCTTGGTCTTTTTGACAATCTTGAGCTTCACGAGAGGTTTGAGGGCAGCCGTGGTGGCTGCCACCTCTGTAGGCAGGCCAAGGAAGAGCTGAAGATACTGTTCCATTGTATTTTTTTTGGCTTGCACAGTTGCTGTTCAGAAGTCTGAAGTCATTCTTAATTTTGATTAATTTTTTTCTGGCTACTTAAAGGATTTTCCCCTTTTCATGAACTTTGAGCACGTGATTATGGTGCACCTTAGTCACTTTTGTGTTTGTTCTGCTTGGAGTGTGTTGAGCTTCTTTGTGAGTTTGTAGTTTTCATCAAACTTGGAAATCTTTCAGCCATTATTTCTTCAAATATTTTTCTTTTTTTGGTCTTCTTTCCCCCTCTCTGTCCTTCATTTTGCTCAGTTTCTATGTTTTCAAGTGCACTTTTTTTTCCTGCAGTATCTAACCTATTGTCATTACCATTCAGTGAAATTTTTATTTCAGACATGTTTTTTCATCTCTGGAAGTTCTATTTTCTTTTTATACCTCACATTTCTCTCCTTACTATGATCATGTTTTCCTTTAAATTCTTTTTTATTTATTGAGGTTTACTCGACATACCACATTATGTTAATTTCAGGTGTACAACATGATTTGATATTTGTATTTTTTAAATGAGTTAAATTCTTGAATAAAGTTATGGCACTGTCTTAATGCTCTTGTTTGCTAATTATTCTAATTTTTCTTACTATTATAGGTCACAGTTTCCTGCTTCTTGACACATGTTGAGATTTTTGATTAGGTGCTGGGTGCTGTGAATTTTACATCATTGAGGGTCTGGATTGCGATCTTACTTGAAAGAGTGTTGAGTTTTGTTCTGGTGGGTGATTAAGTTACTTTTGGTTCATTCTGATTCTTTCAAGTCCTGATCTAGGGTCGTTTTTATCCTAGGGGTGATCTGACACACACCCCCCGCCCCCCACCAAGATGTGGCCCTTCCAGGTCTCTACTGAATGCCCTGATCGAGCAGGGAGAATGCTCCACTCTGGTGGTTGGGACTTGTGAGACCTATGAGGGTTCTGGGAACTGTTCAGCTTGCAGCTTCTTCATCAGTCTTTTTTCAGTCTCGTGGAGTGTCATTCTATGCATGTACACATTTTAATATTCAGTACAGACTTAAGGAAACCTCTGTGCAGATTTCTGGAGCTCCCTTTCTGCAAAGCTCCCTCCTCTCTGGAACTCTGTCCTGCACCTTTCAGCTGACTTAGCCTCCCTGAACTCCAGTCTGTTTCCTCAATCTGTTGCTGTGATCTGCTGGGATTCCCCCCTCCCACCACTGCCCCTGCCCTGGGTCCTTGGTCTGAAATGTGCAGAAATCTGTCAGAAGCCAGGGTGGTCTTAGGACTCCTATCATTTGTTTCTGTTCTGTCAGGAATCAAAGTCCTGTATTGCCTGCTGTCCAGTGTCTACAAACAGTGGTGTCATTTATTTTGTTTAGTTTTCTAGTTGTTTACAGTGGGAGGGTAAACCTGGTCCCTATTACTTCATCATAGGGCAGACTCTATTGGTTCATTTTGAGCAGAAGAATGATATAACTTTCATGATCCTCATCTCATCCTGAATGTGGGGTGTTGGTATTATTCCCATTCCCGTGGATGAGGAACTGTGGTTCAGAGAGGTTGACCAGTATACCCACAGCCCCTCAGTTATTAATGCCAAAGGTCATGCACTTGCTACTATACCAGTGCCTCTCCAACAACATTTGTTGAATTGAATCTTATTCTTCCCAGCAAAGAACTATAGGCCATATCTTGCCTAGGACATACCCAGAGCTACACAGTCGCTGGCAGGTATAGGATGAGCGCTCCTACAACTGAGTGTTTTTCTGGTTGCTCAGATCTGAGCTGTGTGCAGTTGACCTTTGCTGTGCATCAAGGTCAGCACGTGGGCACACCTCCTGGCTGGGGAAGGTCAGTGCCTGGACAGCAGGAGTGAGAGCGCCTTTTGTCTCTACCAAACTGACACATTTCTCTCCCTGCCACTGTGGCCTTTTTTGGTTTGCCTGTTTATTTTTTAAAGCATTTTGATGCTTTTTCTCCCTGCCTGCTCTCTGCATTCCAGCCTCTGAGGATCCTGACTGTGGATCCTCAGCTGGTGATTTCTAAACCTTACTATTACTATTATTATTTTTAAAACCATAAACCACCCTGTCAAGAGTTTTCAGGATTAAGTTGGAATTTAATTTGTAGGGATTTGTTTCAGGCTGGAAAATAGACTTGACCACTTAAAAGGGGGTCAATGTAGGGGCAGGTGTTTGAGAAGTATTGGACTTTCACAAAAGCTGGCCTGATGAGACTCATGGACCTGTGTGAGCTTAGTTCAGCTTCTGACAAGCAGTTGTCCGCTCAGACCTTTGCCCTCTTTTTTTTTTTTTTTTTTTTTTTTTTTTTTTTTTGCGGTACTCGGGCCTCTCACTGTTGTGGCCTCTCCCATTGCGGAGCACAGGCTCCGGACGTGCAGGCTCAGCGGCCATGGCTCACGGGCCCAGCCGCTCTGCGACATGTGGGATCTTCCCGAACCGGGGCACGAACCCGTGTCCCTTGCATCGGCAGGCGGACTCTCAACCACTGCGCCACCAGGGAAGCCCCCTTTGCCCTCTTTTGAAGCAGCATCATGTAAAAGATGGGAGTCTGTCTTCCTCCTCCTCATGAGGAAGCGGAATGGTCAGGATTCTCCCAGGGGTCCTGTTGGTGTTTGCATGGAATAGTTCTTCATGGTGTCCATTGCAGGACATTTAGCCTCCCAAGCCTCTGCCCTCTAAATGCTGATGGGACTCCCTGCTCCCTGGTCACTGTGACAGCCAGAAACACCTCTACACATTTTTAAATGCCCTTGTGGGGGTGATTATATCCCAGGGTTGAGAACCGTTGGGTCATGACATTGCTTTGAGAGTGGCCAGATTTGTGGTTTGTTGTAGGTGAAATGTTCCAGGGAAAGGCACTGCTATGGTCCTTTGCTTGCTTCATTTTGGCTTATGTATATAAAGTGGTTCCTTTGGTTTAATTTTTTTAATTAAAAAAATTAATTAAGCCCATACTTATTGAGTACAAGTGACATTCTAAGTGCTAAAGATCTGCCTTCACTAAGGTGGTAAAGTGCCTGCCTTCAAGGAACTTAAAGGATAGACAGATAATAAACTAGTTATATAATGAAGAATTTCAGATGGTATTATCAAGGATATCAACGTGCAGAGCAGTAAAGAGGAATGAAGGCTGTCTTGGTCATGAAGAAATAGTTTTCTAAAGGACACAGACAGGAGATCGGGATGGTCCATTTTAGATTACAGGTATTTCAACGCGAGCTGGCGAATCATCTAGAATGTAATCATATTGGGCAATTCCCAGATTGGCGAGAAGTCCACTGAGTTCACTAGTAAGGTCTAACCGACCTCGGACAGTACCGTGAGTTGGAATACGGGTGTGGAAATGCTTGTTCCTTTCTAAGCAGCCTCCGAGATTGAGTTTGGAAGTTGGGCTTTGGTGTGCTGAGACCCCAGAAGCCTCTGTGAAGCTGAGGTTTGAAGAATTTGGAGAGTGTTGCTGTTTAAATTCCTTGGTGGGGATATGCACACACATGTGTGCTTCTTATACGCCTTGAATATCCCTGGAAGAATATATAAGGAGCCAGCATCAGTGCTGTGTCCCCAAGGAAGAGGAGGCTGTTGGGATGAAAGGGAAGCTTCCTTTTAAATTTTTTTAGTATTTAATTTTTTAAAGCAGAATATATTTACATGGCTCACAGTTTAGAAAGGTACAGAAGGGTATACAATGAAAGAGACTTACTTGGTACTGTATATTGCTTAAAGTTTTTCCTCTGGCAAACATTAGCTATTCAGGGGATGAACTAATTTTAAGGGAAGTTCCTTGGAGATAATGCCTCAGTGATTAGTTGTATCTCAGGAAGAAAGTTTTGGTTTAATCAGAATCAGGCTTCCTAAATATTAAAGCTGTTTGTGTTAGTTTGTTTCATCTAGTCAAATAACCTACATTATTATTTATGGGGTAGTATTAAGGTTGTTGCTTAATAAAATGTAGTCTAAACAAAACTCGATTATTTTGATTAAGTAGAAGGGCTCAAATCATCTTGGTACCAGTTACTACCTGAGTCATCATGGGCAAGTTATTTAACCTCCCTTGCCTCAGTTTCCTCATCAGCAATAATTTCATACATTTATTATGAGAAAGAAATGAAGAAGGAGCTAAATAAATGTTAGCACTTAGTATTTACCAAATGGAGTGAAGGAAGCCCTCAGGAAGGTAATGAACTTTATATAACCCATTCAAACCAAATCTGTTCTGCTCTTTATTGACCATTCATTCATTCAGCAAATATCTATGGAAGGCCTAATCTGTGCCTGATACTGTCCTAGGCCCCAGGGATACAGTGACGAGCAAACACAGACAGTTTCTGCCCATGTGGAGTTTATAGTCTGGCGAGGGACACAAACATCAATCGGATATCACACACTTAAAGTTGCAGTTCTGCCCAGCCCTTGAAGGAGAGGTATACGGTGTGAGTGTATATTAGGGAGATTTGATCGTGTCATGGCTGTCAGAGAAGGAATGCTTCCCCAAAGAAGTGACTTAACTGAAATTTGAAGGATGAATCAGATTGTCAGAGGGAAGGGAGGGAATACCTGGCATAAAGTCCCACTGACAGAGGAAGCAAAGGCCAGTATGTCTGTTCTGTGCAGAGCTGGGGTTCGTGGTGCCACGCAGACCTAATATGTAGTCAGAGGAGACGCGTGGCCAAGCTGGGAGGGCTTTTCTGTATTAGCGTTGTTGATGTTTACTGGGGCGGGTTGGTGGATGAGATCAGATTATCGTTTTGAAGCGATAGTCTGTTTGCTGTGTGGAAAATGAATTAGAAGAGAGCCAGCGTGGATGTGCGTGAGCTGATTAGAAGGCTATTGCAGTGGTCCAGGCAGGAGATTTTGGAAGCTTGGACCTAAGTGATGACAGAAGAAATGGAGAGAAGTGGATGATTGATTCCATGGATATTTAGGAAGGCGTATTGGCAGGACTTGCTCTGGCAAGTGAGGGGAAGAGCTGTCAGGGATGGCCTTTTGGATTCTAGTTTGCGTATTTTGGTGGAAGGTTGTGACATTCACCCACACAGGGAACAGTGGAAGCGTACAAATATGGCGGAGGGAGAGGATTATGAATCTGTTATGGGATTTTGTTAAGTCCAAGAGGAGGCAGGAAGGCAGTTGGGTGTAGAACTCAGAGGTGTCTGGGCTAGAGATCTGAACGCATGAGCTTACTGATGCCTGGAGCCTTAGGAGGGAGGGACAGTGGGGGAGGGAGGAAAGGAAAGCATGCTCAGGTTCTCTGAGACTTTCTAGTTAGTTTCATGCTGGCTGACCTTCTTGTCCTGGCAGAAGAAAGGGCTCTTGAGACAGGACCTTGAATGAGGAGATAGAGTCCTTTGAGCAGAGTCCTTGTCACTGGGCCCTGTGCCCGCTGTGTGGTAGCAATTGGGCATGAGGAAATCTTTGGGGACCCTCTGTGGACTGGACTTTCTCCTCTTCCACCTTCTATCCTTTTTCCCAGGAGGCTTGGCACTTGCCATCTGACTAGCTGGGAGGAGTTTGGAGGCTGGCTCCTGAGACCCACAGATTAGCTCATTTGTCTGGATATTATCTGTAGATAATTGGAAATTGGTTTGAACATCAGTAACGGTAAACTAATCATAACTCTCTCAGGCTGCTTGTTTCCTTCTTTTGGAGATTTGTAGATTTCCTCCCAGTCTGTCTGTCTCTGTCTCTCTCTCTCCCTTTCTCTGAATTTTGGCCAGATCAGCCAAGGGTTGAAGGTAAGTGTGAGGGTGAGGGGAGAGATCCAGAGAAGGAAACAGACTAGGGCCAGGTGAGTGGGCCACATGCTGCCTGGCTGTGGGTTGCTCTGCTTATCTGTCAGCTTGTCACTAGCTTATTTACAAAACGGATTTAAACTCGGCTTTCTTTACTACTGGGGATTGGTATCCTTAGTGACAGGTGATAAATAGGAACCAGTGTCCATAGTTTGCTGCTTCCTTGGCTCCAAATAGATGCCCAGAGAAAATGCTGAGCGTGGGCAACTGGGGCCCCCTTGTGGCTGAATTTGGTTCTCCACTTTTGCTCTGCTCTCGCTGGTCAGTGGCGGGGGAGACACGGCAAAAGGGAAGTTTGGCTTTCACTTAAAGGCTTTTGTGGACTTCTCCTACTGCTGCGGATTTTGTGATGGTCCCCAGCCCCTGCTGCTCAGCTGCCAGGGCCCTCCTAAGCTAAATGCAGCCTTCTTGAGGTGCCGTGACAGTAAACCCAGAAACAGTCTCTTCGTGTTCACTGGCAAATTCAGGCTCTTCTTCGGGCTGCTTCTTACAGGTAACCCACCACAGAACACTCTGCGGTATGGAAAACTGGTGAGAAATATGAGAAGTAGTTGTTTGTGTGTGTTGCTCGAGAATGGCACACCTTAGGTTTTTTTGATGTCCATTGGGTGGCACTGCGATCTTACTTTTGTTTTTATTTTTCTTTGCAGCCAAGCTCTAATCCAGGAAGTGAAAATGTGGCGCCTCGAGAGCCGCTGGTAAGAAGCCATGATATATAGTATAATTTTCTAATAATTAAAATACTGAGTTTCAAGAAACCTTATGCTCCTATAGTTTTGCATCAGTAGTGCCGCTTTAGGAGTAGGTGCTCTGTGGAGACAGCCCGCAAGTGATCTCTAACTTCTGATTCCTCTTCTGGCACTCAGGGATTAGCGAGATCTCCCCTTAGTAAAGCCTGGTCTTTTCTGGAATGGAAAGCATCTGCCCCAGGTGTGGTGAGGCACCATTTTACTTGTTTGAATCAGTGGTAATTAGTGGGATGCCTGAAACCTTTGGAGGCTGAGCTGGAGCGAGGTTGCTGGGCCTGACCAAGTAGCTGCTTGATTGTCTGAAATAGCCATTCTGCTCCTCAGGGTGAGGGCACTTCAGGTGGCCTTTGAAGAACAGGTAAGGGAGAGAGTTCCATTTTTGCCTGGTCAGTAATTTGGTTTGTGATACTCATTTCCAACATTATCTGCTTATACTATTTTTTTTTTCTGTACGCGGGCCTCTCACTGTTGTGGCCTCTCCCGTTGCGGAGCACAGGCTCCAGATGCGCAGGCTCAGTGGCCATGGCTCATGGGCCCAGCCGCTCCGCGGCATGTGGGATCTTCCCGGACTGGGGCACGAACCCGTGTCCCCTGCATCGGCAGGTGGACTCTCAACCACTGCGCCACCAGGGATGCCCTCTTTTTACATTTTAATCTACGGATTTAACTACTGATCACCAGAAGAGTGGCTGGACCATCTTTTGGGGCGTGATTGTATAAACTTCTGGGCATTCTTTCAAGCAATGAGCCCTGGGCAATCGGCAGCCTCACTGATTTCTGGGTACTTGGAGCGCTGCAGCCCCTTGGCTCTGCTAGTGTTTCTGTGCACTGGTCTTTTCCTGCTGTACTCTGCATCTGCTTGTTGGTTGGTTGTATTTTTATTTCTTTCTTTTCTGGGAGGCCCCGAGCAGTCTTCAAACCCTAGTAGCCTGCGATCGTCCAGAGTTCAGATTCATTCTCTCAAGGCCAGCTCTACAATTACCTTATATTTAATTAATATTTTTTCCCCTCTTTACGTACTTGCTGCATAATTGCTCAGAGGAAAGAAAACACATAGCAGCAATTTATATATATATATAAAAACAATAATTAAAAAAAAACCCCGAAATAAACTCCCATCTCATTTGGGTTGATCCTATGAGTTGTGTAATTAGGGCCCTATTAAAAGGTAGACCCTTTCTCCTTCCCCTCTTTTTTTTTTATTAATTTTTTTATATTAAACTCCCACAGTCTCTCAGTCATGCCCTTATTGCTTTTGGTCAGCCGTTTGCAGCAGCCTGATTAAATGAGGGCACCAGCCGAGCTGTATGGTCTTGTGTGAGCTACTTCTGCCTCTTGGGAGTGGCAGTGGGAGGGTGCCAGGCAGAGAAGCCTCCGAGGGCTAGTGACGGCTTGCGTAGTATGTCGGGGGTAGAGGATGAGCTGCTGTGAACCGGCAGCAGGCTGGAGAGAGTCATAGGGTGCCAGAGAAGTGATGGGATGGGAGCGCCCACCCACAGAAAGCCCTGAGGCATTCAGCCCAAGTCACACCTTCCCAGGGGAGATTCCTCAGGCCGTGTGTGTTAGCTGTCTCCTGGGTGCTCAGGAACAGACAATGGAAGAATAAAGCTAAGCCTTCTTCCCAAGTAATTTATATATCTCATTTGGGGAAGAAAATGCATTTGTTACATGTGAAACAATTAGCAAACAGCACAAGGCTGTATATAATTTTAGCAAACAGTACAAAATTGTATATAATTTGGTGCAGAATTGCCTGGCTGGGAGTATAAGAGAGCCCTCATTATTCAGAGAAGGAAGAGTTCTCTGGGGGTCGGGGGTGCTTAGGGATGGTTTTTGTGAAACTTGAAGCCAGGTCTGGAGGAATAGGATAGTCCAGTGTTGAGGGAGCACCATGCTCAGTTATTTTTGGTTTTGTTTTTAACTGAGTGGGGTGCATATTTTCCACAAAATTCCTTAATGGAAGCTGCCTGTTCTCTACACTAAAAAGGCTAAGCATGGGATGCTGAAGGCAAATAATCTTGTTCTTTGTTTTCAGAACTAGATGAGCACTTTGGAAGAATTTTTCCCTTTATTAAAAAAGTGAGTTACAACAAAAGAGGCTCTATTGACTAGTCAGTACAGTGCAAGTTTCATTGTTCGGTGGATGTATTTGGGTGTCTGCATCATTGTTTTGCTCTATTTGCTAGGGAAGGAGGGCCTGATTTTCATATCTGTCCTCTCTGGGCTATAAAAACTGGCTTGTGATTTTGAGTTGATAAGTATGGTCTTGTGGTCTCTAACTGACACATTTGTGTTCATAGCCATCCCCTGGTCTTGATTCCAGCCGCATAGGGACACTGCACGTACCTTCTCTTACCCCTTCAATCCTCCTCCGCTCCCAAAAGAACCAACCCAGCAACTCTGGCCACATTAGTGGGATAATTGCTCTATAATGTCATGATGTCCTCAGGGCTGGTGATTGGTAAACAGACTCATTTTGATAAATTCTGTAAACTCCCAGTTGAAATTCTCTGATTGTTAAATGACAAAACTCTTTGCCAGAGTTAAAACGGCTGATTACTTTTTCTTTATACTTTGTTCTCTGAACTTTGCCTCCCAGGGCAAGCTCCAGAGTACTGACCTCTAGCTTCTCCCAGACCTGTTCAGAACCTTCTGTCAGTTTCCCACAGACCCATGATTTCTCATCACCTGTGTGGGCATGTGCTCGGGCCGTCACAGAGGTTCTGGGTCGGTCCCTGCACTGCTCCGCCAGGATCAAGTCCTGCCTAGTCAATAGATCTGTAAGAATGGGTGGACAGTTGTCTGCGTGGAGTAACTCGGTTCCTCTCTTGCTTGGATAGAGAAACAGGGGTTAAGTAATGTCTTGAGAGTCCTTCTAGTCATGTGAGTTTAGGGTATTTGAAGCAGCAATAAATATGCTCCCTTGTTTCAGTACAACAAGCTCCTCAATATTCAGCAATTCTGTTGCTTACCTACTTTATACAACACTTATGAATTTGGGCTAAACTAGAATTTCAGCGTTTTGCTCTTTGACACCAACTTCTTTCTAATGGATGAATCTTCTCTTCCTCTAACCTGTAGGTATAGGTTTTGGTTTTTGTTTGTTTTTTGTTTCTATCCTTTTCCCAGCATCCCTCTACCAAAATAATCCCAAACTACAATTAATGTACCTTTATAAATGATGATGGTAATTCTACTTTATCACATTCCCTAGGATTAATATTTTTAGTATGCTGAATTCTTTTTTTTTTTAAAACATTGCGTTCCCATGGCTTATGTATTCTATAACTGGAAGTTTGTTCCTTTTGACCATTTTCACCCATTCCCCCCACCCTCCCCTGAGTACCATTTTTTTTTTTTTTTTTTGCGGTACGCGGGCCTCTCACTGTTGTGACCTCTCCCGTTGCGGAGCACAGGCTCCGGACGCTCAGGCTCAGTGGCCATGGCTCACGGGCCCAGCCGCTCCGCGGCATGTGGGATCTTCCCAGACCGGGGCACGAACCTGTGTACCATGCATCGGCAGGCGGACTCTCAACCACTGCGCCACCGGAAGCCCCGTTTTTTTTTTTTTTTAATTTTTTAGGTTTCACATATCTGAAGTACGGAAGTATCATGTATCCTCAGGTTTCTCCCTGAGGCTAAGACAGAACCTTGAGGGGGGAGGGGGCGGTTCTGCATCACGTGTTTGATCTCCACCCTTCTGGGGAGCTCATCCACCTTATGCCTGGAACACCGAAGGTTTCCTCTTTGGTTTTTAAGTCAGTTAACCAGAGGCTGGTAATCAAAAGGCCGTTAATATCTTGATGAATTCAGGGAGCTAGTTTGTGAGCTTCTCTTTAAGAGAGCCGTGGCTGGTTGCCTGTCTCCTGGAGACCTCTCACACGTACTTCTGGCACAGTCTCCCCTATATTTGTATCTTTTGTGGTTCAAGTATTGATACTTGGGTATACTTGTTGGTGGGCTCACTGTGGATAGGTGATTCTTATGTTTTTCCCCACCAAAACATTTCTGAAGAATGACATTCCCACGCTCAATGCATTTCTTTGTGTATATACTCATGTACATATGTGTGTATGTGTATATCCAGAACATGTAACACACATATATTTATTTTACAAAATTCAAAGCACTTGGTGGGGAAATAAAATTGATTTTAATAGTGTATTCATGAAAGTGTTTTACAAGCACAGGGATAATAAAACTAGCCACTTAGAGATTTCAGGAAATTGTCATTTTTCCAGGAAGAATAAATAAATATGGCAAATCTAAAGTATTAAGCATTATTATTTAAAGGGTCTGTAGTGGTTGATTTCTGTGGGTGTAGCAGAGTTAGGTTTGCTGAAGTGAACTGTAATCTCCACCTCTTGTTTCCCACTCAGGGTCTGCCTAGAAGCAGTGACTGGGGGTGATATTATAGGGATAATCCTAAATATGCTCTATTTATTTATTTGTAAAAAGTGAATCATCTGCAGATTTGGTACTTATGGTACCAAAGGCAGGAGGCACCCCTCATGGCTGCTGTGAGAAACTTGGAACCTAAATCGAGTGTCAGCAGCCAGAGGGTGGGGCTTGTGGTGCTCCTCCGTTGGGATGCTGCTGTGGGCTGGAGGCCTGGGCACCTAGGTAGGAGGAAATGCTGACTTTCCTCCTTCCCCACTCTCCTCTCATCACCTGTGGAAAACGCTGCTCTTTTAACATTGGCACCCCTTGTCGGGAGGGTGCCTGAGATTCCCGCCTGTCCTGCAGATGGGGGGAGGAAACTGGAGAGAACTAAATGCTGAAATGGATGAACTTGAGAAAAGCCTCATTCCGTCTCTGGGTGGCTTCTCTGTAGTCTCTAGGCTACTTACTGATTTTGAAATTACTGCCTCTTCCTACTCTGTCCTTCCTATTACAGACTGAGAAGGTTTGTTGAGTAGACGAGGCTGTGGCCTTTCAGTTCTTTCCTCCTTCAGGTAAATGAAGAGGTTGTTTTTTCAGTTTTAAGGTGTCCTTTTACAAATAATTATTAGATGAATCTGAACTCTTAGGAGTAATAATTAGAGAAATGGAATTTGAGATTGTTATTCAGCTTTGTTTATGTTTTGGGTTTCTGGCTTTTGTGGTAATACTTTATACTTGCTGTAGTTTCTGTAATCAGAGGCCCTGACTATTGGATAACTGAACAGTGTCCTCATTCTGGAGTGGGAACCAGGGAGGTGAGCGCTCAAGTGCCTTTTTTCAGAGCCACAGTGATCAGGGGAGTTGGGTTTTTCATCTTGTCACCAGCCTCTTTGAGAAGAGGTTTCGTTTTCTTCCTTTCGTCCTGGAGACACAGTCTCAGAGTTCTACCCAGGCGTTGGCTGGGCATGGGATGTATAGAGCTCTTATTTGGGCAGGGTGACCTTCTGAAAATGTTTTCTGTTGTTTTAAATCAGTCATTATCTTATTTGAAAGAATTTTTACTCAAAAGCTGCTTTTAAAGTGTGACCTAAAGGTGGGTATTCCATGTGGCAAACTCAGCAAATCCCTTACGAGCCCCCAGTTTGTGAAGCACTGAATGTCATACTTAGGGCAGCCGTATGCCCTCTGCTTTTGAGGGTAATTTCAATTTAAAATATTTTAGCCCATTGTCAAACCATGCAGACCAATTTGGGTTTGAAAAATCCCCTCTTGTAGTTAACCCCACTCTACGCTGAGAAGCTGCGGGAAGATAAAGTGGTGCTTTGGAGAAGGACGTGATTGCGGCCCTCCCTCCTTCCCTCCCAGCTCTCCTTTCTTTTATGGTTTGTAGTTATAACCAAGATTTATGCCTGTTGCTCCACAAATCTTCTCTCTGCCATTATGAGTTTGTCTGCACAGTCTAGAGATGGGGCCGACGCTGAGTGATGCTTGCAGTAAATCTGCGTGGGGTGCTCCCTGACACCGAGGCCGACAGGAGCCGTCTCCTGGCCCCCCTGGATGGGGCTAGATTGCCCCTGTCAGGGAGAAGATGTGCTGCCGCTTTTGTGGCCTCTTGCCTTTGGTGGCCCTGGTGGCCCCGGTCTCCTGCTTGTGCTCACAAGAGTCTGCGGAGTGGTGCCCTGGGGTAGCACCAAGAGGCCTTTCTCTGTGTGTCCACTGTGGTCCAGTCAGGCCATGGCAAGAGCATCTTCAGGCGCAGGGCTGCCTTCTCCAGCTTGGAGGGGAGGAGCTGCTGATAGAATCAGGCACACAAGTTGATCATACGTATATACATGGTTTAGTTTTTCCACAGTTTGCTGAAAATGGGTTTTGATGGAGAAGTGGGAGAGTAAACAGCATTCATTAAACATCGTTTTTTTTCCCTTTCCTCATACCTTCTGTTTGCTGTATCCTTTTCTTTGACTCATATCAGATCTCTTGTGAAATGAAGTGGCAGCACCAATAAATACATATTTTTGAGAAAGTGTCAAGAGCTTTCATTAGAAACTGCTTCACTGTCATGGTGCCGGGTGCTCTTGACTGGGCAGCTCCTGGCTGGTCACATCCACACCCACACCCCTTCTGCGACCAGGAGGACGTCAGCTTGTCTTGAACCCGTGGGCCAGTTGATTTGTTAGCGAATTAGGCAATTTTGTTAAATATGCTATAAACAGGGGAAATATAATGTGAGCAGAGTGATCTATAAATGTTGTAAACATAAATGTAAAAAGAGGGTTCTGTGAAAACTAAGCTGAATGTTTTGGTAAATGCAAACTGCTAAAAAGATTGCTGTCTTTTTAGGTGTGAGTGGGGAAGATCCTAACAATCTAGAAGTATTCTGTACTTCAGTTTGCTTTGCTAATGTCTTTTAAGGGCTCGCTTTGCTTTAGAAATTGTGAAGGGTGTGTTACGGGTGAAGTTTATGCAAGAAAGACGTCTGGGAACTCCGGCGTGTGGGTCCCACACTCAAAGAGAAGGTCTTGGCTCTACATCAAAAGATTAGCAAATGACCGCAGGTTTGTTTATAGGTTTTAAGTTAATGTGAAACGTTTAAGGTATGTAGATAAGACCCCATTTTTAATGATTCCCTGCTTTAACTGATTTTTCAGTTAACTGACCAATTGCTAGCTCTGATCACATAGGTCAGGAGGACTTCTGCCATATAATGTGCTGGCCTCCGTGCTGGTTTCCTTATTTTTGTTATCTTGTTTCATCCCAGCAAACCGGCGAGGATCACTCTTCCTCAGTTTACAGTGAGGAAACAAGCCCAGGGCAGTCAGGTTCCCACAGCTAGTCAGCGGCAGGGCTGGGATGTATAAACCCTAACGCCCGCACTGCTGAGCTCTTCTCTCCGTCAGACTTGAGCAGGGTGGGAGGGCAGGCAGGGGCAGCGTGCCCGCCTCGCAGAGCACAGAAGTCTGGGAGAGGGCTTTGGCTTGTTCAGGTGCTGCCTGGTGAGCCTGTGCTTCCTCTGAAGCCTCTGCCTTCATGCGCACTGGCTGGTTGGAGTCTTTTGTATGCATCTTAGCTGTTGAAAAGGCACCTATTAATTTATCAGAGGTGATGTGGGCCTCCTCGTGCTTGGAGGAGGTTTCTGCACCCATGTACCTCACTAATGACAGGCTACGGGATGGAGGCGAGATAATAGGATCTTTCATCTCTGTCTGTGGAGCAAGGTGCTGTGTCCCTGGTAGCTTCTAGGGGGCAGCAGCCGCTTATCGTTCCCTCTCCTGCTGGCAGAGGGAAGGGTCCACAATTGAGCGCTCCGCTTTTGACTCCACATAAGAAACCACAGTGTTCAGGATCTTCCGTCTCTGCTTTCTCTGCCCCCTCAGATAAATCCTTTATCTCTGTCCCCATCAACATCCACAGATCCTTCACTGTCAGAATTAAGGCGGCAAAAGTCACTTGCTTTGAAGATAGGAGAATGTCTTCAGGAGAGTAAAATCTTGTCACATCTTACTTGTTGCCATTGATAACCCACTCTAATACTGTTTGGATGTTTTGAAACTTTCCCCTGTGGACACGGGCCTTTATTCTGTTGGGAACACCACTGTCATGTGGTTGATCATCTGTCCTTCCTGTCAGCATGTGCCTTAACCTTCCCTACCCCCACTCCCAAGCCGGGCTTATGGAGGTTTCTCTTCAATTCTAAATGACTCATTTCATAAGCACATTAAGGAGGAAACTCTGGATTTGCCAATCCTTTTAGCCTTTGGGGCCCAAGATGCATATGGCCAGCTTGTGCCTTGCTGAAGTGAACGAATGACTACCCCCATCCCAGAAGCGCATATTTCACCGTGGCCCTGACTGTCAGGTCTTCTTCCAGTTGTGTGGCTGAAGCAGGGGACAGAAAGGAGGAGGGCTGGTTGCCGGCAGAACCGGAGTTTTGCAGTACACACGGAGAAGCAAATTGGCCGCGACGTTTCAGCCCTGTGAGGTTTATCTAGGACTAGCTGAGACTTCTCAGTCCTGACTCCACGTGGGAGGAGCTGGTGACCAGTGCTCCCAGGCTCTGCCTTCTTGCAGGCTTTCATCCGAGGACCCTGAGGACCCCGGCATGCTAGGGAAGGGTGGGAGCTTCCATCCCGGCTCCGAGAGTGGCTTTCCTCAGAGACAAAGGCACGCCTCCTAACCTCACCTCTCCAGCTTGCTCTCTGTCGTCTCTCTGAAAAATGGCACTTAATAGAATCTGCTAATGAACAGAAGAAATAACTAGAAATAGTGGCAGATCATTTGACAGCAAAGTGGTTTATAACTTCTGTTTATCAAACGATGATGATTATCATTATTGTTATTTCTATTGGATTTTTGAAGAATTCAGCCTGGTCTCCAGAGCCCCATTTATATAAGACACTTTATTTCTTCCTTTGTACTGTCTAGGAATAACTTTATTCCAGTGAAATCCAGGTCTGTGGTTCCGCACCCCTCCCCAGCCCCTCCCTGCTCCATTTTTCTCCCTTCCTCTCTGCTCAGCTTCCATTTACCTCAGCGGGCTCCGGCTGGTGGGGTATCCCCTGCTGACCAGACCGGCAGAGCTAATACCGGTTGGAGGAACGCTGCAGCGTTTGTTTTTGCAGTTCCTGGATTTGGTTTAATGTACAATTGATTTTTTTAATGTATTTAATCATTTTTTTCTTACCTCATAAGGATTAACCCGCACAAACCTCATTTTATCCTAACTGTGGCTTTGGGAGGAAGGAAGAAGAAAATTGAGTTTCTCTAGCTTATTTTATTCTTTCACTTTTTATTTTCTGAATGGCTTTTCCTGCCAAAGCAGCTCAGTAAAATACGATGTATTTTAGTGGCCATTACTTACTCATTACTAACTGGTCTCTCCTGCTTCCCTTTGTCTGTGAACTAAATACAGGGGGTCTAACGATAATTGGTAGCTCTATCACAGACTCGCCAATTATAGATCAACAGGGAAAACAGCCCAGTGATGGTTTGTGGTTGGCACTGGCTGCCTACCCAGCAAACTCGAGTTATCATTCTGCATCTGCCCCTGGGCTTGACCAGATTGGTCCTTTCCTAACTTTGTACCTTGGCTTCCCTAATTGCATCACACGGTCTCCCTGATGTACAGATTTCAACTTCATTTTATCCCTACATGTGGTTTTCACGTCCACCTTGTCCTTTCTTAGTTCCTGCCTCTTTGTCATGTCTACACAGTATTAACGGGGAGAGGTTTTGTTTCTGTTTTCTTTGCGGCTCCCTGGTGCCTAGAATGGTTAGGTGACAGGCTACAGATAAGATTCTCTTGAAACCAGCGGTTTTCTGTATAGTTTCGTCTGCCAAGTCCAAGTAAAGGCAAGTCTTTGTGGGTGCCCAGTTCAGTCCCCTTTTTGAGCGTTTATCTGATTTGTATTCCAGCTTATCCACTTTGCTCTGGCACAGGACGGGGAAAAGTTACGTCTCACTGTTAGGCTGCCAAACTCTTGTGTAGGGCTGCTAGGTGCTAAAGTGGCAAAGGAGTCCCTGTGCCGTATGGCCACATTTCCAAGCAGAATACATTTTTCGTTTGTTTGTTTCCTGGGTATTTCGCACCTAGGCCCCTTGCTGAACCCTGTATGCAGTGGGCACACATCCTTATCCCTCAGCTCCTAGCAGGAAGTAGGCACTCAGCACATGCTTGTGGCGTGTGTGTGTGTCTCTGCGTGCGTGCGTGCGTGCATGCCCGCGCGCGCTCACTTATGTAGATGGTGATGGTGAGCCAAGGGGCTGGAGTGCCCAGTTGCTGCCCGCTGGGAACTTAGGGTGCAGCATTCCCACTGGTACGCAGATGTTTAGTGTACCATTGCCACGTAGGCAACATAAAGCGGGCATTTTATGAAAGGGAACATCAGAGGAAACATTATGGCTGAGACCTTTATAGCCTTTCCATTATTATGGTTTAAATCTTGACAGTCTTTATTCACAGGGACACTGAGACCAGCAAAGACAGTGCTCACTCCCACCTCCCCGTTCTCTCTCTCCACATCCTGTTCTGTAGCTGTGATAGGCATCGTTAAGTGTGCAGGCAGCAGTGCTGCTTTGTAGTTTGTCTAGAAACAGCCCCTTTTGACTCAGAAGTTGGAAACCAGATGACTCACCATTCTGTTTGTTTTATTGCAACTGTCATTTCATAAAATGCCCTGAAACCTTTAAACTGTAAATGCCAAAGTAAGGTTTTCGTCTTTCTGTTTTTATTTTGTTACCTCTTCTGTTATCTGTGATCTTTTCTTTCATGTCTCTCTTTTCTCCTTCCCGTTCATAATTATTTTCCCTTTCATTTGTCTCTCTTTCTCCCTCTTTCTCCCCTGCACACCCCCCACACTCCGCCCACTGCTTTGATGATGATCGTGACGGCATCTGTAGTTGAAGTGGAGTCTCTGCTAACATCGTGATGAGTTCTCTCCAGGTTTACTGCCATCAGATTGAGAGTCTACGCCCCCCCAGTTTCTGTGTGTGGTTTAGAAATGGAAACATCCACGTACATTGAATTTTATAAAGTACTCACTGGCTTCAGCTCTAGAAGCTAATGCCATGTCAAATCGTAACAGGAACTCACTTTTTGTGATACTGCATTTTGCAAAATCGTGGGTCTCCCCACGTATCCATTTCCTCCCTTGAATGGGTACCAGGACCACAGTGTGACTAAGCTTGCTAGGCTTTCCTAGGACGGCCTATAGGGTTCCTACACAGAATGTTGATTGCCAGGAGAGGGCCTTGATCTTATTAACCTTTTTCTCTCCTAAGATGGCATTTACCTGGAATTCCTGAAGTAAAAGAGAGCATTCTCACGGCTTAGGTGGGGTGTCAGGATCTAAATTTTTAAGGACTTGAGCTCTCAAACTAGGACTTGTCGGATCTTTCTTCCTGCAGTTTCTGACACTGTGGCACTTGACTGAGTCACCTGATTGATGACATGAACATCATTGGGTGATAAACACCTGGCCAGGGAAACAGGGACCCTCTGTGGGTTTACTCAAAAGGATGGCAGACAGATTGTGGAATTTTAATGAAGGTGGGGTGGGTCCCTGATGTTCATCTGCTTTGGAGCATAACCAAATCCCAGCATTAACTTCAGGAGTATTTGTGGGAAACCTGCACTGGTGTCAGTGGTCATATTCCACATTTATCAAATTCATAAATCTTACTGAACTAATTTTAGAAGTAGCTAGTTATAATGAAAAAGAACAATTACTTCAGATGCACAGGAGCCTCTCTTAAATGTTCCTTGTTTTTCTTTTTCTTTTTTTAAAGGCCTTTGGTCTAGTTGGGCCTTCAGAGTGAGCCATCCTCTGAATTCTGTTGCAGGAAAACTTCTTTCCTATATGTCTCTAAGGAAGGAGAGTATTTTCTATGCTGTGAATGGGGGAAAATATGATATCATTACAGTATTTAATAAATTTGATGGCTGTGAGTTTTAAACATGAGTTCTGTTAATCTGCAGGGCAGCTTTCAACATAGAATGCTGTGTTTTCACCCACTTGGCTCGATGTCTGTTTCTGACACAACCACTATTCCTGCTGCAGGAAAATAGAAAACCACAGGCTGTTAACTTAATACTCTTCCCTTCTGGGGCTAGGGTGGGAGCAGGGCGGGGGCAAAGCGGGGTTCAAATCAAGATACTCTCACTCCCCACTGGAGAGAGATGTTCCCTCGTTCCAGCTGACAGTTTGAACAAGGATTCTAGAGTTTCTGGCCGTATTAATTAAACCTCAATTAGGGGTGCCCTGCACATTTACTCCTTGGGACCAGGAGCAGCCTGCCAAGTGTCTCTCCACAGGCTCCCTCTGGGTTGCCTACCTATGGATGTCTTCTCCCTTCCTGGGCAGGGCCTTTTGGAGGAGCAGAAGGATGGTTTAGTGCTTGTAGCCTGTTCATTCCTTGGCTTCTCTGCTGAGCTATCCAGCAGGGGTGCCAATTCTTCCGTTTAGCTGACTATTATATAGCCCTTAAAAGGGAAGGGTTTATTTTAGCTGGCTGCTATATTGATTGCTATAGGGACGTTTCTGTTTTCACTGGCTGCTATATTGACTGGGAAAGGGAAAGGGGCCGTGTTGCTGGGAGCTGTCATACTGACTGTTACAGAAAAGATCTGTATTTAAGCAGTACCAGTGCACTGGGATCTCCCAGGCAAGATATTAATGCTAATTCATCCGCTCACCCCCTGCTGTGAGTGTTATTTGTTTAAATCTGTAGATTCCCACAGCGCGTTTATATCCTCACTAGAGTGTGCTCGGCTCCCTGTAATTATTTAACATTATATGCTGATATAAATTGTAACAGTTAAAGAATGGTAATGAGTAGCCAAAAAAGAAAAGAAGAAGAAAAAGAAAGGAAACAGGAAAAAAAAAAAAGGAGAAAGTATATTAAAAACCCATATAGCGTATACATATTATAAGTTTGTTGTGTATGTGTGTGTGTGTATATATCTATGTGACATTTGAAATGGCAGAGTCAGATTCTGAAATGGCAGTGAACTACGTCTGGCATCTTTTCTCCCACTCCAAGTTGATTTGTACAGTGTGGCTGAGTCCACGTATTGTGCATCTGTGTGTGTGCATGTACGCACGTTCTCACGTCACCCGCCAGAAAGACTGTACTGACGTGTGCTCTGATGTGCTGTTTGTACACACGTGCATGATTACATACTGTGTGTGTGTTCCATGTAGTGGCAAGAAATTTATCCATTAGCACTTCAGCTTCTTGATGAGTAGCTGATACTTCCTTCTAGCTTCCATGTTGACACAGGAACTCTGGGCCTGAGACCCACCTCGGGGAGAGCCGGGGGAATGCTCAGTTGGGATGAACTTGTAGGCCATTGGGTGTCACTGTCGCTCTATTGTCTATAGTTGAAAGAGGGCTGTTACGCTGGGGAAACTGGATTTCAAAAGAAAGTTGTTTTTCTGCCTAAATGGAGGTGTCGTTTGTTTGAGATGTTTGCATTTTGAGATCCCCCTTTAAAAGTAGTTGTTTTGTTGGCTGTTTTTGCCATGCTAAGCTAGGTATTTTGATTGTTCTTGAAAATTGTGTGCTGACCGTGAGCTCTGTTTGGATATCAGCTGGAGCACACCAGAGGAGGGCTTCCGATGAGCAGAAAAACCTTAATTGGAAACCCACTTACCAAGGAGAGAGGACCTGGGCAAGAGCTTTAAAAAGGTGGAAGAGAAATCTCCTGGCACGCCCGAAATTCGAAATTCGGCCGCCCTCCCGGCCTCGCGGAGGTGGGAAGAGTGCCGAGCGCTGGTGGCAGAGGAGCAGGCGCGCCTCTCCCGCTGGCGGCTCCCGCAGCGTGGGGCCGTGCCAGGCTTCGCCACAGTTCCTACTGTGTCAGTTTAATAAATGCACTACTTAAAGCATGAAATCACAGAAGAAGAAAGAGAATGCACTTATTCAGACTCTTAATACATTAAAAATAAGGCATTAAAACTCGGACTTTTTTTTTTTCTTCCAGAATCAATAATGAACAGGAAGGGTTGTAGACATTAACAGTCATGGACATTCAAACTCTTATACATAAATTATCTTAGAAAAATGCACATAAGACTTGAATAATGTAAATACATTAATGCATTTAATAATTTAAACATTAAAGCGCAAGCAGGAATGTGAGGCAGAGGCTGTTCTGAGGTAAGGGATTGGTCCTAGAACCAGTGTGTCCTAGGATCGATGGGTGATTTCCCCTTGAGACACCCTGGAAAGAGAGTGCCTGGCCAGCTGGTGTGAGCTCCCATGCCAAGACTCCCTGGACATTCCTGAACTCAGCTACCTCCCTGCTCCTTATTTTTGCGTATCCTGACCTTCGTCCTCGATTCTGCGTTTTCTCTGGTCCTGTGCTTCCAATTGTTTGTTCGAAAATTAAATGCTTCCACTTCAAAGAACATTGAACTTTGAGAATGTCTTGGTTGGAAAACCAAACCAAATTAAAAAATCCTTCACCCAGCTCTGGCTGCTTGTGGTTTGGAAACACGGAAGCAGTGGCTCCTACAGTCAGTCGGTCAGTCGTGTTCTCAGGCTGGAGCTCTACTGCAGCACCGAGGGCTGTGGATCCAGGCTGGGATATGCTTATGGATTTGGAGCCAGATCTAGTGGGAAAGCAGGGATGGTGTGTGGTGTTAGCGTCTGGGGGTTGGCCATCACGATGGCAGGTCGCCGTGCCAGGAAACAAGACAGGCGCACGGAGTTAGACTCAGCCATCAGTGAGCATGCCTTGCTTTAATCTGAGGGTTTAACCATTGGATAGACTGATGTTACTGTTTTTTTTTCTCCTTTCTTCCGAAATTGTATTCACAGCAGCAGAAAGTCACTGGAACGTTGAAGCCTCCTTTCCTGGCAGAATACAGAATGATCAAATTTAGTTTTTGACACCTACACTGTAAAGTCCCCTGGGAAGAACTAAGAAGCTAGGACAACACAACTCAAATTTTTATTGGTTGACCCCAGTGATGTTCTCCAGTAGCTCCTTAGCCTCGTTTTATAGCCCAAATCACGAATGAGAAACTGCGAAAACCTCAGAAGGTGTGTTACTGGGTACATAGTCTGACAACTTTACCTGTAGAATTGGTATGTTTATTTGGTCAGTAAAACAACTGTTGCCCCACTGGGTTTGCTGTGGGCCTGAGGGGCCCTTGAGAAACAGTTATCAGATGGTAGTGGCTGAACCAAACCTGTTTTTATTATTGCCAAATCCATTGGCATCTTCTACTGGATCTCAAATCTCCTACTGAAACTTTACCTGGGGTCGTCTTGATTTGACCCAGGCCTTGTCTGTTCTGGCATCTGTGGCTTTGTTTGCAACCATTTCCAGTCTTTGTTATAGCCAAAGGCAGCCTCCTTTCCAGAGAACACGGTTACAAGCCAGCTTTTACCCACTTTCAGGAGAGTGGCTATAGGCTGTCCTGGCACGTGCAGCAGATACAGACAGCATTAGGCTGTGCTGCCCAGAGCAGCCAGAAGGCAGACCAGTTCTTTAAAAAGTGCTAATCAGGGATTGGCTTAGAAAGGAGTAGTATCAAGAATCAGTGAGGACCACCTGGGAACAGCTCTTGTGGTCAGTATATCGTCCTTGGGATGTGCTCAAATTCTTCTCCAGACCTGTGAACAGTATCCTCAGTATCATGACCCCTTTCCACCTGTTTTGCTTTAAAGAGGCATGGCTTTTCTTACCAGTTTTGTTTCAGCTTTGGGATGCATGTCAATACCAGGCTTGTTGTGTTCATTTCTTTTCCAGAGTTTTCGAAGCCCAGGCTACTCCCTCTGTTGCTTGTCCAGCCTTGAACAGTGGCTTCTGCCTGCACCCTCTGCTTTTCATCCCAGCAGAGGGAAGAGAGTAAAATCAGGGGAGCATTTGAACCGGGGAGAATCTCATTCTCTTTGGATTTGGCTGGTCACACCCAGGAAAGCATCATTCTCTTCCCTTAAGTTCCAAGAAATGTCTTATGGCCTTAACTGCATTCTGGGCTTGTGCCAGATCGGGTTGTATGGTGGAGGCGGGGTGGGGGCAACTTCGTGCTCCTGTTGGAGGTGCAGTGCTGGCTCATCTGGCAGAGAGAGCAGATAGCACTGATCAGGGGCCAGTTCACCCCTGTGATACATCCCTTATGCAGATTTCCTCGGAAGAGAGAGGAGTCAGGTTCATTAATTAAAGGAGCCTGGCTCGAGCTCCCTGTAATTATAGGTGCTAGAAATCTGAATTTTAAGAGGTCTGTGCAGCTGCATTTTGAAAAATGCAGGGAGGCACCGAGAAGTACAGGCTGTGGGCAAGAATGTGGCTGAACCAGATTTGGGAGGTTTGGGTTTTGGCAGAATTCCCCTTCAAATTCATATTTATTTGTCCTATCTTTCTATCTTTTTTTTTTTTTTTAATGGGAAGCTGAAGCTCTGATTTTTTTTTTTTTTTTTTAATGAAGGTTACACCCTGTGACAGAGAGGCTGGCATTGTCAGAGTATGGAGGGCAGAAAGGAGTTGCCGTAAATTGGAAGATGCTTAGTTTTTAAGGAAGCAAAGGATATCTTTGGGCTCTAGGGATGCAATGTTTGAAAAAATTAAATAATTTTTTTTTCTTGAAGTGAGTGAGAGCAACAGGGAGCAGAAGGTTAATTTGGATGCAATCTAGGAAGATAAGTCCCGGGCGCATATGGGACTCCAGAATCTTGGTACCCACTTCTCTTCCCCAGAACAGTGTCTCCTCTGTCATAAATCACTTTTTGATGTGAACCCAGAGGTACAAGCAGACAATTTTAGACCTTTTGGGAAGTCCTGACCTGTCCCTTTTCTTCTTCATTTCCTCAGTTATTGGTAGTGTGACCTTTTGCTCTGGATACTTTCTCTCTCTCCCTCTTCTTTTTCATTTTTCTGTATGATTTATAAGGTCTCCTTTTACTTCCTGTTAAAAACCTTTATTTCAGTCCGTGACTATTTGCATCTCTGTTAATTAACCATGGCTCATTTGGGATGTGGATAGGAGTGGAGAGAGTTGGGATGAGTAGGGATTCCCTCCTTGCCTCCCCGAGAAAGGAAAGAAAAGGCTAGTGGTGAATGGGGGCTCATCAAAGCCCTGTGTGCCTGAACACTCGGGCAGCTGCCACCAGCCTCCTTTCCCCTGATTGGCTTTGTCTCCTTGGAGGTATTGTAAGCATCCTCCCATTTCACAGCTTGGACCCTCTGCCCCTCCTCTGGGGTATACAAGGGGCTGAAAAAAATTTTTTTATACAATATATATATTTTAAAGCATTAAAAAATTATTTATTTATTTATTTTTGGCTGCATTGGGTCTGTGTTGCTGAGCACAGGCTTTTCTCTAGTTGCGGTGAGCAGGGGCTACTCTACGTTGCGGTGCACGGGCTTCTCATTGCGGTGGCTTCTCTTGTTGCGGAGCACGGGTGCTAGGTGTGCGGGCTTCAGTAGTTGCGGCATACAGGCTCAATAGTTGTGGCTCGCGGGCTCTACAGCGCAGGCTCAGTAGTTGTGGCGCATGGGCTTAGTTGCTCCGCGGCATGTGGGATCTTCCCAGACCAGGCATCGAACCCATGTCCCTTGCATTGGCAGGCAGATTCTTAACCACTGTGCCACCAGGGAAGTCCCTATATATATTTTAAAGGATACTCCTCTGTACTCTTACATTCTTGTATGTATGTTGAGAAATCTACTAATTGTGAACCCATAAACTGTGGAGGAGAACAAAATCTCAAAGACTGTCATTTTGTGCATTTACAATATGCAGATTGCAGTTCCAATTAGATTGAAACCTCTATTTAGCAGAGTGGTTTTGTGAAATAAATAACTTTTGAAGAAGGCCTACTATATATAATAAATACATATTTTTCCTTCAGTTGCTGGCATGGAGCTTCCTGCTTTCCAAACACTTGCCCTGAAATGCTGATTCAGAAGCAGGCAGCATCCTTGGGCTCTTTACAGAAGAAATGTTTCTCCTTTGCTTTCCTGGCACAGGGATTTCATCCTTGATTTACAGTGCTCAGCTTGTTAGCGCCAGTGAAGGGGAGCTGGTGTGAAGGTCATCATGTCTGTTTTGTCCTCTCAGAGAGAGAGTGAGGGGGTGTGTGTTTCTCCCTGTGCGCTTGCAGTGGTAGTCGTGGGGTTCAAGTGCCCCCACCCCCACCCCCCGCTTCTGTGCGAGGGAGTCAGTCAAAACTCTGGCGTCTCTCTTTTTCCACCCTCTGTACTACCTGTCATTCAGCAGGGGGTGAACGATTTTGAAAGCCTGATTCAGAATTTCAGGAAGACTAGTGGCACACCTAGTAGAGAGCTTTCTCCCTACACCCCTTCTCATAATCTTCCCCTTCTCAGGCCAGCTGTGACAAACTGACAGAAAATTAACAGATCGGGTCCTCCTATTAGGTGAGTCCCTATGCTGGAAGCCGCTCTGGCTTTATGCAGGTCCTTTAGCAGCTCCGTGCATGTGGGTGGTGGTATTCTAAGCGGTCCTAGCAGAGAGGGCAGTGAGTGCTGGGGGAAAAGCAAACAGAATGCTCTTTGGAAGAGAGAGTGCTTAAAAGGGAGAGAGGGGCAGTAAGATGCCCAGCTTGAAAGCACCTGGTGGAAATACTTGGACTTGCAGGGTTGTGGTCCTGAACACCACCGCCTGTCTCAGGGAGCGGTGAGCTGGGTTATAATAGGATGCCTGATTACAAAGAACATTTTGAAGGCCACTTAGTCCCAGGTCAGGCTGTGCATTAAGCGTGCTAATCCTTTGCCGTAACACTGGACTGGAATTGCAAAACTGGAAGTACGCAGTCTGTTGTGTCTCAGCTTTGGCTTTAAATATTTCTATACGATGCTGCCCTGTGTGGCTTTTTCTCAGCTACCCAACTTCTCTTTCCCCAGTGGAAAGAAAAAATACATCACGAGAATATTTTCGTCTACTCACCGGTGACTTTGAAAACTACTTTTCTACTTCTATTATGTGGTCACTTTTCTCATCTTCATGATTTGAAATATTAACATGTAGATAAATACAGTAACATGTAGGGGCTACGCATAGGTTTTGGTCCTAGGGCCTGGCATGTTGGAACAGAAAGAAACACCTAATTGCATCAAAACCACTCTAAGTTCATGTATGTGGAGCCCATCAAGCTGAAAGCATCCAGACAGCATCTGCTGTTATCAAATCACTCATGAGTCCAGCTAATTAAAATAAAGCTTCATTTTTCTGAACCATTGTTTGGCAGGAATTCGAAACGGGTCTAACCCAATTTCTGCGTGTTTATGAGCCTTTATTATATCAGAGGTACTTTTCTGTAAATGTACAGGGCAGCGTTAAATGAATTGATCCACGCAGTATCACTGTAGACGCACTGTGGACTTGCTAATGATTTCCCTTCCAGCTTTCTGGTTTCCAGACATACTCTTTAAAGCTTTATGTTCTCTTTCTCTATCCTCTGCTCTTTGTCCTCCGCTTTTTCTTTTTAATTAACTTAAAAAAAATTTAACCTTCTTTTTTCTCTGAAAACAGGATACACTTTATATTTGTTCCCTAATGAAGTTTTCTTTTCCATTTCTCTTTGTTTTTCTTCCTCTCTTCCTGTTTTTGCTCTTCTTCTAGGGGTTAGGATTTGCCTCTCTATTTCTTGCTGCTTTCTATTCCCTTCTTGTCCTCCTTTCTTAAAAAAGTTTTTTAAAAATTTGTTTTATTTATTTATCTTTGGCTGTGTTGGGTCTTCATTGCTGTGCACGGGCTTTCTCTAGTTGCAGCGAGCGGGGGCTACTCTTCGTTGCGGTGTGCGGGCTTCTCACTGCTGTGGCTTCTCTTGTTGCGGAGCACGGGCTCTAGGCACGTGGGCTTCAGTAGTTGTGGCATGCAGACTCAGTAGTTGTGTCTCGCAGGATCTAGAGCGCAGGCTCAGTAGTTGTGACACATGGGCTTAGTTGCTCCATGGCATGTGTGATCTTCCCGGACCAGGGCTTGAACCCATGTCCCGTGAATTAGCAGGTGGTTCTTAACCACTGTGCCACCAGGGAAGCCCCTTGCCCCTTATTTTTCTCTCTTCTTATCTCTCTTCCCTTTTATGTTTTCTTTAGTGCCTCTCCTCTAACCTTCTCTTTCTCCTTTCTCTCTTCTTTCCACCTCCTCCAATTTTCCCAATAAAAGATTTATACCTTTGTCTCTACATGCAAGTACAGATTAGGGCAGAAAATGGCTGTCTATGGGGGTAAAGAGATCTGGCTGTTGGGAGATGAGGTCAGCCTGTTTTGCGTCTCTGAATTTGCTTGCATACTTTATTTTAGGTTTTAAAAAGATTTTTCAAACCACGTCTACTCTACTTTATAGTCTAATAATGCTACTTTGAAGATCAAAAGTATTATATAAATGCTAACTAATTATTCCTTGTAACACTTTGGTGAGTCTCTATGCAGTTATAGTTCCATTTTACAGATGAGGAAGCAGAAACAGGAAAGGTAAGCAACTCTCTGAAAGTTACTGAAGAAGTTAGTGACTGAGTTAGAATTAAGACCAGGTCATCTTTGGCTTTGATTCTTTTTTTAAAAAATATATAAATTTATTTGTTTATTTTTGGCTGTGTTGGGTCTTCATTGCTGTGCGTGGGCTTTCTCTAGTTGTGGCGAGCGGGGGCTACTCTTCGTTGCGGTGCGCGGGCTTCTCATTGTGGTGGCTTCTCGTTGCAGAACACGGGCTCTAGGCGCACAGTCTTCAGTAGTTGTGGCGCGCAGGCTTCAGTAGTTGTGGCACGCAGGCTCAGTAGTTGTGGCTCGGGGGCTCTAGAGCGCAGGCTCAGCAGTTGTGGTGCACAGGCTTAGTTGCTCCGCGGTATGTGGGATCTTCCCAGACCAGGGCTTGAACCCGTCTCCCCTGCATTGGCAGGCGGATTCCTAACCACTGTACCACCAGGGAAGTCCCTGGCTTTGATTCTTGATTACCACCTTCTGGGAGTTTACTTTTCTCTCCATAAGGATCATATATCTTTTTTTTTTTTTTTCTTTGCGGTACGCGGGCCTCTCACTGCTGCAGCCTCTCCCGCTGCGGAGCACAGGCTCCGGACGCACAGACCCAGCGGCCATGGCTCACGGGCCCAGCCGCTCCGCGGCATGTGGGATCCTCCCGGACTGGGGCACGAACCCGCGTCCCCTGCATCGGCAGGCGGACTCTCAACCACTGCGCCACCAGGGAAGCCCAGGATCATATATCTTTAAGATGAGGGTGAGAGAATACGAGCCCCGCTGCCCTTCTCTTCATGTACTTTTAGCCTTCTGAAGTTCATTTGTAGTCTTTAGATGTTAAATGAATTTCTAGGTAATTCCTGGGAAAGAAGGATGCCAAACCACTTACGGGCTGGTAAAAACTCTGTCCATTATAGTCTCAAAGCAGAGCGCTCACTTTCTCTTTCCAGCGGCTTCCAGTAAGTGGGCCCACGTCACACGCGCTGGCCCTGGTGATCATAGCATTGTAGGAAGCACTGCCATATTTGATTGAATTTAGCCATTCTGGAATGACGTGTGTATGAAGTCGACTCTTGCATTACTGTGGCCTTTATTATTGCTAATGCATTCTGACATTACAGGTGTAGCCTTGGCTCTCCCAGAAAGGGCAAGGCTGCTATTACCAAGCTTAAGAGCATGAAACTGTTATACAGTGAAACGGGTGTTCACATTTAGTTAATAAGCAGAGTAAGGGAAATGCTTTTATAGAAAAGATAGCCAACTGACAGAGGCCTATCCTCATTCCTTACCCAGCATTATTTCAAAAAGTGGATCAGTTAGTAGTATTCTCCTGCAGAAAACTAGAGTCAATGGATAGAAGGTTCAGGAAAGCAGATTTCAACTCAGTTTAAAGAAGGACTCCTGAAAATGAATTGATAATCTTTTAAGAGAGTGAGTTCTCTGTTCATTATAAGCATTTGAGTGGAGGCTCACTGATCATTTGTCAAGGTTGTTGAGGAGGGGAGTCCTAGGTCATGTATGGGGCCGGATGGCTTTCCTTGTTCTAGATTGTAACTGCAAAAGCAGCATCTTTGCTTGTTCTTCTTGGATTTTTAAGTGCCTGGTGTGCTGTGTGGACCCAGTGAATGCTTAGTAACTATTCATCATTTAATCTTTGGCTTCCTGCTTCTTAACTAACTTGAATAAAAACTGTTTTTGTTCAGGTCAGGGAAGCCACCATCTCTGCCACCCTCCTGCAATAAGTCATTCTGGATAGCCACATTTTCCCGATGGCCATCGAGATCCATATGAAAACAAAACAAAACACTTTAAAACTTTTGGCTGGGAATTACATAAAATGGGTTATATGCTTTCTCGCTTTATTAGGCAGAGTAGACTATAATTCAATCCTGATGACTCAGTATCATCATTTTAGATGTACATGTTTATATTGTGTTGGAAGTGTAGATTCTGTTTTCAAAACCTGTTGAAATATAGATCTGTTGTGTATTTGCCCCTCCTCTGAATGACTCCATCTGTGCCGAATGACCCTGGACTGATAAACTTTTTGAGTTTTCTGTTTGCTTTTCGTAGACGATTCTCTCCTGACATTTGTTGCTAGGCTTTTTTCACTATCTGGTCTTTGGTCTGTGAGTATCTCTTGCTAGCTGGCTCAATTCTCCTTTCTCATTTGCAGTTTTTAATCTTCTGTGATTTGGACACCATTTAACTAAGCTTGTATACGAAATAAATAATAAGTAGTGTGAATAAATCTTTGCTATGTGTAATATATGTGGAATTTGTCATTTCTTTTTTGACAACAGCGATTTCTTCTCTCTTTCCCTCTCTCCTTCTCCTTCTTTGTTGGTTTTCTCCTTTTTTTGATTGGGTGAGATTGGAGAGCCGAGCTCTCGAATGGTTGGTTCTGGTCCTTGACCCTTGCCCATTTCCCTGGCCTAGGTATCATAGGCTGCCTGCTGGAGTCAACTGGAAATTATAAAATGATGCAGCTTGGAGGGTCCAGAAGGCCATCTATTTAAGCCCTTATCTTACAGAAATGAAGGACGCTGAGGCACAGAGTCGGGGCGTGAGGGGCCGGGTTTGAGGACATAGCGTTAGGGTTGGACTCGGTGTGCAGGTTTCTTGAGGCCCGGCCTGCTTTCTGCCCTGCCACTCTGCCACATTCTGTTCCCTGCCAACTTTGAACATTTGTTTGGCTGCACTGGTTCTTAGTTGCAGCACGCAGGGTCTTTAGTTGTGGCATGCGAACTCTTAGTTGCGGCATGCACGTGGGATCTAGTTCCCCGACCAGGGATCAAACCCAGGCCCCCTGCATTGGGAATTTGGAGTCTTAACCACTGGACCACCAGGGAAGTCCCTGTTTCCTACAAACTTTGAGCAAAATGTGTGTGAATGAGGAAATAGAGCGTTTGTGTGAGGTAAAATCATGGAGGAAAATTCTCTGCTGGCTGTGGGCAGGTTTAGGATTAAAGTACATAAACCAGGGCTTCACTGGTGGCACAGTGGTTAAGAATCCGCCTGCCAATGCAGGGGACACGGGTTCGAGCCCTGGTGCGTCAAGATCCCACATGCCGTGGAGCAACTAAGCCTGTGCGCCACAACTACTGAGCCTGCACTCTAGAGCCCGCGAGCCACAACTACTGAGCCCACGCACCACAACTAGTGAAGCCCGCATGCCTGAAGCCCGTGCTCTGCAATGAGAAGCCCACACACCGCAACTAAGAGTAGCCCCTGCTTGCCGCACTAGAGAAAGTTCCGTGCGCAGCGACGAAGACCCAACACGGCCAAAAATAAATAAATTTATTTATTTTTAAAAGTACATAAACCAAAAAAGGCTTCTGTTTGTTGCAGTGTTTGGCTGTGTTTGCACTCAAAGCTGATATTGATATTGTAGGAGAAGCTTTAATCCTTTCATTCAAATTTACAAGAAATGCTGTTTCCTTTTAGTTTAAAAAAAAAAGTCCAAGAGAGCATTTGATTTGAGGAACCGAAAGTCTAGAAAATGTATCCGGGAGTCCTCGTCAATTTGGGGCATAATGAAATATAAAAAATACTCAATAAAAGCTCCTTTATTACTTTAACTGTTTAAATGTGGAGTTTTTAGCCATCAGGTTAATGTTTTGGTATCATTTTTTTATTTGATTGTGAGCACTTTTCCAGGTAGCTCTGCCACTAGAGCGCTAATCAGATTCCCACAGATGAATGGTGCTAGCTGCAGCCTGACATCACCGCATTTTTGCTTCGACATTATTTTATTTGGTTTTCCTGTAAAAGTTAATAACTCTGTGTCCATGTGTTTAAACAGGCAGGAAGAGAGAGAGAAAGGACAGTGAACAGAAAACCATGAGTGATGTCTCAGGAAGCTTTTGCCAAATTGAGGAGATGTAGGGATTTTTGTGATCTCAAAGTCTTTCACCCTAGCACAATTGGGGTGTGGAGAATCAAGAAGATTGCACAGCAAGATGGTGATTCTTAATCCTTCTGATAACAAAAAGTGAACCTCTGTCTGTTTCCCAGACAGAGCTGGAAGGAATTAGAAATGAGTTCCCATTGATTTAGAGGAGGAGGGGGTGCTCAATAGGACGGATTTGCTTAATGGTGAAAACTGTTTAAGTTTTGCGTTAATTGTAAGTAAAATACATGCTCATTTTAGGTGACCAGGATTGCTAGGAACATCAGATGGAGGGCAGAAAGACCTTCCTTTTTATCTTCCTGTTAGAGGTAGGAGACCTGTACTGAGAGCCTCATGGCCAAGATGGCAGTGGTGTCTAATAGGCCTTTGTTGAATCGTTTATTTTTTTAAAATTTTTTTCTCCTTTTCCTTTGCGGCACGCGGGCCTCTCACTGTTGTGGCCTCTCCCGTTGCGGAGCACAGGCTCTGGACGCGCAGGCTCAGCGGCCATGGCTCACGGGCCCAGCCGCTTGGCGGCATGTGGGATCCTCCCAGACCGGGGCACGAACCCGTGTCCCCTGCATCGGCAGGCGGACTCTCAACCACTGCGCCACCTGGGAAGCCCTGAATCGTTTATTTTTAAAAGTGTATTTGTTTATTGGAAGCTGTGGTTGTTGATGATAGGAATGTTTATGGTGTTTAGTGAAAGGTTACTGAATGGTTCAAAGCCATGATGATTACCATTTAATTCTTTCTGTGTGCAGCGGATTTTTTTGCTGAGCTAAAAATTTCTAAATTGGGGTTTATCAGAGGAGGCAACTGGACTGATATCTCTTGATTTAGATTCTCTTTCAAATTTACATCTTGGTGCTAAAGACAGTCTGTGGGTACAGATCTGACAATGGGTACAAGAATCAGTTCCACAGTCCTTATCTCAGTGCCTCCGAAAGATGTGTAAAAAGCGATGACTCATTCATCATCCGTGTCAGAGGCATGGCTTGTCTTGCTTCTCTGTGCTACACTCGTGTGGGTGAGTTACTCCTGAAGTCGGCAAGAGAGGCCTGACCCATGTTAGATACCCTTTTTTAGACAGTTGAACTGGCCACCAGCTTATTTCAAACGGATGTGACCCCACTTGCTGCCAGAGCTGGTTCCCCTGATCTTACTATCTTGGCAGAGGGTCTGTTCCTGTGCACTCCCAGGGGCCAGTGTGCTTGGTGAAGAGGACGACTTTCCCCTGAGAGGAGCTGATTTCATTTGACTGTTTGAATAGAAACAGTTTCTAGGGCCTCATCTGGTGGTGCAGCAGTTGGGAGTCCGCCTCCCGATGTAGGGGACACGGGTTCGTGCCCTGGTCCCAGAAGATCCCACATGCCGCGGAGCGGCTGGGCCTGTGAGCCATGGCCGCTGGGCCTGCGCGTCCGGAGCCTGTGCTCCGCAACGGGAGAGGCCGCGACAGTGAGAGGCCCGTGTACCACAAAAAAATAAATAAATAAAATAAAATAAACAGTTTCTAATTCCTGTCATCTTACTGTAAATTTGAAGATTTTTGAGTGCCAGCTTTCTCTCTATTCTGAATCATACTTTTGGAACTTGTACTTCTAGTTTTTCCCTCAGGCCATAGAAGAATCTTAGATAATAGCAGGAACCAGGACTTGGTGGTCTTCTCTTAGTAGCAGATCTTAATTGTTCGCTTTTTTTCTGCTTTCTAGAGATCTGAAGACGATTTAAAGGCTACCCACATTTGTCATTTCCAAGTTTTTTCTTGCTATCTTTTTGGATTCGAGCTGTTTCTGAGCTGTGACTACTACTTTTTTGGTATTCAAATCTATTTTTTAACATTTAGTCTTTCTCCAACTTTCTTGTAGGATGTCTGGTAGGAGTGTCATTTAGCGACTCCTCAAAGTTTTAGGTTTTTGCTCTATGTGGGGTGATGCTAGACAGAATTCCCTGATCCAGAGCTTATCTTCCTTGGAATCCAGGAGCCCATCTTGTTGCCCTCAGAGCAGAAGGTGCTCAAGCCACCGTGAAGGGACCCCGCCCTGCACCACCTGGTGGTCATCTATTCAGCGTCTAACCCCCAGTTAACTTGACACGTGAAGGTGTCACTGTCCATCTTCGTCCCCTTCCTAATCATCCCACATCTCAATAGTGCATATGCTTAGAGAGAGCTTTACCAATCTCTGTCTGGCCTGGCTTCAGAAGAAGTGGGAACCGAAGTTTCGTCTGCTGAGCATGCGAAGGTGCTGGAGTTTGGGAGAAGTAACCTTCGGAAAGCATCAAATTCAACTTGTGGTGGAGAGAAAGGGACTAGGAAGTAGAGGCAGTGGTATCATTAGGAAGGTCCTGGGCACTGTCTGCTACATATTTTTAGTGTTGGAGTCACCAGCCACCGCCACTGAGTGAGCTCACAGTCCTCCTAGGGAGCATCTTGGACACTGAGTCATTACATTCCTTTGGAGTGATTCAGCTCAACAGCTTGACACCTTCATTAATTTTACAACATGAAGCCTGGGTGCTCTCTGCTTCCTCTTTAACCGTGCAGGGGAATTAGAAGAATATGGAAAATACAAAAGCAAGGGAAACTGGAAAAAGGAGCAGTCAACGCGCTGTTGAAAGGCACCGTGTTAGGAAATCGAACTCCTTGCCTTTTCTTGGTATCTCCTGGGACCGAGCACCCAACTCTTGCCACACAGTGCTGGCACACATAAACCTTTTCCTTTTTGTTCCTGGCACGCCCGCCACCCTCCAACTTGCAGCCAGCTCGTTTGCCTTCCCTGCCGAGGTCACTGCTACCGTGATCCGTGTATAATGGCATTTTCCTCCTCTTTTCAGTGTGGAGGCTATTACGGTTTCTTCTCTAAACAGGACTTCAAACAATTTGCTGCCAGTTGGATTTCAAAGCTAAGGAAAAGGCAAATGTCATCCTTTTTTTCTCTCCTCTTTGGGTAACTGCTTTGTTGGTTGCATCAAAAATTAGAGGGGCTGCTATCTAAATTCAGGTGGGGATGCATGGGGACAGGCATTTAAATTTGCTTTTCTTTCTCCCTGAAGGAGAAAATCCTTTTCCTTCTCAACCTTTCCTAAAAAGGAACTTTGATCTTCTCAACCCAGAAACAAGGGTTTTTATTTCCTCTATGGCAAGCATGTGCACTACAGCGCTTTCCATGGCGTAGTTACGGTTGCCCTCTGCATCAGCAGCTCTGCTTGTCAGGCTTTGCTACTCAAGCACCAGCTCCTTTGGGCTGCAAGTTGGCACCCAAAGTACTCTCCAAAGTCACCCTTGTGTCCCTAAAATCACTGTCACTTGATATTAAATAGTGCCTGTTGGCTTAAGATGCTTTTTATTTCCACATACATTTCTGGAAGAACTAGTTTAATAAGATAACAAAACAATGACATTCTGACAAGTAGTTCATGCAATGTTTTTAACTAGGGCCAAGAAGAAAAATTTACACGCAGAGATAGTTCACTTGGAAGGGTAGTTGTTGTGCATATGACGTTGCCACTCTTCATAAAGGCTTTTACTGCGTATATCAATGTGTTTTAAGAGAGACTAGGGTCAATAATGCATGCTGTGGAATTCATGCAGATTTACACAATAGACCTTAACAAATATTGTGTTCTATCATGTCAACTCTGTGCACTTCTACCAGAGATATTTTATTTCTTTAATGTGAAAAACAAAGGGACAGAGGAAAGTAAAACAAAGGAAATTAGGGCCCACAGCTTAATTAGTATAGGGTTGTAACCCAAATCAACAATGGGAAGGATACAATGACAAAACCCAGGAAATTCCAAGTTGAAAGAGAGGCTCTTTCCGTTAACTCCTTGAGCACCAGGGCTCTCGCTAGCTCACTGCTCACCCAGGTGCAGGAGGCTGGCTCAAGTACAAGTCACTGTCTTTATTTTTGAACTTCCTGGCTTTTGTTGACTTTCCCCTGTCCTTTTCCAACTCTGATGTAAATGAAACATACCTGTGTGTGTGTGTGTGTGTGTGTGTGTGTGTGTGTGTGTGTGTTAATTGTAGATAAACGGGCGAAAAGTACCTCTTGATTTTGTAACCCTCAGAGAAGGAGAAAGAGGGGGGAAAAATCCCTGTCACTGTCATCTGTTCATTTTTAATGAGCAATTTAAAAAAATTGAAAATAAAAGAGGAAAATGAATAGGTGTTGAACCAGCCCGTGATATGTAAATGCCAACTAGTAATTACCTAAAACCTCAATTTTCATTCTGTTTCATCTTGCAAAACATTTCATTTTCCCCGAGTGAAAACACTTCGTTCGGGCTCGCGTGACGGCTAGGGGGCACTTTGGCTCTGCGCTGCGGCCGCCTCGGCACGGCCGGCTCAAGGTTATTCCCCTCTTGCCATTCCAGTGGCTGTGCTCCGAGCGGGCGTGGTGCCCTCCCCCCACTCCCACGAGTCTGGTTTCGGGGAGCCTTGTTCCTCCTTGTCCTTGCAGAGGATCGTATTGAATTTTGGCTGATCGAGCCTTCCTCTGCATATTAACTTTCCCCTCTTACCTGCCTGCTAGACCCTCGGCTTCCCAGAGTTGCATTTCACACTGTGAGAGCAGCTTTCTGCCAGACTCCCTTTCTCCCTTGGAGATTTCAAATGCAGCAGTCTCTATATTCTGTTTATTGCTTCCTCTCCTTCTTCCCTTTTTTTTTTTCTTTTCATTTTGGCGGCTGGGGGCAGCTCTCCTGCCACACTTAGAAAGATGATTCTGACATTTCTTTGGCATACTCATAGGTTTTCTCTTATTCTGCTTTAGGATCTGACAACCTTTTGGATGTATTCGTGCAGGATCTTGGAATGTGGGTTGGGAATGCCCCTGCTTCAGGGTGGTTGCCCTCCCCAGCCTGTTCCCTACCTAGGAAGAGGGCAGGTAGAAATGAGAACGGTGAGCCTGGCTGGGACTGTCAGCCGCAGATAAGAAAGAATTCTGGATGCAGAAAACCAGAATTATGTTGTCCTAGAACCCTGGAACCAAGAGTGCTTTGCCTGGAGTCTCAAGGAACACGGTCTCTTTAGTGAGATATATAGCTTCATAATTAGCCCGTTGCATTTTTTCACGAGTGCTAGCATCAGCGTTCTACGATGTGTTTCTCTGATTAACAGCTGCTTTGCAACTATTTCCTTGTGCCACTGATGACCATATTTGTCAGGGAACTCCTGACAGAGTACTGATTTCTTACTAAAACGCAGCATTTCTGTTTGAAGAGGCTTCTCTCATTCTAGGCACTGCCCGGCTTTTATAGTCAGTCCTTGTTAAACCTTGAGTTGGCTTTGGTCTAACGCTTGTTAACAGGATTCTGGGTATCTATCTACTTCAGAGTACGAGCGTAGGAACCTTTCACGGGCAATTTAATCTTCTCAGATGCGCACGTGTGGCTCTGCAGTGTTGGAATGGGGTTTTGGACCTGCGTGTTGGTCATTTTCTTTTGCCCTCTAGTTGTGATCTGTCTGGGTTAAAAAGGACTTGGCTTTGGTTGTTAGTGTCATTAATTTTTGAATATTTTTAGTATTTTAAAATGGCTAACGAATGCTCACATTTTTAGGAGATAGATGTGTATGTAGCACACAGGAGTGCCGGAACTGGTGACATTCCAAATATGTGTCACTGGAGACAGTGCATCAGTTTTACGTGTCAGGTGCAAAGTGCCAAGGCTCCCTCCAACCCCAGGTTCGTTATTAGGCAAGCTCTGTTCTCCCGTCCCCCTTGTGCAGAAAATACAGTGTGCATTCTGGAGATTAGAGTGTGCAGGTCTTTTGTAGGAGAGTGGAAAACACCTAGGAAGCATCTCTTGAGCGAGGACTGTCAGGAACCTCGCTTCTTCTCACCAGGGATTACTTACCCTACACGACGCATTTAACAGCACATAGTTCATCGTAGATAGCCCCTGAGTATCCTGTATTCCATTGATTTATACAGTTACAAATCCGGGTCTCTCAAACACAGATCTCTCTCAATTGGCCAATCATAATCATCTTGGATCCAAAGGTGTTTTTCAACCTGAAGTCCCCTCCTTTTTTCTTGTGTTACTGGAAGTCACTCCAGTGTAACCACTGCAAAGGCGAGGATTTACTCCTCTTTGCACCTTGATTTATCTCTAGCTTTAAGTGATGAATGGTGAAAATTAGCAAATTTCCCTAAAATTGCGGAGTTGATGGTGACAGGGTTATTTTATTTTGCTTTTTGAGGGAGGAAGGCAGAACAGAGGGTCACAGGAATAGGGGTGATGAGAAACTTTGCTTCTGTTTTCTTCTGAGTTCGTCTCATTTATTTATTTATTTATTTATTTATTTACTTTGGCGGTACGCGGGCCTCTCACTGCTGTGGCCTCTCCTGTTGCGGAGCACAGGCTCCGGACTCGCAGGCTCAGCGGCCATGGCTCATGGGCCCAGCCGCTCTGCGGCATGTGGGATCTTCCCGGACCGGGGCACGAACCCATGTCCCCTGCATCGGCAGGCGGACTCTCAACCACTGCGCCACCAGGATAGCTCCGTCATCTTTATTTTTATGAAACCAGCTACTGGTAATTCACCATGCACTCATTAAGAACTCTCTTAGTGCAAGAGAAGGGGAAAGGAAGGCCAATTCCATTTTTATCACGGACTCAACAGCAAGTGGCTTCAACAACGGCATCAGGTGCTTTGCACCAGAATTTCCCCTGGCTTGCTGCACTCCCACAATGTGTGCAATAAAGTTCCCGCTTCTGTTTTACATCTTTGACACTGAGGCGGAAGATTTGGCCTGAATTTGTGTAATTTAGTTGGGCACAAATATAAGCCATGACTAGTCACATTCATCTCCTAATTAGAAAATCAAACGATAGTACAGGACAGGCAGCAGGCACCCCATCATTTCACCCAACAAAAGCGTGTTGTGTGTGTTGGACCTCTGCAGAGGGAAGAGTCAGTTGAATTGCTTCATGAAGTTAATGAAAAGTGTCCAACAATAGTCGAGTGAAGGATGCAAACCGAGGGCACTGTCAGTTATCTAGAGTGTTCAAATCGTTGCAGTATGGGGAAAGGTTTTGGGAAATCTTTTACCGTCTGTGTGCGAATCATAGGGCTTGTAAAATTCTACGTTGGACGGTCCCTTTTCTGCCCTATTGAAGTGCCAGGTCCTTACAGGAAGAGAGGAGAAGAGTAAAGAGTAGCAGAAGAAATAATTAGCGGAAGGAGAGGGGTTTTTGTATCTGGACATCTTTCTTATGAAGCACATTATGTTGAGGCTGTTGGTTTGGATGCTTCATATTTTTACATCTGGCATAGTGATATCGGTGCTGTTAAATATGTGATTCGCCTGTCGCCTGCTTTTTCCAACAAAGATCAAGAGGAATGTAAACAGGCCCCAAATATACTTTATGTAGGTGTTCGACAGTATTATTTTATATGGCTTGAAATTAGTGAATGGAAACTTTAAAAGAAATTGTTCATATTTTTGCAAGTTTGAAGTGTGCCAGGACTTTGTCAAATTCCCGTTAAAATAAACACGTCAATTTCACCTCCCTTCCAAATTCATTTATATTGCTTTTTTAAAAGGTGTTTTCTACTTTACCTGATGTTTAAATTGGATTCGCTCGTTTATGCTGTTCTTTGCTCTATCCCCCACGTTTTTCTTAAATGAATTACTAATGACAGAGTACTCCATCATTCCCTCTCTACAGCCACTTTAAGGAAAGCATGGTGATCTAAACCTTTTAACCTATTAAACATGATTTTTCCCAATTGAATCAGACCCACCACAGGTGTAATAACTAATCATTTAAACTACACCTGCTATTATGTATTTTTAAGCCATTATGCGTGTTGGATAGATGATAATTCATGTTTATTGCATTGTCCGATGGATCCGTTTTGCCTACACTAGGCTGATTAATGTATTTAAAGAAATAAGAGATGCAATTTTTTAAAAAAATTGATGGAATGCGCCAAGCACTGCATTGAGTGCACCATTAAAACCATCAGAACTTTGCTCTCTGACCAGAAATGCATATACCAAGGACTGTATTAAAAAAGCAAGGTGAAACCTGTGCGTTTTAGTGGTGGGATTCTGTTATCTTTCTCTGTCATGGAAAATTTTGGAAGGAGGAAGGAAAGGTTTACGCTTCTACTGGTGAATGTCAGGAGCTGTGCTGTCAGTATCTCTGGCTTAAGACCTGCTTGTCCACAGTTCCTCTGACACCTGGGACACGTACCAGGGCGTGTGGAGCCTGCCACATGATACAAATGCCGTCATCGTCTTGTGCATTGAAGGTGTACTTTTTCTCCAGGTGAAGAACAATTAACCCCGAGGCATCTGAGCTGTGCAGACTGGCCTTGACCCCGCGGGGCCTGGGGTGGTGTAACTGTGACTAGGCCTCTCCTCCTCTTGTTTTTCTCCTTCACCACTTCCCCTTCGCTCTTATCCCCTTTCCATTTTCTTCCGCCTTCCTTTCTGTTCCATCTTCTCTGCTCGTCCATCTGCCTTCTTCTTCTTCTCCTCTCCCGTTCCCTCCTTCGCCCCACTCCCTTTCCTTTTTCTCTCTTCTGTCTTTCCCCTTCCCATCTCTTCGTTAGAACGCATCCATTTTGTTGATGTTTGTCAGATTTTTCTTGATTTCGGTGCAACCTGAGGAGATCTGGTCGAGGGGCTTGGGGGTGCGTATATAGTTTTGGGGTTCTAAAATCTTGAACATCGATTTTTCTCTAGTCCAGAACTGGTTGGTTGTCACTGCAGTTCATGATGGTGGGTAATACACTCGCAGTGTTGGACAGATTCTAACCAGTCTCAAGGAGCACTCGTGTGTCTTATCACTGACAGGCCCAAATCTGCCAGTCTGGGTACCTGAGTCCGTCCTTGAGGGAGAGGGTCTGAGGCAAGCCTCCCATGGAGGGATCCCAGGGAAAGTATATAAGAGAATTGCCCCGAAGTTCTTTCTTTCTGATTTATCCTATCTTTTGTTACCAGAGAGGTCTGTCTGGTCTCAAGATTAAATTCATATAAAATATGAAGAGGAGATTTGTAACTTGTGTTCAATTTATAGCCACAGTACTTTCTGTTTGAATCTCTGTTCAACTGCTGCCCTTAGTTTGAAGGATCTTAGAAAATTTCCTTATATTTGGCCCCTTAGAAATTTTTTCTTTCAACAACTTATGAGTGAACTGCAGGGCCTGTTGACTTTACCTGTACCTTGAGACTACATCATTCTTTTGGTTTTTTTTTTTTTTTATTCTTTTGGTTTTGATGAGATAAATAATGCCAGTCATTTACAATGGCCCCTTTCCTATCGGGGGGCAGGTTGGCATTTCCCACCCGTTGGACTTAGTGTCCAGGGTGGAGAGCAGACAGGCAGCGTGCAAGCACATGCTTCGTGTGTGCTGAGTGATGTGAAGGTTAATACCATCAACAGTTTCCCTTCCATCCCCTACGTGGCTCATTCGTACGTAGGAAGATTTCATTAAATAATATCATTACCAGAGGTAGGTAGATAATCTGTCGGTCTGCCAGCTTGTAGCCATGAAACCCCAAACTTTATCCTTTGATGGCTCTTCAGAATTCAGCTCCATTGCATAAGAGGGACCAGTGTGAGTGGCTCTGTGTGTTGTGTCTTACAGAAGCCTCCCAGCCAGTGTACGCTCAGCGCTTTGCCAGTCTCTGTCTCTACATCATGGTCTCTTCCTTTCAGACGCTAGCAGCGTAGCTGGGGAAGCAGCCTGAACATTAGAAGACAGTGCAACTGTGTCTTCAGTTACATGGTGCACACTGTAAGCACTGAAGAATTTAAGAGAGTGGGGAGACCAGAGATGATTGCTTATTTAGGGAAGGCTTCGAGGAGTTAACACAGCCTGTGGAAGGGCTGTGCTGCTGCTGCTGTGTGTGTAATGTTTACACAGGTAAAGGCAGGAGAGGGAGGCCTTCTAGAAAAAGGGCATGGTGTGGGCACAGGTGTCGGGACGTGGATAAGCACGGCCAGGGGAGGGCTACCTGCTGAGGAGTGTGAAGAATCAGCTTGAACAGGGAGAACAGGAAAAGATTACTGCAGCTCTTAAAAGCTAGGCCGAGGGGATTAGATTTGATAGAACCAGATACAGGAAGCCAATGAAGGTAGGGAACCAACATAGTCTTTTATTTAAGCAGATTTTAAATGTGAGAAATAAGTGGTTAATTTGACCACAGTATTGTGCTTATTTCTATGGACCTGGGATAAACTTGTAGGATTTTTAATCTTGAAATGCAGACTACTGACGTTTACTTTTCTTCTCTGTTTTATCTCCCCTACCAGATTGCCACAGCAGTGAAGTTTCTACAGAATTCTCGGGTCCGCCATAGCCCACTTGCAACCAGGAGAGCATTCCTTAAGAAGAAAGGTACAGGTTCCCCATGGCCTTGCGCAGTGGCCTGCACAGAGGGGCTGGGGGCAGGGCGGATGGAAGCCATAGTATTGATGAATGATCTCCTATAGCTGTCCCACTGTTGTACGGGTGGGGGTGAGGGGAGCCCCCTGGTAAGGATGCAGCTTCTTTCCTTACAGTAGAGCAGAGGTGGTAGGATTCAAATAATTGTGAGCACCAGACGTAAGGCCAACAACTTAGCCCAGGACAGCCCGGCACAGGCTGCGTTCAGTAGCAGAAGAGGCCCATGGATAAGACTGGGGAGGACTCCTGCTTTCTGGTCTGTTCTTCTGATAATGACCCTGGCTGCAGAATGGCTGGCTTTAGGTTAGGAGGTCAGCTGCTTCAGTAAAGAATGAGGAAGAAAGAAATGAAGGACGAGGGAGATGAGATGACTACACAAGGTCAGGTTAAGGTCAAGCTTGGGGTCAGTCTGATGTACAGATTGAAGTGGTAAATTACTGGTTTTATGGTATTTCTGTAAGCAGGTATGAAATGGATCTTGACAAATTCAATATTGTCCGAAGCAGACAGAATCTATTTTGGTTTTATTGAAATTTAGGACATGTTTCTTTTTTTTGAGAAATATAAAAAAAACCCAAATCAAACAAAAAAAAGAAATCTGACTTTTCATTCTTTGAACGTTTAATTTTCTGGAAAGCTAGGAAGTTGTTTAAAGGCCCTTAAATACCATGAGGGAGGGAAGTGAGTTTTCTCCACCCCCACTGAACAAAACTCTTTTTCCTTAAGGAACTGGAATGTCGGCCTCCAAATTCTGGGTTTTGAGCTTTAAGTCATTAGTGGCTGGAATAGAAGACAGTGTGGTTTGGTGGTATTTCTTAGGTCTGCTCAACGGTATCCCACTGAAGTGATGCCACAGAACCTGGTCCCAGGGCTGTGCTCGCAGGATTTGGGCAGAATCAGCCCAAGCATTTCATTCACAGGCAGCTGTTTAGAGGCAGTCTCAAGGCCGGTCCCTGTGACTGAGTTGATGATGAGGGGTGCTGGGCGCTTCCTGGCGGCGTGATGCTTGCCCCCATCAGTAGGAGATTAGGAGATTATTAAAATTTGGAGTGCGTTGGCTGGCCCCCTCTGCAGCCATCATGCTGTAAAAGAGTTTTTCCTTGAAATATGTGTACCTATGGGGAGTAATTAATCATAAAAGCTTAGGGATTTCAGCTCTCTCATCAAAGCATTGAAGCTGGGGAAAGCTGAGCCTAAAAGCTGTGCTGATTACCCGGGGTAACCTGAGACAAAATCTATGGTTGCCGAGAGATCCTTCGCCCCAGTATATTGTGCAATATTATAACTGCCTGATCTTCTCTTCCACTGACAATGACCAGTTATTCCTCATTTTCTCTCAAACGCAGCTGGGTTAGAATTTCATTTGCAGAAGGTATTTAGAGCAATTTAGAGACAAATGTCTCTGGTGTTTGCTCGGCACTTCCCCACTGCAGGCTTTGCTGCAGTTTGAATATCAGGAGCTCCATCTAATCTGTTTAATTTTAATAAATCCCTGACTGGGAGAGGGAGAGAAAAAAAGAAAGAGAGAGAAACTCTGGGCCAAATAATACTTCTTTTGACTTAGTTGGCTAATAATTACTGTAGAAACTGTTCTGTACAGTTATTATTTGTTGCTCCTTAAAAAAACCGCCAAAAAACAGCAATCAATTAATTAATTCAACTAAGAGTGTTTACGCTGCGCTGAGAACAGAACAGACAAAATCCCTGCCCTCTCAGAGCTTCAGTTCTACCAGGAGAAGGCAGATGCAGCCAGTGCTGTGTGGGAATGGGTTGCACTTCTCAGTGGGGTGATTAGAAGGTGTCTCCTCGGGGAGGGTGACATGGGAGCGAAGACCTGAAGGAGATGGGTATTTGTTGGTACAGAGCGGGCAGAATTCCTTCCCAACCCTTAATGTGGTCTAGAGTTTTTAGAATTTTCGGCAGCAGGAAACTGGAGAGACATCCTACCTTTCTTCTTCTAAAGAGAGTTTACCCCACACTCAAACCTAGAGTCACTGGACTTAATCACCCATCTCCATTATCCTCTAAAATGCTGCTTCAGTCAGTAATCATCTGCTTCCGAGTTGCATCCCAATAGGGTAAGTTCTAGCAGGACCTTTCCTGGGCAGAGGATTCCAAGGTTTGATTGGCATCTGGGGAAGAAGAGCCCTCTGTGGCTTTAAACTTCACTTTTCACATTTCCGGCAGTTCCTGGGGTCAGGCACACACGATCCCGGAGCTTGGCACCATCGCTGATGGGTTGGGTTGAGGGAGGAGGGGCTGTTGTGAAGGAGCGTGTCTGCCCTGTCCCTGACAGCAGTTGGGAAGGAAAGGGAGTTGGCTCACTGGTCTTTGGGGGTACGGAGCGTGTCTTGAGGGGCGGGACCAAGGTCCTGGCATCCTCCGGTCCTGTCTCCCCACAGGACCCGTTGCACTGGTGGGTTGGAGCGCTGCCTTCGGGCAAGCTCACAGCTACTGTAGTCTCGGCTTTTCCTAGTGAATGTCACTTCGGGGAATTGCATTGGAGCACTGTCTTGAATTATAATCTCAACTTTCTTTCTTTCTTTTTTTTTTTTAATAAACATCTCTTTCCTGAAAAGGCAAATCCAATTTTGTTTTTCTTTTAATATTATTTAATATTTAATATAGAAATTGAGGCCCCTGTAGTGCATGTCAGTTCAGTGGAAAATGAGGGTTACTTTAGGCGCATCAGCTGAGGTTGTTTTATTGTGAACCCGCAGCCCCGAGCAGGGGCCTCGTCCCCTCTGTTACTGACAGGTTAAATGTGTGCCCTCTGAGTCTGGGGCTGGGGAGGCCGGGGACAGTGGATGGGATAGGGTTGGAAGAGCATTGGTTTGCAAGGGTCTTTTGTGTTCGTGTTTTTTTGTTTTTATTTCTTCGAGATCTCTTTTGGATGCTTTAAAGTCTGAACATGGAGTCATTAATGAGAAACATGACGTTATTAGAATCATTTATCATTTTCTTTGAAGCTTCTACTGCCAGTTTGTGTAATTTACAACATTTCTTTCTTTTATCGGGAATTTTTTGGATGCAAGAGCAAAGCAGCTGTTCACCTTCAGAGTATTAGAATAAGTGTTTTTGTTTTCCTTCCAACCGCTTGATTCTGCAGATGACATCAACTGCAGAGTCAACCACACATGAAGATAATTGGCCTGTGTGTGGGGTGTAAGCCCTCATAGAACTGGTCTATATATAGAAGCAGTTCTTGCCAGGCAGGGATCACATCTGGGGCTTTAAGCAGGCTGCAATCCAGGAGGTTGGAGTAACTTAAAAACAGCAGTAGGGTCAGTCCAGAAAGCTAGAGGTTTGGATATTGTTGTCAGTAGGCTTATGTTGACTTGACACCCTGTCTGACCACAGAATGCAGGAGGCAGTCTGCTTGCAGACACGTTTGGCAGGCTGGGTATAAGGCGGGTAGAAGCGATGCCTGTTCGTGTCGGGTAAAGAGGTAGATGAGGTGGGGAGAAGACAGAGTCGTCTGTTAGCCCCCTCTAATACATCTGTTGCCAAACAGGGTTCTAGAAAAAAGCTGAGCATCATCTGCTTTTTTGTGTAATTCAGCACCTGGGTGGTGCTGGCTGACCCTTTGGCTTATTGTGCCCTTCTCAAGTGTATAAGTAAAGGGCTGTATTCTCCTTCATCTAATAAATAGTCCGGGTTGGGGGGAGGGTGAAGGAAAAAGAAACAAATAAAACACACCACCATGCTTTCTTATTCTAAAAGGTGAAACAAGATCTTATCTTTCTTCTGTTCCTGGAAGCGGAACCCCCAGTAGCAAAACTGCCTCCTTGCTGGAAATGAGCTTGAGGAGGAAACCTGATGGTCTTCACCTTGGTAGTGGGGTGGAGGTGAAGGGCTTCTGTCACTGGAGTATTTGAAGGGGGAGTGAATTCTTACACAGATTTCAATTTAACTCTCTTTTATTACTTTTCTTTTTTATCATTTACGTCCATTTCATGAGGTAGTTTGCATGTCCTTGAATGGAATCTCGTTACCATGAAAGCTTTTTTAGCATTGATTTCATAACAGTCTTAATTTAATAGCTCCATCATTACTGAGTAGCTCTGGGAGTGGGGCCTTGGCTTTCCAGGTCACTGACCTTTTAATTACAAACCTTGTTCTGATGGCCAGGTTATCGACTGGACAGCTCCCAGCTTGTGCCCCCAGGATGAAAACGAAAATAACTGTGTTTCCTCCCCCATCTCCAGGAAAAAAAAATTGTAACCTCATGTGTTTCTAAAATTAATTTTCTCCTTCAGCTTTGCTTTATAATTAATTCTTTAATGTGTCTTAGTAAAGCCAGAGTATTTTTATAACGCTGTTTTTCTAGAGCTTGGGTCCAGCGGATAGCGGGGAGGGGGCGGGGAAGAGGGACGAAGAGCTTGCCAGCCACCACCCCATGCTTGATCGGCGTTTCCTCGTCCTCAGAAACTCCTGTGGCTGAGCTGGAAAGAACAGTATTGGCTCTGTGAGGGGCTGTCGGGCCCTTCTGATTCTTTGTTAAAGAGATGTGGATTGTGGCGTCAAGATATGGATTCATTCCTGCATTTGCGGGAGTCATCGAGCCTTGTGTATCATGGACATTTTAAAGAGACGTTCCTGTTCTTTTCTTTGAGAAAAGAACAGGGTTGGACGAGTTTTCTTTACTGTGTCTTAGCTCTCTGCTAGTTTTGGGTGACTGGAGGGAACTGGGACCCTCCATGTGGGGTTTCTGCTCAGTTGGGAGCTTGGGTCGATCTAGGTTCTCCCTCACTGATGATGAAGAGGGAGAGAAAAAGGGGAGGACTGTGGCCTGTAAGTAGGACGACCATTGGTTCTGGTTTACCCAGGACTGTCCTGGTTTTAACACTGGAATTACTACGTCTTGGGCAGCCCCTGAGGCCATATAAGCCTTACTCAGGAGTGAGAGCTACCAAGAGAGACAAAGCAGGTGTTTTTGGAAGCCGGGGGAAGAAGTCCACTAGCAGTTGGTCCCCGAGAGTTCAGCCTGCCGTTGAATGGCATCTTCCTCAAACGCTGCCCGCTTGCACTCCCCTGGCCCGGCCCGGCCCTGCCCTGATGTGGGTCCAGTGCAGGGGGTCTCTGGCGGGGAGGCCGTGCCCTGCAGGCAAGGGAGGGCTGCCGGAGCCGATGCAGAAAGGGCTGTGTGTGGCGGCCGCACGCGTTTCTGAGGATGATTGAGCATCTCCATCCATCTGTTGTGAACGGAAATCTTCCTTCCCTGCCAGTCTTGCATCTGCATATCCGTCACCTGCTGTTCTGGACCAGCCTATTCATCACACTGACTGGTGTTCCCCCCATCAATTTTCCTGCTCCCCTTGTTATCCAAACTTGTCTTAACTCCACAGATTTTTCTCAGCATCCAGGATGAGAGCTAGAGCAGCCAGACTAGCTGAACATCGTGGCTTCCCCATTCAGAGGGGGAGCTGGTAGCACGTGCTCCCTGCCAGACGGCTGAGTCAAGTGGGTTTCTACACTTCACCCTGCGATGAGGGGACAGTAGCACTGAGGAGCTTGGAGGGGGAATCAGCTCTTTTAGATTTACTGAGTTGTTTTGAGATTTTTCTCTGAAAATGAAGAATAGCTCTTCCTTTCTTAACTTGTGTGCCTAGAACAATATTACAAAGAAGAGCAAAGCGACACCCTCATGTACAGTAGTATCATTTTTAAAGGTTTTTTTTTTTGAAAAGTTAAGATATGTACATGGTTTCAAAAATTCAAACAGCGAAGAAGGATAGACAGTGAAGAAGAAGTCTTCCTGTCATCTCTCGCTCCTGTCGCCCCCACCATCCTCTGTCTCAGAGGATGCTGCTATGAACAGTTTTTGTGTATCATTCCAAAGATCTATCCATATAAAAGCACGTTAATATTTATTAACATAAACACCTTTTAAATACAGTGGTAGCATACTTCACACTTTAGCTTATGCTTGTCATTGTATCTTGGCACTCATTCCACATTAATACATACAGATTTGCTTCATTCTTATCAGTGGCTGTGTAGTATTCCATTGTCTTCCTGTATCATAATTAATGTTTGAGTCAGTCCCAAGTTAGTGGACATTCAGGTTGATTCCTGTCTTTTGTTGTTTCAAACAGTGCCTCAGTGAATATTCTTGCATATGCATTTTCTTAAAATTTCAGGAGATCATGTCCCCCCCCCCAAGAAAATAAAACTGTTTTCTAATATAAACATGGCTATAGGTAGACAGAAATTAATAAGAGAAAAAAACCAGTGTAACAAATTATTATTAACACTTAGCACAGATTTGGATTCTGAGGGGACATTCTGGTCACTGGTTACATGAAAAATGCTTTCTTTCTAGAAGAATCCTTTTTTAATCCCATTTTTTGAAGGGATATGGGCTCATAGATATAATTTTTGATTCAAAATAAACATTCAAATAAATGGAAAGCTTCAGAAACTTGAAAGTTAGTACCTGTTTTCAAATGAAGTACAATTCATCAGTATCCATGGGGGGTTGGTTCCAGGACCTCCAGGGATATCAAAATCCAAGGATACTCAAGTCCCTTATATAAAATAACATAGTATTTGCATATACCCTACACACATCCTCCCATATACTTTAAATCATCTCTAATTTTACTTATAATACCCAATACAATGTAAATGATGTAGTTGCCTGTGTTCAGCAAATTCAAGTTTTGCTTTTTGGAACTTCCTGGAATTTTTTTCTCGAATACTTTTCATCCATGGTTGGTTGAATCTGTGGATGTGAAACTGGATATGGAGGGCTGACTGTCGTCTCTCAGTATCCAAGCAGGGATTGGTTCCAGGACCCGCCAGGGATACCAGAATCCATGGAAGCTCAAGTCCTGTAGTCTGCCCTCTGTATCCAGGTTCAGCATCCATGGATTCAGCCCTCCTCAGGTTGTGTAGTACTGTAGTATGTATTGACAAAAATATGCATGTAAGTAGACTTGCGCAGTTCAAACCCGTGTTGTTCAAGGGTCCACTGTATGGCTTAGTTTTCTTTTGTCGTAGTTGGATGTGTGTGGGTCCTGGGCCATAGGTTACGTGGGCAGCCTTTATTCAGTGCCTGGTGTGTGCAGAGTACTATTTATTACATTAGGGCTTCATGAAAGGAAAATGAGGTACTTGTTTTACAGACGAGAAGCTCCTTGGGAGGTGGGAATGGATGCTGAGTGCTTATCAACCCTATCTATGTCTGTCCATGAAACATAGCAGTACCTCAGAAGTCAGCAAAATCTGATGAGGGAGCCATGGAGTATAAAGCTTGGTAGGACTGTGAGCTCCTCAAGGTGGGTGACCACGTCTCACCCTCCTGGCATCCTCAGCAGCGACATAGCAGCCTGGGTCAGGGGCTCATGAACGACGGTTGAGTGACTGGGTGATGAGAGTTAGAAGACACTTACTGGGGAAAGTTTCAAAAGGATATCAGTTTTCCCTAAGTCTACAGTTTTTTTATTTGTTCAATCCTACATACCTGTAAAATGGTTTCAGAATTGCTATCCCATAGGCCTTTACCCAATACTCTAGTGTTTATATAAACAGTGTTTATATGCAGTTCCTTTGTCTTTAGTCTTATTGAATCCAGTGAAAACACTGTTTTTTCAAAGTTACTTAGGTCAGCAGAGCTCAGTTTTGGCCTAGACATTGAGGGAGGCAGTGGGTGTAGATGGTTGGAGAGGAGTGGGAAGGGCATCATTAGCGAGGGGAGGCTCATGCAGAGACACGTGTGCAGTTGGCTGGGTTGGCCCATGGGGTCCTCGAAAAAGAAGAGAACCGAGGTTGGTGAGATGGGCAGTGAGCAAGGAGCCAGTGTTAGAACTCGATATTATAAATAATAGTTGAGAACACTTTCTGAACCGGTTGAAACTGAAACTCTATTTGAGGACATTACTCTGGGCTCTGTAGTTAAACTGAATTGGCCTGCCGATAATAAGACCAGCCACAAGGAAGGTCCTGCCAAGTCCTTTGTTAGGTGTGGAGAGTAGCAGTAGAAATGGAAATAGAAATGACAACATATTTATGTAGAGAACTTTGTGGTTTACAAAACACATATATTAGTTAATGTCTTCTTCACTGTAAACTTCTCCGTGATTATAGGCAGGTTAATAGATATTTGTTGAATGAATGACTACATGATTTAAATCTCCCATTTTACAGATGAGGAAACTGAGGCACAGAAAGGTTAAGTAGTGCAAATTAATGGCAGAAATAGAACTAGGACCAAGTCATCTGACTAGAATTCTTTGAACTATACAATCTGCTTTCTGGAAAGGAAGGACAGAACCACAGACATGGTAGAAAAAAAGAGTAAGCCATGCTCAGTAGTAGATGGGATGTGTGAGGTGAGGAGATGGGACTGAAGGTGACCCTCAGGGTTGTTACATTGTGTTAAGAGGCTTTATTGATGTGTAACTGACATACAATAAACTATACATATTTAATTTGTACAATTAAAAAAACTTGACCTATGTATATGTACCTGTGAAACCATTGTTGTAATCAAGAAAATGAACACACTGGGACTTCCCTGGCGGTCCAGTGGTTAAGACTTCGTGCTTCCACTGCAGGGGGTGCGGGTTCGATCCCTGGTCAGAGATCTAAGATCTTGCATGCCATGCGGTGTGGCAAAAAAAAAAAAAAGGACATACTGATCACCCCCCAGATGTTTCCTCATGCCCCTTCGTTCTCTTCTTCCCGCCACCCCCCATAACTCTGGTTCCCAGGCGAACACTGATCTGCTTTCTCTCACTGTAGACTAGCTTGCATTTTCTAGAACTTTTTATAAATGGACTTGTGTGGTATGTCTCCCTTTTTTGGTCTGGCTTTTTTTGTTTTTAACTCAGCATGATTATTTTGAGATTCATCCATGTTATTACATGTGTTAGTGGTTCATTACTTTTTCTTGCTGAGTAGTATCCCCTTGTTTGGGTATCCTACAGTTTGTCCATTCACCTGTTGATGGACATTTGAGTTGCTTCCAGGTTTTGGCTATTAAAAGTTAAACCTGCGGGCTTCCCTGGTGGCGCAGTGGTTGAGAGTCCGCTTGCCGATGCAGGGGACACGGGTTCGTGCCCCGGTCCGGGAAGATCCCACATGTCGCAGAGTGTCTGGGCCCGTGAGCCATGGCCGCTGGGCCTGCGCGTCCGGAGCCTGTGCTCCGCAATGGGAGAGGCCACAACAGTGAGAGGCCCGTGTACCGCAAAAAAAAAAAAAAAAAAAAAAAAAAAAAAGGTAAACTTGTTGGTATCATAAAAATTCATGCAACAGGAACCTCTAGGAGTTCTGAGCAGAGGGGAATTTAATGTAAGAAGTTAGGCATTTACTCCCTTATGAAAGGGCCGGAGGAGCGGACACAAGGCCACGCCTCCAGGAGTGACTTCCAGAACACTGAAGGACTAACTTGCTGGGAAAGCTGCTCCCTCTGCTTGGCCAGGAAAGTAGGGAATTAGGAGGCTACCACTTGGAACTTTTGAGTTCAAGAGCACACCCTTTTTGCTGTGTTCCAGAGATCAGGAAGTCACTGCTGCCACCACTGCAGTCATTGTGTCCTGACATCCGTAAAAACAGCGACAGGACTTTGGAATATGAACTTAGCTTCTACCTCTGACAGAATTGCCTCTTGACCCTCATGAACGAAGCTGGAGGCTAGAGATTGGACACTGTAGTAGGAAACCTTGGTGTTTCTAGTATTTGCTTGACAATGTCCTGGTGTTTGCAACCTCAAATGCAGCGCGTACAGGTCTTTTGCCTCATTTCCACTTTCTGAATCACCTGTGAGTGCACCTAATTCCCAGCCCGAGTTCTAGTAGCCGAGGAGTCTGGGAAGTGTTGCTGTTAGTGTTCCAGCCTCTGGTATCAGAAGTCCCACTAGAAAGAGGTGGGAGTGGATGCTGAGTGCTATCAGAGGAATCCATAGGAGAAAAAAGATTCACAAATGCAACATAATTGCCCCCAAACAGGGTACCAGCACATTTATATCACAAGCCTCTTTCTTACTGAAGGCTTAACTTGGTATTTTTCAAGCCGTTTCGATAACAGCCTACAAAATGAGGGAAGCATTCATTTTGCTGCAGACGATGCTAACAGAAAGAGTCAGCCAAAAGAGAGTTTGTGTTTTCAGTCTGGAAGCAGGTGGCAGTGGTTTATGTGTAAATATAAAGTATTTCATTCATCACAGAGCAAACTGTGTATATATAGGAGGAAAGGATACTTTTTTAGTTAACTGTTTTTGTTGTTTTCGAGAAGAGCTGGGCCTTTAATTGTTAAGAAAAGCAGTAGTGATGTATCTCCAGTTTGTTCCAGAGATAAATATTGATGTGTTCTGTATCACCACTGGCCTTCTGAGATGATTTTAAGAATACTTATCCCTCCTTTCTGGCCTCACTTGGGGATGCAAGTTCTTCTAATGAGATTTGTCTGCTAAGGGTAGGCAAGGGAGTTTTCACCAGAGGGACTACGTGAGACGTGGGTCTGTTGGAGCTGCTGGAAAATGTTGGAAGTAGGGAGGGACTTCTGAAACTTAGCACAAGGTAGAACTTAAGGCCATCTACTGAAAAATATTTTATGTTGATTGGACGATAATTAGAAGGATTTTTAATTAACTCTGGATAGTAGTCATTCACTAATCCATTGTTATATTTACATTTTTGAGTCTATGCCTTATAAAAATAAATTTATCTGCTGCTGCTGCTGTGTGTGTATTAGAGTATGTGATTTGTGGAGCATGAGTTAGCGTGCTTTTATTTTATTTTTATTTATTTATTATTATTATTTTTTTTGCAGTGCGCGGGCCTCTCGCTGTTGTGGCCTCTCCCGTTGTGGAGCACAGGCTCTGGACGCGCAGGCTCAGCGGCCATGGCTCACGGGCCCAGCCGCTCCACGGCATGTGGGATCTTCCCAGACCGGGGCACGAACCCACGTCCCCTGCATCAGCAGGCAGACTCTCAACCACTGTGTCACCAGGGAAGCCCAGCGTGCTCTTATTTTAAATGTACTTTTCATTGTAGACTTGGCTGGGTTGGTCAGTCAACAGCTTTATGTTCTTTCCATTTTTGAAGTAGAGGTAACTCACTAAAGGTCTTCAGTAAGTAGAGTGATGGGGCTCTCGTTCTCTCTCTCTCTCTCTTTTTACACACACATGCACACACACACCAGCTTATATTTAAATTGCGCTAAGAACTGAATGACTGTACTGATTTTTCCATTCCAACTTTAAACAGACCTGTGTTTGAGTTTCTAAAACCTTCTGATAGGAGCTGGTCTTCTCAGATCTCACCCCTTTCATCAGTCAGAAGAGTTGGGAGTGCTCTAGTCTCTTACTGTTAATGATTCTTTTTAGATTTAAAGCCCTTTAAAGTAATCTTTCTGTAATTAGATTGTTGAGTAGATTGTCTTTAGCAGTATGGTGGTCTTTAAATTTTGTGTAGATTTTCAGTTTGTTAAATGATTGCAAAGGCTTTCATTCATAAAGTTGAAGTTTTCCTTATCATGGCATTTCAGGGGAAAAAAATCATGACCCCCGGTGATAAATTAAATATCACAACCACATAAATGTCATCTTTTCAGTGAAACCTACAGTGCATAGGAATGGGACTCTCTTGCACTCTGTTTTTGGCTTCAAGCTGGATATGTACTCTTAACCAACAAGAAAAATATTTTGCCACCAACAGTGGTGAACCTGTGAAGCTGAAGAACAAAGCCATACCCTCTTCTGCTTTGTGAGTCACAAACAGAATTGTCAATTAAATTATTCTAATTGCAAATTTTGGGGTCTTGGCCGAAAGAACACAGGTTGAGTTTGAAGAAGAGGCAGTTTAAAAAATCAGTTTAACTTTTACAAACGGAGCTAATTTGTACAGAATGTAATTGGAAGAGAGTAAATACGGAGTTTCATGATGACCTCTTTTGAGTTCATTTCTGGTATTTACTTTTTTTTTTTTTTCAAAGGCTGTCCTTTACGCAGCCCTGGAAAGAGGAGACTAAGTACTAAAATAAAAATAACAGAAAATAGCACTGTTCTCTGGAAGCCCGTAATACCTGATTTTGAAAGAGTTTTACCATTCATTCGTTCATCCATCCAAGTATTTATTGAGTGCATATTTTTTTTTACTGTGCTGGTCCTGGGACTGAAACTATAATGGTAAATAAAACAGCATTCTGGGGTAGAGACAGACTCCCCCAGAAACGTGAAATGTGCAAAATTGTTACAAGTAAGCAAGGTGCTAGGACAGAGAATATTGGGAGCCAATATTCTTTGAGCCAGCTCAAAGACGCCAAGGAAGGAAAGGAGGTTGACTTGATCTAGGAACCCATGCTGGGACTGTAGTTGTGAGTGAAAAGAAGAGGGACCCCTCAGCAGCTTCCATCTGGAGATGCCATTGGAAAAAAAAAGGTTCTGTTGGAGTTTCATATCCCCCAATCTGGAATCTTTTGTATCATCAGTTACCAAGTTCAGCTGTATTTACCATGCATTCCTAGTCTGCTGTCTGCTGAGCACTGTGCTAAGTGCAGTTGGGACACAAGTGGTCCATGCCCTCAGAGAACTTGGTGATGAGACAGTAGGAACTACTTAGTAATACAGTTACTGTAATTTATAAGCAAGCCTGAGATGATAGATACAGACTTTATAATAACCACCAGCATATGTATTCTGCTTTATAATTTAAAAGCATTCTCACATGCATTTGCTCATTTAATCTTCACAGTAACCAAGTTATTTCCTCAAAAAATGTGCAAGTGAGCATGGAGATTTACGGAAGTCCACCATATTTGAGGAACGGGTCTCTGTCATCACCGAGTCATTGAATTTCAATGCACCGTCTGCTCATGTGGACCAGGGTGCTCTCCCTGAAGAATCATATTATTAAAAATGAAATTATTTTGCCCATGCCATTTCATAGACATTTCTATTATCAGGAATAGAAGATGAATTTAATTTTAGTTTTATTTAGTTCTGGAGGTTTTCTTCTTGCAGCCTTCCACAAGGGCACAACCCAGAGAGTCCATCCCGATGTTTGGGAGGAGGAAGGCCTGGGCTTGTGGAGGATGGTTCTGTTAGAGAATGCCGTTGACTCTGGTGTTCTGTACAGAGCCTTTTATCAGGACAGGAAAGGGTAAATAGGGCTATCTCTGCAACGGCGGAGAGGTCGAATGGTTACATTACACAATCTTCTAGAGCATCTTGCAGCAAATACATGGGTTATATTAAAAATTGCAATCATATCATTTTTATAGTAAATTGCTGACCTTATGCAGTAGAATCAGCTTTATTGAATTTCGCCAAAAATGCGTTTATAATTCTGCCATACACACGTGATATTCATGTCCTTGCTGTCCATGTGGAAATGTCCCTTTTTACGATGTTAACCAGATTAAATCGACTGTCTCCTGAGCTGCCGAGCCTCACCTTTAAGATCCACTCTCAGGAGTCGGACCTCCACAGAGCAGCGCTCACCTCCCTCAGTTCGGATGTCAGCGCACAGAACGCTGGAGTCTGGCACATTAGGAAGCCTTGCCCCAGTGGCACAGGTTTGGCCTTGAGATTATTTCCAGGTGATTCCAGGGCAGTTAATGTATATCATGTATGCTGAATGCTCACAAGGACTTACCATAATTACTGTTTGTTTTGAGGGAATGGTAGGTATTTGTTTAAAAGGATTTCATGCTGAACCAAGAGTATACAGGTACAGTTAGTTCTCAGCTATTCACTTGTGAATATTCATTGCAAACGTTTAATCTTAAACCAGTTTTCGTTTCTCTGTAGCTCTGCTCCCTCTCTAACCAGTGTGGGATCACGCGGCAAACTAATTTTAATGTTAGTCTAACAGAAGCACAATCAGGAAGTTGTAGTGCATATTTAAAGTGAAACGTCAGAGTTTTTAAGTTATCTGCTTTTTAGAATCATTTGCTTTGAGTTTATCTCTCCTTTTCATATATCTATTATCTACATACCTACACATGTGTTTGTATAAATTGCTGGTTCCCAGACAATTTTGCATACAGAGGCAATATGATACGGTGGAAAAATCATCCATCCATCCATCCATTTACTGACCATTTATTAAATGTACATTTTCTTCACGTCCCAACATTTATGCTAACACTGAAATTACAAAAATAAGGTTTAAATCAGAAGTCTAGTGAGATTCCGTGGTATGCAAACAAGTGTAGGGTGGGTGATAAAATGTTACAGGGGCTGTGATAGGTATTGGTATAGAGGCCCAGAAGAGGGAGTGATCAGTTTCGTGGTGGGTGAGGAGGACCAGCAGGGAAGCGTTGAAAAATGAGGAGGGCACCCTTATAGGAGTCCAAGAGGATTAGTAGTCTTTAGGGTTTGGGGAGTGGTGGTGGCTTTAATCCATGCCAGGGTGGGATGGGAACGTAATCTCCAAGGAAGAAGTGATCCGGAGAATCAGGAAGCAGGCTGGTAAGTTGGAGAGGTAGGCAAGGGTCAGAACTTACATGTGTTAACGCAAGGGTTTGGAGTTTATTGTGTGGACAGCGGGGAAGCCATTGAAGAGTTTTATGTGGTGTAGTAATGGATCCTATTTGTGTTTCAGGAAGCTTGCTCTTTGGGTAGGGTGGGCAGTTAGGAGTTCACTGCAAGAATCCGGGTGAGAAGGGCAGTTGTGAGGATGGAGAGGATGATGAATTAGGGAGAGTGAGGAAGTAGAATCTGCAGGAATTGGTGGCTGAATAGAATCAAGGAATGAAGGAGAGGGAGGAATCCAGGCCTGGCGAGCTGGCCTGGAGGAGAGCAAGTGAAAGAGTGGGAAGAGTACTGGGCCCAGAGTCAGATGGCGTGAGGGAAGGAGGCCTGGAAGGGAAGTCCTGTAGACCCCTGTGATGTGGCCAGGGATTCTGCGGCTGGAGCACCACAGTCAGTCTGTGCCACTGTCATCGTCAAGCTATGCCATGTAGGTCCCCTGGCTCTCAGAGTTGCTTCCACAGGGTGACTGGTAGGCTTACTCCCTCCCCATAGACATTAAGAGGTTTCACTGAAATCTGAGACTTTCTAAAGAAAGAGAAGATGGCATTTGTGAAGCAAGTGTTATTTTACCTGGAAATGGCTTCTCGGTGAGAAGCCTGTCACTGCTTCCTGGTGAAACCTGCCTCTCCTGCCAAGAAGAGGGTCCCACTGAATTGGACCATGGTCATCGTGGGCTGCTGCTCCCACTTGCCCCTGAAAACATCCTCCTGAAAGCCCCTTCTCCCCCCCACCCCCGTCACCTACTCCTTATTTGCTCTTCTCTGAGTTCGTCCATTTCTGTCATGTTTGTATGTATTCCCTCTGATCTTTTCGTTCGTGACAGGTGGCTTTGCTGATGTGGCCTCCAGGGGCTCCCCGCACGCTGGATGACATGTGGTTACAATGACCTGACCCTGCAGGCGCCTTGGTTTTCTGGTAGCAGGTGGCCTTCTTGGTACCTTAACTGTCACAGATCGATGAGTCAGAGGGGTAAAAAGGTGGGGAGTTAAGGCAGAGAGCCCAGCGGTCAGAAGCTCCAACAGGAGAGAGAGTGAAACAGATCTGGTTAGTACCTGAAACGACTTCCTGGGAGATGTTGCTAATTTCCAAGTCACCTGTAAGAGGGGTGGAGAAGAGCATTTTGCTTCTTCAGGCTCCTCCTCTGGCGCCGGTCCAGCTCTCCTATAGGGCTCTCAGGCACTGTAGCTGGAAAAGTCTTCCTTCCCAAGGGCTGCGGCCTTAGACGCCCTTGCAGCTCCATCCGGTTCCATGCCTGGGGCCAAAGTCTATTTGTGTTGACACTGAATTGTGATCTGCAGTTTCGAAAAGCATATAGGTTGTATACTTTTAAGTATATCTGAAAGCAGATTTCTTCTCTGTAGGCGCCTTGCTCATTTGTCTAGCCTTTCCATGGAAAACAGCCTCCTTGCTTGATTTGGGGCTGCTTTAAAGCACATGCTGAGCATCTCTGGGCCTCACCCCTCCCGCCTCCTCATTAAAACCACCTGCAGGACTGACTGCCTCCCCCAACAACTTACACCAGCCCTACCTCGTCTCTCATTGACCATTTCTGGCTGAGACCCTCGCTATAGCAGTTTGCTTTGGTGGCTTTCGCCTCTTCCTTCTGCCTTTTTAAAAATTATGATTAAAAACTTTAAATAAATATTAAATTTAAAAAATGTAAAATGAATGGTTTGGACCTTTGGTATTGTTATCCATTCACCTCTGGTAGAGTCTTCAAGACATTGACCTAAAGAGCCTTCCTCCTTCTTCCTTCCCTATGTACATAGTGGGGAGAAGGATGGGGAAAATGACAGAGAAAAACATGTTAAAAATGATTTTTAGTGTAAAACAAGACAGGGAAAAATCAATCTTTAAGGAAACCCAAAAAAAGCACCTCTCATTACAGTAATTAAACGGCAGCATTTAACCTATCAGAATATGCTGTATGTGTGAGACAAGCCAGGGAGCTGTGTGTTTGAAATTAGAGCTCTAATCCTCAGGGAAGAGAATAGTTAACTAGTTTGTTTTTGAGGTGCGAGAGCAGAGCTGGGAAGGTGTGAGTGTGTGCCTGTGCGTGTGTGTGTGTGTGTGTGTGCGTGTGCTTGTGCTCGTGCTCGTGTGGGTGCAGGGCTGGGGCTGTGTTTACCGGGAATACCCTGGAGGTCGATATTTATCAGCACCTGTGTGCTGTCAAGAAGCACACAAGCTGCTGTTGCCCGTTCATTAGCTTTTCAGAAGAGCCCGGCGTCACCTGTGGCTGGGCATTGCATCAGAATAGCAGAGCTTGCTTCATTCTGGCCCTCTCGGACTCACAGGAACAGATTTGAGAGACAGGATGAGACAGACAGAGAAAGAGAGACACAGGAATTAGGGGAAGGAAGAAAGTGGAATAATTTTCGAGAGTGCACGGCACAGACTCCCCAGGACAAAGCACTACAGCTTGTTGGGCTGGCACTTGGGAAGGGTGGACATTTCGCAGAGCACTGGGCAAAAGGGATGGCTCACAGGCAACCTTCTCCATACAGGGGTCCCCTGCCAGTGTTCACTGCTGTTGGCAGGGTCCCTTTTATGCCGTCAGGCAGTGTTGGGGTTTATGTGAATGACAGAGATTGGCACTGTGTCCTGTCTGCACGCTTTAGTGGCTTAACCTCTGTCTTTCTGTACCCCTGGCTGGAGTTTGGGGCATTGTTCATGCCCTGCCCCTCTGGAAGCTGCTGCATTTTCTCTCTAGATATTCTCAGAGCTTGGCAGCTGCAGTCGGAATTCCACAGGATAGGCTGCCACGTGGCAGAGGGGAGCCTGCCCATCTGTTCCTGTGCCCCTCATTAGGGGATATGCTCTTTGGTGACTTGGGGGGTGGGGGAGTGCTGAGACACATGTGATCCTTTTAGGCTCCCAGTCTCTGTGGTCCCTGTGACGGCAGGACGGGTTTCTACTATACTAATAAGGAGCCCTGGGGATGCTGGTTACAGTGTGATAATTGTCGTCTTGGGCCAGAGGCGTGTTGTGCACTAACCTCATCCTGGGGAAGTGCTGATGAAACCCCGACTCTGCCTCAGTGCCTGATTCGGGGCTGGGGGAGCAGGGGAGGTTGCCAGTGTTTCTCCTGGTTCATTATTACCAGGCTTGCTTGTCTTTGAGGCATTTCATGAAAACTTCTTTAGTTTTCCTTAAGAACTTTGAAGAGCCAATGAGCCTGATGGAAAATTTTCTGTAATAGCTCAGTACAGCAGCAGCCTTCACAGATACCAGCTGATTAATCCTCAGAGCGCCCTGGGGGCAGTGGAGGGGACGATAGTGGTTCTGGTGTTTTTTATCCCCATTTTATAGACTGAGAGACTGAGTCACCTGGAAGAGACTGTGGCTTGGGCCAGAGGGAAGGCGCAAATCTGGAAGCTGAGGTTTAGAGCTCCCTACCTTTTGGCTTTTGTTGGAACTACCTTAAGTCATTTAGGAAATCACCCTGGGTTTTGCCTTCCCATCCTTTTTGTTTTTTTCCACTTGCTGCTGTGTCTTAGACATAACTTCATATCCATAAGTATAGATCTCTATTGTCAGTTTTGATCACTGCCAGGTATTCTGCTGAGGGTACATACCATAATTTATTTTAACCCATCCCCGTGATGGACATCTGAGTTATTTTCATTTTTCACCATTATAACAACTCTTCTCTAATATCCTTGAGAAATGGGTATTTTCTTACTTTTTGGGATTACCTTTATAGGGTAAAATCCTTTGAGTTGGAAAAGAAAATGGGCTTGTTTTCATTTTCCTGTCTTTGCTGAACAGCCCCCTAAAGAGGCTGCCGCAGCTTCCAGCCTCAGCACCTAAGGTCAGTGCTCTGAGTATGAGTTCCAGCTCCATGGTGTCCTGCCGGCTGGCTTTCAGGATTTCATCTTTCAGTTAAGCAGTGAAACTTCCCGACCTCAAGAGCTTAGAGATACTTGCCTGTTTGTTTCTTTTATCGTTTTAGTTTTCTTTTATGGAATTTGTTTTGTTGTTAGTAGAGCAACAAGGAATATAACAGTTTTTTCCTCGGGACCAACCTGGTCATCCTAGTATTCATTGAACAATCTATGTCTTCCCCTACCCATTTCACCTGTCACCCTTGTCATGTACTAGACTCTTAAAAATACTGATGTGTGATCAAGGACATTCTTTGATATACTTTTTATTTGTTTTGCTAATACTGCAGTGTCTTTATTACTAGAGATTTGTGACACATTTTATCTGTTACTATAAGTTGTACTCTTTCTTCATTGTTCTTTTTTAGAATATTCCTGGCTTTTCTGGCTCTTGTGTACTTTAAAACTCATTTTTAGAATCACTTTATCACGTCTCCTCTTGTCCTTCTTTATCCCACCCTACCCCTACCCATGGCCAATTAAAAATAAAATCTTTTGAAATTTTGATTGTGATTCAAAATAGAAATGACTTTGGAAAGAATTGCCATCTTTGCAGTGTGTTAGTCTTTCCCTCAACGAATGTGGTGTATCTTTAAAGTAAAACCTGTTCTTCATTGGTGACATTTTACAAAGTTCTTGCATAGTTGCTGTGCATTTCCTTTATTTTTTAATATTTAAATATTTTTATTTAAAATTATTTTAAAATATTTATTTTTAAAAATATGTATTTATTTATTCGGCTGCGCTGGGTCTTAGTTGTGGCATGTGGATCTTTTCTCTCTCTTTTTTTTTTTTTTTAGTTGCAGCATGCAGGATCTTTAGTTGCGGCACACTGGATCTAGTTCCCTGACCAGGGATCGAACCCTAGTGCCCTGCATTGGGAGCACGGAGCCTTAACCACTGGGCCACCAGGGAAGTCCCTAAAATTTAAAAAAGTTTTTTAAATTAATTTTTTTATTGGCATATAGTTGATTTACAATGTTGTGTTAGTTTCTGCTGTATAGCAAAGTGAGTCAGTTTTACATACACATATATCCACTCTTATTTAGATTCTGTTCCCAAATAGGGCCTTACAGAGTATTGGATAGAGTTTTCTGTGCTATTCATTAGGTTCTTATTAGTTATCTCTTCCACATAAAGTAGTCTGTATATGTCAATCCCAATCTCCCAATTTATCCCTCCCCCACCTTTTCCCCCTGGTACCACAAATTTGCATTTTCTTTAATTCTAAGTATTTTTTATTTATTATTGTTGCTGTGGGACCTTGACTTTCATTATATTTTCTAACAGATCTTTGCTAATATTCAGGAAAGCTATTGATGTCTCTGTTTTTAAAAGTCATCATTGTTTTCTCTTTAATAGTCCTAATTGTTCTTATCAGATCTTTTAGGTCTTCTCAGTAGTATATCATGTGAAAAATAGTAATATTTCTCACTTGCAGTGTTACATGACTTTATAATTATTTTGGCTGGGCCTTCTAGAACAGTATTAATTGAATATGTGTGCCCAAGGAGTAAAATGGGTCTGATTTCATTACCTCCTTCTCTTCAAAGCATTAATTTAGAAGTGAAGGGCATAGGAATACAAAAGAAATAGAAGAGAAATAATCATCGTGATCCCTAGACTCTTCAAAGCTCTTGTTCTCCATGGGACTCTCTTTTTACCTGTATTGGCCAGTATTTATTCTTTGCTCAAAATTGTTTGACATGCTCATAGTGGCATTGTATCAGAGGAGAAAGTCAACGTTATTTCTCTTTTTTCAGGCAGAAAAGCTGACAGTGGACGTGGCTTCCAGAAGTCACTTGGCCAGTTTAGCTTAATGAGTAGATGTTGAGAGTCACTGCTCCTCATGTGAAACAAAGCCCCACCAGGGAGCAGAATATAGGGGCACTGGTTCATCATCGGAGCTGCCATGTTTGCTTGCACCACTGCAGCCCTTCCTACAAACCGTGTAAGGTCTGAGTAGGAAAGGGCACATTTTTGTCTGAAAGAGCACATAAACATGAATACTGTGGGACATCAAAGTAACTGTTTGTTCTACAGAAGTGGATACCTCCCCGTCTCGAGGACAGTTAACACTAACGGCAAGCTCTGTGTCCTCAGGGCACAGATTATGTGACAACGGAGCAGTGGCGTGTTGCGGGTAGGGCACGGGTGTTTGAACTCTCGCCGCGTCTGGTCCCCTCTGTGCATTGCCACCAGATCGTAAGATCCGAGCTCTGCTTTTAGCTCGTCTCTTCCCCGCATGGAAACTTGGGGTAGTTTTTCGTTTCTTACAGGATAAAGTCTTGACTGCTTATACTCTTTCCAACCTCATTTTTATCTCCATCTTTTTATTTTGAACAACTTCAAATTTACAGAAAAATTGAATGGTGCAGTGAGCACCCAGATACCTTTCTCCAGTTTCTCAGTTAACATTTTGCCACATTTGCTTTCTCTGTCTGTCTCTCACTGTCTTACACACACACACACACACACACACACACACTTCAGATACCATGCAATGTGGTATCTGAAACCATATCAGTAAACTTGTATAACCTGTTGCATTAAAATCCCTTGGTCTGTCTTGCACTTTGAGTGTATATTTTACTCGTGTAATTTTGTAAAGTCCTGCGTTGATCTTAGGAAAATATGAGTTCACTAAGGTATGCATGGCTTCCAAATGTTCACATTCTATACAAGATAGAAAAAAGCACCCTCAGTATCACCACGATCTCATCAGAATTCTTTAAGTATTGGGAAACTGCCTAGCTCACAGTGGTGGATACACGTTTTCCAAAATTCTAATTTCATTTGAAAGTTCTAATTTTATTACTGACGACAAATACTGTCAGTATGTTTTCCTTGAAACAGTAGGCTCACTTTGTTCAGTTTTGAGGAAGTATCTTCCAAATACTAAAGTCTGACTTATCACAGTTTCTCTGCCCCTCATTCAAGTAAAACTGGTATCCAAGGAAAAAGCAGCTAGGTCAGCTCAACTCAAAACAGTCGCCCAAGTGCTTGTCTGGGTGTGTGTACGGGCCCACCACTGTACTTCAGCACACAGTGGAAGTACTTTATTCTGTCACACAGAATATTATGAAGATGCATACTCAAGTGGCAAAGTTTAATAAAATTAATCATTACTCTTTCATCAAAGACAATCTTAAGTGAAATGGGCTTTTTTTTTTAAATTGCAAGTGCACAGGAACAGAAAATACAGTGAGAAGCCAGTAGTTTTCCCTACCACTGCTTTTGCACTATCACTGTAAATGTCCACACAGTGAAAAAGGCAAATAATGTCTCACTGCTGGCTTAGAGAACAAATTAGTGGTTACTGGGGGGTGGGGAGGGGCGAGGAGCAATAAAGGGGTGGGAGAGTGGGAGATACAAACTGTTGGGTGTAAGATAGCCTACAAGGATGTATTGCACAACAGGGGAATACAGCCAGTATTTTGTAATAATTGTAAATGGAGTATAACCTTAAAAAAAAAAGTGTGATAACCCTCTGAAATAAAGAGTATATAGTGATACTCAAAAGAAAGGAAGAGCAAGAGACAGAAGAGGGAAGGTAAGAAAGCTCTTCTTTAAAGATACTGATAATAAATGCTTAAGAAATCATAAAATTAGAAAAATCATAATATTTAAAAATGCCAAAGACATAGCTGATTCAAGCAAGGATCTCCAGTGGATGCTAAAACCACTGAATGAAAGGTTGTTGATTAACAAGATAATATGATCTCAAAGAAGCACTTCTCAGATTACTTATTAATTACAAAGTGGAGAGTATACCTTTACAATGGAGAGATCTGGTAGTCACCTCATCAACAATAAGAAGAATGTGACATTTCTCACCTTCTGATGTGATGCAGTAATAAGTACACAACATTACTTACCAAGCATTCTCACCAAAAATGTTTACACTTAATCTTATCAAGAGGATACAGTGAAACAAATCCAAAATGTATGGTATTCTATAAAACAACTGACCTGACCTCCTCAAAAAAGTCAATGACAAGTAAGACAAGAAAAGGCAAGAGGGCAACCGTATGCTAACACATATATATGGAATCTAAAAAAAAAAAAAAAAAGGTTCTGAAGAACCTGGGGCAGGACAGGAATAAAGATGCAGACATACAGAGAGTGGACTTAAGGACACGGGGGCGAGAGTGGCACTGACCTATACATACTACCAAATGTAAAATAGATAGCTAGTGGGAAGCAGCCGCATAGCACAAGGAGATCAGCTTGGTGCTTTGTGACCACCTAGAGGGGTGGGATAGGGAGGGTGGGAGGGAGACACAAGAGGGAGGGGATATGGAGATATATGTATACGTATAGCTGATTCACTTTGTTATACAGCAGAAACTAACACAACAATGTAAAACAATTATACTCCAATAAAGATGTTAAAAAAATAATAAAAGGTGTAAAGAGTGTAAAAAAAAAAAAAGGAAAGAGGACAGTTGTAGGTAAAAGACACAGCAATGAAATGCCCTGCATGAGCCCAAATTGTCCCCTGATTACAGGCTACTAGAGAAATTTGGGGACAACTGGGGAAATTTAAGTATAGAATATATTTATCAGACGACTTATGGACTTAGTATTAATTTTCTCAGGTGGGATAGTGTGGTGGTGTTATGTGGGAGAATGTCCTATCTTAAGAAACATATGCTGAAGTAACTAGGGTTGAAGTGTCATGATACCTGCAACCTATTTACAAAACAGAAATAGTCACAGATATAGAAAACAAACTTACAGTTACCAAGGGGGTAAGGGTGGGGGGAGGGATAAATTGGTAGATTGGGATTGACATATACACACTACTGTATATAAAATAGATAAATAATAAGAACCTACAGAACAGCACAGGGAACTCTACTCAATACTCTATAATGACCTGTATGGGAAAAGAATCTAAAAAAGAGTGGATATATGTATATGTATAACTGATTCACTTTGCTGTACAGCAGAAACTAACACAACATCGTAAATCACCTATACTCCAAATAAAAATTAATTAAAAAAATAAACGCCATAATTAAAGTTCTTTGGGGTCTTTAATACTTTCTAAGACTGTGAAGGGGTTTGAGAACCACTGCTCTAGAGATTACAGTATGCATCCTCCCCCCTCAACCCCTGGCTTTTTTTTTACGGAAGCATAGTTGATTTACAATGTTGTGTTAGTTTCTGATGTATAGCAAAGTGATTCAGTTATGTGTACCTATATTCTTTTTCATATTCTGTTCCATTTTGGTTTACTACAGGATGTTGAATATAGTTCCCTATGCTATACAGTAGGACGTTGTTTATCTATTTAATATATAGTAGTGTGTATCTGCTAATCTCAAACTCCTAATTTATCCCTCCTCCACCCCCTTTCGCCTTTGGTAACCGTAAGTTTGTGGGGTTTTTTTGTTTTTTTTAATTAATTTATTTTTATTTTTGGCTGCGTTGGGTCTTCATTGCTGCACACGGGCTCTCTCTAGTTGCGGCAAGCGGGGGCCACTCTTCATCACTGTGCGCGGACTTCTCCTTGTGGTGGCCTCTCCTGTTGCAGGAGCACAGGCTCCAGGCGTGCGGGCTCAGTAGTTGTGGCACCTGGGCTTAGTTGCTCTGCGGCATGTGGGATCCTCCTGCACCAGGGCTTGAACCCGTGTCCCCTGCACTGGCAGGCGGATTCTCAACCACTGCGCCACCAGGGAAGCCCCATAAGTTTGTTTTTTATGTCTGTGTGTCTGTTTCTGTTTTGTAAATAAGTTCATTCATATCATATTTTAGATTCCACATATAAGTGATATCATATGGTATTTGTTTTTCTCTTTCTGGCTTATTGCATTATTTCATTCTTTTTATGGCTGAGTAGTATTCCATTGTATATATATATATCATATCTTTTTTAATGTGTTTTTTAAATAAATTTATATTTTATTAATTTTGGCTGCATCGGGTCTTTGTTGCTGCATGTGGACTTTCTCTAGTTGCGGCGAGTGGGGGCTACTCTTCATTGCGGTGTGAGGTCTTCTCATTCTCGTGGCTTCTCTTGTTGCAGAGCAGGGGCTCTAGGCACGCAGGCTTCGGTAGATGTGGCTCGTGGGCTCTAGAGCTCAGGCTCAGTAGCTGTGGTGCATGGGCTTAATTGCTGTGTGGCATGTGGGATCTTCCTGGACCAGGGCTCGAGCCTGTGTCCCCTGCATTGGCAGGCGGATTCTTAACCACTGTGCCACCAGGGAAGTCCCACATACCACATCTTCTTTATCTATTCATCTGTCGATGGACGTTTAGGTTACTTCCATGTCTTGGCTATTGTAAATAGTGCTACTATGAACGTTGGGGTGTGTGTATCTTTTTGAATTGTAGTTTTCTCCGGATATGTGCCCAGCAGTGGGATTGTTGGATCATATGGCAACTCAATTTTTAGTTTTTTGAGAAACCTCCGTACTGTTCTCCATACTGGCTGCACCAATTTACACTCCTACTAAGAGTGTAGAAAGGTTCTCTTTTCTCCACACCCCCTCCAGCATTAATTATTTGTAGACTTTTTAATGATGGCCATTCTGACTGATATGAGGTGGTACCTCACTGTACTTTTTTTTTTTTTTCCTTGCGGTACGCGGGCCTCTCACCGTTGTGGCCCCTCCCGCTATGGAGCACAGGCTCCGGACACACAGGCTCCGGACACACAGGCTCAGCGGCCATGGCTCACGGGCCCAGTTGCTCTGCGGCATGTGCGATCTTCCCAGACTGGGGCGCGAACCCGTGTCCCCTGCATTGGCAGGCGGACTCTCAACCACTGCGCCACCAGGGAAGCCCCTAGCCTCTTTTAACTTGGAACTTTCTTTGTCTTTTATGACCTTGACATTTTTGTAGGATATAGGCTAGCTTTGTACCCTTACCTCAGTTTGGATTTGTCTGCTGTTTCCCCATGGCTAGATTTAGTTCATGTATTTTTTGTAGGAATTCCACAAAAGTGATACTGTTTTTCTCAGTACATTGTATCGGGAGGCACAGGACACTGATTTGTTCCACTGTTGGTGATTTCACTTTGATCTGTTGGTTGAGGTGATATCTCTCAGATTTCTCCACTCTAAAGTTATATTTTTCCCTTTGTAATTAATAAGTGTCTTTTGAAGAGATACTTTGAAACTATATAAATATCCTGTTTTTCATCAACTTTCACTCAGCATTTTTAGGATCCATTAATGATTCTTAATTATTAGGAAGATTGCTGAATCCTCATATCAGTTATGCTGAAGCTTGCTGAATGCTGATTTTCTGATCCTTTCACTTTGGAAATATATTCTTACTGGCGTAGAATTCTAGACTGGCAGTTATTTTCTTTCAGCAGTTTAAATATGTTATTTCATTATCTTCTGGCTTCCACTGTCATTCATCAGTCTTACTGTTGCTCCCTTGAAGTTAATATGTCTTTTTCTTCTCTGGCTGCTTTAAAATTTTTTTCCTCTCAGTTTTTTTTAAGCAGTTTTACTGTGATTTTCCCTAAGGTGGTTTTCTTTGCAGTTATCTTGCTAGAGTTTCATAGAGCGTTTGAATATGTGGCTTGATTGCCTTTTGTTTTATAAAGTTATTGACCATTATGTCTTTCATCTTTCTATTGTTTCTGTCTTGCTCCTTTTCTCTTCTCTTTCTTGGACTCCAATTTTAATTACATTAGAGCATTTTCCCATGTTTCATATATCTTTTGTGCTCTGTGCTGTATTGTCCATCCTTCTCTTCTTTCTCTTTACTGACCTGTATTCTAGTTACTAATACTCTCTCCTGCTACGTCCAGTTTGATGTTAAACCTATCTACTGAGTTCTTAATTTGAATTAGTGCATTTTACGGTGATGGAGTTTCCATTTGATTCCTTTGGATCTGCTCTGTTTGGCTTGTCACTGTGTACCAGTGTCACACTATCTCATGTTTTATTATGTGTTAGAGTTAATCTTCCCTCATTGTCTTTTCAGTTATTCAGAATTTTCTTGGCTCTTCTTGTTCGTTACTTTCTGTATAATTTTCAAAACTAGCCTACCCGGTTAAAAAAGAAAAATAAAGACTGTTGGTGTTTTAAAAATTGGAATCACATTATGTTTATATATTGATTCAAGACAGATGACATCTTTATAATATTGATACTTCCTATATAAGAATAAGGTAATCCTTTCCAATTATTCAGGTTTTCTTTAGTATTCCTTGGTATCTTTATACAGATCTTGCCCATTTATTTTGAAATTTCTATCTTGATGTTTTGTCTTTTGTTGCTATTTTGAATAGTATCTATTCTTTAATTATGTCTTTCATCTAGTTTTTAAATTCAAAGGTGATTTTTATATATTAATTTTGAATGTAGGCACCTAGCAGAATACTTACATTGCTTATAATAGGTTTTTTTTTCTTTTTTCAGTTAATTCATATTAGTTTTCCAGGTGCTATTTGGAAATAATAATTTTACCTCTTCTTTTCCACTGTTTCTATCTCTTCTTTTCTTGTCCAATGGCATTAGCTAATACCTCCAGAAAAGTGAAAAATAAATGTGACACTTTTGTGAGCATCCTTGCTTGGCTGTAAGTGAAATGCTTTTATGAATCCCTGTTAAACATGATGTCAGGGCTTCCCTGGTGGTGCAGTAGTTAAGAATCCGGGGACATAAGTTAAGAAGCAGGGGACACAGGTTCGAGCCCTGGTCTGGAACAATCCCACATGCCGCGGAGCAACTAAGCCTGTGCGCCACAACTACTGAGCCTGCGCTCTAGAGCCTACGAGCCACAACTACTGAGTCTGTGAGCCACAACTACTGAGCTCGTGAGCCACAACTACTGAAGCCCACGTGCCTAGAGCCCGTGCTCTGCAACAAGAGAAGCCACCACAATGAGAAGCCCACGCACCACAAGGAAGAGTAGCCTCCACTCGCCCCAACTAGGGAAAGCCCGCAGGCAGCAACAAAGACCTAGCATAACCAAAAATAAATAAATAAAATAAATAAATTTGTAAATAAAACCCAACATGATGTCAGCTTTGGAGGGTGATGCTAACTCACATGTATACAAGTGCTTACCCCCCTCTGTCTCTCCTTCTCTTTCTCTCCACCCGCCTTGTCCCTTCCCTTCCTCTCCCTCCTTACCACTCCCCCCCATCATATTAAGGAAATATTCAGCTTTTTTTTTTTTTTTACTATTTGATGGTGGGACAGATTGCTTAGTGTTCTGTGTACTTGCCATTTATTAATTAATTTTCAGACTTCCTGCCAGAACTGTAAAATTTCCCTCAGTACAGTCAAAGATATCAAGTAACTTATTATTTTTTTTCTTGGTGCCATTTGCCCGCCTGCTCCAGTCTGAACTTTTTGCTTTTTAGGTGTGCTGTATAGCTGTCATCCTTTCACTACTATTCTGGGTAGTCCTTGTTTCTTTCCCCTGTGATTGATTTCCTGTTTTCTGGCTTCTTTTCATTGTTCTTTCTTGGATTGCTTCTTTGGTTTGGTGGAACAGATCCCTCAAGAAGCTTCCTAAGAAGGTGTACATGAGGGGTAGACTTTTCTAGATCTAGCATCTCTTAAAATGTTCTTAATTTACCTACATGTGTCATTTTTAGGTTGGCTGGGTTTAGAATTTTAGATTGGAAATAATACTTCTTCAGAATTTTGAGGGTACGGTCTATTGTCTTCTAATCTTTTAGTGTTGCTGCTGAGAAGTCTGATGCCATTCAGATTCCTGATCCTTTCTATGTGAACTGTTTATTTTCCTTTCAAAACTTTACTTCTCATCTTTTTTGAAAATTTATTTATTTATTTTATTTTTGGCTGCATCGGGTCTCAGTTGGGGTTAGCGGAATCTTTGTTGCGGCCTGCGGGATTCTCCACTGCGGCATGTGGGCTTAGTTGCTCCGCAGCATGTGGGATCTTAGTTCCCCAACCAGGGATCGAATCCACGTACCCTGCAATGGAAGGCAGATTCTTAACCATTGGACCACCAGGGAAGTCCCTACTTCTCATCTTTATTCTACATATTCTGAGATTTCACAGTGATGTGCATCAGGGAGGTTTTCTTTTTTTTTTTCCCCATTCAGTGTTGGGCACTTGGTAGACCCTTTCATTAGAAAATCCATATCCTTCAGTTTTGTATTATTTTAAAAATAATTTCCTCTCCTTTGTGTTCTATGTTCTGTTTTCCTAGAACTCCTGGTAGTTGGATGTTAGGTGTCCTGGGTTGACCCTCAAATATTTAAAAAACTTTTTTCTTTCCTGTTTTCCATCTTTTTGTCTCTTTTTGCCCTATTTCGTGGACAGTCCCTTCCAGTAGTTATCCTCTAAAAATTTTATCTTCCAGTAGTTCTCTTGAAAGCTTTTTTCTGCTGAGATATTTAATTTACAGTAAATTGTGATGTCTTTTTCTCAGAATGTTCCTTTTTTTCTAGCATTCTGTTCTTGTTTTTGGAATGCAACATCTTTTTTCTCTGAGAATATTATTATTTTCTTCTGTTTTCTAAGTAATTTCTGTTTCCTCTGAGTTCTTTTTTATTGTGTTCTTGGAACTCCAGTTGTCATTCCAAGGTTTCCCTCAAATGTCTGGTGTTCCTTGACTGTCTGTTATTTAAGAGAGAGGCCTTAAAAAACTTATTGGAAGGTCTCTGGGCATGAATCCCTTTTAGCATGTTAATGTAGGATGAGTTAAAATCAGGATCAGAGCTTTGTGTTCAAGCTGCCATGTCCAACTGGAAGTCTCCTTAAAAGGAAATTTCAAGAGCAATTTTGACTATAAAAATTTCACTGTATGTATAACTTTAGAGTCTCCAGCTATGGTGTGATCCCATTTTATGTTCAAGATATTAATTGCTTCTAGATGGTGGGCATGTAGGTGATTTTTCTCATCTGGTTCTTTTCACCTTTCCTCTATTTAAACGGTTGTTTTCAATTTCTGAATATTGCTTTCATAATCAGAAAAATACCAAAAGGAGTGAGTTTTATCTGTGCTCTATCTCTCAACCACCATCAATCTGTAGGATATTTGGGAAAAAATGAAATAGAACATGGAGTTTTCAAGTTAATTTAGTGCAGTCAGGTGGCTAGATACTGGATATAAGTTAAAGAGATTTTACTCAGCTGTTTCCTTAGATCAAGAATTTTCTGAAATTAAGAGCTGACAGACTCAACTTGTTAATAAACTGCTCACTGGATTCCATGAGGACAAGAGTGATGCTTTAATCCTGTTCACTGATTTATCTCCAACTCCAGCACAATGTTTGACTTAGTAGGCTCTCTATAATTATATGTTGATGAATAAATAAATTAACAGAATGTGCCACAGCTCTGAAAAATGTTACTGGACTAATCAAATACTTATGTGAGAAAAATTAACTTTGACCCTTACCTCACAACATATATAAACGAGAAAGGTAAATCTATAAAGCTTCTAGGAAAACACAGCAGAATATCTTCATGACCATGAGGTAAGTAAGCAAAGATTTCTTAATTAGGCCATAAAGCTCCCTACCATAAAAGGAAAAAAAAAGGTTACATCAAAATATAAAAAACTTCAATTCATGAAAAGATAATAGTTAGAAAGTGAAAGGACAAACCTTATACTGGAAGAAGTTATTCATAATATAGGTATCTGAAAGAAGTCTTATATCTGGAAAAAATAAAGAATGAAAGCAGGAAGAAAAAGCCAAATAACCTAATTTTTGTAAGCATACAAAAAACTTGAACAGGTATTTTAATAAAGAACATTTCTTAATGGTTAATGAGCATATAAAAAGATTCCTAACATCATTACTCATCAGAGTAATCTAATTTAAAACCACGGCAAGTCACCACTGTGTACCCACCAGAATGGCTAAAATTAAAAAGACTGAGAATATCAAGTGTTGACGTGAATGTGGAGCAGCTGTGACCATCATACATTGCACAGAAAAGTGAAAAATAAATGTGACGCTTTTGTGAGCATCCTTGCTTGGCTGTAAGTGAAATGCTTTTATGAATCCCTGTTAAACGTGATGTCAGGGCTTCCCTGGTGGGAGTGCAGCCACTTTGAAAAAATGGTTTGGCACTTTCCACAAAAGTTAAATATATGCTTGTTCTATGCCCTAGCAATTCCATTACTAGATATAGACCCAAAGGCAATGAGTGTATATAACCAGGAAAAAAAACATGCAAGAAGGTATGTTGCAGTTTTATTTAAAATAGCCAAAACCAGGGGGAAATGTCGATCAACAGAAGAATGGGTAATTCATGGTATAGACACACAATGGAATATTACGTAGAAAGAAAAAGATAAATTACCAGTCTGTAGCACTACATGGATGAATCTTAAAGAATTCTGTTAAGGAAGCCAGATGTAAGAGAATACATACATTTATATGAAGTTCAAGAACAGGTAAAACTAATGTTGATGATCAGACTCACAGTGGTTATCTTGAGGGTGTAGATGGGAAGGGCTGCTTTATGGGGTGCTGGGAAATGTTTTGAATCTCAATCTGAGTGGTGGTTACACAGTGTATTCATATGCACAAATTCTTCAAGCTATATACTTAAAGTTTATTATATCGCAATTAAAAAAATTAGGGTGTATCACTATTATACTAGAGGTAAATAGGATTTAGAACTTTTAAGCCACATTCAGAGGGAAGAAAAAATGATCAGATCAGCAAAGGTCAGGAAAGGAAAAACAAACAAACTATAAAACTAGGGGCAGTGAACACAAATACTCATAGGATTTTTTATAAACCCTTATTAAAAGACAGATCCCAGACTCAGTAAAACCTGAGGAAAAAACAAAGACCAGCTTTATGCTGTTTATAAGAGATACACCTAAACCAAAAGAACATAGGAATGTTGAAAGCAGGGGATGAGCAAGGTGTATCAAGCAAAGTGCAAACCAGAAGGAACAGAGTTGGCAGTATTCATATTAGGCAGATCAGAAATTCCAGGTTAGAAAATATTAAGAATGCAGGGTCAGTTTATACCATTACAAAGTTCACTCCATATAGAAGACATAATCATGAAACTTTATGCAATTAAAAATATTCTAAGTATATAAGGCAAAAGCTATTAGAAGAAATATAAGAAGAATTTAAAACCACATAGTTGAAGATAATAACACACTTCAGAATTTAATAAAAGGCAAAAAGTAAATAAGAATATGAAATAATTGGGTGACATCATTAATAAACATTCCATATATATATAAAATCTTAAATAAAACAGGGAATATTCAATTTTTCAGTACCCGTGATACATTTATAAAAAGTTACGTAAATTGGCCACAAAGAAAAATCTTGAAGTCCAAAAGGCAGAAATCATGTAACTCCCCTTCTCTGATCATAAGGCAGTAAAACTAAAATTTACAATAAGAAGCCCTGCAAGAAAAATTTGGCCACTTGGAAAATTTAAAACACTCTTAAACAGAATTCCTTTCCTCTACTTTGTTTGGATTTTTCTGATGTTCTTCTAGCTTCTTGAGATGAGAGTACTTAATTTATTTTCTTTCTTATTTTTTATTTATAGAATTAGGGGAAAATGGCGAATAGCACTGTCTGATATTCCCTCAAAATAGAATCCTGAAGTGAAGTATTAAATCACAGGGTATGATCTTTTTAAGACTCTGGTTACGTAGCATTAGTTTTCCGAATAGCCATACTAATTCCTTTACCAGGGTCTGAAAGTATCTGTCTCAATATACTAAATGTGTCTGGTCTCTAAAAAGCAACAAAACAGCAACAAGACCACTTTCTCAGATTGTTTTAATTTGCATTTATTTGATTAATAACAAATTTGAAGCTTTAAAATATGTCTGTTTTTTCTTAGAAATGTTTATCCAATCCTTTATTTTCCACTGGGCTATTAGTGCTCTACTTGCTGATTTTTAAATGCCCTTTATATATTAAGAATATTAATTCTTTGTCATGTTTGTAAACACTTTCCCCATTGTTCCTTGACTTTTATGTTTTTTAATATATAAAAGTGATTATTTTCACATAATCAAATCTATCAATCTTCTGATATTTCCTCTGTTATTTTTATGAAAGAGATTCCTTCCTTATAATTATTAAACAATAATAATTACAGTAACAATACCAACAGCTAACATTTGTGGGGGGCTGATTATGTGTCAGGCAGTGAGCTAAGTGCCCTTATTTTATTTAATCACAAAACCTTTTGAGGTAGGTATTTTTTTTATCATCTTCTTGCATTTGAGAAAGAAACTAGGTTCTTTCTCAAGAGAGATTTAGTAGTTTACCCACAAATACAAACCCAGTGATAAGTTAATATTCACCCACATTTTATTTTAATTTTTATGGTTTATATTTTTGTATTCAACTCTTTAGTCCTGAAATTAAAGAAGTGATATGAAATGAAATTCCTTTCAATATCACTTACCCCAAAACAGTTCTTCAAATAAATAAATAATTTTCCCCTTTTCTTTGTTTTGCTTCCTTAATATTAACAGTATATAACAAGTTCCCTTTCAGGGATATCTATTTTGGTTTTTGTTTTTTTTTGACCTATATGTTCTTACACTATATGCCACAGTGTTTTAATTGCTATATCTTTATCATCAATTTTAATATGTACAAGAACAAGGCTCACATTATCATTCTCTTTCAAAATTATTCTGATTTAGAGATCTGGCTTTCAGTATTGACTGAATAGCTTGTATCAGACTAATATTCCCACCAATAACAAATGTAAATTCTGGGCAAAATATTTTAAAACATTGTTTGAAGGCACAGGAGAACAACCAGCAGCTTAGAGTTTGAGTCTTATCAAGTTAGAGGGGTAGGGACTTCCCTGGTGGCGCAGTGGTTAAGAATCTGCCTGCCAGTATAGGGGACACAGGTTCCATCCCCGGTCTGGGAAGATCCCACATGCTGTGGAGCAACTAAGCCCGTGCACCACAACTACTGAAGCCCGCATGCCTAGAGCCTGTGCTCTGCAACAAGAGAAGCCCGCGCACCACAATGAAGAGTTACCCCCGCTCACCACAACTAGAGAAAGCCCACATGCAGCAACGAAGACCCAACGCAGACAAAAAAAAAAAAAAAAAAATCCCAGAAGGACTACCCCTTAGAAGCAAACACTACATTGTACGGCTGTGGCATTTTTCCTAGGACTGAGCACAGAAAAGAAAGAAATAAGGCACAAAACTGAACCTACCCCAGATCAAGGTGATCTGCAAGCAATTTAACTGCCTACTATAATAAACCTCAGTGCTTTAGAAGGAGAAAACAAAATTCAGAGCCTCTATAGCCTGTGATCCACAATGTCCAGTATAAAATAAAAACTTACTAGATACGTGAAGATGAAGAAAGAGGAACCTGTGACTGTTTCAGAGTGAAAAGTCAATCAATAGAAATAGACGCACAGACAAAAATACTTTAAAATAAAAATGAAAAATTATGTTGAAAAATACATAAAAAATGGATGAAAGGGTGAAGAGGTGGGGAGTTGCTGTAGAAATATGGAAGATATAAAGAGAATGAAGTGGAAATCTTAGAACTGAAGAATATCAGACCTGTCACTGAACTTTCACTGGATGGGATTAACAGCAGATTGGGCACAAGAGAAGAAAGGATCAATGATCTTGAAGACAGGTTGATAGAAATCATCCAAACTAAAGTACATAGAGGAAAAAAGATTGAAAAAATAGGACCAGTGCCTCAGTGACTTGTGACTCAATATCAAGTTGCTTAACATATGGGTAGTTGCAGTCCCGTAAGTTGAGAAGAATGAGGCAGAAAAGAAATTCAAAGAACGTTGACTGAAAATTTTCCAATTTTGATTAAAACATACCCACACACAGAGCAACCCAGGAAGCACAGCCAACCCCAAGCAGGATAAATACAAAGAAAATTACATCTAGGTATATCATAGTGAAACTGCTGGATACTAAAGATAAAGAAGGGGATTTCACTGGTGGCACAGTGGTTAAGAATCCATCTGCCAGTGCAGGGGACACGGGTTTGAGTCCTGGTCTGGGAAGATCCCACATGCTGTGGAGCAACTAAGCCCGAGTGCCACACCACTGAACCTGCCCTCTAGAGCCCGCGAGCCACAACTACTGAGCCCATGTGCCGCAACTACTGAAACCTGTGTGCTCTAGGGCCCACGGGCCACAACTACTGAAGCCTGCGCACCTAGAGCCCATGCTCCCCAGCAAGAAAAGCCACTGTAATGAGAAGCCCACACACTGCAGCGAAGAGTAGCCCCCACTCGCAGCAATGAAGACCCAATGCAGCCAAAAATAAAGATAAAAGGAATAGTGATCAGAACGATGGCTGACTTAACAGTCAGAAGGCATGTAGCCCAGTAAACAATGGAATGGTATCTTCAAAATGCTGAAAGAAAAAACTGTCAACCTAGAATTCTGCACACAGCGAAAATATCAATCAAACATGAAGAGGAAATATATTTTTAGGTGAAAGTTGAGAGAAGTTGTTGACAGCAGACATTTATTGTAATAAATATCAGTAGAAGACCTTCATACTGAAGAGAAAATAATACCAGATGGAAATTTGGATCTTGAAGGAGTAAAGAGCATGGGGAATATTAAATACAGTGGTAGCTATAAAACACTGTTTTAATTTTTATTCTTAAATTACGTAAAAGCAATAATAACAAGATATTGCTGGATTTATAACACACACATATATATGTATTTATGATGAACATTAAAACACTAACACAAAGAAGAGAATGTAAATGAAATTGATTCTTAATAAAATGTATTAATGCATACAATTTGGCACATATAATATGTATAGTCTTAAGGTTCTTAATATGTAAAGAGGTGCAGTATTAGTTCAGAGTAGACTCTGATGAGTTAAGGATACATATTGTAATCCCTAGAGGAACGAATTTAAAAAAAAATACAAAGAAGTATATCTAAATATCTAGTAGAGGAGACAGAATGAGGTACAAACATTCCTTATTATTCTTATTTGTTCATTCTTATGTGCTTATACAAGATAAGCTTTTAAAACTTTTGAGAAAATTTAAAATAATTGGGATTTTTACTGGAATTGTGTCAAACTTTTCAAATTAATTTGAGAGGGCTTTCCCCCTTATTTCCATATCCTTTTATTTCTCTTTGCAAGATTTTCTTTATATACATCTAACATACTTTAAGATTATTCATAGTAATTTTGTTTCATAGTAAATTTGTTGCTACTGTGAAAGGAATTTCATTTTACTTTTAAATTATTACTAGTGCATAGAAGTGCTACTGAATTTTATTATTATTATTTAATTAAAAAATTTTTTCTTTTATTTTTTTTAATACAGCAGGTTCTTATTAGTTATCCATTTTATACATATCAGTGTATACATGTCAATCCCAATCTCCCGATTCATCACACCACCCCACCACCACCCCCGCCAGTTCCCCCCCTCTTCGTGTCCGTATGTTTGTTCTCTACATCTGTGTCTCAGTTTCTGCCCTGCAAACCAGTTTGTCTGTACCATTTTTCTAGGTTCACATATATGTGTTAATATACAATATTTGTTTTTCTCCTTCTGACTTACTTCACTCTGTATGACAGTCTCTAGGTCCATCCACGTCTTTACAAATGACCCAATTTCGTTCCTTTTTTATGGTTGAGTAATATTCCATTGTATATATGTACCACATCTTCTTTATCCATCCGTCTGTCTATGGGTATTTAGGTTGCTTCCATGTCCTGGCTATTGTAAATAGTGCTGCAATGAACATTGGGGTGCATGTGTCTTTTTCAATTATGGTTTTCTCTGGGTATATGCCCAGTAGTGAGATTGCTGGGTCATATGGTAATTCTATTTTCAGTTTTTTAAGGAACCTCCATACTGTTCTCCATAGTGGCTGTATCAATTTACATTCCCACCAACAGTGCAAGAGTGTTCCCTTTTCTCCACACCCTCTCCAGCATTTGTTGTTTGTAGATTTTCTGATGATGCCCCTTCTAACTGGTGTGAGGGGATACCTCACTGTAGTTTTGATTTGCATTTCTCTAATAATTAGTGATGTTGAGCAGCTTTTCATGTGCTTATTGGCCATCTGTATGTCTTCTTTGGAGAAATGTCTATTTAGGTCTTCTGCCCATTTTCTGATTGGGTTGTTTGTTTCTTTAATATTGAGCTGCATGAGCTGTTTATATATTTTGGAGATTAATCCTTTGTCCGTTGATTCATTTGCAAATATTTTCTCCCATTCTGAGGGTTGTCTTTTCGTCTTGTTTATGGTTTCCTTTGCAAAAGCTTTAAGTTTCATTAGGTCCCATTTGTTTATTTTTGTTTTTATTTCCATTACTCTAGGAGGTGGATCAAAAAAGATCTTGCTGTGATTTATGTCAAAGAGTGTTCTTCCTATGTTTTCCTCTAAGAGTTTTATAGTGTCTGGTCTTACATTTAGGTCTCGAATCCATTTTGAGTTTATTTTTGTGTATGGTGTTATGGAGTATTCTAATTTCATTATTTTACATGTAGCTGTCCAGTTTTCCCAGCACCACTTATTGAAGAGACTGTCTTTTCTCCATCGTATATCCTTGCCTCCTTTGTCAGATTAGTTGATCATAGGTGTGTGGGTTTATCTCTGGGCTTTCTGTCTTGTTCCATTGATGTATGTTTCTGTTTTTGTGCCAGTACCATATTGTCTTGATTACTGTAGCTTTGTAGTATAGTCTGAAGTCAGGGAGTCTGATTCCTCCAGCTCCGTTTTATTCCCTCAAGACCGCTTTGGATATTTGGAGTCTTTTGTGTCTCCATACAAATTTTAAGATATTTTCTTCTAGTTCCACAAAAAATGCCATTGGTAATTTGATAGGGATTGCATTGAATCTGTAGATTGCTTTGGGTAGTATAGTCATTTTCACAATATTGATTCTTCCAATCCAAGAACATGGTATATCTCTCCATCTGTTGGTATCATCTTTAATTTCTTTCATCAGTGTCTTATAGTTTTCTGCATACAGGTCTTTTGTCTCCCTAGGTAGGTTTATTCCAGGTATTTTATTCTTTTTTTTGCAATGGTAAATGGTTAAAAGTGTTTCCTTAATTTCTCTTTCAGATTTTTCATCATTAGTGTATAGGAATGCAGGAGATTTCTGTGCATTAATTTTGTATCCTACAACTTTACCAAATTCATTGATTACCTCTAGTAGTTTTCTGGTGGCATCTTCAGGATTCTCTATGTATAGTATCATGTCATCTGCAAACCGTGACAGTTTTACTTCTTCTTTTCCAATTTGTATTCCTTTTATTTCTTTTTCTTCTCTGATTGCTATGGCTGGGACTTCCAAAACCATGTTGAATAATAGTGGACATCCTTGTCTTGTTCCTGATCTTAGAGGAAATGCTTTCAGTTTTTCACCATTGAGAATGATGTTTGCTGTGGGTTTGTCATATATGGCCTTTATTAGGTTGAGGTAGGTTCCCTCTATGCCCACTTTCTGGAGAGTTTTTATCATAAATGGGTGTTGAATTTTGTCAGAAGTTTTTTCTGCATCTATTGAGATGATCATATGGTTTTTCTTCTTCAGTTTCTTAATATGGTGTATCACATTGATTGATTTGCATATATTGAAGAATCCTTGCCTCCCTGGGATAAATTCCACTTGATCATGGTATATAATCCTTTTAATGTGTTGTTGGATTCTGTTTGCTAGTATTTTGTTGAGAATTTTTGCATTTACATTCATCAGTGATATTGGTCTGTAATTTTCTTTTTTTGTAGTATCTTTGTCTGGTTTTGGTATCAGGGTGATGGTGGCCTCATAGAATGAGTTTGGGAGTGTTCCTTCCTCTGCAGTTTTTTGGAAGAGTTTGAGAAGGATAGGTGTTAACTTTTCTCTAAATGTGTGATAGAATTCACCTGTGAAGCCATTTGGTCCTGGACTTTTGTTTGTTGTAAGATTTTTAATCTCAGTTTCAGTTTCTTTACTTGTGATTGGTCTGTTCATATTTTCTCTTTCTTCCTGGTTCAGTCCTGGAGGTTATACCTTTCTAAGAATGTGTCCATTTCTCCAGGTTGTCCATTTTATTGGCATAGAGTTGATTGTAGTAGTCTCTTAGGATGCTTTGTATTTCTGCAGTGTCTGTTGTAACTTCTCCTTTTTCATTTCTAATTTTATTGATTTGAGTGCTCTCCCTCTTTTTCTTGATGAATCTGTCTATCAATTTTGTTTATCTTCTCAAAGAAGCAGCTTTTAGTTTTATTGATCTTTGCTATTGTTTTCTTTGTTTCTATTTTATTTACTTCTGCTCTGATCTTTATGATTTCTTTCCTTCTACTAACTTTGGGTTTTGTTTGTTCTTCTTTCTCTAGTTCCTTTAGGTGTAAGGTTAGATTGTTAATTTGAGATGTTTGTTGTTTCTTGAGGTAGGAGTGTATTGCTATAAACTTCCCTGTTAGAACTACTTTTTCTGCATCCCATAGGTTTTGGATCGTCGTGTTTTCATTGTCATTTGTCTCTAGGTATTTTTTGATTTCCTCTTTGATTTCTTCAGTGATCTCTTGGTTATTTAGTAACGTATTGTTTAGCCTCCATGTGCTTGTGTTTTTTACATTTTTTTCCCTGTAATTGATTTCTAATCTCATAGCATTGTCATTAGAAAAGATGCTTGATTTAATTTCAATTTTCTTAAATTTACTGTGGCTTGATTTGTGACCCAAGATGTGACCTATCCTGGAGAATGTTCAGTGCACACTTGAGAAGAAAGTGTAATCTGCTGTTTTTGGATGGAATGTCCTATAAATATCAATTAAATCTATCTGGTCTGCTGTGTCATTGAAAGCTTGTGTTTCATTATTAATTTTCTGTCTGGATGATCTGTCCAGTGGTGTAAGTGAGGTGTTAAAGTCCCCCACTATTATTGTGTTACTGTCGATTTCCTCTTTTATAGCCATTAGCAGTTGCCTTATGCATTGAGGTGCTCCTATGTTGGGTGCATATATATTTGTAATTGTTATATCTTCTTCTTGGATTGATCTCTCGATCATTATGTAGTGTCCTTCCTTGTCTCTAGTAACGTTCTTTATTTTAAAGTCTATTTTATCAGATATGAGTATTGCTACTGCAGCTTTCTTTTGATTTCCATGGAATATCTTTTTCTATCCACACACTTTCAGTCTGTATGCGTCCCTTGGTCTAAAGTGGGTCTCTTGTAGACAGCATATATATGGGTCTTGTTTTTGTATCCATTCAGCAAGCCTGTGTCTTTTGGTTGGAGCATTTAATCCATTTACGTTCAAGGTAATTATCGATATGTATGCTCCTGTTACCATTTTCTTTATTGTTTTGGGTTTGTTTTTGTAGGTCCTTTTCTTCTCTTGTGTTTCCTGCCTATCCTTTAGCATTTGTTTTAGAGCTGGTTTGGTGCTGCTGAATTCTCTTAGCTTTTGCTTGTCTGTAAAGCTTTTGATTTCTCCATCAAATCTGAATGAGATCCTTGCTGGGTAGAGTAATCTTGGTTGTAGGTTCTTCCCTTTCATCACTTTAAGTATATTATGCCACTCCCTTCTGGCTTGTAGAGTTTCTCCTGAGAAATCAGCTATTAACCTTATGGGAGTTCCCTTGTATGTTATTTTTCATTTTTCTCTTGCTGCTTTCAATAATTTCTCTTTGTCTTTAATTTTTGCCACTTTGATTACTGTGTGTCTCGGCATGTTTCTCCTTGGGTTTATCTTGTGTGGGACTCTCTGCGCTCCCTGGACTTGGGTGGCTATTTCCTTTCCCATGTTAGGGGAGTTTTCCACTGTAGTCTCTTCAGATACATTCTCTGGTCCTTTCTCTCTCTCTTCTCCTTCCGGGACCCCTATAATGCGAATGTTGTTATGTTTAATGTTGTCCCAAAGGTCTCTTAGGTTGTCTTCATTTCTTTTCGTTCCTTCTTCTTTCTTCTGTTCTGCCACAGTGAATTCCACCATTCTGTCTTCCAGGTCACTTATCTGTTCTTCTGCCTCAGTTATTCTGCTATTGATTCCTTCTAGTGTAGTTTTCGTTTCAGTTATTGTATAGGTCATTTCTGTTAGTTTGTTCTTTAATTCTTCTAGGTCTTTGTTAAACATTTCTTGCATCTTCTCGATCTTTGCCTCCATTCTTTTTCTGAGGTCCTGATCATCTTCACTATCATTATTCTGAATTCTTTTTCTGGAAGGTTGCCTATCTCCACTTCATTCAGTTGTTTTTCCTTGGGTTTTATCTTGTTCCTTCATCTGGTACATAGCCCTCTGCCTTTTCATCTTGTCTGTCTTTCTGTGAATTTGGCTTTTGTTCCACAGGCTGCTGGATTGTAGTTCTTCTTGCTTCTGCTGTCTTTCCTCTGGTTGATGAGGCTATCTAAGAGGTTTGTGCAAGTTCCCTGATGAGAGGGACTGGTGGTGGGTAGTGCTGGCTGTTGCTCTGGTGTGTAGAGCTCAGTAAAACTTTAATCCATTTGTCTGCTGATGGGTGGGGCTGGGTTCCCTCCCTGTTGGTTGTTTGGCCTGAGGCCACCGAACACTGGAGCCTACCCGGGCTCTCTGGTGGGGCTAATGGCGGACTCTGGGAGGGCTCATGCCAAGGAGTACTTCCCAGAACTTCTGCTGCCAGCGTCCTTGTTCTCACAGTGAGACACAGCCACCCCCCGCCTCTGCAGGAGACCCTCCAACACTAGCAGGTATGTCTGGTTCAGTCTCCTGTGGGGTCACTGCTCTGTCCCCTGGGTCCTGATGCACACGCTACTTTGTGTGTGCCCTCCAAGAACGGAGTCTCTTTTTCCCCCAGTCCTGTCGAAGTCCTGCAGTCAAATCCCGCTAGCCTTCAAAGTCTGATTCTCTGGGAGTTCCTCCTCCTGTTGCCAGACCCCTCAGGTTGGGAAGCCTGACGTGGGGCTCTCAGCACCTTCACTCCAGCGGGTGGACTTCTGTGGTATAGTGTTCTCCAGTTTGTGAGTCACCCACCCAGCAGTTATGGGATTTGATTTTATTGTGATTGCGCCCCTCCTACCATCTCACTGTGGTTTCATCTTTGTCTTCGGATGTGGGGTATCTTTTTTAGTGAGTTCCGGTGTCTTCCTGTCGATGATTGTTCAGCATTTAGTTGTGATTCTGGTGCTCTCGCAAGAAGGAGTGCGAGCATGTCCTTCTGCTCCTCCATCTTTAACCAATCTCTGAATTTTAAAAAATATGTATCTAGCCATCTCATTAAACCTTCTTATGGTTTTGATTGATTTTTCTAGATATATAGTCATATTGTCTACAGTTGATTATTTTGTGACCTTCTTTCTAGTTCTTAGACATTTCAATTTTATGTCCTGCCTTATTGCATGGGATAGAACTTCAGAAATAATGTTAAATGTTAATGGTAAAAGTGATAATGAGTTTTATTATAAATAAGTCTTTTTCAAAAGAAAGAAAGAAAGGGTTGTCACCAATTGTTACAAGTACCTCTTTAGAGTTACTAAAAATGTGCAGTCTGCTAAAAACAAATATGCTTTATTTACACTTACACAATGAACAGATACTCAGTGCGTACCCGTTTCAAGTCAGTCAGTGTGTTAGGCTTCGGGGGAAACTGCAATGAATAAGGCAGACAGTGAAGTTCAGCAACATTAGAAAACTGTATGAGACAAAAGAAAGGTTAGAAAGCCATCTGTGTTTGACAGCCAGAGAAATATTATATAGATAGTGATCACTGTAGAAAAATGCTTCTGGCTGGGGTGATCAGAGAAAGCTCTGGTGGTGGAAGAGATAACCCAGAACAACTGACAAGCTCCGAGAAGCCCTGGGAGAAAGCTACTGCAGTGGGTGGAGCCCCAGGGGCAGAAGACTGGAGAGTGCAAAGCATGTCATGGGCTGAAGAACAAAAGTGTGCCTTAGCACAGGGTGAATATATGGCAACAGTTTGTACGCTGGTTTCTGGGGCTCCTTGGAGGTTCTAAAGAGATGCTTCAGGGGCAAAGAGGGGATCAAGAAGGTGGGACTCTGGGTTTTCTCCATGCTCTACCTGGCTCTCCCAAAACCTTAGCAGCATTACTTTTATGTGTTTTGGATGTCAGGTTTCTATTTATTTATTCTTTCTACATAGTTTTATTGAACATCTGCTAAGTACCAATAGAACCCGAGCACTGTTCTAGGTACTGGGAATATAGCAGTGCATAAAATCACCTCAAATCCCTGTCTGCATTGAGCTTACATTGTAATGTCAGGGAAGAAGAGAGACAGCAATAAGTAGAATAAAAGGTAAATCGAGGAACTTCCCTATTGGTCCAGTGGTTAAGACTCCACGCTCCCAATTTAGGGGGCCTGGGTTTGATCCCTGGTCAGGGAGCTAGATCCCACATGCCACAGCTAAAGATCCCGCATGCCGCAACTAAGACCCGGCACAGCCAAAGAAAGAAATAAACATTTAGCAAACAACAACAAAAGGGAAGTCGAATCTAAGAGGAGGAAGAGCAATAGCGAGTTCTTGGACGGTTGCAGTTTTAAATGGAGCGCTCTGGAAAGGCCCTGCTAGAATGAAACGTGAGTAAAAACTTGAGGAAAATGAGGAAGCAAGCCATGCAGATTTCTGGGGAGAAAGAGTTCTGGGAAAAGGGAACCATTTGTGCAAAAGCCTAAGGAAGGAGCGTGTCTGACAAATTCTAGGAACAGAAAGGAGGCTTGTGTGTAGACAAGGTGGGTGGGTCGTGGTGAGAGGTAAGGTCACAGCGTTGACAGGAAGTGAGTATTGATCCATGTGAGAACTTCAGTTTTACTTTTAGTAAAATGAGAAATCATCAGAAGGTTTTAAGCAGAAGAGTGATATAATCTGATTTAAGCTTTAACAGGATCACCCTGGATGCCCGTGTTAAGAATGGACAGTTGTAGAGCCGGGGTCGAAGCTGGGAGAAGTCCTCAGATCCCTGGTTGTTATTTGGAAGTAAATCAACGGAATATCCTGATTTGTTAGATCCGGAGCCTGAAAGAGAAGCAGAGGTTAAGGATAACTCCAAGGTTTTTGGTGTTGTGACTAGAAGGATGGAGTTACCATTAACTAGGAATGGTGCAGTTTAGTGGAGCAAGATTAGGAGCTCAGTGTTAGACATACTAACCTTGAGATCGCTACTAGACATCCAGGTGGAGGTATCAGGTGGACACATGCATTAGTATGAGGAGAGGTCTGAGTTACAGGTATAAATTTGACAATATTAACTCCCTGATTTTGATAATTATACTGTGATCATGTACGAGCATGTACTCCCCCCCCCCCCAAATCAGGAAAGGAATACTGAAATATTTAGGGGAGAGGGGGCATCATGTCTGTAACTTAGTCTCAGACAGTTCAGGGAAAATAATTATATAGACAGATTTATAGAGAATTATAGTACAAAGTGATAAATTTAAGATTTGAAGAATCTGGGTGAAAGATATGAGAGTTCTTTCTACTATTCTTGCACTTTTTCTCTAAGTCTGAAATTATTTCACAGTAGAACACTTTTCAAAAGTGAAGGATACATTTCTAGATAAACAAAACTGAGAATTCATTGCCAGCACACCTGCACTGAAAGAAATACTAATGGAATTTTCAGTCAGAAAGAAAATGATCCTACATGAGGACACAAATATAGGAAGGGCAAAGAGAAATTAATATAGGCTGGTGAAAGGGCAAAATGAAATGAATATGGGCTGTGTAAAATAATGTTTAAAATACATGTATGATTGAAATGTATAGCAATAGCACAAAAGGTGGTAGGAGGGAGTGAAAGTGTTCTGAGTATTAGAATTGTTGGTGAAGTGGTAAATTTCTCATTTATATGGAACTTCAGTAAGTCCAGGATGTACGGTGATATCTAGGGCACTGCTTCTTACACATCTTAGTCTCAGGACCCCTTTTACTTTTAAAAATTGAGGGTCCCTATCAGATGAAAAATGTTCTTTTCATTCATAACACATTGAGCCATGTGGCAAAGTAACAACAATATTTTAAATTTGAAAAATCATGTATACTTTGAATTATATTCTATAACCAAATTGTAGTTTACATATTAAATCACTTGAAAATTTACAAAGTGCTTTATACTATTGTCTCATTGAAGATTGATAGAAAACTATTATAGTGAGCCACAGTAGAATGTCTTGATATTCACAGAGTCTGTTATTCTTCTATTTATAGCTTCGCTGAAACCCCATTTCTCATATCCAGGTAACTTACCACAGCATATTGTAGCAATGTAGACTTGCTGAAATAGTCCATGTACATCTTGGGAGGATATACACATCTAACAGGTAGTGAAAATAAGTACCAGTAGATGTTAAATGTGTGTGGCTATTGACATTAAATATACTTAGTGATTTATTTCGTTACCAAAAAAAAAAAAAAAAAATTGAGGGTCCCCCATCAAATACCACAGTAATTATCACTGCAGACAAGATCATCTACTGACGTGCTAAAATTAGAGGGTGAAAGTTCGAAGAGAAATAGCCAAGTATCTCCCGCCTCCAAGCTATCTAACAACTACAGAAGGGAAGGTAGTAACTTGACGGTGGAGAAATCCATCAAAACCCACCTCGACTACAAGCTAGTAGAGGGAAAAACTGAATTTTAAAAGGTTGGCAAGAAGAACGAAAAGAGGACATTAAATGGGTCAAAAGGAAAATGAATTGTAAGATGAAAGATATAAACTTTAAAATTTTAATATTTACATTAAATGTAAATAGACTAAATATTCCATTAAAAGCAGAGTTTGTCAAGATTGAATTAAAAAAAAAAACCCAAACAACTAAGCTCCATTCATCAAACACACCTTTAATGAAAAAACAAAGGATTAAAAAAGTAAAATGATGGGGAAAGATACCATGCAAACATTAACCAAAAGTAACCTGGTACTAATATCAGACAAGATAGACTTAAACGTGGAGTGAGAAATAAAGAAATTTCAGAATGGTCAACCACCAGGAAGATTTAACGTTTCTATGTATGTATGTCCCTAGTAACGTAGTTTCAATATACCCAAAGCAAAAATGGACAGACTGAATGGAGAACTAGACAAATCTATCATAATGGAAAGTTTTAAAACATCATCCTCAATAATTGGTAGTACAAACAGACGAAACAATCAAGATTCTAACAATACAGTTAACAAACTTTCCATATTATATATAGGTAAATATACCATATTTATATAGTTGTATATGAATATTATACATATATATATATATATATATGACACTGTACCCAATAAAGACAGTAAATATAAGAAAAAAAGATGTTCAACCTCATTAGTCAACAGAGAAATGCAAATTAAAATCAGAATGAGATAACACTTTACACCCACCAGAATGGCTAAAATTGAAAAAACTGGGAGCTTTGGTGTTGGATGTACTCTTGGTCTAAGTGTGAGTTGGTGTAACCACTTTGGAACTGTTGGCAGTATCTGTTAAAGTATGCATACCCCATATGGTCCAGCAGTTCCCCTCTAAAATATATGTATAAGGATCTTGATGGCAGCACTAATTATATAGATTGTTCAAAACTAGAAACAGATAAATTGTGGTTCATTCTTATCCTATATAAGAATACTACACAGTAGTTAGAGTGAAAGAACCATGGTTGTGTGCAACAGCATGGATGAATCTCTCAAGCATAATGTTGAGTGAAAGAAGCCCTTTGTAAAAGACTGCTTCCTGTGTTATTCTATTTATGTAAAGTTCCAAAATAAGTGAACTTGACCTGTGGTATTAGAAGTTAAGTGGCCACTGGGAGGGAACAAGAGGAATGCACCTGAAGGTGTTCTAGTTTTGATCTGAGTGGTAGTTACATGGATGTTTCACTGTGTGAAAATTCATTAAGCTGTACACTTAATGTTTGCATGCTTTTCTGTATGTTTATAGAACACCAAGAAATGTTTATTTAAAACTACAGTGAGAAAAAAATAAAACTACAGTGAGACCATCTTTTTACCTTTCAGAATGACAAAGATAAAAAACTTTGATAAGATCACGTAGGCAAAGTTGTAGGAAACAGACACGCACACACTGGTGGGAATGTAAGGGGAAATAACCTCTAAGAAGGGCAGTTTGTCAATATTTATCAAAATTTAAACGACACCTATCTGAGTCTACTTCCAGGAACATACTTGCACATGTACAAATGGCACATACAAGGCCTTGTATTGGGGCTTTGTTTATAACAGTAAAAGTACAATAAGGGGCAAGTTAAGTTGTGGTACATCCATATGATGGAATACCTTACCTTATAGCTGTTAAATAGAGTGGGAGGGCTCTATAGATACTAATAGTATGGAATGCTCTCTAAGATATAGTAATTAAAAATAGCAAGGTGTAGAGCAGTGTTTATCCCATGCTATTATTTGTATTAGAAATAGATATGTATACACATACATACATACGCATGTATAATATATAAAATATATGAATATATGAACGCACTTTCATATTCATGGACTACCTTTAGAAGGTATATAAGAAACTAGTAGCAGTGGTGGCCTCTGGAAGATATAACTAGGTGGCCTGGTTACAGGAGTGGAAAGGAGACTTCACTTTTCGCTGTTTTGCATTTTAGAATACAGAATTGTACTATGGGAATATATCTATTAAATATTAATTTTTAAAAGAATGTCCAAAATCCCTTAGAAAGATGTGATGCAGGGGACTGGTGTATTACCTTTCAGTAAGGCCAGTGTAGCCACATTTTCCTTCACAGTGAACTAGACCTTTGGTTTGACACCAGATGACATGGCTGGCTTTGCATAGGGGTGCCAAGATGTATGGGGAGAAAACACCCTGCAGCAGGGTGCTCAGACTGCCAGGGTGTGCGGGAATGAGCTGATGAGCGGACAGTAAATTCAGACCTCCTGTCTCATGCTTACTTGAAGACACAGCACTTGTTGAATGACAGTGTAGACCCCTCTCCACTGCTGATAGTGTCATTTTTCCTTCACTCCTTCCTTCTGAACGTGTATAAGTTGAATTCAGATTAAGTTAAAAATGATGCAAAACTGCTTCCTTTTGTGCTTTTTAAAAAATGTATTATAATTGAGATCATGCTAGGAATATAACAACACCTGCTTTTTTATGTCTTAATGTATCAAAAGCATTTTCCCATGCCATCAAAAATTGTCCATATGACTGTGAGCATTTGAATAATATTACATTACTGAAATATGTCATAATTTGTCTAATCATTTCTCTTTGGACATTTACGTTGTTCAAATTTTTTGCTGTTATTCAAAATATGGTGACAAGCCATCTTCGTATATTAGTCTTACACTACGTTATGTTATTATTTCTTAGGAGTAAAATCGTCAAAGGGTCTGAACATTTTTAAATACTCTTGAGATCGAGTGCCGAATTGTCTTCTAGAAACTGCTCAGTTTGCTCTTCCACAGCACCCTCGCCAGCTTTGGGTATTCTCATTCAAAAATCATTTTTAATTTGAAAAAAATTCAGTCTTAATAACTTGACCAATACATGTGAGTGATATGCTAGAGGTCAGGGATATCAGTGTTCCTTTCAACTGAAACAGAGATTTGGACTGTTTCCTCTTGAGTTGTGTGGAGTTGTGAGGAAGAACTTGGGCTCTGAAGCCTGCTCCCTGCCCGCGGCACCAGGACCTTCGGGGAGTGGCTTTACTGTCCTTGCGCCTCGCTTCCCCATCTGCGAGGTGGGGAGAATAAAGCACTGTTGCCACTTGTGGCCACTTGGGTTATGAGCTGCATGGGTCCACGATGCCACAAACACAGTGATGTGGGGCCTGGAGTTGTGCATCTCCATGGCCCTGCAAAGGGTAGTGTTGGGATTCAGAGTTAAAAATGTAAAAAGCTCCTCAGGAATTCCCTATCCCGTGGTTAGGACTCAGGATGGTTTCACTGTCGTGGCCCGGGTTCAATCCCTGGTCGCAGAACTAAGTTCCTGCAAGCTGCACGGCACAGCGAAAAGAAAATGAAAAGCTCCTAAAACTCTTTGACACTTGGTCTTAGTCAGTTTTGGCTATTATTATGGTTGGAGAGTGGAAATATGAGTGATTTTTAACTTTTCTCTATGCTTTCCTTTATTTTCCATGTTTTCTGTAGTTGACGTGCTATTTTTATCAATAGATATTTCTGTGTTTTATATATCATATGTCTGCATATCATAATATTACATGTGTTATATTGTACTTAGAAGATAGACAAAGTACTCATCCAATGGGAGAAATTGGGGGGGAAGAGGGAAGCTGCCATTTAACAGGTCGGGAAGATGAGGTCTTGGCTCTCTCACATTGCCTAGCAAAATAAGCACTCAAATATTTATAGATGTGGTTGAGTACTTAATATTTATCTCTACACTAATAATGTTGACAATAGCAACCAATACCAGATTCATTGGAGCTACACAAATAGGCGGTGACAAAATAATGTATTGACCTATTAGAACATAACATGTTTTAATGTGTTCATATCAGATTAATATGAGGACTTTAAAAAAAAATCTGATAGCTGCACGGTAATTTAAAACTTCAAGAAGTAAGTTGAATGCCAAATAACAAACCTTCTGATCATATGTTTAAGATTCAAGATGTAAAAGAAAACCCCACACGAACATTGGACTTTTGTAGCATTCAGCTAAGTGACAAAGAGTGTACCTTGGTGCATGGAACTCTTGTGATGGGGTTTTCTTTAAAGAACAAAAATCTCCACCTAGGTTTGCATCCTACAGTAGGGTTGTTTCCCAAATCAGGCTGTTTCAAGTAACATATGAAACGGCGTATGGCTGTCCCTACCATCCCAAAGCAAATGTTTGTTTTGTTGCAGTGATGGAAACATTTCCATTGGTGAAGCAAATATTTAGAGCTGAAAGAAACATTTGGGCAGCCAGGATGTGTCAAAATAGAACAGATGCCTGCCTTTTAAAAACACAATTAAAAAAAAAAAAAGCCACCTTGTACTTGGCTGCTGGTGGTACAGCCACAGTGGGTTAAGCAAGAAATTAGATACTGCGGATGTCATTCTAATCCCAGCTCCTGGGTACATCTCTGCACCTATTTCTGTCTTGGTTTTTCTCTTCCAGAAAATGGGGATAACCATTCTAAGTGATTTTGTTCACGATTAAGGTTTTTTTTCTCCCTCCACTTATTTTCTTTGTTCTTAAAAATTAATTTATTCTTTTGAATCAGAAATATGTTCACATGGGACACAGTTCCTAAGAATATACAGTGAAAAGTCTGCCTTCACTCTGTGTCCCCAGCTACCAGTCTCCTCTCCATCTGGGACCAGCATTACCTGTTTCTTGTCTGTCTTTATTTTATGCATGTACACACAACTACATAGATGTGTTTGTGCATACATAGATTCTTTTATTTAACACAGAGGTCCCATGTACCCTTCACCTAGTTTTCCCCATGTTCCGTATGTCCTTTTCGTTTTTCCTTGTCTTTGAGGTTGTTGGTTCTAAGAGTTTGCTTATTTAAAATGTGCTGTGTCAGATAGCAGAGTGGGGAGCAGGCGTGTCAGGCCACCCTCTCGTGATCCCTCCAGAGCAGTAAAAAGAGCGCTGTGTTGGGAGTCTGGTTCTGCCCCTGGGCTCACCATGGCTGTGAGTAAAGTCACTGCCCCTCTCCATGTTCTCTTATCTTGATCTGTAAAACAGAAGGAAAGGAAAACAAAAAGAACAGGAGATAGACTAGATGAGCTTCAACTTTTCTTTCAGATCTGAATTACTTTGGTTGTCAAAGGTGAATTTTTCTTTTTCTTTAAAAAAACTTCACTGCCTCTTCTAAAAGGAGCAAGTTTCAAGTATAGTTAAAGGTATATATTTACTTGGCTTTCCCACATATGTACAACCATACGTTTGGCTTTCCTGGCCTTTGGCATTCAAGTAGCAGTGATTCCTGATTATCCTACTCCTCAGTCTTTAAGACACGTTCCTTTCCCTAGGGCTTGTTCACTGCACTGTGGGAAGGGCTGACTTCCCCGCCTGTTGCCAAGGACCCTGTAGGGTTAGACGCTGCTGTCCGGGACAGCCGGCAGCAATGTTTGTCGTGCCTTGGAATTGATGATCAAATATGAGGAGCAACTCCTCTTTGTTTTTGTTTTTAATTTAGCAGAGAGGGATTAAAAGAAAAAAAAAAAAAAGACCTTTAGACTATAGATGTAAAAATAGACATCACAGATGCTGATTGGAAACCCTCCCAGTCTTTCACATGAGAGATCTCAATTTGTGTTACACAGAGGGGCAGCTCACTTCTGTCTTGTTCACCAGTTATACTACTCCCCAGAGAAGCTCAATAAATTTTATAGGGAAGTTTCCTCCTTATGCGGAAGGAGCTAAGCTGAATGAGTGTGGCTGAAATAATTTAGGGCTCCAAGGGAGTCCGTCTACCTTGTAGAGTAACGTATTGGAAGTAAATGTGCAAAAACTTTTGATCTTGGTTGATTTGGCCATGTCATTGATAGTACTGGGCCCTGGCTTCTGTGACCCCATCCTGTCTGATTTGGAATAAAACTGCTCCCTAGAACTTGCATTTAGTTCTCTGCTAAAATCGTCCTTCTGCACGCTTCACTGGTAGTGGCTGCGGAGCTTGCCTGCTCATATTCTGCCATTTTCACCACTAACCCTTTGAAACCTGCGAACTTGGACTTGGCTGAGAGTTTACATCTCTCTTCTGCCTCTCTGAGCGGCACAGAGATCCTCTCCCACTGACATTAGGAAAGCAGAGCTGCCTTCTCTTTTAGACTGATGGTGGACCAAGCCTGGCTGGTTGCTCAGTCTCTGAGCTAGCAGTGCAGTACATTTTGCGCTGGCTTTTTACTCGGTGATTTATACTCCACGTGGCTGGGTGATATCCAGTGTCCTTTTGTCTTTGTGTTTATTTTTCTTGCACATTTAATGTATTTAAAGGATATAGTGTCTTTATGGTCCCCTGGGATAAGGAGGGATTGGTGCAAGTTTTAATGAGAGGTTCCCGGCTCTCTGTGTTGAGATGAGAATTATATTCTTGATTAGATATCTTTCTTTCCTTAGGTGGCAGGAGGCAGTGTTTTGCTGCCTTTTTAAAATTATTTATTTATTGGCTGCGTTGGGTCTTCGTTGCTGCACGCGGGCTCTCTCTAGTTGCGGCCAGCGGGGGTCTACGCTTCGTTGCCGTGTGCAGACTTCTCATTGCGGTGGCTTCTCTTGTTGCGGAGCATGGGCTTCAGCAGTTGTGAGGATGGGCTTAGTTGCTCCGCGGCATGCGGGATCTTCCCAGACCAGGGCTCGAACCCGTGTCCCCTGCATTGGCAGGCGGACTCTTAACCACTGTGCCACCAGGGAAGTCCCCGCTGCTTTTTGAAATAGCATTTCTGTCTAACGATTTTTAGAAGGATACTGAGAGGACATTCTGTTTCAGGGCATCATCAGCAACTTTTTCTCCTGTTGTTTGAGCTTCCTTATTTAAGGAGAGGGGAGAGTGTCAAGTCTTGTTCTTGAATTTACGTATCAACATCAAGATGGTGGGAACCGGGCCCCACCATCAGATCAATTTTTATAAAAACCCATTCAGGGCGATGATATTTGGAACTAGTTTTCTCAAAAACTGTTTTTGCTGCTTGGGAATAGTCAGTCAGCAGAGAAGAAAGCATTTGGCTTATTTGCTTAATATTTTAACCAAGTGAATTAGGTTGGGGGGCTGGGGGGAGGGGATAAGAAAGTGGGTGGGGGAGGCCTCATAAACAAGGTGATATATAATATTTTTTTTGTTCTCCTTTTAAATAAATACCGATCAGCTTTATGTTCAGAGACAATAGGAGCCGTTGGCTTAAATTTGCAGTTTACTGTATTTATGGCTGTAATATCAAGGTGCTGCCGTCGTAATTTCATGCCCCAATGAGAAGAGCAAGGTCGAAGCAAATGCTTCCATCGGCATCTGCTAACACACTAACTCATAAACAAGGCCCGGCTGGATCAGGTGGCACGGAATAATACAGGCTAATGAAATACAGCACAGCTTTCCATTACTGTTAGTTTTTACAGTGTCGTCATTACGTGTAATTTATGTTTAAAAAATTCAATTTTATACAAGGCACTGGGAAATAGGGGTCTACAGGTCATCCAACGACTTTTAGAGGCTCTGAGAGTCCTTATTGTACTCCACTGTTCCAACAAAATGTTAATAAAATAAAATAAAAATACTTTTTCCCTTTCTCCTCCCCTAACCTTTTCTGAGAGAGTTGATTTTTCTTTTAATTTGGGGAGTATTTTTAGCCAGCTGTCTTCTCTGCCTCATCTCCTCCCAGAGTGCCTGGGTAGATAACTAGCTGTGTTCCGAGAGAGGTGACCCGTGCTCAGTCTCCCTGCGTCCCAGATGAATCTCCCAAGTCCTGTAAATAGAGGGACTGCGACGGGGCGGGGGAGGAAGACGGCCGAGTGGCCAGCCCATAGCTGCTGCCCGTTGCCACTGGCCCTCTGGCCCTGTTCCCTAGTCCCCATCAGACTCCACATTTTTATTATAATACTCGGACTGGGCCGGAAGGTGCTGTCAGGCGTTCATCACCTTGCTTATATCCAAACTATTCCTAACCCTGCTGTCCTGGTGGTTGTTTGACCTGAGGGATACAGAGAACACTGCTGTCTGCTGTCATCTCTCTTTCTTCTCCCCCTGCATGGAGCCAGGCCCTGGGGCAGTGCCCAGCGGTCACTGGGGAGAGAGTTGAGGCTCCTTATTCTGAGAAGCTCTTGAACCGCCAGTCCCACAGAAAAAAGTCAGCCCTCCCCGGTGCCCGGTTTGTCTGAGCTGAGTGGTGGGACAGGACCCAGTGGCACTGTGAGCCAGTTGGCTGCAGCTTACACAGTCAACTGGTTTGGTTCTGTTTGCATTTTAATAGGAATCTTTAAACAATTTTGTTTATCTTCTGAAGGATAAAAATAAGCAGGTGTGGCAGCCCGGAGGCCGTTGACTTCAGCTGCTGCAGCAGTAACACGGGGCTTTATTAATCAATAGAATGTAGCTCTCTTGTTTCTGTTCTTTTAAAAGAATCCCACCCTGGAGAAAGTGATGGAAGAGAAGTCCTTGGCCCAGCATCTACACAGGGGCAGTCTCCTGGGAAAGGGGACTGTTTGGAGAAGTAGATTCCAGAGAACCGAGGGAACTAGCAGTCTGTCCTGGCTCCGGGTCTTCGTCTGCACGGCTCGCTTTGAATTGAGCGCAGCTTTGCAGATCAGGCAGCTGTGGTCTTAAAGGTGAAATGATAGAGGCAGGCGTCCTGCTCCATCTGCTCACCTCAGACAAGTCCCCTCTTCCGTTTCTCCTCCTCTTGAGTAAAGCTAGTGAGTGGATGGAATAACCGAGCAGGACTTCCTTAGTTTTGCTCTCTATCAATAACATAGTTTAATTGTCAGTGTCACAGGCTGGGGGAGGGGCTGGTAGCTCCTGGAATCACCAAGTAGCAGAGGTGAAGTTACTGAGAGAACATCTAAATGCAAAGTGCTAGTGCTAAAAGAAAATTTTAGGCTTTATTAAAATTGGCTCATTCTTCCAAAGGCAGCAGCTAAAGGACATGTGAGTCAGGGATGGGAGGGGAGGAGGTTTGCCTGCCACAGGACAGTGACACCCTTTCCTCCTGTCTCTCCTCTGCTCAGCCCTTGCTCAGTCCCTCTGCGGTTAGATTGCAGCTAGCAATCAACTGGAAGGAAGTATGTGTGTCTAATTTGCATGAGATTATTTAAAACAAAAACAAAAAAAAGGTCTGCATTAGTCAGGGTGATGGTAAACAACGAAAAGAGCTGCCTTTTACAAGACAGCCTGTGCCTCAGCTTTCAGAGCCAAATATAATTCACTTACAATCGGCAGTTTCCTTTATTATTCCTTTTAACCTTTTGGATTCTGCAAGGTCTCAATCGAAGTTCTCCACTGTTTATCTCAGTGGGGGTGGGTGAGAACCTGGCTGTCTTATGTGTGGGCCCTAAGGCAGTACCCCATCCCTAAAGGCAGGGTCCTTTCAGCGCCAGGAGCTGGTGAGTGGTAGATACCTGAAAGGAATGACACTCCTCCCCACCTCAGGCTCTGTGAGTCCCAGATGAATCACTTGAGTCTTGCAGAGTCAGTCTTCCCAAAGCTGGGGACACTCCAGAGGAAAAGGCCACTAAGGGAAGCGTAGGCACCAGTCTGTGAGAGGCCTTTGGCTTTATTTGACTAGAATATTAGAAGGAGATGAGGTCGCTCTATCTTGTCACTCTGGTAGTGTTCAAAAAGTTGTCCAGGTGTCATTTGCAAATAGGACCCAGGTGTTAGGTTCCTGTGTTGTTTTGGGATAGCCCCAAAACAGCATTCACTGGTTCTTCCTATGGATGGGGTGCCGATGGGGGCGGGGCTGGGGGAAGACAAATTAGTCCTCATATTTTCTTTAACAAGATTGAAGACTTTAGGCATCATTTTGATGTGTTGTAACTCTGCGCTGTAGTGGGAAGTCACCGGGCTGGGGTTTCATCTGGCATCACCAGGCTTTTACTAGTATGATTTGAGACATAGTTTTCACCCTTCTTAGCCCTCAGTGTTTTGTTTTTTTGTTTTTTAATCTGTTAAATAAGGGCAATGGCTAGGATAATGGCCCAGCTCTGAAATTATCTTATTCAGTGAGATCGTTAAAATGCTTATTTTTTTAAAAAAGAAGAAAAGTGATTCATTTTCTGTAACTAAATCAAAATTCTGACTCTCCAGAGAACTAGGGATATCAGAATTCCAGCCAATGTAAATTTAGAGCATCAAATGATAAGGTCTGTATAAAACAAGAGCTTGGAAGGAAGTGCTAATGCCCTTTAAACCGGGGCTTCACTAGTGGGCTTGGCTGCAATAATGCAAGGGATATGTTTTATTAGGAAAATAGGCTTCGTAAAAGCTCAGGACCAGAGGGCAGGACAGTGGTCAGGGAGTCCTGTCCCTTTAACCAGCTCCAGCTCTCAGGGCTGCAGCACAGCCTGTAACTTGCTGTATATTTCCCCAGCGTTAAACATTATGGTACTTGTTTATATTTGAAAGAGCCAAAAGGGAAAATGAGAATGCAACCGAATGCTCCTTTTGGGAAAATTATCCTCATTTGCAGCCAGTGGCTGACAAGGCACACGAACCACCAGCTTTATGAAGTCCCATTGTGTACCAGTGACCAGTAGCTCGTGCTGATGCCGCATGTGCCACTGTCTTCTTTCATGGCTGATTATGACTGGTTAAAACCGTGTCTTTCCTACTAGAACTCTGAAAGGGGTTCCCCTTTCTACCGAGGAGTGACTGGCAGTCAGTACCCGGGCTGGAGCCTGGGAGGCGCTCGCTCAGTGAAGTGTGTTCTCTGTGTTTGCCCGGCTCGTCTGTCTCTCCTGCCCCTGTCCTTGGGAGGTGACATCACAGTAAAGCGGTCCTTTTGCAGCAAGCTGGGGGCTTAGGGAGGAGGAACATCCCCTGGCTAGCCCCACGTATTCAAATTCAGCTCTTGTATTTGAAGGTGCCAAGCGCCAGTAAATGATCCTCTTTGCCCCCTGCCAGCCTCTCCTCTGCCCCGTCAGTCTGTTGAGAGGATGGTGCGCTTGCTCGGGCGACCCAGCAGCACTGAGACTCCACGGAGGTGTGGCCTTGCCCACCACTGGCGGGCTCTGTCATGTGCTGAGGGCAAAGAGGGAAAGGGATGCGGTGTTAAGTGGGGAGGGACCTCAAGTGCTCGGTGCAGAGAGAAGAGAGGGTCCAGGGCCATTTAGAATAGTTCAGGAATTCTCCCTTGACCACTTGTGGTGGGGCATGAAGAGTTTGAGGGGCGGCTGCAGCCAACTCACATGCCAGCGTAGTGTGGGGCAGCGCTGTGCTTAGAGCATTAATGGGCTCTGCCGGCTAGCCCCTTGGCACAGAGCTCGAGGCACCATGCTTCGGGAGATGTTGACCCTCAGAGCCTCCTTGTACTTCACCTCCCCCAGGGACAGATAGACCATGCTGCGGACCTCCGATGGAGAGCTGCCGGCCCGATGTGGACGAGCTCTCGGCTCTAGTTTAAAAGTTCTGTGTTGTGGCTGGACTGAATGTCGGGATTCCCAGAACAGCTCGGGCCAGCCAGAGTGCTCTTTTGCAAAGACTAGCAGTGACCTCCCACCTGCTTCTCCCAGTCGCAGCACTTGGAGCATTTCCGTGCACACGGCTGCTTCCCCTGCGACACAGAGCTGCCCTGTGGGGAAGTCTCTCTCACACCTGTGCGCCACTCCTCGTGCAGATGCTTTGGATTGGTCAGTGCCCTCGTCCTCTTCCCCCAGAGCCGGCGTCCCTGGTCTGCCTCCGACCTGTTGAAATATTCCAGCTGTGCGCCCACTGGAAATGTCTTCCTGGGTTTTTCACTTGCCTTTTATTCCTCCTTGGGCAAAGCCTCTCCACATGTCATAGCCACTGCAGATGGCGCCCTGCAATTTCCCGATGTCCCAAGTGCACTGTGGTTTAGAGTGTTGGGAGGATTTTTTTAAAAAAAGGAAAAAGAAAAACTAGCCAAAGGCGATATAGGCAGCCTGTGATAGTCTAGAGTAATAATCATCTGAAAGTTTGGGCCTGGCCTTGTTTTGATCTGTTTTCTTGTTTTATTTTCTTCTTTACATTCTATATCCCATTCATACTAATCACAGTCAGTCCTGATTTTTCTTTTTATTTCTGCATTTGTCATAAAATAAAGCAAATTATTCCCGTCTTCAGAAACGATCTAGACTAATTAGTCGTCTCACCCAATAATTAGTTTTTTGTTTCCCTGTCTGTTTTCATGCATTATTGTTAGTTTTTTCCCCTCTTTTTTTTTTTTTTTTAACACCATTACGGATTAAAATGAGCCACATTTGCAGTTTGATGGTATCTGTTTTCGGGGAAGAATGGAGAATTGCAGTACTGAGAGACTTCAAAAGCAGCAATAAACTCAAGGATAAATTAAGGAAATTGAATGAGCCACATTTGGAAGCAGTGTTGAGGCTAATATTCTGTCGCTTAAGGTTAAATTGCAGCTGAGTGAGGTTCCAGAGAATCCGAAATCGGGGAAGCAACTTACTAGGATGCTAGGCATCCTGTGACTCTAAGGTCTTTTCTCAAATGATTTCGTTGCAGCCATGGACAGTGGCAAAAGGTACTCACCTGCAATTATGTCCTCTTCTTCCCCAGGGCTGACGGATGAAGAGATTGATTTGGCTTTCCAGCAGTCGGGCACGGCTGCCGATGAGCCTGCGTCCTTGGGCCCAGCCACACAGGTGGTTCCTGTCCAGCCCCCTCACCTCATTTCGCAGCCATATAGTAAGTCACCCGCTCAAACTCTGGCTTTAACCTTGACTGGGATTCAGGACTCTGGCCAAAGGGCAGCGCTTCACGTCTCCCAGAGTCAGCAGGCGTGGCGGGGTGGGGGTGGGGGACTGGGAGTAGGAGATGGCTCTTGGGTTTTTCCAAAAGACTGTGACACACCCAAATCCTCTTCTAGACGAACTTTTAAGTATGTGACAGAGGTTTTAAGACTCAAGGTACCAGAATAAATGAGTTTATTGTCTTGTTTCAAGGATTTTGGTTTCAAGCAGGAATCTGTAAAAGTATTTATTGGTTCAGTTTCCGTTTTCTTATATCAATGCTTTTTGCATGTTACTGTTTCACTAATAAGAACATAAACATCTGATTTATGGGTGCATTCTTGTTTGGTCACTGAAATAACTTGTCTCCTAGTTTTATCTTTTAAAGTTAATATTAGTAGATTTAGGCTAGCCTTCCTCACCCCACCCTCCTTTTCTTCCTTCCTTCCTTCCTTGTCCTGGCTATACCATGTATATTTATGTAGTGGCAATCTGTTAGAGAATTTCACATTAAATGTGAAGGTCCTTTTTGAATGCAGCTTTTAATTATTACATGAGAACATGACCCGTGAGAGGTTTTTGTTGTTTTTAAATGAAAGCTACTTTTAGCAATAAAGCTTCTTTAAGCTAGTAATAAATGTACACTTCCAAAATATAGGCAGAACTCCTTCCTTAAGTCACTTATGAAAAACCTAAAAAGGTTAAAATTGACTCCAAAGCAATGGAAAATTGCTCAGTTTTGTGTGTTTAACATAAGACTTCAGCCTTGGATCTGCTGTCTTTCAAAATGCCTTTTCTGTAATTGTCTTCATTTTAATGGTCTATCTCGGAAGTTTTCTTTTTTTCAAAACATGATTTTAAAGTGTCAGATATCAGATTTTAAAAGGCGCAGTTTAAAATGCCAGACTTGTTTTGATCCCCACCACGTGGCCTGGAACCGCCTTCCGGCCCCCACTTCGCCGTCCTTCCCACAGCTAGGGAAGTGCAGTCTTCTGTACAGACAGCGCGGGGGCCAGGCAGTAGGTTAGAATATGCTTTGTGTGTCACAGGTCTCGTTTAGATATCACCTTTCTTTTGCTCTCTGGAAAAGGCTGAATGGGTGAGGCCAGGTAGCACGAACTCAAGCTGATCTATCCGTGGTCGCCTTGTCTAACAAACCACTGGTGTCGTGTGACCTCTGAGACCGGTGCTCAGTGATGAGCCTTGTACTGGGGCTGCTGAGTCAGTGGCAGCTATTTGTCAGCCTGGGACTCATTCTCAGTCCTGACTGACGTTCTTTTCTATCCATTGTGTTGCTTTGGGTCACTAAACATAGTCTCTGTGTTTCTTTTAAACCAAAGGCTAAGTCTCCACACTTTTTCTTCAGGTGTGTCCTTGGGCCCAGGGTTTGATGGGATTTGTTGAGGACGGGCAGTGGCAGCTGGGGTGCAGAATTTTCTAAAATGCACATCTGTTCTATTCCAGCTGTTTCCTCCATGGCTTAATACCAAACAGGTCTCTCCGCTACTTGGAAACTCCTTGCTCAGAACAAATTGTTCTGTTGGTCACAGAGTTGGCCTAAAGCATCATGCGTTTGCCTGCTTTCAGTGGGCACAAAGGGTTAAACTGCTAGTCTTTCTGAAGAGGCAAAAGAATGGGTCTGGGAGGGGCGAGTCAGTCATTTAAATCACTCTCCTGCCCAGATCTCTCTGAGAAGAAGCATTACGCGTTTAGGTATTTAGGTAGGAGTATTTTTAAGAGTCTCCCAGCCCTAAAAATAAAATACATCTTCTTAGAGACAGACTCCTTCCTGCTTTGACGCTAGTATAAAAACAATGGTAATGGTAATTTTAAATACCTGGAGTTTTTTAGTTGTCACCCTCGAGCTTCATTCTTCTTGTACCGTTACCCCGCTCCTCTCAGCTTGGGGTTGACTCTACCTCTTCACTTCTGTACTTTTGCCAAGAGGTGTCAAAACTACTCCAAAAAAAAAAAAAAGCTTGATTTTGATTAATATAGAGAAACAAGACTTTGCCTGACTGATAATAAAACTGATAAATGACATTTGAATTACTTGTAGCGGTAATTTATTACATAAAATATCTTTTATTTGACATGCGATTAGTTGCTGGAAGCATCACTCAATCTGACTAGTTTAAACATGCTCTAAAATGAACCCCAGTAAAAACCAGGGCTGTCTGCTTCTGGCGTTATGAAATATACTAATCCTGGAGTGAGGAAAAAATCTGACTTTAAGTATTTAAATGATTAATTGGGTTTATATATTTTTTTTTACCTTTCTAACCCCCTTAATTACAAGCAAACTCAGGGGAGTTTCTGAACTAGGTGTGCAATCTGCATGCTTATCACCGAGGCATTGTCTGCGTCCTGGGAGGGATTTATGGCCTCCATTGATGTGTGTTCCTGCAGATTTTACATCTGGAGCTCGGGCAGCCCTTTCCTTCCCATTTCTTGGCTTTTTAAGGACATTCCATCTCTGAGCCCAAGCCTAGAAAATGGGATTTTCTGGGCTTAGCCCCAAACGCTAATGTCTCCAGGAAGGGTGGCTTTTCTGAGACCACCCCTGGAAGGCCAGTGCTCGGGGATCGTCACCTCTGGACTTGCCCGCCCTCCTGCTTGGTGGCAGGTGTCCCACTCGGTGCCTCTTATGATATCTCTGCTTTTTGGTGAATGTGGTTGACCTTGAGATGTTAGTGAATGCCAGCATCAGCAAAGAGAACATGGAGACCTAGCAGAAATGGTACCAGTTCATCACTGTTTATTAAGAACCTGCTATATGCTCAGTACAGTATCATGAGAGATTCAAAACATGATCTTTAAGAATCTTACAGGCTCTCTGGGAGAGATAAGATAAACTCTTAAGAAAAAGATAATAATATAAGACATTGTGATTTAATGCCAAAATTAATTATACAGACAAGAAACTCCACAGGAATACAGAAAAGAGAAAAATTAATGTAGGCTCGAGAAGTCAGAGAAGGCTTTGTGAAAGTAGGAGGAGGTTGACACCAGGGGAAGCTTGGTGTCACCTGGTGTGAGAATAAACCAGAGTTGTCAGGGCTTAAAAGAAAGTCGGGTAGAGCTCAGGAAAAGTCAGGCCGGGATGCAAGAGGAAATTTGACATCTTCTGTTTCTCGTTTTGGTTTGTTTTTGTTCGACTTTGAAGCAGGAATCAGTGTGTGTGTCTATGTGCAGAGCCTAACACAGTCCTGAACTAAAGTCCTTGTAAGTGCTTGACTGATTCATTCATTCTAAGATGACTTTTCTTCTTTCCTTCCAGAGAGACAAGAAAGCAAGGTAGCTTTGAAATACAGGCAAGGCCAGTGTGAATTTTGTATGATAATAATTTTTCTTAGGCTTAAATATTCCCCCCCGCCACTGTCTTTGGTAAACAATTTAGGCTTTTTCAAAGACTGACCTACAGCTTCAGTTGCGTCTTCTTAAAATAGGATGTACATGTCTGAGGTTGGTGAAAGGCTTTGACATTTCATTAGAAACCCTGGGAGAGTGTTGTGTGCTCTTTCTCAGTTTGTTTCTCTTCTGGCCCTGGTTAGTAACATAAACTTTCCCTTGATTGTCTTAGATCCCCGAGGGAGCGTTGATTACTGAATACCTGCTGTGTGCCAGGCACTGTGCCGGACCCCTGGGATGGGACGATTAAGGCCTGGCTGGTCTCTCTCTCCAGCCCTCCTGTCCAGTAGGAAAGACAGTTCAGGGAACACAGCAGTGCTATGAGGTCAGCCCAGGATGGTGGTACAGACAAGGTGAAGGGGCACCTCAGAGAGCAGGAGATGCCTAACTGGACCTGGGGCATGATTGGTACAGTGACCAGACAGGATGGACCGGAGCATCCAAGCTAAAGCAAAGCCACATGGACGTGAGACCATGTGATGGTCAGAGCGGCTGCAACATGGGATAGGAGTGTCAGAAGAGACAACCCGGGGGAGTTGGCCGCCAGGTCATCTCCCTGACGGAGGACAGTCAAAGCACATGGCTTTTTTACTTTGAAATGCATTGTGTAATTATTTTTGAGGCTGTATTACCTATTTAACTGTATTATTCTTAGACTAATATTAAAATTATTTGTACCATCAGAGCAGATGCTGCGTGGGGAATTAGAGAAGACATGCTGGGTGTGTGCTGGATGCGACAGGGGTCCAGATGCTCTGCCCATAACTCCCTTTCAAATGCCTCCATTCCAACTGGGATGGAGGTTCCCCTTGCCTTGATCAGCCCCCTGCTCGCCACCACACTACACTGAAATATTTACTCACTTCCTATTAAACTGTGAGTTTCTTGAGCTCAGAGGCTTTTTTTTTAATCTATGGCCCGAGGTTCTGACTTAGCAGGTTTTCCAGAAACACTTGTTGAATGAATAAATGATGGTGGACGTGTGCTTGAGAATTGCCAGGCTGCCGAGTAATACCATCAACTCTTGGGGTTGATGCCAAGGTAGCCAGTCAGTGAGGCCTCCTGTGTGCTCTGTGTGGAGCAGGCTGCAGAAGTAGGGGACAGGCCTTGCCTCAGGAAGCCCCGGTTTAATGTAGAGGGAAGCCCCATGCTTGGGGTAGGACAGCAAAAGCTAACCCATGCCATCTTGTATGGTGTGAATAGTGAGAGCTTTCGGGAGTTAAGAACAAAGGAACCCCCAGGGTGCTGATCTCAGGCCAGGCCTTCTGGAGGAAGCAGGTCCATGGAGACACTGAGAAGCTGGGGGTGGGGAGGGTGTAAGTGACTCTGGAGGTGAGTGTGAACGGAGGTGGCGCTGTGAACAGCCTCTCTGTTCCCACCAAGAACTGAACGGGGAAGAATCTCTCCCGTTTCTCTCTCTCTCCCTCTCTCTCTCTCTCTCTCTTCCATTTCTCTGTCAGTTTAGCACACAAATCTCATTTTTTGCTACATAAAAGTTACTGGTTTGTATATGAAGGAAACATTTCTCTAATTTTGAGGCAATGGTACTTTTCTTCTTTTGTCCATGTGACTGGTTTGGAATAGCAGCTCGTCAAGGGCCAGCACCTGTCCGTTTTGTTTGCTTTGTGGAATGCCCAGTGTGATGCCTTGTGGATGCCGAATAAACGCCATGTGTGGATATTGAAGAGCGCAGGCATTACAGTCTGAGTGGAAACATCCTTACCTTAGATTTCTTAGACCATTGAAAGAGCCTTTGGTGTTGGTGGTAGCTAGGATCATGGCTGTGCTGACAGTGCAGCCTGTGTTGGTTGTATAAGATTCTGCAACAAATAACAGTGGTTTAAACAAAACAAAGGACTCTTTTTCTAAGTAAACATAGTCCAGGCTTCCGTACTGGCCCTGTGGTCCTCAGGGACCCATGCATCCCTCACACCTGGCTGGCATCCAGCTTGTGTTCCAGTGTGACAGCTCCAGCACCAGCTGTCCTCTCTGCTGTCCAACAAGTAAGAACAGGGAGAAGGAAGGGAAAGGGCAAGTCACCTTCTAAGGACACCTCCTGGAAACCACCCACATCCCTTCCCCTTTCTCTCCATTGGCTGGAACTCAACCACGCGGCCATACCTGTCAGCAAGAAGGCTGAGAAATGCAGTCCTTGTTCTGGTGGGCATGTTCCCAGCTTTTTTTTTTTTTGCGGTATGCGGGCCTCTCATTGCTGTGGCCTTTCCCGTTGCGGAACACAGGCTCCGGACGCGCAGGCCCAGTGGCCATGGCCCACGGGCCCAGCTGCTCGGCAGCATGTGGGATCTTCCCGGACCGGGGCACGAACCCGTGTCCCCTGCATCGGCAGGCGGACTCTCAACCACTGCGCCACCAGGGAAGCCCGTTCCCAGCTTTTATATCCCATAGAAAGTTTGAGTTGGAATTCACACTAAATTCAGGATAATGATTACCTCTGAGTGAAGAGGAAGATGTGGCTAGTTTCCATGGTATTTGGAAAGTTTTAACCGGTAAAGTAGGTGGGTTTAGGATTGCATCTTATTATCATCTTTCGTAACTTATCTAAATATTACATTCTTTTGTAACTATCAAATAATACAGGGTACCTTTAAAAAGTTGAATTAGAAATCTTACCTCTTGCTTCTTCCCTTGGTCTCAGCTGCTTAACTGAGCAGAGAGAGACCTTAGAACCCACCCTGCTGGGTACTGTTCTCGGTCACTGCTGACTTCTTTTAGCTCTCTGTCTTTTTTAAAAAGAAAAAATCTGAACAGACTTAAAAAAACAACAACAAAAAACAGCTTTACTGAGGTGTATTTTACATAAAGTAATGCATCCATTTTAGTTATACAATTTGAGTTTTAACAAGTGTACACTGCCCTGTAGCCATCATCATTGTAGAACATTTCTGGCACCCTAGAAGATTCCCCGTGACCTGTTCCCAGCCAGTGCCAACCCGCCCTGACGCTGGGGCAACTCCTGGTCTGCTTTCTGTTGCTGCCCATTTAGACTTATCTTTCCTAGGGTTTTGCATGAATGGTACAGTATGTCCCCTCTCATGCCTGGTTTCTTTCGCTCAGCATCATGTTTTTGAGCTCCATCCAAGTTGTGCATATCAGAAGTTGCCTCCTTTTTATCACAGAGCTGTATTCCGTGGTTAGGATGCACTGTGGTTTGTTATCCATTTACCAGTTGATGGGCTTCTGACTTTGGGCTGTTTCCAGTATTGAGCTGTTACGAATAAAGCTCTTTTAAACATTTGTGTACAAGTCTGTGTCTGTTTTTATTTCTCTTGCGTAAATGCCTAGGAGTGGAATTGCTAGGTCAGAGGTTAAGTGTAAGTTTCACCTTATAAGAAACTGCCAACCTGTTTTTCAAAGTGGTTGTACCATTTTACATTCCCATCAGCAGCGTCCGAGTTCTGGTTGCTGCATATCCTCTCTAACGGTTGGTATTCTCAGTCTTTTTAATTTTAGTAGCTTTAATGTGTGTGTAGTGGAGACTCAGTCATTTGAGTTTACATTTCTGTGAAGACTAATAGTGTTGAGCATCTTTTTATGTGCTTATTGCCCATTTACATATCTTCTTTTGTGAAGTGTCTATTCCAATCTTTGTCCTTTTTAAATTATCTTCTTATTATTGAGTTGGAAGAGTTCTTATATATTCTAGATTCAAGTTCTTTGTCAGGTGTATGCATGGTTAGTATTTCCTCCCAGTCTGTGGCTAGCTTTTTCGTTTGCTTTACGTTGCCTTCTGAAAAACAAAAGATTTAAAAATTGATGACATCCATTTATCTTTTTTTTTTTTAACAATTCATGGTTTTTGTGTCCTACTTGTGAAGCCTTTGCTTACCCCAAGGTTGGAGAGATTTTCCCCTGTGTTTTCTTCTTGAAGTTTTATAGTGTTAGTTTTTATGTTGAGATCTGTGATTCACTGTCAGTTAACTTTTGTGTGTGGTGTAATGTGAAGGTCAAGGTTCATTTTTCCCTAATGGCTGTCCCCTTGTGCCACCACCAGATGTTCAAAGATTATCCTGTCCCCAGTGAGTTATGTGTCCCTTTATCAAAATGCAATTGTTTATATATACATGGGTCTGTTTCTAGCCTTATTTAAAAAAAATTTTTAAGCTATTGAAGTATATTTTACACACAAACTCGCCCATTTCAAGTGTCCAATCAAATGATTTTTAATAACTTTACTGAACGATGCACTCATCTATCAGTTTTAGAGCACTTTCATTCTCCAAATAAGATCCTTTTTGCTCATTTACTGTTAATCTTACCTCATCTCCAGGCAACCACTAAGCTACTTTCCACCACTGTAAATTTACCTTTGCTGGGCATTTCAGGTAAATGGAATCATACAGTATGTGATCCCTTGTTACCTTCCTTCTTTCACTTAGCATGTTTTTGAGGTTCTCCATGTTGTATCATGTAGCACTACTTCCTTCCTTTTTGTTGTTGACTAGTATTCCATTGTATGGATGGGCCACATTTTGTCTGTCAGTTCACCAGCTGGTGGACGTTTAGGTTGTTTCCAGTTTTGGCCACAGGACTCATGCTGCTGAGGGTGTGTGTGGGCAAGTGTGTGGACGTACGTTCTCATTCCTCCTGGGTAGCCATCTAGGAGTGTGATTGCTTGCTCATGTGGCAGTTCTATATTTCTGGCTTCTTAATATTTTTTCTTATCAGCTTTTTTTTTAAATTTATTTTATTTTTGGGTCTTCATTGCTGCGCACGGGCTTTCTCTAGTTGCAGCGAGCGGGGGCTACTCTTCGTTGCAGTGCGCGGGCTTCTCATTGCAGTGGCTTCTCTTGTTGCGGAGCACGGGCTCTAGGTGCGTGGGCTTCAGTAGCTGTGGCACACGGGCTCAGTAGTTGTGGCTCGCAGGCTCTAGAGCACAGGCTCAGTAGCTGTGGTGCACGGGCTTAGTTGCTCCACGGCATGTGGGGTCTTCCCGGACCAGGGCTCGAACCCGTGACCCCTGCATTGGTAGGAGGATTCTTAACCACTGCACCACCAGGGAAGCCCTCTAATCAGCTTTTTTGAAGTATAATTTATATACAATAAGATTAATCCATTTTAAGTGTACACTTTGATGAGTTGTACATGCTGTAACTCAACTCGTGTAACCAATACTATAGTTTCATGTACTATAACGAAAGACTAAAATTTCATGTGAATGGAATCATACAGCACATATTCTTTTGTATCTTAACGTAATGCTTTTGAGATTGATCCAGGTAGAAAATATTTTAGACTTTGTGAACTACACATTTCTGTCACATATACCCCCCCCACCCCACCATCCTTTAAAAATATGAAAACCATTCTGAGCTCACAGCTGAAAAAAAAGCAGGATGAGGTGGGACTTGGCCAACTGGGCAGAGTTTGCTAACTCCCGTGACTCTGATGTATGGTTATTTCACAATTTGTTTATCCATTGACCATTGGTGGCTGTTTGGGTTGTTTCCAGTTTGGGGCTATTATGAATAATGCTTCTATGACATTCGTGTACAAGAAGTCTTTGTATGCATAGATATTTCCTTTCTTTTAGGTAAATACTTGAGAGTGGAATGCCTTAGTCACATGTTAGGTGTATGTTTAACTTTGTAAGATATTGTAAACCTATTTTCCAAAATGGTTGTGGCATTTCTTTTTTTTTTAACTTTTTTTCTATATTATTCTTTTAAAAAAAATTATTTTTATTTTTTGGCTGTGCCACGAGGCATGTGGGATCCCAGTTCCCCAACCAGGGATCGAACCCTCACCCCCTGCAGTGGAAGCGCAGAGTCTTAACCACTGGACTACCAGGGAAGTCTCCTGGTTGTGCCATTCTACATTCCTGTCAGCAATGTGTGAGAATTTCAGTAGCTCCACGTCCTTGTCAACATTTGTTATTCTTAGTTTTTAAGTTTAACCAGTCTAATGTGTAGGTAATAGAATCTCACTGTACTTTTAATTTGTGTTTCTCTAATGACTAGTGATGTCAAGCATATTTTCATGTGTTTATTGGTCATTCATGTACTTTTGTGAAGTGTCACTTTTAAAAATCACCTTGTTTGTCTTTTCATTATTACGTTGTGAAAGGTCTTTATATATTCTGGTTACAGGTCCTTTATCAGATATATGTTTTATAGATGTTTTCTCCCAGCCTATGGAGATGTTTTCTTGACAGTGCCTTTTGAAAAGCAAAAGCTTAAAATTTTGATGATGTCCGTTTTATCATTTTTTTTTCCTTTTATGGTTCATGCTTTTTTTGGTTGTTTTTGTTTTGTTTTGTTTTTAAAAGATTTTTTGATGTGGACCATTCTTTTAAGGTCTTTATTGAATTTGTTACAATATTGCTTCTGTTTTATGTTTTGGTTTTTTGGCCGGGGGGCATGTGGGATCTTAGCTCCCAACCAGGGATCGAACCTGCATCCCCTGCATTGGAAGGCGAAGTCTTAGCCACTGGACTGCCAGAGAAGTCCCTGGTTCATGCTTTTTGTATCTTAGGATGTGTTTGCCTACCCCAGGGTTGCAAAGATTTTCTTCTGTGTTTTCTGTTTTCTTAGTTTTTTCTTTTTTGTTTAGGTGTATGGTCTATTTTGAGTTAAATTTTATGTATGGTGTAAGGAAAGGGTCAAGGTTCATTTTTTACCCCCTACAGATATCCAGTTGTCCCAGCACAATTGTTGTGAAGATTATCCTTTTCTCATAGAACTGCCTTGGCTTCTTTGTCAAAAATCAGTTGACCATACAAGCATGGGTCCATTTCTGGACTCTTCTGAATTCTTACAGTTTAATTAGAGCTCATATTTTTTAGTCTGTGAGTGAGAATATAGATATGCCTCTCAGTGTCCTTCCTGCCTACAGATGACACTGCTGATAGCATTGCAGCCCATGAGAAGTGGAAAAGATCGTCTTTCACAGGACGTTCATGTGAAGACAGGCCTTCGGTTTTCAAATGTGACTTCTGTTGAGCTGCTGTGGTGCCTTTGCCTTCCAGGCTGCCCAGGTGCTTCTGTTCAGAGCAGAGCTGCTCTGTTACTAGTTGCTGTGCTCTGGGTCGGTTTGTCTTTCTGGCCGCTGCCAGCCATCCACAGCTCAGCCTGTGGTACCTTTCAGCTGGGCACCAGTCTCCCTGTGCATTTAGCCTGGCAGTCCTTTCCTGTAACAAGCAGTGATCTGGCAGACTGGCTTTATTCCAATACCTCACTGTGGATGAGCCTGTCTTATCATTCAGTTTTCAGCGTGCCTTGCGAACAAAGCTGATGGGATGATTTGAGAAGCTACTGCTGTGTGGAGTCACGGCTCCAGCCTTGAAGAGTCTGGAGGGGAACGCAGCTAGGCTTGCCCAGTGCCTGCCACTGCCCTGCCCTGTGCTCAGGCTGCCAGTCTCCCCTAGGACTTGATAGCATCTCCCTGTTGTCAGGATCCAGATTGTCTCAGCAGGATGATTTCATGACAGCTTTCAGCTCTCTTTTGTTGACGACTCTTTACTGGATTGTGGGATTTCCTTGGTGTCCGAGAGTCCCTGAGTCGGTGGTTTCATGCTGTGTTGTGTGCGCGATTCCTGCTCCACATGTGTGTTCTTATTTGGTGATGTCTGTTCTCGCCTGCTAGGTGAGACTCTCTTGGTAGGTTGAGATACAAATAAAGGAACTGAGTAATGTTGGTTTAGTTGGTGTTCAGTGAAGGGTTAGGGAGCCCTAGGGTTCAGCTTTCCTGCCCCTGAGGCGGCTGCCATATACCATGGATTCACCGGAAGCCCTAACCTTTTGGGAAGGCAGGCCCGTGGACACTGTCAGAGGTCAGGCTAGTTGATGGAGTCCTTCACCGGAAGCCCTAACCTTTTGGGAAGGCAGGCCCTGTGGACACTGTCAGAGGTCAGGCTAGTTGATGGAGTACTTGAGAGGGCAAGGAAGGCGTTGAGTTCCAAGGAACCTGACGTTCTTCTCCCTACAGTAGTCTGACCTCTGACCTCGTTGCAGCCTCAGACGTGAAGGCAGTCCCAGAAATGCGCAGCTCTGCAGGATGAGAAATGCTGCCGCAGTCGACTGCCTGTTCATCCTCAGGAGAGGCCAGCCATGCGGTGCTGGTAAAGTGCTGGGCCTTTCGACGAGTTGGCAGGTCAAGCCCGTTGGGCGAGTGCTGGAGACAATTGGAATCTGAATGACAGTAAAAAATATCATTGTCCCTGGGTTCTTCTTTTTTTGTTTTTCATTTTTTGGGGATTTCAGTAAATTTTTATTTAAGTGGCCAGAAGTATAGAGAGTGGTACTTCAGTAGAGTTCTACCATTTAAAGGTCCTTTGATGATAAATATGTAACAGTGGAAAGTGTGCTAGTTTGGGATTCAGAAGACCCAGGTTCTAATTTGGCATGAACTACCTGTTACCTTACAGGCATGTACATAATATCTCAGAGTCTTCGTTCCGCATCTGTCCATTGAGAGATTTGGGCTAGAAACTCTTTTAAGACCCTTGATAAATCTGATGAAACTTGAGTTGTCTTTCTTTTCTACCTCATCGAGATAGGCAAGTGACAAGATGTAGAGAGATTATTCCGGGCACTGAATTGCCACAATTATTAGCAACACAAGAGAAGTCAAAAAAGCTGTCCTGTGAGTGAGATTACTGATTCTCTTCATGCAGTGATGCTGACAGGTAGGCCTGGGTAAATGGTGTGAGTTCACAAACTTGTTTATTCACCTTGTTGTTCCTAAGCCTGTGGAAAAATGTAGGCAGGCACCCAAGGCAACGCATTCTGTATGTCACAATTTCAAGGCAGCCTTTTTTACTTAAACCCTTCTCTGTGTATTCTAAGTCATTTTCCTCTGCCCGTACACCTCCCAAACTTCACTCAAGTTCTTCCTTTTCTCTTGTTGTCCTAAGAATGTCAAAATGATTGAGTCTTTTCATTTTTACTATGCTGGTGTCTTTGAGAAACTCGCTGACAGACACCTGTTATGACTGATGTATTAATGTTCACTGTCCCTGGGTTCTTTAAATCTAGGAAAAGCTCTGCCGCCTTCAGTCAAATGGTCTGTGCTTGATGAGAAGAGAAAACTGTCTTTGGGACCATCTGGTGGTGGTGTGGAACCAGGCCTCTTGCCAGCTTGGCCCCCAGTCTGCCTTGTCTGCAGGTGGGCGTCTTTGTCAGGCTAGAGGCTCTGAAGCTTTGGAAAAGCTCATTCATTCCACTTCCCTTACTTTTGAGCTGGAGCAGAAGAGCGACTGGCCCTATTTTCTGCCCTTGACTGTATTTTCTGGACATTCAGGAGCATAGTGACAAGAGGCTGTAGCTCCGAGGTGCCCTGGGTTCCCTCATTGGGGGTCTGCACTGGGCTTAGAAAAAATTGGCCCCAGGGTGGGCAGCGGGGAGGGCTCCAGGTGGTCGTGGCTGGGGTCTGAGCTAGTTTGAGGTCATGCCGAGTGCTTTCTCAGTTGCCCTGGTCTGTACCCCTTGAAAGGCGTGCCATGGATAAGGGTTATCTCCGTCTTAGTTTTTCTCTTTTTTCATTTTGCCACAAGACAGGATTGTATCACACATCTCCAAAATGAGTAAAATGGCATTTCAGCTTCTTGTCTTTATAGACTCTCTGAACTTTAGGAAAGATCATTCTGGTCCCTTTTCATTAATAATGAAAACCAGGGGGCAATAAAACGTTCTTAACGTGAGCACGGCAGAAACAAGGAGCAGTGCAGGGGTGAAGGTGCGGCTGGCAGGGAGCCACAGGTGTCTCTTGGTGCTTGAGGAGGTCAGGCTCCGGAGAGGGGGGAGCAGTGGTAGGAGGGGTCCTGGTTCTTGGACCCCTGACCTGCCAGCATCTGCTCAGCCTCGGCTCTGTTACCCGGAACGAGAGGCTGCACTTCTCAAGGCATGCACTGTGTGTTTGCAGGAAAGAAGAAGGATGCAGCAAACTTTGGGTTCTGGTCCAGTTTTCAGCCCAGTTGCAACTGTTTTCCTGTAAGATATTTAGTGGGTATTTGAGAAGTCACTGGTGAGTAGAACTTTCTGGACATGTGCCCATTTTGAATACTTTCTCTGGGGATTTTTGCAGCACAGATGGACGTTCTGGGTGTGGATTGAAGCCCCACGGAACAGCGTGGGGCTTCAATCCACAGCGACTCTTTAGAAAAGTGGCAAGGTTACTCTGTCTTTGCTTTTTCCTCCTAAAAATGAACTTGCACCAGATGTTGGAATCAAGGCAGTCAGAGCAGAGCAGGCTGAGCCGAGAGAGGTGCCTGCTTGGGACCTGGAGCCTCCTGGCTTCTCAGGGTCACAGTGAAAGGTCTACCTCAGCGGTCTCAGGGTTTTCCATTTCACGATCAGCGGTCGCTTCTCTATGTCGCTCCGCATCGGATGGGGGTGTTCACTGCAGGTCAAAGAGCAGAGCTCCCTTCTGGAGACAGTGTGTAGACGTGAACCCTGAGTGTCACTGTGCAACCCTGGAGAGGAGTGGGGAGTCTTGGCTCGCCGTGACCCAAACCCCAGAACCCGTTAAAGAATAGATCGATAAGTTTGCATAAACGTGAAAACACTCTGTGCCACAAAAAGCAGACCATAAGCAGAGTCAAAAGAAAAATATACCAGGAAGAATTTTTACCACGCCTTTCACAGACAGAGGGTGAGTTTCCCTGTTGTATAAGAAGTTTCCATGAATTGAGGGAGGAAATTTAATAAAGAAATTGAGTAGAAAAGTAGGGAACATATAGTATACCAAAAAGGAGGTGCAGATGAAAAGATTGCTCAGTCCTCACTTGTAATAAGGTAAATGCAAATTAAAGCTAGAGGGAGGTACTATTGCTTTGCTCTAGTACTGGCAGAAATCTGTGCGTGTGCTTAACCCATTATGTTGGGGTGGCTGTGAGGAAGCATGTGGGAACGAACTGGTTCAGCCCCCGTGGAGGACAGTTTGGCAGGCTATCTCAGACTGCTCCGGCCCAGCCTCCTAGGAGTTCACGTTTACAGATGGACTTGCACATGTACATGAGATGCCATATGTACACGCTCACTGATGGCAGCGTTGTGTGAAATAGGAAAAGACTGGAAATCATCTAAATGGCCATCATTAGGGAGTTGGTTTAATGGAATATTATGCAGCTTTAGCAAAAAAGAAGAATGAGAAATGGGGGGAAAGAGAAGGAAAATAATGCCCATGTGTGTTGCCTCATACTTGCATAAAAATTCTCTGCAGGGTAAAGAAGAAACTTTTAACACAGTGGTTCTTGGTGGTGGAGGAAGCCTCTTTGCAGTAGACTGACGTGTGCTGCGTGATGTTTAGACCATGTGCGTGTATTACCTATTCAAAAACTGTAAGCTCAACAAGGGAGTTGATCACAGTCTGTGCAGGAGACCCGGGCTGGGCCACATTGGGAAACTCACGTGGAATCCACAGGCGGGGCAGGGTCGGGTGGCCAGGGAGAGACACTCTTCCAGGCTCTCCCATCACCGTTGTCTCTGCCTCCTGAGAGCCCCCTTGAGCAGCTCAGGGAGGAGGGAGCGTCCGCCTCGCCCCCTTGGAGGTCTTTGCCACTTGGATCCCCGATCAGACTGCATGCCAGCAGCCCCTCCTCCCCATGTGCTCACGTCCTGCCGAGGACTTTAAGAACCGGCCCTCTCCTGCTCTCCTTTGGTCATGAAGCGCCAGGACGTGGCCAGTACCTGCAGGCCCAGGGGAGGGGGACGGCTGGAGCCACAGGTGTCCGTCTCAGAGGAGATGAGGCGCCCGGCCGCGTGTGGAGTGTGGTGGCTCTTCCTCCCTCACCTTCTCTCTTAGATCCACTTCCAGATACCAGGTCCTTGTCGCAGCAGCGTGCCTCGGGTGGGTGCCTTCTGGGTCACTGTCCTGGCACCTAGTCTGAGTCCACAGACTGGTGGTGTCCTGCACCACTGATGGTTCTGGAAACAGTGACCCACGCACCACCACCACCCCCCGCCGCCCCCTGCCCAGTGGCCGGTCCCTTGAGAGGAGGCAGCTGGGTGGCCTGAACGCGGCTGCTCCAGGTAGACGTTCCAGAAGGAGCTCGTGCTTTCCCGTGTGCCTGACAGAATCGCTGGGCATCACATCAGATTATGGGCATGAAAGCACTTGTAAACAGTTCATGGGGAAGGTTATGAAGTAGAAAATTCTCCTCTCCTCCTCTGGAACTAGAAGTTCATTCAGGGCTTGGAGGGGACTCTGTGTTCCAAAGGGCCTGACCCTACATGAAGACCGGCTGCCTGTGTCCGGATCCCCTGAGACGGTCCGTCCTGGACTCAGTCCCTTTCGCCTTTGGAGGCCCCTTGCGGTAGCCTCTCCCTGCTTTCTTGCCTCTGCGGCCTCGCACCTGTAGCTGCCCTCCGTGCTCCCTGATGTTGTTCTCCCAGAACACAGAGCCGTGACCACGTCACTCCCTGGTTCAGAGCCTTCAGTGACCCCGCTGCTTGTGAAACGATGGCCAGGTTCCTTGTATGCGCTCACCGCCAGGCCAGCCTTTCCCACCTTCCCCCCACCCCGCTCCCCCCACCACTCCCCTCTCTGCTCTTGCTGTCTCTTGGCCAGCAGTAGCCCCCTCACCCTGGGTGAAGCCCAGGGGCTCCCCCGTCTGCTTGAGCACAGGTCAGCCTCAGCCTTTGCACTTCCTTGTACCCTGCCTGGAGCGTCGTGCCCGGGACCGCACAGGTCTCGGCATCCTCCTCCACCGAGGCCCTGCCATCCACACTCTCTCCTGGTCCCGTTCGGTGTTCTCAATCGCTATCTGGAGCCGCCTCGTTCGGTCGTTGGTAGGCTGCCTCCTCTCCACCAGGCTCCATGTGAGAGCAGAACAGAACAGGGCAGGGGTCTCGCCACCACTGTAACCCGTGCCTACGGCACTGTCGTCCACCCTGTCAGGGCTTCATCAAGTTGAATAAACAGGTGATGCAGCCTTTGCCCTGCTCTGAGGTGGCTCCAGGCTCATGTAGGAGGGTGTGTGGGCATGTATTCGTGCACACCTAGGTGTGCTCATGGCAGCCTCACTGGATCCTTTATTCCTCGAAGTGGGGCCCGTGCCCTAGGTCTTCAGAACGCCTCTGCCGCCCGCCTCCCACCCCGGGCCTCAGCCCGCCTAGACACCAGCCCATGGCAGCTGCGCAGTCCAGGGGCCTGGGAGGAGGAGGGAGGCGCAGCCCAGCCGCATCCTGATGCTCACCCCCATCCGAGCACGAGACACACCCCCCGACTGAGATGAGGGGCCTGAATCCACGTGCTTTCCTGCCTCAGGGGGGACGCCAGTGCCTCTTCTCCTGACGTGCCTTTTCCCCCGACCTTAGGCCCTGCGGGTTCCCGGTGGAGAGATTACAGCGCCTTGGCCATCATCATGGCAGGGATAGCGTTTGGCTTTCACCAGCTCTACAAGGTAAGCTGCCCCTCCCTGCACCCCCTGGGCGCTGCCCTGAGCCCGGGGGCAACAGTGGGCCTGCCTGCAGAGGCCGAGCGCCCTGATGATCTCGCTCGCTGAGGGGCGTCCAGGTCAAGTCCTGGTCCTGTTCCCACCCGGGTGGGTGCACTTGGCAGGTTCAGACCCGCCTCATCTGCTAGACTTGGCATCTCCCCTCCAAGTCCCTGTGCAGCAGGGACCCCGTCGATCAATGAGCCACATCAGGTACTTAGAACAGTGCCTGGCACTTAGCAGGCCAGACCTTTTTGAGAGACAGAATGACGTGTGGTTAAGGGCATGAACGCTGGAGCCCAGCTGCCTGTGTTGCATCCTGGCTCTACCACTTGGCAGCTGTGTGACCGCAGGCTCAGCGGTTCTGTGTGTAACATGGGAACAATAGTATCTACCTTACGAGGCTGTTGTGATGCTGAAAGGAGTCACTGCTCCCCTGGGAAGTGCTCTGAGTCCAGAACACAGGAAGCGCTCTGCACGCTCTTGAGAATCTCAGTACGAACGTATCTACAGGATCTACCTTTTCCCCCTATGTATTGTGTTGGCATCCATGTAGACCTAGGGTTTTTCATGGACTACGTAGTCAACCCTCAGGATCCCAGAGTTCATTGCTTACAACGGAGCTGCAGGCAGGAAGTAACATTTACTTCCTTGATACCAGATACTAATCAGACACTAATTACCAGCTACTAACTTTGATTTGAAGCAAGTTGAGTCTTTTTTAGAAGATGCAGAGCCAGGGTAGGTCCCCAGAGACAAAAGGTAAAAGAGTGGCTGGAGGACTTACTCTCTGCTGGTCCTTTCCTTCTGAGGCCACCTGTGACTCCATCTCTGATTTGGAGATTTTTAAAAAGAATCTGAATGACTATCCAGACTCACGTTGTAAATTTTTTTTTTTTTTTTTTTTTTTTTGGTCACGCCACACAACTTGCTAGATCCTAGTTCCCCGGGATCAAACCTGTGCCCACTACAGTGGAAGCATGGAGTCCTAACCACTAGACCGCCAGGGAAGTCCCCCCATGTTTAATTTTAGCACATGAAACATGTTTCAGCATTGTACTATGGGATTCTTAATTTTTCACTTAAGTGCAAACGCTAATGACAGAGTTGTAGCAGAATATAATCTTTTCAGTGTAACATTTATTCTTGAAGTTGGGAATCTCCACATTAGAAATCCAGAAACAAGATGTTCTGGGTCCTGGGACTTCTCCCTCTGATGCCATTGTGTCCTGAAAGTCTATTTCCAACCACTGACTGCATACAGTCACCAGGAAGAAGAATATGCTAAGACAGGATTCTCACATCAATGTCCCAGCTCTACTAAGCGGTACCTGATAGTCACATGGCTGCCCTTGGACGGCCTATGATCTGGTGGAGACAGAAAGCATAGCTCCCCTTGGAGCAAAGCAGAGATATCATCAGTTGTTTCCACGAAGCTCTGATCTTTAGTCTCTGCTTTAAAAAAGAAGAGACATTGGGGCTTCCCTGGTGGTGCAGTGGTTGAGAGTCCGCCTGCCGATGCAGGGGACACGGGTTCGTGCCCCGGTCCGGGAAGATCCCACATGCCGCGGAGCGGCTGGGTCCGTGAGCCACGACCGCTGAGCCTGCGCGTCTGGAGCCTGTGCTCCGCAATGGGAGAGGCCACAACAGTGAGAGGCCCACGTACCGCAAAAAAAAAAAAAAAAAAAAAAAGAAGAAGAGACATTGGAAGATTAGTCACGATGGTGACAAGAGAATTTAAAAAACATCTGCTAAATTAAAAAACAAAAAGGAGAGGTAAGCTGTTATCTTGTTTTATAAATATGTAAAGATTTAGGCTGGGGTAGTGTATGTGTTCCTTTCCTCAGCATTTTTGATCTTAGAAATGGAATTTTTAGTCCATTACACGTGTAAGAATTTCTTGACTTTTATACTTTGGAAATTTTCAACCTGGAACGTAAGGCTCCATTTTATGAGTTTCGGCTCGGCTGTGGGTAATAACTCACACGATGGTTGAAAAGCACTTTGCAAAATAGAAAATGCTTCTATATGTATGCTAAATAGTGATCTTCACTTAGGAGCTGCTCTTGAAATGAGTTCTCTGACAGGCCCCTTGTGAGAGACCTCCTTTCCCTTCCCCAGTACAGAAGCCTTAATGGAGAAGTTGCCATCTTTTCCTGTCTGGGGCCCGAAAGGAGTAAGAACCAAAGTCTCTTTTGGTCACACCTGCCAGTTACTACACCTGCCAAGCTTGCACTCTGCCACCCCTGGTACCACCCCAGTAAAGTTGGTGACTGGTCTCACGCTCCTAAGATGGGGGGCTCCACGTCCAGAGCTTTTGGAGTTTGGAGCCCATGTTCTTTCGTCCAGCTCTCCCAGCGGGCACCTTGCCGCCCACCTCTAACCCTTCACACTTCCAAGCAGGCAGTGAGTTACCAGCTGCGCCCTGTCTGCCTTCTTCCTGAATGTTCCGAGATTCTCAGAACATTCAAGATTGCCCTGCAGCATCAGCTTCCTTTTTCCCCCACGGTCAGTGTCTCCTGATTCTGCTCCTTGCTCCCCCTTCTGCCCCGTGTCTCAGTTCTGGGAGAGTCTGGCTGCATTTAACTCTTATCTGAAGGAAGCTTGTTCTGAGGATTCAAGGCTTTTCGAAGAAGAATGGGTGTGACCTCCTTAGGTAGCCTCGGAATACCCATATTATTATCCCCTCCTAGTGAAAGAGCCAAAGGTCCCACAAATCTATTGTGGATTTTGATCTTGTTTCTTGAATAATTTTTTTGTTTATTTTTACTTGTTTGTTTCCGAATGGAGAATTCATTCACGTGGTTCAAAATGTTAAAGGTTCAGAAAAGTGTACAGCAAACTTCCCTCCCACTCCCCCCTGGAAGCCACCAGTGGTATCACTTTCTTGGATAACCTTTTGCATTTTTATGATATACAACTTTTAAAGTAGAATTCTGAGTATTTTTGGACACAAGTATTGTATATAGCAACATTTAAAAATCTAAAAGAACCAAAAAGTGCTCCGTCATAGTGGGTCAAATTGATTTTTTGTGTCCCTGTTCCCTGGTTCTGGTCCTGATTCAGACAGAGGTTTTTTTTTTTTTTTTTTTTTTATGTGGTTGTAATCACAGCCTCATAATTTTCGGATGTCTTGTTCATTTACGGTGTTGGCATAGGGTTTCCGAAACCCAGGGTTGATGGAGAGAAAGTTGGTCGGCAGAATTTGAGAGACTGTTGAAGAGTATCCCAAGTACGTACCCATTCCTCATGTGCACCCTGCTTCTCGCAGAAATACCTGCTCCCCCTCATCATGGGCGGCCGGGAGGACAGGAAGCAACTGGAGAGGATGGAGGCGAGTCTCTCAGAGCTGAGTGGCAGCGTGGCACAGACAGGTAAAGATTAATGACTCCACCAAGTCACCCCTCAAAGCCTTCTCCGAGCAGCCCCTTCTTTGCCCCCTCCCCTCTCCCCTCCGTCTCCACTTTATGTGGTGACTTCATTTATCTGCTCTGAGAATCTGTTCACATTTGCAAATGAAGCCGCCGTCATTTCGGTTTAATTTGAAATTGCTTGTTTACTGTCGGCGCGGCCTCAATTAATTATGTTTTTACGGAAAGGCTCCCAACCTCAGAATATTAATAAGGGGAATAAAATGACAGCCTTTCTAAGGGCTGTAAAGTTCATTTTTAATTTCTGCTTCTATGAGGTTTTCAGGGGGGTTTTCAGCAATTTTCCCCCTTCCCTCTAAGAATCCAACACAGGGTCAAGAGAGGCTGTAATTACTGCGGCTCCAGGGACCCCGGCCACCTCCTCTGTCATCGACTCCACGGGGCTCACGTTCATTACCCGGTGCCCCAGTGATGGCCCAGATTAGCTGGGACCTGTCGCGCCAGAGGTGGTTTTCTCCTTTATAAACTTGTTTACTAGATGGAGCCTCTGAATCTAAAAACTCTGGCAAACTAGAGAGCCACCTGTCCCAGGCAGGAGTCTGTCCCTCGGGGGCATGTTTGTGAAGCCCTCGGAAACCCTCTGGAGCACGTGCCCTGCTGGCATGTCTCCTTGGAGGCTGACGGTGGGCCGGGAGCTCCAGCAGCCTCTGGGTTGGGTGGGGAGGATAGGAAGGAGCAGTAAGGAAATGGGATTTGCAGTTTGTAACCGCTCCGGGATGCTGTGGACTGAGATGTCTCTCTCCCAGGATTGGAGACTTGCCATGAGTTCTGTAGTGGCGTGGGGAGGCCCGGGAGATGGGGGATGCAGGCAGGATGGAAGTTGCAAGAGCCAAGCGAATCATAAACAGATATAATTAGAGGGGAGAGGTTTTGGACGGATATACTGTTGACCACGGACAACTGCACAATAGAAAGATAAAGTAGAAATACTAGAGGTTAGATACAGTGCAGGTAGATGCCCCAGAGTGCAGATGAATTATGTGGATTGCATGGGCCGGGGGCGGGGGGCGGGATGTCTGCAGATAAACTAGATGCAGCAGCTTATAGGTGTGTGGACAGAAGGAAGGATCTGTATCATTTAACAGAGATGCAACTGCTCTTTCCTCCCAGTGACTCAGTTACAGATGACTTTAGCCTCTGTCCAGGAGCTGCTGATTCAGCAGCAGCAGAAAGTCCAGGAGCTCGCCCACGAGCTGGCCACAGCCAAGGTACTTGTCCCTGACCCTCTGGTCCCTCTAGGTCCGGGTCTGCCCTGCACGGCTCTTCACTCCCATCCTTTGTGCCCAGTTCACTGCATCCGCTGGGGTCTGATGTTGTCTCTTCTGACACCGGTGACCCTGCCCTTGTAGAGACAGGAGGCGGTCACCGTGCTGGTGGTGTGGCATTCAGTGACGGAGGCTGTCCTTTCTGTCTCCGTGTCACCTCCCAACAGGAGGGAGGAAAAGCAGCTCTGTGCCTGTGGCCCTCCCGTGGCAGCACATGCCCCAGATCTGGTGGTGGCCGGTGTCGACACAGGATGGTCTCCACCACAAGTTAGGTCGGAGGTCCTGGCGTTGCCAAGAGCGATTGCAGGGAACAGGGTGGGAGGAGTGTACCCAGACCCTGGGCTGAAATGCTGCCGTGGGTGGGTTCTCCAAACCCAGGCCTCGGGATCCGGTAACCCCCAGAGGAGTGTAGACCCACCTGGGGTCGACTGAGGCGGCTTCCTTGCCTCACTTGGCACATCTGGAGCTGTCTTGGCAACATCAGACCCTAGGATCAGACCACTGGGGTTCAGGCTCTCCTGTGCCCTGTGCTACCTGTGTGACTGCAGACAAGCGACTTGCTGTTCCCTCGTCTGTAAGAAGGAGCTGTACCGCACCTCCCTCGTTGCCTGTCCCCACTGAGGACAGAGCCTGGCTCCCGTCAGCCCCAGGATGGCAGGCTTTGGGTCTGGGTTCTGTGCGTGTGTGACAGGGTGTTCCCGACACAGACTGGGCCCGGGAGACAGTGGTCCAGTGGCTCCAGGGCGTCCACTGCCCTCCCCACTCCATCCAAGGCCTCCCGGGTTGCTTTCTGGCTGCTTCCACGCAGCCGTGCTGTAAAGGATCTTGCTCCGAGCAGCTCTCCCAGCGGAAGCCCCACCCCAGTGCGCGACTCCGTGTGAGCCGGCGCTCTTGTGAAGGGGGTCCCCGAGAATCCTCTCATGGGGTACCCCACCCACGGAGGCCAGTGGCCACCGCCAGCCACCGTGCACGCTCCCCGCGGGCGGGCGGGCGGGCGGCCCATAAAGCAGCTGAGGAGGCAGTCACGGCCTGTGACCACCTCTCCTCCATTGTCTTTTGGAGCGGCAGCCTGCCAGTGGCCAGAAGCCTTTCCAGAAATTGGAAAACTGTTTTCAGACCTTAAGCATTAAGATTAAGACCACATGTTGCATTTTAGGAGGGGAGGGGGGCCCGGGGTAGCGTTTGGTGGTTGAGCGCCGCCTCTGAGGGTGTCTCGTGCTTGTTTTTCTGATGCCCCCGCGCCTGCCCCCAGCCCCTTTCATTCTCTGCTGTGCTGAAGCCGTGCTCACTGGTGTCTAAACCCATCTGTGTGAAGGCTTCGGTTACCCCATAAACCAAAGACTCAGAGCTGTGTTTTCTCAGCTGTAATGTAAGTTTTTATATCTGGCTTCCAAACCCCTACTGCAGCACTGTAAAAAATTAAAAAGAAGAGCATTCAGTAATTAAAAAACCTACATAAAACTGAAGGCTGGGAGTTTTCTACAACTGTTTTTTAGAGACTGGCTAAAAAGCCCCAGATGTCAGATTTTATTTCTAAATCCTGGCATCTGGCACCATATGCGTTTGGAAATTTGAGTCCTTTGTAGGCCGGTGAGTGGAAATTGCTCCCTTGTTAATGGGCTGCTATAGCTTTCAAGGTCTCAGAGAGGCCAGAGCAGTGGCTCCTGGGTCTGCGCTGTCTGGTGGTCTGGAGTGGGGACCCCAAGGGGATGTGTGTGAGGGCGGCCGAGCGCCTGTGTGCGCTCGTTCCGAGGCTGCCCGGGGTTTCTTTCCTGAGGCCTGCAGCCCCCGCGGGGGGCGCTTCCCGCTGTGGAGCCGGGCTGGGGCTGCCGGCCGAGGCAGGACCCACAGCACCCCTCACCCCACCTTAGAGCCCCGCAGGCTGATGGGAATGTGCGGGGCCCCTCCGCGCTGCCAGCCTGGGGCTCCCCACACTCTCCTGAACTCAGGGCCCGGGTGTTCTGTGGCAGGCAGCGGGGGCCTTGTACCCGTAAGCAGAGGCCCGCGCACCCGAGGCCATCACACCTGGGACTGGCCCGTAAACGCTTCGCAGGCAGCTTGGCCGAGGCAGCTGCCCTTTGGGGGACCTCCTCTCCATCTATCCCAGCAAGATTGCCAAAGAAAGGTGTGGTCGTTTGAAGTTTATATAGAAAACAGTGTCAGCGGGGAAGGTGTGCGGGGGAAGGGTGACGTTTGTCTGAGGTTCCTGTGGCTGCTTCCCCTGTGGGCCCTGCTCCGGGACATCTTCGTTCTCCCTGCTGAACCTTCAGGGTCGTCCTGAAGAGCAGCTGCAGATGGGCGGCCTGGCCCTCGACTCCTGGTTGTGCAGATAGCGGGGCCCAGTGCATGGCCTGACGTTACAGCTGCGTGGGGAAGGGTATCCTGGGCGAAGCCTGCCTTCTGGGCATGATTGAGAGTAGAGCTGGGGGATGGGCCAGGCAGGTGCTCAGGTGTCTCCCTTGACCCTTCAAGGTGGCTCCAGGTACCAGGCTCCTGGTACCTGTGGTTGAGGTGGCTGCCTGTCCCAGCCCCAGAGTTTCCGCGTGTGTGTGTGTGTGTGTGTGTGTGTGTGTGTGTGTGTGTGTGTGTGTGTGTGTGTGTGTGATCTCTCTGCAGGGAGAGGGACTTAGGTGGAGGGAGTAGTTGTTGTAGAGATGGAATTTATTTATCTTAATAGTTTTGTTTTAATGGAATGTTTCAAATACATCTGGAAATGGGGGGGCTGCACAGCAAGCCCACATGTTCTGGCTACACAGCTGCAGCCGCTGCCTCGGGCCGTCCTGCCATACCCCTACCCGCAGGTGATTTTGAAGCACATCCCAGACAGCATATCATTTCATACTTCAGACACTTCAGTGTGTATCTATAAAAGATAAGGGCTCTTTTGTTGTTGATGTTTTATTTTACATAACCAGGCTGCCACTATCACACCTGAATGCATGTCATGATTCCCTAATATAGTCAGCTATCCAGATAGACTTGTGGGAGTGTTTGTTCTAAGGGAGTCGTCACTTAAACAGAGATCCAGGCAGGCAGACCCCTGAATGGGCTGCAGCAGAACCCTACCGAGGGAGGTTCCTGGCTGGCATGCAGGACACGGAATCCCCCCGGGGTCCTCCTTGCCACCCCAGCAGTCTGAGCTTCAAGGGGTGGGAGGAGGTGCTGCTCTGATCTTCTGTCTCCTGTGTGACTTTCAGGCCACCACTTCCACCAACTGGATCCTGGAGTCCCAGAACATCAATGAACTCAAGTCGGAAATTAACTCCTTGAAAGGGCTTCTTTTAAATCGGTAGGAGCTGAAAAGGCACGGGCTTCAGTTCTGCTCTCTGACTTCGACTTGGGGGAGGGAGCTCTTGGGGCCCATCCAGCCGCCAGCCATTGGGGGCAAGGGAGGGGCACGTCTCCCTGGGGGCCCCCTGTGCGTCCCACCCCAGATTGAGCTGCATGATTCAGGCATTGAGTTTGGGAATCTCTTGCACTGCCACCTTCCCTCCCCGGTGGGCCCCTCCCTCTCCACTCTAGGGGTGACAGCCTGTAGTGCCCACGAGTTTTGAGATACAGTCACTTGGTCCTGTCAAGACCCAGTCAAGGGCAGCTGGAGCCAGAAGCAGGGCTTGAGCAGAGGAGAGAATCCCTACCCTCCAGATAGGGCCATCTCCTCCCCGTCCTCAGCCCCGGCTGGACCTCCCAGTGACAGCTTGGTCCCAGAGAAGGTCCCCCCCAGAGGGCCAGGCCAGGGGTCTCTGTTCCTGCTCAGTTTGAAGAGCCTATGATTCAAGGCAGAGGCAGACGCAGTGCCCGCCTCCCCACTCCCCGGCTCTTGTGGTCTCACTCTGCTGTCCCTCCGCAGGGACAGCACCAACACAGCCCTGATAGGAGGGTGACCAGCTTGTCCAGGCTTGCCCGGGCCTGTCTTTTTTTAAAACTGAAAGTCCTGTGTCCTGGGCCGCCCCTCCTGCAGGGCGCCCTGGGGGTTAGTGGGGGCTGAGCGAGGCGGGGGCCTTCACTCCAGGTCAGTGATGGGGGCTGGCAGCGTCTCGTGGTCCCAACCAGAGGACCCAGTTCTCCAAGCCACCCACTTCCAGGCTGTCTGTGCGGAAAAGAGCGTGGCCTTAAGAGAGGCACGGCTGAGCTCGGGGCACCAGAGGGCTGTCTGCTGGGGACACGGTGAACGCCGAGGCCCCGACTGTGTGCTCCGCGTAGCAGGGTCTGAGGTGGAAGGGCTGTCCTGGGCCAGAGCTGGTGGTCTGGTGGGCAGCCCAGGAGGCGGCAGGCCTTTGTCCTCCCAGCTCAGGCAGGGGTGATCCCGCCTGTCCTCGAGCTTGATTTCCAAGCCCTTGCCAAGTGGACCTGACTTCCCAGGTCTGGGCTGGGCTGGCTGCTGGCCCAGGACCCAGGGCAGGGATGCAGGAGTGGGAGGGAGAACTGGCTCTTCTGTCAAGTGTTGAGCTCGGAGGTTTTCTAGAAAAGTGCTAGGTCACCAGCATTACCCTTCTGGTTCTGATGTCTCTGACCCCGAGACCAGTGGCCAGGCTCTCCCCCACCCCCTGCCTTTGCCCAGGCCACAGGCAAGTGAGAGTGGAGGCCCAGGGGCCTTGGCTTCCCAGGCTTCTGGCTCCCCACTGTTGCTCGCTGCCCCTCCCAGGGCTGGAGGCTGGGACAGTGCTGTAAGGGCGGGAGGGAACGGGCGCCAGGGGGTGGCAGGGCCCCCAGAGCCAAGTGTCCAGCAGCTGCCAGGGAGAGCGGGCCTGGCCCCAGGCAGAGGGGACCCCAGGAGGCACCCTGAGTGGACCGGGGGCTCTGCAGGCAGCCCCGGTGCCTCTGGCTTCCGTCTCAGCCGCTCCCACCTCAACGGGCCAAGAGGCCTTATTTCCAGAGGAGGGGGAGGGGGGAGTGGGCGGCGGAGCTCCAGCCTGTCCCCTGGCCCTGTCCCCTGCTCAGTGGTGCTGGGGTGGCTGCTCAGCCTCCGTGAGCACTCTGGGTCGGGAGGGTGCGGCTCTTCTGAGGGTGACCCTGCCGTCTTCTCCTTCCTCGGCCAGGAGGCAGTTCCCCCCTTCCCCGTCGGCCCCGAAGATCCCCTCCTGGCAGATCCCGGTCAAGTCCCCGTCACCCTCCAGCCCCGCGGCCGTGAACCACCACAGCAGCAGTGACATCTCGCCCGTCAGCAACGAGTCCACGTCGTCCTCGCCCGTGAAGGAGGGCCACAGCCCTGAGGGCTCCACGGCCACGTACCACCTGCTGGGCCCCCAGGAGGAGGGCGAGGGGGTGGTGGACGTCAAGGGCCAGGTGAGGATGGAGGTGCAGGGCGAGGAGGAGAAGAGGGGGGACGAGGACGACGAGGAGGACGAGGACGTGAGCCGTGTGGACGAGGAGGACCGCCTGGGGGTGCAGAGGGAGGACCGCCGGGGTGGGGACGGGCAGATCAACGAGCAGGTGGAGAAGCTGCGGCGGCCCGAGGGCGCCAGCAACGAAAGCGAACGGGACTAGGTGGCCGGGGTCCTGGTCCAGGTGCAGGACGTGGCCTTGAGCTGGGCGGGGGCAGGGCTTCCGCAGCCTCGCCGGCCTGGGCGGCGTGAGGGCCGAAGCGTGTCCACCCCGCCCACCGCAGACAGACAGGCCTCTGACCTTGTTCTCATGTCGGGCCGAGGGCTCCGAACTCTCTGGGCGCAAGCCCCCCCAGCCCCCTCCCAGGCAGATGTCCCGTCCAGGGGTGTCTGCTGGGTGTCTTAGCCAACCTAACGCCGTGCATGACAAGAGGTAGTTCTATTACCTGACTCCTGACCCTCTGGAGGAGGAGCCGCGGGGCCTGGCGTCTGCCGTCCCTTCCCTCCGCCCCGGCTCCCTCACTGCTTCTCACCAGTGACCAAGGGGGCCACACTCTCGTGATCCCCAAAGCAATGGCCCTGCGCTTCCCTCTGGGCGGGGCCTCCCAGGCCCCCCAGGCCCCCCAGCCAGTCCCTGCCCAGACGATGCCAACCTTGTGTGCCCGTCGCAGCTGCAGCCTGGTCGTCCGCCACCCACGACATCACGCTGCTCCCGACCGTTCGCTTGCCGCATCGTGGCTCAGCTACTGCCGTGGTGAGATGTGGTCCCACCTCCACTAGGAGCCAGGCACAGGGTCTTCCTGTCTGTCCCCTGCCCCGCCCTGCCCCCCAAACATGTGTTCTTTTGTGTGATCAGGTATAGGTTTCAGAATATAAGATACGACTGTATATAATTGTAATAAATATGAGTTGCCACTATTTAATTCCTGCCTGTGGCTTCCTGTCTGCTCACGGCACCCCGTGCCCAGGGGTGGATCTCGGCCAAGGCTGCGCCAGGTGGGCCCAGGGAGGGGCCGCGGGGGCGGCGCCCGGCAGCCCTGCGGTGGGCCTGATGGGGGCAGCCCCTGCTTCCCTCGGCCAGTCTCTCCCCGAAGGCAGGTGTCGCAGCCGCTCACCCACAGCTGGAGGGTCTCATCCTCGGTCCCGAGTGGCTGCCGGAGGGCGACGTTCTGATCCAGGAGGAAGGGACCTCACGCTACTGTATATAGACCTGGTGTGGAGTGTGATGAGCTCACCTTCCTTAAATGGATGCATGTGCTCCCAGGAGAGTGTGTCTCGTTCCCTCGTCCTCCCCCGTCTCGTCTCCCTCTCACCCTCCCTGTCTCCCTTTACCCTTCACACAGCATTTAGCTAAACCCAGAAAAACAGCACGGGACGCTCCTTCCCGGGAGCACTCGGCTCCCTCGAGCCCCCAGTGCTGTGGCCCAGTGTGCGGGGGTCAGAGGGCCTGGTCCTGTCCGGTGCCTCGTGTAGACACGGGCTTTGGAGACAAAGTGCAGGCACCCCGGCTGCCGCGGAGGTGGAGCTGCAGCGGGTATGTACCCTCCGGGGAGGCCTCGGCCTCCTGAGCGCAGCGCTGGCCTCCCACCCGCCTGGCCCTGGGGAGGGAGGAAGCTGCTGGCCGAGGGTGAGAGACTTGGCATGGGGGCTGTTTTGTCTCAGAAAACATTTCCCCTCCTGCCCAGGCCCCTTTTTTGGGCTCCCATGGTAAACTCCTTCCTGGCTCTCAGGCAGGGGGCCCTCGCCCTGACACTCTGAGTATCCGGCCCTTCAGCCTGGTTTCCCAGGTTTTGTCTTTGATGCTCATAACCTCACGTGATGTCCCGGCTCATGCTCCCTAGGGACAAGCAGAGACCCCACACACACACACCCTGCCGTTGAGTCACCTCTGCCTCTTGCCATCCCCGAAGAAGCCAGGTTTCTCCATCCCCAGGGGCTCCCAGCCTGGTCTGGACGAGGGGCCCAGCGCCCGGGAGCCAGGCAGGCAGACGGACCTGGGATGACAGGCAGAGAGAGGGCTGGTGGCTCGGTTGGAAGCACCCCTGGGCCTCGGGGGCCGGAGATGGGGTTTCCCCGCTCTGCCCTCCTCAGGGAATGGAAGCCTGGGTCCCGCGTGGGCCGTCTCAGGGTGTCCCCTTCTACTTGGTGACTGTTTCTCGCGGCCTCTAACTTTGCAGAGGTCCCTCCTGCAGTGGGACCAGACTGGGGCCGGGGCCGGGGGGGAGGGGGGCAGAGGGCAGATAGCCTGGGACGGAGACGCAGCCAGAGCTGCTAGCGCAGGGCAGCGGGCACTCGGGGGACCTTGTGAGGTATGTCTTCCCCAACCTGGGGGGTCGGTTGTCTCGCAGGTCCCCGGACTCACTGCGGGAGAAAGGGATGAAAACCTGGGCCCGGGGGCCTTTTGCCCTGCGGGTCCTGAGCGCCCGATTTCAGCTTTTGAGGACAGAGAGTCTGGCGCGATTCCAGGGAGGGAAAAACCCCTCCCCAAACGGCGTGAGTGCTGCCTAATAAAGGCAGCTGCTGGACGGAGGGAAAACAGCCCTTTGAAAAAAAAAGCCTTTCATTAGAAAAATAATGCATTTCATCCAAATAAGGTAAAAATATTTGGAATGGGGCAGAAGTGAGCAGCAGGCAGCGCCTGTCAGGCCCTTTCTGGAAGGGGGAAGATTATTAAACTCAATTACAAAGTATTTTTGTAAAGTGTCTTTAAGAAAGAACTCGCCCAGCGCTCAGAGGCTGCAGGACGGCCCTCCGGCCCCCGAGGGCTCCCAGCTGGCCCCGGGAGGTCCGCGGGCTCTGCCTTGGGCAGGGCCCTCCCTCAGGCAGCCCCAGCTGCCCTGCTCTAAGCGACGCCCCGGAGTGCAGCGGGCGAGGCTGCTGCTCTACCTGCACAGCCGGGTCGGCCTCCTTCCGCAGGAGCCGGGTGGTCGGTGTCCTGCGACACCCTGGCGGGGAAGGGCAGCGTTGTGGGTCGGGGGAAAGGGATGCTGAGTTTGTAAATGGTCTCTTTTTTCATACCGTGGGCGCACATATCAGCTGTTTAAAACATCCAGTCGCTATTGAAGGGGCTAGAGGATACAGAATTCCTCTCCCACCTCCACTCGGTTCACAGGTGTGCACACGTCGTCTCTCTTAATAAAAACGGGAAGTTCCTCTTCAGTGTTGTGTGACTTGCCTGTCTCACTGAAAGTGAAGCGTGTGTCCTCGGGGGGCTCACCAGGTGGGAGGAGAGGGGTTCTCTAGGAGGCGCCTCTCCTGGCCTCCCCCTGTGCTCAGCCAGGGCAGCGAGGTGCCGGTTCTCGGCCTGGCCCAGGACCTCCCTCTCTTCTGGTGACTGTCCCTTCCTGCCCCAGGCTCAGCTTCTACCCCAGCCTCACCCCGCCTCACACCGCCCCTGCCCCAGACCCAGACCGGTTCTGCCCGAGGCGGAGGGAGAGCCGGCAGGAGACTGGCCGACAACCTGATTCTCAGGACTTTACTTAATCCTTAGTGTTTCTTCGTCTGTTTGCTTAAAGTTGCTTCTGCCAAGGCACCCAGAGAAGAGGGTCAGAGTCTCCACACAAAGCAGGCAAGGAGATGCCAGTGAAACCCCAAAGGTTGCCGTGGCTCCAGCTCACCTGAGGGTGGACCCAGTCCTGGCTGACCCCTCCCTGCCCGGACACCTCCCTGGCCCCTGCTCCTTCAGGCTGCACAGGTGCTTCCCACCCCGGGGATTGGCCACCCCCCGCCAGGGACAGACACCTCCAGGGTGCCCGCGGTGCTGGTGGGTGACTGCCACGTTCTCCACCGAGAGCTGGCACGTCCTCACCCCCCACCCCCACCTCCGGCTCCCCAGCCCCGCCCTGGGCTCCAGGCACGCGCTCTCACTCAGAGAGGAGTTTAAATCTCCAGCTGAGTGTCGAGTGTCGTGTCGGGCGCTTTTCCCTGAATGGTGAACAAACCTTAATAGTTTACTTCCATCAAGCACTTTAAAGCTCACACTGCTCTGGAAGAGGAGATGAGATTTTATTATCACTTCATGAGGACGCCTGCAGCCTTTCCTTGCCCAACAGATCCTGGGAGGATCTTCTTTATAGTGAAGGGGTCACATTTTAAAACACATCTTGGAAACTCAGGTGCCCAGCCCTCCACGTCCCGGCCCAGCAGCTCTGGGAGGATGTTTCCAAGGGCATTAGTTCCAGGGCGCCCTGTAGATCCAGGGTGTGGCAGCCAGGCCTCAGGGAGGCTCTGGGCAGAGCCTTGGGGCCCTTTGATGGGGAAAAAGCCTTGGACTCTCCGAGGTCCCGGTGTCTCCCCCGACTGGCGTGGGTGCAGGGCTCACAGGAAGAGAAGCCGCTGGGTCTGGCCCTGCACTGGCTGTGCACCCCTAGGAGGCGCTTCCTGTCTGCCCCCATGCAGAGGGTGGGGCGGCTCCTCCCGGCGAGGGTGGCACAGGTCTGGCCCTGTTCAATCCCGGCAAGGTCCCCAGGACTCCAGCTGGTCCGAGGGGCCCTGCTTCCTGGAGGCCTTCCTGGGGGCAGCAGCACTTCCACTACCTCTGTGCCCTGGGCCAAGGCCGCCTCTCATGGAGGCGAGCAGATCGACAGGCTGTCTGTGCCCCGGGTGACGGGACATGCGGGCCACGCCCCCCGGAGGGCACGGCCCTGGTGCGGTGGGTCCAGGTGGGTTGTGAATGCCGAGGCCCAACTCCCTTGGGTGACTCAGCTGCTGGTCGCACCCAAGCCGGACCAGGTGTGTGGGAGGTGGGCAGGCGACTGAGCTCAGCGCAAGCCTGTGCGCGGATTCAGGCTCTCTCCAGGAGGTTGCCAAACTCTTGAATTTGCCCCAGTTGGGGTGTAGGAGCATCACACCACCACAGCTAATTAAATTCCGGAGTGAAAACATGTTTTACCGCGATTCCTACCAAGCCCAACAAGCCACAGGGAGCAAGCACGGTGCGGCCTGGGCCCACTCCGCACCCCTAGGGTGGGGCACGCCGCCGCTGCGGGCCCCGCCCTCCTGGGGTCGCAGTGGGCTCCAGGGACATGGTCTCAGTGGGCAGTGCCTGGGACTGAGAGCTACGGGCTGGCCTGCGCGCAGCGTGCTTACATGTCACAGGCCCTCATCTCCCTGAGGCTCGACTGAGGGCTGCCCTGAGACCCAGCGCCCCCTTCCCTGGGCCCCGTCCTGTCCTGAGCCGAGCCTGGAAGCTGGCCCTGCCCTCAGCTAAGCTGGGCCTCTTGTTTACCACGTATGGGTCCGCTGAGGTCCATCTGGCCCCAGAAGGCCTGGGGGCCGCTGGGAAGGGGACAGTCTTGGGGGTCTCCCCGGCCGTGCAGCAGTGCCCAGAGGGAGCCCTGTGTTAGCACCACCCACCCAGCCAGCGGCGGAGGGCTGCGCTCTGGGCCTGGCTCCCTGCCTCCCCTCAGGCCCTGCGGGAGGGCCTGGGAAGCTCCAGTAATGGTTTTAATTTGTTGAACTTGTGTTTTATCCCATAAATTAGTCACTGTTTTATTTAACAGAATCGAGATATCCACAAACAATAGGCGAGTTCCAACTTGAACATTTTAATGAGACAGAAAAAAGTATATATGTTCGCGTCTGTTACAAACGTATTTATGTAAATAGCCTGTGGGCTGCGTGCCAGGAGGAAAGAAGAAAGGGAAGGGCCCTCTGTGCTGGGGGGGCCTGGGTTAGAAAAGAGGCTTTTGTGGTGGAAATGACATTGAGCAGGGCCCCAGGGAGCAGTGCAGCCCCCTGCACCCGCTCGCGCCCCCTGCTGTCCCGGCGGTGACACCTGGGGCGCCACTGGTGGGACTTCACCTCCTCAGCCCCCCGGTCCCTCCCCAGGAAAAAGGGGTGTGCTCCTTGCAGGGATGTGACATCCAGTGAGATGCTCCGCGAGGCGGTGGAGCGTGCAGGGCCCAGCACACACATCTCCTCCCCAGGGCCCTGGGCCACCTGGCCACCTGGAAGGAGGTTAGCTCAGGGCAAGGCTGGCAAGCTGGCACAGATGAGGAGGTTTACTGAGGAGGGCGTCACCATCTAGAAGCGTCAGGGCAGATGTGCGGCCTGCACTCTGGACGGGGCCTGGCCGTAGTGCTCGAGCCACCCATGCTTCTGAGGGAGCCCCAGCCGTGGTGCCACCGGGCTCGGCAACTCAGGCAGGCCGGGGGCTGGTGGCTACGGACCCAGGAATGGCCCCCGCTGGCTCTGCCCCTGCGTGCTCCGGGCAGGAGCCGAGCCAGCATCCGGATCGGATCCGGGTACGCGCCGTTCCCAGCCCGGGCAGGTCCCTGCAGGAAGGAGGAAGGAGCCGAGGGAGGAGGCAGAGGGATGACCCTTGCCAAACGCCTGCCCAGTAGCCCTGGCTGCGCCGGGAGAGAGCCGGCCAGGCTGGGGGCCTCTGGATCCCTTGCCGGAGGCCTGAGGCGTCTGTGCCAGGCGGCTCCTGAGCCTCTGTGGGGCCTTCAGGCGGGGCTGAGGCGGGAGGCCGGGCGGGGCCCAAGCCCCCCACCATCTGTCCAGGAGGACGTGGCCCCATCCCAGGGGTGAGCCCGGTCTGCCCCCTTCCCTGCCAGGGCTGAAGGGTGACCGACACCCTCCCTGCCTTGGCACATGGAGCCCGGCTGGCCATGGTGGCCCTGCCACCCTGCACAGCTGGGTCCCCGCCAGCCGCTCAGGACTGACTTTAAAAATAAAAGATAACTTGATAGATTTTTTTTCCAGTTTTTATTGAGTGAAAATGTCAAACCTTGCATCAGTCATGCAAAAAAAAAAAAAAAAATCAAATAAATAAAACACATATATTAAATTTCTAATAGCACTAAATTCAAGTGGAAAAATATTCAGTTCTTAATAACCAGGTGCCGAGGAGACCAGATTCAAGTAATCAGAGCACACGCTGTTCAGTTCGGTTTTCACGTTCTGCGTTTTCGTCTCAAAACCTCTCTATATATCTCTATATATCTATATATGTATATACATATAGATATATACACACATATGTGCATACATATTATTTTATATTTATATATATACACATACATAGTTATAAAACATTAAAAAGAGCATTGGTGGATCAAGCATTGTTTTCCCCACAGAAAGAAAATAAAACAAAAATTACACATTAAAATTCAAAATGAGCTAGCAATGGCTTATAGTCCTAGTGTGCAATATGAAGGTTACAAAAGGCTAGACTTCGCACTGTCGGCATCTTCTTTTTTTCTTTTTTCTTTTTTTTTTTGTTTGATTTTGCTACATTGAAAAAAAAAAATTTTTTTTTTCCTTTACAAAACTCCTTCCACAGACTCCCCGGTTCTGTGGTCGGGCACAAAGTCTGGGCGAATGCTCAGCAGCAGCACGTGGTGCCCACAGAATTCAGGAGGCTCTGGTAGGGGCTGTTCTAGAAAACCATTTGTTTCCTGTTGAATCAGGTACACTCCTTCCGACCACTCCTCCCTCCTGCTCCCTCTCCAGTTCAGATGGTCCTGGCTTTCTGGCTGTGGGCAGCCAAGAGGACAAAAAAAAAAAAAAGAAAAAGAAAAGAAAAGAAAAAAGAAAGAAAGAAAAAAAAAGTAAACCACTGCCCCCTGCAGCTGGTCAGGCTCCCCTTGGAGACCTCTGGGGAGGAGGCTCTGGGTGACGGCCCCTCCCCCAGGCTGGGCCTCACGCTCTCCCTGTGGCCATGTCACAGGGCCCAACCTGAGACAGGGCTGGTGGCCCGGCCTGGAGTGAAGATGCACAGGAGCGGCCTTGGGCAGCCTGCCCTCCGTCCCTGTCGCCCTCAGAGCCATTGGCCGGGCACGTACCTGCCAGGTGGGCCCCGGCTGGCTCTGGGCTCGGTGAGCTCATTGCTGAGGGAGGGTGGCAGGGGTGGGGGGCTGGGATTTGCAAAAGGAACCAAATCCGGGTGGGTTGCACCAGCAAAGAAGTATCCCAAAGAAATTAATAAAACAAACTGGGAAGAAAAAAGCCCTATAAAGCCACACGCATAACCAATAGAGAAAAACTCAAATGTTAAATTAACTACAAACTTGTATCAGTAATAACAGTCCTTTTTTCTTGTCTCTACGAAATTCAAGTTAAAAGTTGGAATCACGCAGCTCCCATCAGTGCTAGTGTAAAGACGGACAGCCTCAAACTGGTAAGGCCTCTAAACGCTAAACAAAACCCCACGTGAGCAATTGCACTCGGGTCTCCAACCTCAGGGCTGGTCCGGAGGCGGTCTGCGCTCTAGCCGCCCGCCTGCTTTTTTTTTTTTTCTTCTTTTGTTCTATGTAGAATAATAACCTTTACAGGAAAAATACTGTACAACTTTCTCGTATTTTTTTCCATGTTGACTATTAAAGCCCCAAACAGTCGCATCCTTCCTGTTCTCACCACCTGGGTGGCAGAGACGCCCTGCGGGCCCAGCAGCCCAGCACCAGCGAGCAGACGCACCCCTTCCCAGGCCCCAGCCCTCGGGACGGACACCCCGACCAGGCCCCGCGCTGGGGGCAGAGTGACCCGGAGCTCCCCGCTCTGCCGAGTCCAGGAGGTTCCCTCCGCGGTCCCTGTAGTGTCGCCCGCCGGACGCCTCCTGCCCCGCCCTCCCCCAGGACCGGGAGGGAGGGTCTTAGCTGCACGAATGGGAGGCCCTGCCAGGTGCCACAGGTGCCGGCCCGCCTCCGGTGGTGAGGGGCGGAGATCGCGGCGACCCCCGGCGCCCGTCCCAGCCCTGAGCAATGAGGAATCCCACCGGCGTGCTCGGGGGGCCCGGGGTCCGGCGCGGGGAGGGCGCGTGGGGCAGCCGCCCGGGGTCGCCGCCCTCCTCGCCCTCCGGGCCTCCTGCCCCTCGTTCCCACCCCGGACAAGAGCACCTTCTATTTCCCTGAAGAAGATCCCCGAACTGCGGCTGAGGAGGGTCCCGGGCAGCCTCTGTCCTTCCGGCCGCCCAGCTGCCGCGCGGGCGGGGCGGGCGGGCGCGGGGGCAGCCCCGGAGCACCAGAGGGAGGCCCCCGCCTCTGTCCTGAGACGGACTCGGGGTCCGGAAGCACCGGCGGGGCGGCCCCGGGCCCGGAGCGCCTCTCGACGCCGGGGCGCGGCGAACACCTAGCTCTGTACAAGGGAAGCTTTACATATAAATACCGTTTCTTACAAAATTGATAATAATAATAACAACAATAGAATAAAGCGGCAAGATCCCGAGGGCGCCGGGCGCGGCCGGCCCCCCACGCGCCACGGGCCCCGCGGCTACGGGGAGGCGGCGGCGGCAGGCGTGGGGCCGGGGGGCGCGGGAGCGCCGAGGGCCGCCAGCTCCAGGCTCCGCGACCCCGGCCCCGCCGCCGCCGCCTCGGAGAGCGACTCCTCCGAGTCGGTGCGCAGGTCCTCGTCGTCGTCCTCGTCCTCGTCGTCGTCCTCGTCGTCCTCGTCGTCGTCGTCCTCGTCGTCGTCCGCCTCCTCCTCGTTCAGCTCCAGCTCCTCCTCGTCGTCCTCCTGCGACGACTCGCCGGCCGCGGGGCCGGGCGCGGCGGGGCCGGCGCGGGGCCCGGGGGCGTCGGGCGGGCGGGGGTCGCCCGCGTCGTCCGGACCCCGCCCCGGGCCGGGCAGGAAGAGCAGGGCGGCGGCGGGCTCGGCGCCGGGCGGGGGCGCGCAGTCCAGGCTGGCGGCCGGGCCGGGCGCGGGGCCCTCGGCGCCGGGGGAGGCGGCGGCGGGCGGCTCGCCGCGCTCCTGCTTCTCGTGCTTGCGCTTGTGCGAGTCCATCTGCGACATGCCCACGACCGTGTGGCGGCAGCCGGGGTAGGTGCAGTGGAAGTGCGAGCACTTGAGCTTGTACTTGCAGTCGGCCACGGCGCAGTCGGCGCTCGAGCTGAACTGGCAGAAGCCCGCCGCGCTGATCACGTCCTGCTTGCCGTGGTGCTTGCGGTGCGCCGTGACCTTGGTGCTGTCGGTGCAGCGGAAGCGACAGCGCAGGCAGTGGAAGTGCGTGCTGGTGCCCGAGAAAGGGCAGTCGGCGAAGTGGCAGCTGAGCGAGGCCTTGAAGCGCTTGAAGTCGTCCAGCACGAGGTTGTCCACGCGGTCGTGGTGCTGCGCGTGCTTGTACATGTGCGTGCGCCCGCAGAACTTGTAGCCGCAGTTCTCGCGCGTGCAGTGGTAGTGGGTGACCTTGAGCGAGAACTGGCAGGCCGCGTCCTTGCAGTCCTCGTAGAGGTCGAAGCGCCGGAAGCCCTCCAGCATCATGCCCTCGTCCAGCATCTTGCGCGAGGAGGCCGTCTTGCGCCGCTTGCCGAACGGCGACATGTCCTCAATGATCCAGAAGCGCTTTTTGGCCCCGGAGGCTGTCGGCATGGAGATGGTGTTCCCTGGGGAGGGGGGCTTGGTCAGCGCCCACGTGCACATCCTACCCAGGATTACACCCACGCGAGGTCCCCGATCTCGGCGCGGTGGGCGGGGGGGCCGCCCTCGGGGACAACTCCGCTTCCTGTCGCTCTGGGGGCCTCTCCTATGACCACCCCTCCGCCCCCTGGATAGCTGGGGAGCCCCAGGCTTCCCCCTTCGTCATCCGCATCTGCAGGCTGACCGCACTGGCCTGCCCTGGTGGGTGGCGGAGCAAGCAGCTCTGGGGGATGTGGGTGGGAAGTGAGGACACGTCCTGGCGCTAATTGAAGCTGAAGGGGGAATCTAGGTCGGCAGAGTGTAATTACCCAGGTTGGACGGGGGCCAGGACGCCATCACGCACCCGCCTCTAATGAGGGACAGGCCGGCTCCTTCTCCCGGCCGGCTAACCAGTTTCCCGGGCTGCCGGCCTGTCTGCGCCTGGGACCAGCCTACTCGCAACAGGGATGCCGCGCGCCCTGAGGCTGTTGGGGGTTGTAACTCCCCGCCCCAAGGCGCACCTTCTCCTTGGTACCAGAAGGTTCTTTCAGGTCTTGGGGTGTCCCACCCCCAGTGGGCTGGGAGAGGGCAGCTCTGCTGCAGGGCCAGGACTGGAGCAGGGGCTCGGCCAGCGGATGGGCTCCATCTGTGCCCTCCCCATCCTGGTCCCAACTGCTTCCTGGGCTTAGGATGCCCCGTTGCCAGGGCTGCTTAATCCACTGTGTGGTTGTGCTTCCCGTTACTCCTTTTCTGCACAGGCAGCTGGGGAAGGGGTGACCGTCCTGGGACTCCCTGCTCCACGCCCCAGGCCCAGCCCTCTCCAGAGTGCAGGGTGGGCACCCTCTGGGCTTCTCCCTCGCGCTGACCCTCCCAGCCCTCCCAGAACCTGCCGAGAAGGCTCAGCCCAGGCACCAGCCTGCTGCCCCATCCGTCTGGGGAGCAGACCTAGTCCCCGCCTCAGCAGGTGGAGAGAACGAGGACTGTGATGGGCTGGGGTACCCAGCAGGGGGCAAGGAAGGGTCTGGGCCCTGGGGATCCGGGTGGGTGAGGAGTGGCTGCTTTGGGTCGGAGGTCACAGGGCTCTGGCTGGTTAAGCGACAGAACAGGGGCTGAATTCCCTGAGGAGGAACCCTCTGCCTTGGTCCCTGCCATCCCCCTGGGCTGGCCCAGTGCCTGGCAGTCGAGCAGAATGTGAGGTAAGACTGCACGGAGGAAGAGGCAGAGCCAAGGTGGTGACGGCACCAAAGGGCAGGGGAGGGCAGGTCCCGTGCCTGCCGGGCGGCAGGTACAGGGTGGGGCTGGGAGGCACCTCTGCCGTGGAGCACTGCCCGCGGCCTGGGCCTCTTCCTGCTTGGCTCCGGGGCTGGGGGTTCAGGCTGGTGTCAGGATCCTGCAAACCTGGGCGGGTCCCAGGCACCAGCAGCTTTCCCAAGAACATCTCTGCCCCGGGTGAAGTCCTCAGAGCAGGACAGGCTCTGCCTTGCCGCAGGGTTAGGGGGGTGGGGTGGGCATGGCCATCTTGGGGCTCTGGCCAGTCCCTGAGCTGGGGTGAACCCCAGGGAGCCCTGGCAGTGATGTTCTGGCCTGCCCAGTGCTGAGCAGGAGCTGAGAGGAACTGTCCTTGGGACAGGGACCAGGCTCTCTGGTCTTGGCGCGGGCTGCGCTGTGAGGGGTGCAGAGTGGCCCTGTCCTTGACCCAGCTGACCACAGAAAAGGGTCAGGTCCTGGACCGTGGCCTCGAGGCTCGGCCAGGGTGACAGACAGCAGTGGAGAAGACATGTGTGAGTTACCTGCGGCGTCCTGAACTAGGGGGGCGTCACTTTTTACTGGAGTTGGAGTGGCAGTGACGGGCGGGAAGCTGGGCGGGCTGCTGATGGGGTGGGCCAGGCCCCGGGTGGCTCCGAGAGAGGCACTGAGCAGAGAGTATGAGAGACAGGGTGGAGAAAAGAGGCATGGCAGGGAGGGGAGGGGCGCCCGCAGCACGGCCGCAGAGAAGGATGGGGTCAGTGGGGGCTGCGGAGCCACGCGGGCAGCCTCGTCAGCGGCGGCGGCAGGAGGAGGAGGAGCCGGGCAGCCTGGAGAGGGCGGGGAAAAGCAGAAAAAAAAACCAAAACAAAGAACAAACAGAAAGAACCAAAATGAGAGACCCAATGGCAGAAGCGAGTATGATATGAAAATCCGTGGACAGAGGAGGAGCAGACAGATGCCACGAAGAAGAGAGGGGAGGAGGGGGCAGAGCAGAGCGACTGGGAGGGAGCGGCGGTGCAGGGAGAGGTCACGGCGGGCTGCGCAGGGCCTGCGGCAGAGCCCAGCCCGCGGAGGACCTCGCTCTGGGGCCCAGGGACCGTGCTGGGGACAATGGCAGAGGGGCCGTAAGAGGGACCAGGGCTGGGCGGGGCCCACCTGCCCCTCTGGCTGGGGGCTGTGCTGCTTTTTTCTGTACCTCACAGCTCAAGCCCGGGTTCTCTCCTGGAAACGGAAGCTGAGGGCAGAGTGCCGGGGAGATGGGCAGGGTGGCAGCAGGCGGGGACCCACGTCCCACAGAGCAGCCAGCGCTGCCACACCCTGGCCCGTCCTCCTTTGAGGCCACTTGACCATGAACCTCCTGTCCTGAGCCGGACCCAGCACTGCTGGGCCTCGGAAGGAGGGCCTGTCCCAGGCTGGCGCCCCCGGGCCCCCGCTCACCTGCTGCGGTGCTCTCGTTGCCCACAGGGGTGCTGGAGCAGCTTCGGTCCATGGTGGAGGACTCAGAGGACACGGCGCCCGGGCTGCAGCCAGTATAATCCATGTACTCGTCCGTCTCGGTGTCCATCAAGCTCGGGGGGCCCTGAAAGGAAGAGGGGGGCCCTGAGGAAGCTGGGCTGGGGGCTGTGCTGCCCACAGGGGCAGGCTGTCGCTTTGGGCAGCCTGGCCCACCACCTGGAAGCAAGAGCGGGACACGAATGATGCCCTCTTGCCACCCCGGGTCGCGGAGGGGCAGCCTGCCCGCCAGGCTCACCTGGGAGGAGGGCACGCGATCGAAGTTCTTCCCCAGCATCCTCCGCATGTGCTTCCGGGCGTGGGAGGTCATCTGGTGCTTGAGGAGGAAGGAGAACTGGCAGCCCTCCCGGATGCAGTGGAAGTGGCTGTTCACCTGGTTGTACTTGCAGCCTGTGGACACAGCCCCGCTCGGCCGTGAGCCTCCCCCGCCGGCCAGTGCTCATGGCACCCCCTGCGTGTCGGGCACTGTTCTGGGCATGGGCCTACGTGGCCAACCAGGCAAATGGCTTCTGGGGGAAGGGCGTGTCCCCATTGGTGGTGTTCCCGTAAGGAGGGCTTCTAGCAGCCTCTCACCCCAACCCCAGAAAGTCCCAGGCCCCCTGGCTGTCCAAAGCCTGGCTCTCGCCTCCAGCCTGCACGCCCGGGACAACAGCAGGCTGGCCCCCGGCCCCTGCCCCAGGGCAGGGGACCCTAATGACCTGTCCACTAGATCAGCCACCTCCCAGCAAGCCACCTGTCCCCACATCTCCTCTGGGAAGCCCAGGTGCTGCCTGCCCCTGGACCAGGTCAAGATGGCTGCGAGCCGGCTGGCCCTCTGCCCTGCCCCGCCCCACCTCGGCTTTGCTCTGGGCGGAGAACAAATAGAGCGAGCCGGACTGAAACGGTATCAGCAGAGGGCAGGTGAAGGCCTGCCCGTTGCCATGGCACCTGAGCCGGCCAGGTGTCTTATATCATCCCCCAGCTTTGGCCCCAGCTACCACCCAGAACACCCAAACTGAGTAAATAACGGCAACTGCGGAATCCCCTGACACCTGTAAACTGAGCCCAGGGACAGCACAGGCCACCGAGGGTTGACATCTGTTGCCGTGATTCCCAGGCCTCTCTCAGGCCATTAATGATTTCTGAATTAATTCTTGAAGGAAAGGTTTGTTGCCGTTCTTTTCTGGCGGTTGACTTTTGACTGCCTCATCCTCCCCCTATGCAATGGCCGGTCGGCTGCAGGCAGCGGCCCCACCTCTGCTCCCCCTGGACCCTGCTGCCATGACCACCTGAATCACAGCAGGCCTTGCGTGCAGCCCAGGTGTCTGCACCCAGCCTGCCTGGCTCCCGCCTGCCTTCCGGCTTCCGGTCTCCTCGTGGGCAGACTCCTGCCCCACGTCTGCAGGCCCACAAATGCGTGGCTCCATGCTGAGGCGGGAGGATGGGCTCTGCCTCCCTCTGCTGGTCCTGGAGCCCCCCCCCGCCACAGCATCCCCAGGGCAAGCTGGGGCCAGCGAGCTCCTCGGGGAGGCCTTGTTCCAGGGCTGGGGGGCAGCTTCTCTGCCAAGGGCTCAGCTCTCAGCAGCAGAGTTAACTCCGAGGCACCTGCCCCTGAGCTCAAGGCCACTTCCTTGCCCCGTGGCCACCTCCTTCCAGGTCACCCCAGGTCACAGATGCTCTGGGCTGAGCCCACAAATGTACCTGCTGGTCCCATCAGATCCCCAGCACCAAGTACAGTGCTGGCCACAGTGGACGCTCGAAAAAGACCATAGCTTCCACCTCTACCCGCCCCTCACCTCCTGCAATAGCACAGAGCCTGGCACACGGCTGCTCCTCCGTGAACGTCTGCTGAGTGAGTGAATGAACAAACCACGGTCCATTTGGGATAAAACCCGAGTAGCTTCAGGAGCTCCCAAGACTTACCCGCAAGGCTCTCTTGAAAAAAAAGGAAAAAAGAACCAGGCCTGGGTGCCAGAGACGAGGCTCCGGGCGTTTTCACTGGGGTGGGTGCAGTGCTGGGAGTCACCCTCACCCCTTTTCCTAGGCTCTTGGGGTTTTGCCTGTTCTCCTGGGGTGACAATGCCTGGCCTGTGATATCGTGACATTTTCCGAAAAAAAAACATGGAGCCTGATGTGCGGGGACAAGAAGTGGGTCCCAGGGCCTCAGGCGCCAGAGCCGTGGCCCTGCCACCTGCTGTAGTTCCCTGCCCCCCAGCCCTGGCCTTCGGTACCTAGCCTGCCGCACTCCTCACGCTTGGTGAAGTACTTGAATCCGTTGGCTGCCCGCCGCTCAGCTTTCTCATGCTTCTTTATGTGCCACGGCAGCTTGGTGGTGATGTTGGTCACAAAGTAGCAGCCGGTCCTGAGACAGTGGTAGTGCCCGCGCATCCGGAACTCGCAGTGCTGCAGGGAGGGACAGGAGTCAGGGCCGGGCAGGCCACTTCCGTTAAGCTTCCACCTGCCCCAGCCCTCTAGAGGGCTGTGGCAGGCGTGCGTCCTTCCACGCTCAGAATCAGCAAACACAACTGTGTAAAGACCTTTCACGTGTTAAAAAGCAGTAAGTCCCTTCTGTCATTTGATTAAAACATCCCACCTGGTATTGTTTCCATCTCTTTCTAAACCCACGCCCAGCACAGACATCACTAATCTGTCTGAGCACTCTTCTCCGTGTGCCCAGATGGAGGCTCAGACTCCTTCTTAATGCGCTCTGCCAGGCAGCCCCTACAAGTCTTGGGAGTAGGCCTTTATAATGAAGCTGACCTGCCCTTCCTGTCTGGGGCACGGACAGTTCAATCTCTTTATCTGTCTAATGGGTCTATTTTAAAATCCTAGGCCTCTGGGGAAAGGGAGCATAGCTGTTCCAGGACGCGCACAAGGATGCCAAGTGCACAGAGGCTGCCCGGCATACAGGCATCATTGAGGGTTAGGATGAAATGACAGACCTCACCAACAGAGCACCAAGCTGAACTCCTGCCTAGGGGTCTCCAGGGACCTAGGGGCAGACGGTGTCCTTTCCAGACTCTGGAGGAGGCCACTTACAAAAGGGTGTGAGACACGGAGCCTCGGCCAGGAGGAGCTGGTCCGGGGCCCTGCGCCTCCCTGCCCCCACCCCAGGGGCCACCCCGCCCGCGTTGCTGACCTGGTTGGGACAGAGGCACTGCAGGGAGTAGTACGCAAACTGGTCTCGCACGTTCACGAGGTTGTTGTTGGGATTGATGTGGTCCAGGCAGTGGGACTCGGCCTTCCCGGAGGTTTTGCAGACGTACTTGCAGTTCCCAAAGAGACAGTGGAAGTGGAACTTGTTGGCATACTTGCAGTCCGTTGCGAGGCAAGGATCGCTGGAATGAAACCACGGCCCAGAAGGTCATTGGCATTCCTGGTGCCCTCCCCGCCGGTGTCCTGACATTTGCTCATGTTGGGGTTCCGCTCCCCACTCCCCTGTGGTGTAATCAAGAGGAATGGCCCCTGGGCTGCCCTCCTGCTCAGCAGGACGATTCGGCCAGAGACTACAGATCCCAGCATGCAGTCTTGCCTTCTTTTTAGAGCTCTGAGGGCGCCGAAGGGACTGCGGTATGCAGGCGGCCCAGAGCACTGCATGCTGGGACACGTAGTTTCCGTGGCCACACCCCAGGATTACAGATAAGGATGGGCGCAATCACTTCGTGGATATGAAAATGAGCGATGGTGCTGCCAGGCCTGGCTGATGTGGCATAGGCAGTGCCCTGGCTGTGGCCGACTGACAGGGTGCAGATGGGTGGGCAGCCCTACCAGGAGGCTTTGCCACCATGGGGCCTTGGCCAGTGGGAACGTGTGCCTGGCGTCAGGTCCTGCTGAGGCTCAGCTGCTGGGGTTTCCAGGGTCAGCTCGGGGCTCGGGGCTGCCACCCACTCAGAGAACCTCACAAGCCAGCTGAGTGGTGGGGCGGCTGGGGTGGGGAGGGGTGCTGGGCGAGCCCCCACGGCTGGCCTGCCCCGAGCAGCAGCCTCAGCTCCAGAGCTCTGCCTTCCAGGCTCCAGGCAGGTGCGGAGGGGCTGCACCCGGCTTCTGCCCTGGCTGACAACACAGCCGCCCCCGACATCCACACTGGACCTGGGCTGGGAACTCCGACCAAGGCCGGGATGCTGAGAGGGCTGCCACTTTGGGGAGGTGAACAGAGGAAGGGAAGCTGGGAAAGGGGCAGAGAGGAGCGCAGGTCCCCTTCCACGCCGTGGGCCCAGCCCCAGGTGCTCAGAGAGGGAGGACAGCTGCCACTCAGGCGGTGTGTGTTCACGTCCAATTTATTACTTTTATTGAGAACAGGAAGCCGCACATATCATGATACAGAGTCACCGTTCTCGCCGCAGGGAGACACCACCATCCAGCGATGAAGGTCCCTCCCTTCCACCCCTGAGAGCTCAGACCGTTGTGCAGGTGGCGGGGTGGGGGGGGCGTCCAGAGGAGGGCCTAGCCCCCTCGCCGCCCACCTATGACTTTGCTTGCCCTGCAGAGACTCAGCCATGGGTGTGAGCCACAGAGACCAACAAGGGGACCCGGAGGGAGACGCAGCCCGCCTTGCCGGGCGAGGACCGCCACTCCTGGCCCACCCAGGCTGGTCCTCGCAGCGTCACCAGTGGCCTCTCTGGAACAGTGGCCACTACCTCCACCATCTCCCCCCACCCCGGCCACCTGCTCCGGGAATAGGCAGTGAGGTCTGAGCAGCAGCAACTTTGGCTAGAAGGACATCACCCAGTGACCGTGTCCCAGAGAGGCTGGGGACAGCCGGGGCTACTGCAGGGGAAGGAGCAGGGCCTCCTCAGCTGCCCTTACTAGCACCTACTCCCGAGACACACGGGGGACACAGGGCTCCCGGCTCATCGAGGGACTCACTTCTCCTGGAACTGGAGGAATCCGGGTTTGACCTGGGGCTTGGCGTTTTCTAGAGAAGTCGTTGCCAAGGGCGAAGTGGGCAGGTGAGGCACTGACGCTGGAATCTGAGGCATCTGGGGTATGGTGGAAGCCAGCTGCTTCCAGGCGAGCAGGGTGGGGCTGGAGGGCACTGCGGCCAGGCTGGGAGTGGGCCCCTCGAGAGAGGAAGCCGTGGCCGTGGTGATGGGAGGCGCTGGAGGGGATGAGGGGGCCAAGGAAGGTTTGGTCTCAGCAGCCGAGGCCGGGAAGGAAGCCTCCACATTTCCTTTCACTGCTCCTCCCTCTGTCCGGAAGTGGAAGCTACGAGAGACAGGAGAGGTGTCTCAGGTGCGGGAGGAGAAGGCCCTTCCCTGGCACGCCTGCCTGCCTGCCTACGTATGACCCCATCACAAGCCTAGGGGCCCAGTGTCCCCACCGCATCTTCAGTGCCAGGTGCCAGAGGCCTCCCACCAGGAGGGAAGGACTGAGAACACACTGCTGTGTCCTCTGATCTTGAACTTGGGCTCCAGGCTCTGCCCTAACTACACCTTCCTACTTGTGACCTTACTGATGTGCTGTCCCTAGCTCCTCCCTACTCGGGAGGGGTTGGGTACAGCACGTCCTGGCTCATGAAGCCTGTCCTTCCAGAACCGGCTCCGACATTTAAAAGCGGGTGGGGGGGGGGGGGTCTCAGACCAGCAGCTGGGGCTGCCTAAGCAGTGAGAAGAGCCTGACCCGGGGCTTAGGGAGCGGTGAAGATCTGCTGTAAACGTTTACCAGTTCTGGGTTCAATTACAGTAGGCGGCTGGGCTTGCTGCTCAACGAATTGTACAAATTAATTTCATTATTTTTAGGTCAAAGAGAATCTACAAATGCAGTACTGTGGCTTGGAAAAGCCTTCACTTAGGGTCCCTGCCGGGGTCAGTGCTGGGCCTCTCCAGCTGCCTCTGCAGGAGCATCTGTGGGAGGGAGGGCTGACGGCTGCATGGGCCCCGCGGTGGGGAGAAGCAGCTCTTACTCGGGGCGGGGCCTGGGTGGGCTCAGAGGACCCAGCTGGGGGCTGAGCCAGTGGGAGATGAGGAAGCCTGCCTTTTGCCGGGCAGCACCTCTGAGAAGCCAGCTCAGCTTCTGAGGTCTTGTGGGAACCGCACACGGGTCCTGCTTGGAAGGCTGCTAGAGGCCTGTGCACCCCCTAGCCCCACCCCGGCCCACCCACCGCCGAGCCAGGCTGGGACAAGTGGGGCTGGGTTTAAACGGGCCCCCGGACCCCCACTCACTTGGCGTGCTTGATGGCCCCGTCCAGGGTGCTGAAGAGCGCGCCGCACTCCTCCACCACGCAGTGGAAGTGGGCCTTGTGGAGGAAGTCACACTGCGCGTTGCAGAAGTCCTTGGTGCCAAACCTGGCAGAGGGGCCGGCTGCTCAGAGGAGACCCTGGCGCTCTGGCGAGGCTGGGGGAACAGCCTCGTGGGGGGAACACGTGCCCCCGGGACGAGTGGGCGTGGCCCTTCCCTCCCCCTTTGCTCACACGGCAAGCCCCTCACCTGCGAAGGTAGACCTTCCAGGGCTCTGACAGCTTCTCCTGAACCAGCGCCTTCACGGCCTTGCCCAGGAAGGGCGAGGACTCCCCGGCGGGGCTCCCCTCCGCTTCTGTCTTGATGTTCAACAGGCTGCCGAGGCTGGGATTGCCCTGAGACATCTGCGAGGAGGACAGGCCCGTGCTTCAGGCCGGGGACCTCAGGACACCTGACCCGACTGCCCTGGGAGGAGTGGCAGCTCTGGGCCGCTCGGGCCTCTCCAAACTGACCAGAGCATCGCGGTGCTGGCAGCCGGGAGGAGAGGAGGCCCGACCCCACGCGGCTCTGGCTACGGAAGAGCCCTCACTGAGTGGACGCTGCCGCGGGCGGCCTGCGGCGCTGCCCCGGCCCCGTGGAGCTGCCGGGGCTCTGCCACACAAACCCCGGGCTGCTAGGAGCCATCACTCAATCGGAGGCCGAGACTCCGGGCACACACGCCAGCCCAGCTTTCCCCAGACTAAGCGGCTCCCTGGTTATTCTCCTGCCAGGTTTTCAAAAGAAGTGCAGGAGGAGGAGGAAGGCGGTGGGGGGGGAAACCCTCACGAATTCCTTGAGAACAAGAGAAGGAACACAAAGGAGGAGCAGAGAGGGAGGGAAGGAGGCTCACGGAGTGAGACCGAGGCAGGCTCGCTGCTGCTGCTGGCAGAGGAGGGGGCGGGGAGTCCGCGGAAAGGCTCGACCCACGTGGGCTGTGGGTCTCCGACAGGAAGGAACAAGGGGGCGCAGGGAGCAGTGACCCAAGAACGGAAAAGGGGAGCAAGAGAGCGAGCAGGGGAGGGCGGAAGGCAGAGGGCACACGCACCGACCGACCGGGCAGAGGCCAGTGGGAGGCCATGGGCCCGGCAGGAACCCCACTCCGTGGGGTCCGGCCCGGGCCCAGCTCCCTCCTCAATAGTCACTTGTGTACGGTAACCTAATTAATCTTGCTGTAGTCAAATTTATCATGTGAAGGGGGAAAATATATTTGCGATGATGTATAATTTACAAAGACTCTGCATTATTTAAAATAAATATTCTGGAGCGACCTCTGCAGCAGGCGTCCGAGACCATTACTCAACCTGAAAAGTGGAAATGGGCGCTTTGCTCCCGCTTTGGTCTCCCCCTCCACCTTTTTAAACAAACAAAAAAATATATAAAATGAATAAAATGAATAACCAGGAGTGAAAGAAGTTAGAGGGCTCCGGAAAAGCTTTTGGAGCCCTCCATCTGAAGGGAAAAAAAGGGTGTCAGAGGCTGGAATATATTTCTTCAGCCAGTTCATTAAATTAATTTGTAAGCAGTGGCTCTGAAATTATATCTGATGAAAAATGGCCTCAAAATTTAAATGGTACAAACTCATCTTATTAGAGGCAAAACATTAAAAAACAAACACATCCCCCCCACCCCCCAGCACAGCTTTAATCTCTCGGGGTGGGGGGATGGGAGGCGTGTGATGGATGGTTCTTACCTTATTCATAAGCGAGGATAAAAGAGATGAATTTGCCGGGACTGCGTGGCCATTTGATTCATTACTGGAACACACAAACCAAGGGGCTTTAGCTCAGACAGTACGTGGGACCGGCCCCAGAGACTCACCCCTCCCAGCCGGCCCCTGGGGCTCTGGCCCCGCCTGCTACATCTGCCTGGGCAGGAGGATGACCCCTTGTCAGGAAGGGTTGGCCCCTGGCCCCATGGAGTCTGGCTCTGAGGGTGCTGTCCCCAGAGCCTCCTGCAGGGGGGCAGAGCTGGGAGGCCTGGGCCTCGCCTCACCTGGGCTCCTTCAGAGTCAGGTCTAAACTGCGGTCCTGGGAGGCCTCGTGGGGACCTGGGGCGCCAGCACTCTCACCGGGCTCCTGCTTCACCGGGGCTGGGGGGAACCTGGCAGGGGTGGCCTGCTGCCCATTTCCTATGGGGGAGGGGGGAGGGAAGATGGTGTTAGAGGGACCGAGGGCTTCATACGGGCACAAGTCGGAGCCCCCCGAAGGGAGGGCAGCGGGCCGGGTGGGCTGGGGCCCCTGGGGAGCCCTGGCTGCTGGTCAGTGGTCCTCCCCACTGACATGATGGCTTGTGACGCTTCCCCCTGTGTGGCAATTCTTCAAGTGATAATTATTGCAAAATTATGTCAAAGTTGTCCTGGCTCAGGGCCTCCTGTAGGAGAAGGGCGGGAGGATGGGGAGGGGGCTGGGACGGGGGCGGGGGCCCTTCCTCTTCTCCACCGACTGTCACAGTCAATTTGTGGAGCTGCCGCTTAGGCTTTTATTAAAGACTCTGTTAATGCTGAGGGAAAGTGGCAGATCGAGACTGGGAGCTGCGCCCCCTCCGCAGGTCCCGTCCCCACTGTTGCCGGGGCGACAACCCTGCCTTCCACTGAGCATGCCCAGGAGGGGCATCTGCTGTGTCAGGGCTATGGGAGCTGACAGCCAATCAGAGCGGTTCAAACTATGTGACCTCGCCCGTCAAGCTGTCCAGGGCAGGGATATGAGGCCCACCCTGGCCAGGCTGGGCTGGATGGGGTGGGTGGGGGAAGCTGGCGGGGTGTAGGCATGGCGGGGAAAGGCTGGAGCTGAGCGGGCAGAGGATTCGGGAGGCCAAGCAGAACAGGGCAAAAGAAGTTGCTGACAGGAACATGTCCACCGAGCCTTTCCCCACAATCCCCAAGTGACTGAAATATTAATCTGCCCCAAGGCGCTGCAGCTGATGGAGAGCTGCTTCACAGAGAGCAAGTGGCATTTTATTAAAAAATAAAGGGAAATGGCCCCCTTCCCTTCACTTGACCTTTCTTTTCGGGGAAGGAGCTGTTTCTAAAGAAAAGAAAGTACTTGACAGTCTGGCCACGGAGCCCAGCGTGGCCCCAGCCTGCAGGCACCTCGCCGGAGGCGCGCGGCCCCGGGCAGTCAGGCCTGACACCCACACTTGGAGTGGAAGGTGGGTCACAGCTGATAGGAGCGTCCCACTGGGAACATGATATTCAGTTTTCAGAATTCAGAGTCCACATTCCAGGAGCTCCCCAAAGCCACTTGCCCAGGGTCCCTAGGGAAACAGGGCTCTGACCCTCCTGCCAAGCACTGGTCTCTCTGGGGGCACTGCGCAGAGCCCTGGGTGGGCTGCAGGGACCCTCAGTCTTGGCGGGTTTCAAGACAGTCTCACAGAGGAGCAGGGTGCCCGGGCTCAGAAGCCAGCTGTTGAGGTCCAAGTCTCGACCTGGCCACCTCCCAGGGGGTATACTTGGGGACAGACTATGCCCCACACTGTTCCATCAGCTCCACAAGGCAGGAGTTTGTCTGTCTTCTTCCCTGCCGTGTCCCCAGCACTGGCTTGGTGCCTGGCCCACCAGCAAGCTGCCCTCAGTGAGCACCAGTGGTTGATGAATGAATGAAGGAAGGAAGGAAGGAAGGAAGGAAGGAAGGAAGGGAGCCACGTCCCAGATGTGAGCCGAACTCTTCTAAAGGATTTGACTGATGCTAATTACCCGGATGGGGGAAAACAGAGGGAGAGAAGTGAGGGAAACAGAAAAGCCAAAAAAAATCCGGAGAAAAAGAGTAAAAAATTTTTTCAAGAGCAGAAAACTTGGGAGAAAGGAGAACCTCTCTCCACGATGAGCCAGAGGAGGGACACAGATGTGACTTGGCGGCTCTGACATGGCCGCCAGCGGACGGGTCTGGCTCAAGTGAAAGAAATTCCAGTTGAAATCCAAGTCCTGGGTCACGCTCGCCAATTTCAAGCACTCAACAGCCATGTGACCAGCGGCTACCATACTGGACGGTGCGGAACAGCACGTTCCCACTACCACAGAAAGTGCGACTGGAAAGCGCTGATGGACAGGGAGACCCTGGGAGGGCATCCTTGGCCTTGACGGGCTGTCCAGGCACGAATCCCCTGAGCATCCCTGTACTGCGGTCACCCTGCCACTTGGCTGGACTCACATGGCCTCCCAGTCACCTGGAAGAGGTCCCAGGGAAGCCTGGGACTCCAGGACTGCTCCCACTAGGGGCTGGACTAGCGGGAGCCCCTACTAGTCCAGGGTGACATGGTAGGGTTGGGGGAGCCAGCTGTTGCCCCGGGATGCACAGGTACCCCGTGAGGCCGGGACTACTGCTTCCCCTTCACAGATGAAAAAAACAGAAACATGAGTTGCCTGGGGCGGGTGGGCCAGAAAGAGGGGCCCCGAATAGGAAATAAAGAGGACGGAGGCAGAGACCAGGCAAAGAAGCGGGCAGGGGTCTCGGGGGCAGGGAACAGAAGACACTCCTGCCAAACAAACACCCGCTGCTCGGCTCCGCACCGAGGCCAGAGAGCTCCTGGGGTTGGAGAGGTGCTCGCTTCCCAGGCAGGGCCCAGCCTGCTCACCTGGGTCAAAGGTGGCAGAGGGCTTGAGGGCGGCCGCAGCCAGCCTGGCCATCATGGGCGAGATGAGGCCCTTGCTCGCAGAGATCCTCTCCATGATGGAGGCAGGGGGCACCGGGACAGAGGCAGCTGCCGCTGCGGCCGAGTCGCCAGCTCCCGAGGCAGCCAGAGCAGGTGTGTCGGGGGTTACTGAGGCTGCCGTCCCTGACGACATGGTACCCATGAGGCCGGGGGCACCCACAGGCAGGGAGGTGCTGCCCCGGCCCGGAAGGATGGGGAAGTAGGGCGCAGCGCTGGGCAGGCCCGAGCTGGAGAGGGCCAGCGCCAGGGGGATGGAACCAGGCAGGCCCTGGGCCAGCAGCCCCGAGATCTTGCTGTTGGGAGGCTTGGTGGCACTGGGCCCAGCCTCGGAGGTGGCAGTGGCGGTGACCAGGGAGGCGGAGGACTGCTGGCTGGTGGGGGAGGCGCTGAGGCTGGAGTTCTTGCTGCTCAGGGCAGAGAAGTCAACCAGGTCGTCGTTGCTGGACTCCTCGTGCTCCGTGTCCTTGGCGCCCAGCAGCGAGGGCGGCAGCCCCAGCACGCCCGAGCCCGAGGCGCGGATGTGCCGGCGCTCGTGCTTGCGCTTGTGGGAGGTCATCTGGCTGGTGGAGGTGAAGGTGAAGCCGCAGCCGGCGCGGATGCAGTGGAAGTGGTTGGTGGCCTTGCTGTACACACAGCCCTCGTACTTGCACTCCTCGTACTTGTAGAACTTCTTGAAGCCATCCTTGGCGTAGGCGTCGTCCTTGATGTGGTAGCTCTTGTGCTTCTCGATGTCACACTTGTTCTTAAAGGTGAACGTGCAGCCGGGGCGCCTGGCAGGACATCGGGAGGCTGTCATGGGGCCTCACGGGGCCAGGGGGAGGCCCTGCCCTGCTCCCACGGTGGCCCTGGGAGGGATGGGCCTCTGGATGGAAGACCAGGCCAGAAACTAAGGCGGGGCCTCCGAGCAGCCCTCTGCTCCTGTCCCTACACCCCTGAGGAGGTGGGGCCCCGAGCCACCCACGGGCCTGGTGCCCTGCCTGCCGTCCCTCCCCGGGCCAGGAGGCCTCCCTGGCTGCCTCCCGCTCACCTGCAGTGGAAGTGCGTGGTCTTCTGCCCGTAGAACTGGCAGTCGGCCGTGCCACAGTCCTCAGTGGCTCGGAAGCGCTGGAAGCCGTCGTTGATGAGCTGGGTGTTCTTCTTATGGAAGTTCTCGTGGGTCATCACGTCCGACGTGCTCGTGTACACCTTGTTACAGCCCACCTGCAGGGGCCAGAGCGGCAGTCAGGGGAGCTGAGGCCAGGCACCCTGGCGAAGTCAGAGCGGCTGTGCTGCTGGGCGCAGCTGAGCCTGCCCGGGGGAGCTTCGGCCCCTGTAAACGTCCGACTGGGGGCACCGAGGTTAAGGTAGGACGACCCCTCAGGCCCCCAGGGCCTGGCCCATGCTGGGTGTGGGTCGTCCTCATAGAGAGCCCGGGATACGTCCCCACACAGGCGTGGGAGTCCCATCCTGCAGGAGGTGGCTTGGGGGTCCCCCGTCTGTGGCTCTATGTCTAAAGCCCCCGGGGGTGAGCAGGGCTGGACCCCGGGGCCTGGCGGTCACCTGTAGGCCGGGGACTCGTTTGGCGAACAGTTTCTGGCACAGGGCCTTCCCTACCCCACCCTGGCTGGGCCAAGGCAGGCAACGTTGCCATATTGAGTAAAAACCAGTGGAATCTGAACACTCTTGAGGGCTGGACCGTGCCAGTGTCTGCACCATCTCAGAGCCCAGAGAGCGAGCCCCCCTCTCCTCCTGGCCCAGGTTGTTTCACGGAGGCCATAACAACCCCCTGACAAATACCGGGGGAGGCGCAGGGCTGCTATTTGCAAACGAAAGTCGCTCCCCCCCAGACCTGACACCTTGAAAAAGCCCAGACTCTGCGTGGCATTAAAACAAAGAATTAAACAAAAACCTCCTCAGGAACCATTTGCAATGCTGCTCTTGGTGTTAAAGGCTGAAAAATGTCGGTCTGTATAAACAGCTCGCTGAATTTCACCCGCACCAAGTATGGCCATGGGGAAGGCCCCACCCTGGCCCACCGGACACTGCCCAAGCCTGAGCCCCTGGGCCTCTCTCCTCTGGCCGTCCAGCCCTGGGAAGGGACAAAGGGAGGGGCCCTGCCCGAGGCAGGCCTGCCTCTGGGGGTGGGGGAGGGGGAGGGCGGGGCACCTGCATGCAGTGGTAGTGGGTGCTCTTCCCGTTGAGGTGGCAGCCGTGGTAGTAGACGCTGCAATCGTCCAGGGGGCTGAAGCGCATGAAGCCGTGCTGCAGGGAGTTGTCCCGCTTCTTGTGCATGTTGTAGTGCCGGATCACGTCCTGCTTGCTCGTGAACCTCTGCCGGGAGAGGGCCTGGTGGGCAGGAGGCTGGGCCTGGCCCCAGGGCCCGCCGGTCTCCTTACAAATCATCCTGTTGGGTCGAGGCAGCCCAGACTGCCCCAAGGCCAGCACCCTGGACTTTGGAGGGAACAGTTCCAAAGGTTCCAGAGCCACAGACCCTTCCCTGACCTCCCCGTCGTCTCCCCGTCAGCAGGCCCAGAAGCAGAGAAGATAAATCGGGCCAGGCCTCTCAGGGAGGAGCTCTGATAGGTGACACCTCGTTCCGTCTACTGCCGCCTGTGGGCTCTGCCCAGCTGGGCTCCCTGGGGAGGCAGAGGCAGTGGCCTCATGCAGAACACCCACACCCCCCTCCCGCCTCTCGCTCACCTGCTCTGCACCTGCCGGAGGGTGGCTTTGAACGTAAGGGCCGATCTGCCTGAACCTCAACACAACCATCTATAAAATGGGGCAGTGAGACCAGCCTCTTAAGGACACTGGGAAGACTCGATTAGATAAGGTAGAAGCCCGTGGGCAGCGATCTGGGAACAAGAGCAGGCTGGGAGCTTTTCTGGGCTCTCTGCCTGCCCCAGTCAAATGCAGGTGGCCCAAGCAGAACCGAGTAACCTCGTCCTGCTTTCAAGACGCCCCTCCACTGCTGTGCCAGCCCGCAGGAGCAGGACTGGTGCCCGTGGGACATACCTGGTAGTTGCACTCGGGGTCGAGGCAGTGGTAGTGCTCGCGGTACTGGTAGGCGCAGTGGATGTGGCCACAGTGCTGACTGCCTGAGAACCTGCAGGGAAGAAGGGGTGGGCTCAGGCCTCTCTGGATACCAGCTCCAGGGCCCTCGGCCTGAGCGGCTGAGCAGAGTCCGTGCCCCTGATCCAGGGAACTGCTGTTGCGGTTCAGGGGCCCTGGGTGGACATGTGGAGGGGCAGAGGTGGTCTGCTGGGGTGAAGGAGCAGAGGCTGAGAAGGCTAGGGCGAGTGACGGGGCCGCTGGGAATCCCAGACCCACTGAGCTGCAGAGCCAGCCTTATCTGCCCCGGGAGGGAGTGCCAGGTGGGGCACAGAGGCCTGGCACCAAGATGGGAGGAGGAATTTAGGCCAAGCCAGAAGCCAGAGCAGGGTCAGGGGAAGAGCCCTGGGGTGGGATGGGATGGGATGCTGAAGGCATGAGCCCCCAAGGTGGCCCAGCTGCCGTTTCTGCAGGTGCTGCCCGCCCACCCCTGACTCAGTGCTGGGCCAGGTGCTGGGGACTCCAGCTGCGCCAGCCCAGGGCTCTGTTGCTAAGAGGTGTTAAAGGGCTCTCTCTGTTCTGGGCTTTCCTGACACTTGAAACAGTCCAAGAGTTATGAATTTTTAAAGCGCAGCATCTGTTTGGCTTCCCGTGGCAGGGAGCGCGCTCTCCGGCCAACTCTGCAGCCAGGAGCCCCATGCTGCCTGGCCACCACCTGCCCTCCCAGAGTACCCCAGGCCTTCTCCAGGCCCCAATGCTGCCAGGGCGGGGGTCTCACAGCCTGGACGATGGCCACCGGGGACAGCGCCCCGTGACAACTGTGGACAAGGTGGTGGGCTCAGCCCGCCTGCCCCACTGTGCTGCGCGTGGTGTGGGGCTGCGGGAGGGAAGCCCCTCATGAGGGGAGAACCTCTTGCAAATAAATATTGAAGCTGCCAAAAGGGCCATCTGCTGAGGCACTAATAATAATGGTAATAATAATAATAAAGAGAGCAGAGCAAAGCTGAAAAGACAGGGAGGGACAGGGGAGGGAGACACAGAGCGACAGCAAAAACTATGGGGGATCAACAGAAGGACGGCTGCCAGGGCACAGCCCCGGCCTCGCGCTGCATCCCCAGGGGCTGGGTGCCGGGGGGCCTGAGTGGGGTGGGTGGGGGAACCTGAAGGTTCGTCACCTGCCAATCCCACTGCCTTAAGGATGTAAAGGGGCAGGTCTGGAGTCAGGTGGTAAGGGGAAGCACACTGAGGCCACCTGCCCACATCTCTTCTCATCCCCAACCGTTCCACAGGGGCCTGCAACCCCGCCTGCCACCCCCCCCACCCGGCCCCAAGTGGAGCCTTTTTAAAAAATGTTTAAAAATTTATTTATTTATTTATTCATTTATTGAATTTATTTATTTTTTGCTGTGTTGGGTCTTCGTTGCTGCACACGGGCTTTCTCTAGTTGTGGTGAGCGGGGGCTACTCTGTTGTGGTGCGCGGGCTTCTCATTGCGGTGGCTTCTCTTGTTGCGGAGCACGGGCTCTAGAGTGCAGGCTCAGTAGTTGTGGCGCGTGGGCTTAGTTGCTCCGCGGCATGTGGGATCTTCCAGGACCAGGGCTTGAACCCTTGCCCCCTGCATTGGCGGGCGGATTCTTAACCACTGCGCCACCAGGGAAGCCCACAGTGAGCTGTGGAGGGGGGGACCTGCACTCACCTGTGGCCAGGCCCTGCCTTAGGGCCCTTTCAGGTACCCCAGTCCTGCCTGGGGTACAAGCTGCTTAAGGGCATGTGGCCTGGACCACATCAAGGGGGCGGGGGCTCTGAGACGGGGCAGAGGGCAGGCCTGGGGAGGGTTTGGAAGCAGGAATGCATGGGGGCGGGGAGGCAGCAGGCACCTTGGTACTAGTGGTCACATGGACGTATGGTCCCATGGTCCCCAGGCATTCCTGCCCCCACCCACCTTCTCTCCATGGCAGTCTCCTCCCCAGGGGCCTACCTGGCAATATATTTCTGGTAAATGTTTACATCTTCAGTGACAGCTGGTTTATCTGTGGGCAATCCGTTCCTGGTGAGAGACACACAGGGCACAGCTGATTAGCAGACGAGGTGGCCTCACGCCCCAAGAGCGTCTGGGGGCAGCTCCCTGCCCTGGGGCCCTGGCCCTTCTCTGCTCACTGTGTAGTGTTCTGGGCGCTTAGGGTGGGACTGGAAAAGTCCTTAGGCAGAAAACTAGCACAGGTTCAATTAGCCCACCTTTGGCAAGGGCTGGGCCGTCTTCAGCTGGCAGGGCTGGAGGGCCCTACCTTGGGCGTGGATCTGACCTAGAGTCCAACAGCATAGGAAGCCTGGGAAGCTGGGGCCTGGCCGCCTTGCACACAGAGAGTCAGGATGCTGCTGGCTGAAGAGGGGTACCAGGTACCACGGGGGAGGGCGCCAGGGGAAAGTGCAGGAACAGCACCAAGCAAGTGTGGCTGGGTGGTCGGAAAGGCCTCCCCGACGCCGAGGGCAGCTCCCTAGATCTACTCCCAGGTTTCTGGACCCGCCTCCAGGAGGGATGGCTGAGGGGAAGGGTCTCACTCAGCCCCCCACATTGATCCATCAGTTATTTTGCCATGGTCTAGGGCTTTGCGCTGGGTGTGCCCACCCCACCCCAGCCTCCTACCTTCTCTCGCTGCCTTCCCCATGGCGCAGGCTCTGAGCCTGGGAGCCCTGGCCACCAGCCTGGAACCCAGAAACCCCAGCCCAGAGTAGGGCTTTCCCAGCCAACCATAAGCCGGAAACTGGCCCTCACGGTGGCAGGCAGAGAAAGCCTGTCATGGGCACATGGGGGTTACAGTAGCCTGTGGCATGTGTGTTAGCAGATGAGCACGTGCACAGAAGTACAGGCAGACCCTGGAGATACTGCAGGTTCACTTCCAGACCACCGCCATAAAGTGAATATCGCAATAAAGCGAGTCACGCGAATTTTTTTTGGTTTCCCAGAGCATAGAAAAGTTACGTTTACACTACACTGTAGTCTGTTAAGTGTGTAATAGCATTATGTCTGAAAAAGCAATGCATATGCCTTAAATAAAAAACGCTTTATTGCTAAAAACTGCTGACCGTCATCCGACAGTGCAGGGTTGCCACAAACCTTCAATCTGTAAAAATACGCAATATCTTCGAAGCGCAATAAAACAAGGTGTGCCTGTACCCGCTGTGAGAGCGTGTGTGCGCACAGCAAGAGGTATAGTGTGCGGGTGCATGAACTGAGCCTGAGCGATTATGTAGGCAGAGGAGCGTGTGCGCGTGTGTGTGTGCGTGCACGCGTGTGCGGAAGCATGTGTGTGAGAATCTGGGTGCACGGTGGATGTGCATAAGGTGTGGGTGTGTGTGTCCATAAGTGTGAGCTTCGGAGGCAGGAAGTGGGCCTCCGGGCCACTCCAGTCCCGGGTGCAGGGCTGGCAGTGAGGGTGGTGCACGCCTTACTTGACAGTGGAGACGGTCCCCGTGGTGATGGAGTCTGTTTTGGAGAAGGTTGACTTCAGGTACTCGGGAGTGTTGAAAGGCAGGGAGGCAGGTGGCTCAGGGCCTGGCCCGGGGGCACTGGGAGCAGTGGGCACGCTGGCGAGGGGTGCAGGAGCCAGGCTGGGGGTGGGCGGAACCTTGGCGGGGCCCGGCTTCTGGATGGCCCGGACGTCGTACTTGGAGGGGCGCCCCACCTTGCCCGTCTTGAAGGCGATGGCCCCTCCCATGTCGGGGCTGCCCTCCCCGGGTTTGAAGAGGTGCAGGTACTTGACGTTCTCCAGGTCGTACTTAGACGGCTTCTTGTAGGCGCTCCCGTTCTGGGGCCGCAGGTTCTCACCCGTCTTCAGTTTCTGGATGAAGAAGTCGTACTTGGAGGCACGGGCCACCAGGCCCTGCATGGGGACACTGCTGTGTGAGGGCAGGGGCAGGATGGTGGCCTTGGTCTCCAGGTGCGCGGTGCTACTGGGCAGCCGCAGGCCAGGCAGGGAGCCCAGGGCCTCCTTGCTGGCCCGCCCCTCGGCTGTGGTACCGTGGGCCGGCCAGGACAGCTGCTCGCCGGCCTTGAGCTTGCGGATGTACTCCTCATACTTGGAGAACCGCACCCGCTTGCTGAGGGCGTCCTCGGAGGCGGGCAGCGCGGAGGAGGTGGCCGCCTCTGGCGTGGAGCCCGCATGCAGCTTCTCGAAGCTGATCTTCCCGGCCAGCTCGTCCCTCGTGTTCTGGTCATCATAGCCAAACATGCCAAGGAACTCGGTCATGGTGGAGGCCGCGTAGTCCCGCAGCGAGGAGGCCTCTCCTATGGCAGGGAGGAGAGGGGCCGTCACCTCTGGGAGGGAGCAGGGTAGCCCAGGGACAGGACCCGCCCCCCTCCCCACCGCCGCCCTGCCCACAGAGGGAGGGGGCCGGCCTGGGGAAGGGTGGAGCGGGACATGATCTATGGACATTTGGCTCACTTGTTAGGTTTTACGACTCTTAAATTAATTTGTTTAAAAAAAAAGTAATTAATACTGGGGTAAAATAAAACGAGTTCATCAATGCCAGGAAAATCAATTTCCTAAATGTTCTGGCCGATGGCTTTTCAGTACATTAAACAAAGTTTCATAAATGTCTCCGCTCTCCTGCCTTGGCCTAATATGAAGGAGAAGTCATTTTACTGGAAGTAAGGCCAGATCCCAACCTGCCTCCCAGGGTGGGGGTGGGAATGGGGGCTGGGGACAGGTAGGGCTGTGAGCCAGGGGCTGGGCAGTCAGGAGGGACCCCAGGGGCTGACGGAGCCACTGGGGATGGGGTCGGGGTAGGCCTGGCTGAGCCTGCCTGGAGGACCCTCCCTGGCCCCCACAAATGGACACACAGGCCCCTTATCCCTGGGAGGATGAGAGGCTCGCCCCAAGCCTCCTCAGGACCTGTCCTCTTGGTCCTTCCCGGCCCCCCAGGCTGCTGATGGCCCCAGACAACAGGGCCGACGGGCAGAGAGCCTGCGGATGTGTTCACTCAGACTCCCTCAGGGCCCGCCCACCCCAGCCAAGACTTATGACGTAGAGAGTCCTTCAAACCTCCCTGCCACCTTCTGGTCACCTGTGCTCACGCACGAGGGTGGGCCACCGAGGAGAGTCAAGGCCGTAGAGGCAGTGGCTGAGTCTGGCCCATCTATCGCCCCACTGTGCCCACAGTGGGGCACACGGAGAATCCCCCGAAGCAACCTCCCCACAGGGACATGCACGCACGCGTGCACACTCAAGCTCGCAGCCCTAGCGACCTTCCCCGCCCACACACACACACGTGCACACAAACCACTCCGAACTCCACAGTCAGCTCCCCAAGAGGAGTCTCGGGATGGCAGGGGCAAGACGGCCCTGTTCTGCCTGGCGCTGTTCACTGGAGATGAACTCCTTCCTCCACAATAGGCCTGCGACTCCCCAGCACACGCATTCCTGCACAGAACACTCGCTGAACACCGACTATGTGCTACCCCCGGAATCAGAAGTGGGTGCACACAGGGGGGTGGGACTCACCTGGGCCCCAGGGCACATGCGTGTTCTCGCCACTCATGTCTGAGCCTGCACACCCAGGCACACAGAGCGGCAGGACCCCAGGCTGGGGAAGGCGTGGCCGAAGCAGGGGTGGGAGGACCAGGACCCAGCAGGGCAGCCGAGGAGGGCTTTCCTCCCAACCACACCTGGAAGTGCTCTGAGAGCGGGGCTGGGCTCTGGCACAAGAGAGAAGCTAGCAGCATGTAGAAAGAGCCTCTGAGCTCCTGGGAGGACAGGCAGGAGGGTAGTCCTGCGGGGACCGGGACGCGCCAGGTGCGGAGACAGGACAGTCATGGGCAGCACCTGGCACACAAGGTGGGCAGAGCGACTCAAGGAACCGACGGACAGCTGTTCCTCTGGGCGGGGTGGCCGGTGGGCTGCTGTCCTGACCTCAAGCTACTTGGGGCTGGGGACCCAGTCTGGGAGGAGTGGGCCCTGGCTGCTAGATTCAGTGGCTCAGGGACCGGGGAAAGGGGCTAAAAATAGCTGGAGGCAGCTGAGCCCTCACTATATATGGCAGAGAAACAGAAGGCTCTGAAGGGCAGGCGGCTTAGAGCAGGGAGGGGGCCAGGCAGGGGTCCCAGGGGCAGCCCAGAGGCCTGCATTCCCAAGCCCATGGTGGGCAGCCTGGGCTCCGGCTGCCTGGCTCCAGTGCCCGGGCTGAGCAGGCCGCCCTGGGTGTCACCCTGCAGTCCCACTGGGCCTCAAACCCGAGGGGCGAGGCCTGCAGCCACGAGGCCACTGGCAGGTCTAGCCCTGCCTCCTGCCATCCTAGCTCTCTGCTCCCCCGGGAGGTGCTGGGGCGCTGAAGGGACAGTGGCCCTTGTCCCTGTCCCTCCCCTCTCCTCAGGCCCAGCGCAATCACCTTGCGTCTGGGAACGGCAAGGGCTTTTCCTATCAGAGGAAACTGAAGGTCACACTTTTCCTCATTGATCTTGCAATGTTTGTTAATTACTCTGTCACTGATGTGGCGAAGGATAATTAAACAGCTCTGTTTATATCTTATATGCATAATTATGTGGCTGCGCAGGGCTCCCCGCGTGGGGAGGAGATGCGCCCCTCGCTTCAGGGGAAGGGGATCGGGAAGCGGGCAGGGAAGGCTCGGGACACCAGGCACAGCCTGGGAATGAGGCTGGGGAGCTGAAAAAAGACCCCAGGCCCAGAGTTCCCGTCCTAGCAGAGACACCCTCCCTCCCCAGAGCAGAAGGAGCTCCTCATCTAAGGCCAAGCAGACACCAGAAAGGCCAGCTCTTAGCCATCTCGTGGGAGAGACGCCAGCCAGGGGACTGCGTCTGGGGCAGGTGGGTGTAACGGGATGTGCCGGCTGGGTGTCGCTCCCCACATGCACGTCCAGGTACTGCGCCCCCCAAGAGGCTCCTCCCTATGCAGGTGCGTGTGGACAGTCGTCTACCCACACGCCGTCCGTCCATCCATCCCTCCATCCATCCGTCAACCTGTCCACCAGTCCATCCGTCCATCCACTGCTTCCTGAAGACCCACTGTGTGTTCGGCAGCCCACCCCAGCCCGGCTCACACGTCTGGGAAGCTGCCTTCTCAGGCCCTTCCCTCCTCACCCCTGCTGCCCCTGAGGGAAGAGGGCACGCTCTGTGGACACACACGCCACTCCTTCCCCGCCGGGCCGCCCTCCTCGTGGGGTTATGTCCCGTCCGGGGCTTAGACACCCACCTGAAGCCTGCTTGGCACTGGGGCCACTATCATCCTTGGAGGCTGCCCCGTCCGAGTCCTTCTCCTCCACGACGCCGCCATCCTTGGGGGGCTCCTCGCCGTGGTCTTCCTCGTCGCTGCAGCCCTGGGGCTGCACCATGTAGACGCCCTCGGGTGGCAGCTCCAGACCCTCCCGGGCAGTCCGCCCCAGCACGGGAGTGGGTGCCGGCTCCTCGCTGTATTCCCCGTTCACCCACTTCTCGATCACCGCCCGCCTCTTGTCCTCTTCGCTGCGGGGGGCCCGGGCCACCCCCGCCTCAGGGCCACTGCGCACTTTGTCCCGGGGCCGCAGTGGGCTGTCCTCGGCCTCCGCTCCCTTCTCCACCACCACCTGGCGGCTCAGCTTGGCGCAGATGGCGTTGAGCTTCAGGCCGCCTTTGCGTTTGGCCGCCATCGCGGGCTTGCCTGCAGGTGGGTCGGGGCACCGGGTGCCTTCAGCTGCAGGGATGGAGGAGAAGGGTCAGAGGCGTGTGTGCCAGGCCTGGTCACCCACCTCGACAGCCGGGGCGGATGCCCTGCCCCCGCATCCCCCAAGCCAGAGGTCTCTCTCTCCCCAGTGACAGTTCCACCGCCCCGTCCCAAGGCCAGGGTGTGTTTGTCCCCTCACTAGACCGTGAGCTCTATCCTCAGAGCCTGGCGCATACTAGGGGGTTCAGGAATATTCTGTAAACGAGCAAACGAATGAATGAACGAATGACTCTTTAAACGCAAGGGGCAGTCTTCTTCCCAGCACCTGGCTTCTGGAAGCATTTCCTCCCCTTGTTTGGCCCCAGGAGGCAGGACAGACATGCAACAGGACCTGGCTCCGCCTTCTCCGCCTCGGCCAGCTCCTGCTGCCCTGGAAGGCCTGGCTGGTCCCACGAGGCCCACTTTCCAGCCCTGAGAAGCTGGGACAGGTTGGGATTCCTCAGAACCCCAGCAGGAAGCCCAGAGGCTGCAGTTACGGGGCCTAATCCCTCAACACGACAGCCCAACGCAACTGGCCGGGAACTGTTAACTAGGCTGCCCCAGCGCTAGCCACCTCCCTCACGGCTGCTGAGCGGGGGCGCCCAGGGTCCTGGGGGGTAAATGGCAAGACCGCTAACCATACAGCCTGGGACCCGCCACAAAGGCCAACAGAAGTGGACACACCTCCACCTGTTTATTTGTATATCCTGTCTGTCCACCCATCCACGCAGTGAGCTCCTACTGTGCGCCAGACCCCGAGGGGGTACCAGGGGCGGGCGGCAGCCATGGCAGACAGTCATGGCTTACACCCCCTCTGTGCACAGGGAGCCCCACTGAATGCTCCCAAGGCAGGGCTCCTCCGTGCGGCCCTCAATAGAGGGTGGGCATGGCCGAGTCTCCACACAGGTCAGAAGGCTGAGCAAGGGGACTCTGCTCCCAGATCCATGGTCAGAAGGGGCTTCACTATAAAGGATCGAGACCCTAAAAACCCACACGCCTGGAACGCACTGAGAGGCTTACTCAGACGGGGACGGCCACGCCTGTGCCAGGACCTCATCTACAAGCAGACTTGGCTTGTACACACAGATGGCTGCCCCCCGATACGGACGATGCCCAGCTGCCCCAGACCCTTGACTCGAAGCCAGCTGCCCAGGGATCCCAGCCCAGCCCAGCCCAGCTCCCCCAGTCCTGCAGCCCTGGCTCTGCCGGGCCCCACCCTCACCCCTAGCTGGATGCCCACTCTACCCACGTTTGTCCGCATCTCCAAGTCTGTGCTGCCCACACCCAAAACGCCAAGCATCATCATGGGTTCCTTCTCACAGCTCAGCGATGGGGCCCCTCATCGTGCCATCCCACCCGGCCTCAGGGCCAGCCGCCAGGTTCCGTGACACCGAGTTTCCGCCAGCAGGCCTATGGGGAGCTGGCCTCACCTGGCCCCCTTTGTCCCCGGCCCTGGTGGAGAAGGGAAGGGTGGGAGTGGGGAGCCTGCTCTATTTTTACCGGGAGGTAAGTAGCCAAGTGTGTATGGCAGACGGCAAATGAATCTATAAATATTTATCCCAAGGAAGAGGGAAGCAGAAGCTCCCAGGGCTGCACTTGCTGCTGGTGACACCCCCTCCCTGGGCCCCCACCCATCCTGGAGCCTCCTGGCACTTGGGCCCACCCAGCCCCGCCCACCCGCTCCTGATCTCGGCTGTGTGCCTGCCTCAGTCCCTCACGGGCCCCCGCCAGCTGCGATGCAGCTGTGCACCCAGGGCCCACCCCCCGCCCGCAGGCCCCTTTGCTCCGCCCATGCCCCCTACACCTGCCCTCCAGCTGCTGCTCTGCCCCAGCCCACCTGCCTTCCAGATGTTGCCCTCCCTCTGACTCTACTGCTGGTCCCAGGGGTGGCGGTGGAGAAGGGGTGTGGGCCTGGGGTGCAGGGCAGGAGGCAGAAGCAGGCCTTACTCCAAAGTGCAGATGCGTGTGAGTCTGGGGCTGCGAGCTGGGGTGTGTGTGTAAGAGCTGAGGTCCAAGGTGCCTGCCCGCCCGTCTTCCGGCCCACCCTTGGGGCCGTCTCCCCTCCCCCTCCATCAGGGCCCTGGGACCTGCAGACTACCCCCCTCGTGGTCTGACCCCAGGCTCCCGTCCATGTAAACATTCCCTTGACTTTCTTCCCTAAAATATAAACGCCGTGGCCAGGCCTCAATGGGAGGAAGCCATCCGTCCCCGGCCCTGTCACTGCCCCTTTCATCTCCTTCCCGCCACCAGCCTGCCCGCTGCTCTATTTACACTGGACACTTCCTCTGGGAACAATACTGCCCAGGAGGCAGGCTTGGGCCGGAGGGTGGGAAGGCGCGGGGGCTGCCGTACTGCTCACCCAGGGCCGGGCTCCAGAGAGGAGGCGAGGGGCGGGGCGGCTGCAGGGATCCCAGCCAGGCCTGGGGAGAGGAGTGGGTCAGTATCGGCACGCAGGCAGCCAGCCCAGGGCTCCCCCAGCCTCCTGCCTTGGGCCCCAGTGATGCCGGGTGGGCCAGGGCGAGCCCTGGGAGGTGGCACAGCACCACGGTATGGCCTGGCTTTTGGGGTCAGACAGTCGTGAGTTCACGGCCTGGCTCCGGCCCCTCGCTAGCCCTGGGCCCTGGTCGAGCTTTCTCCCCGTGAAAAGGGCTGCAGGACTGTAAGATGAGAGAGGGTGCTTGTCTGTGCCAAGCACAGGGCCTGACAGTCAAGGACCTGGGGAAAGGCAGCTGAGCCCTGGGAGGGGACAAACAGGCAAGTGCGGTGCCACATCTGGGCACGAGACCCCTAGACCAGGAAACCACACCTGGCCCAGAAGAGGCGGAGGGGACAGGAGAGGCTGGAGGGCTGGGCCGCGGGCAGGCTGCCTACTCAGCAACAAGTGGCCCCTCGCCGGCTCCCACAGTCTGAGCCTCCCCTCCCAGGGCTCCAAACGCAACAAGCCCCCAGCAGGCAGGCAGCTCTGTCTCCAAGCTGAGTGGGTCCTGCTCAGGGTGGAGAAAGGGAGGGGCGACAACTGGACTGTCCCTGCACCTGTTGGACGCTAGCTCACGACCTCTCACTATGATCCCGTGAGGCAGGTACTGTCGTCGTCCCATTTGACAGAGGAGGAGACTGATCCTGGAGCCGTGAAGACACTCCAGAGCCCGAGCTCATGAAGGTCAGGGCACAGCAAGGTGCGGGGCCGCCACCATGTCCCCACAAAGGCTCCAGGAAGTCCCAGGCCTCCCTGCCCACCTCCTCCTCACCCTCACTCCCGGTTCCCATAACACGTAGCCCCCTAAAGTGTTAACTGTGATGGGTAAAATGGTGCAGCAGATTGCTACAATAAATAATTTACTGATATTTATAAATATGTAAATGAGCCAGCTTCAGAAATCGAATGAAGGGAGGGCCTCGGGAGAAGGGCCGCTATGGCAGGAATCTCATCACTCCCTCCAAAGGCTGGGGAAGGCCAGGGCTCCTGCCAGTTCCGAGGGGGGGGGCGCTCCTCTAGTGCACCTGGGCCCCTCATCCCTGATCCCTGGGGACTACGGGGGTGGCTGGAACGGCCACTTCCTCGCCTGGTCAGGGCCAGGTCCTCCCCTGCCCTGGGCAGCCCAGGCTCAAGGGGACCAGAGGCTCCAGTGCCCACTGCCCATGGCTGGGTACCTCAGAGTCACTTGTCCTGCCTTGGGGGTGGGGGTTAGTCCCCAGGGGCTGGGCAGGCCTGGCAGCCCCTCCCCACCAGTGAGTAATGTGTTTTGGGGCCGGGCGGACTGTCAGCTACCAGGCTCCGGGTGCTTTATGGGCTCTGCCTGGTGGCTCTGAACTCCCTGGTAGGAAATAAAGTTCTCCCTGCGTGTCCCTTCTAAACATTTCACTCAGTGGAAACGGTGTTTAAGAAAAATGAGGACATATTTCTTCCTAAGGATGCAGTGTCCCCTTTGGGCAGCCTAATACCCGCTGTATATCAAGAAGTGGTGAGGCAGGGGCCAGGCACCCGTCCCCTCGGGTTGGGGTGGTCTGGGCCCTCCTGCCTGCTGCCAGGCGGCTCGGGGGCCGTGGGCACCGCTGGGTCACTCTGGTGGCCGCCCTGGCCCACACTGCCTAGAGCAACATGGCAGCTGGCACCCTCTGAGCCAGCTATTTAAAGTTGCCCAGTGCTGGGCAACTCAGAGCATCGCCTCAGTGGTCCCCCAGCATCCCCGTACGGCCGCTGTCCTATCCCTGTTTCCGGGTGAGAAAGCGGAGCTCACAGAGGTTGTCAACAGTCACGGTCACCCAGAGAGTGTGCCAGAGCCGGACTCCCGCTGGGCTCCGATGTCTCACCATCTGAGACCCCACACATACCTCCCACAGCCTCCCAGCGAGGGTGGCAGCAATGTTGGAGCTTCCCTGCAGCCCCTAAGAACTTGAACCTGACAGGCCACAAGCCCCAGTGCTGGGGTGCTGCGCCTATGTTCAGGCTCTGGGCTGAATTCTGAGGATATGAAACGAGCAGGCGGACTGTCCCGGCTCCTGCCATGACGGACTGTTCAGTTTAGACGAGGGGGCAGACGTTCAAGTCATTACAAGCGTGATCACTGTGGGGAAAAGCCTCGGTGCCACGGGAGCAGCGAGTCTGGGAAGCAAGGAAGGGTTCCTAGAGACATCTGCTCCGGCCCTGCTCCCCACGAGCTCCCTCAGGGCCCCCCTCCCCCTCCACACAGCCCATCTCCATCTTAACAGCTCCCACCCCATCTCCCCAGCCAGGACCTGTCCCCGAGGAGAAGGGTGTCCTTCCCTCTTGGGCCCGATCCCATGCCTGGTTTTTGCAGGTGGGAGGAGTGGCCACTGCCCCTCAGGGCTCTCAGCTGGGTCCCCTGGTCCCCAACAGCTCCAAGTCAGGAAGCGGGGGGCCCAGCCGCTGGGGGCCCTCCTCGCCCCACTTTGTTTATTTATTTATTATGATTTTTTAGTCCAGTTAAAAGGTTTACTATCCAGACGCGTCTAAGTGGCCTCACTTAGCGTAAGTAACTCTATAAATCAGAGGAACTGTTAGCATCCACCGCACAGGCTGGCCATCAATCTCCCCCAGGTCACAGCCAAACAGGAAGGGGAGAAAAGAAGAGTTACCGCCCCGGGGAGATTTAAAACACACACACACGCACACGCACACACAGACCGTGCGCACGCACACACGCTCGGGCGTCTCTGTATTTGTACGATCATATTATACTCACACGTGCACACGAAGAGCGGCCCGGAAACCGGCTGTGCTGTGTGTGTCATGATAACAACGCACAAATCTGGCTCCTGCAGCCTGAAGGGGACACAGCCTGAGGGAGGGGTGAACCCCCGGGGCCGGGCTCTCCGTGCCTGAGCAGCCCTGCCCAGGCAAGCAGCTCTGGAGGGCGGCGAGGGGGCTCTGCAGGGTCCCCTCCCCTTCTGTGGCCCCTGCCTCTGCCAAACCCCAAGGGACCAGGCTTTCCCCTTCTGTGCGCCGGGGGCAGGGAGGTGGAGCCCAAGGACGGGGCAGGGAGGCTGTCAGCTGCAGGCCGCTGACAGGTCCTCGCCCGCCGTGCCCAAGGCTGGGCGCACCCCAGACACACAGCACAGGACTCCAGTGGGGCAGCGCCGTCCAGAGGAGCACCCGGCTGTGTGCAGAGCCCTGGAGGTGCCCAGGCAAGGCGACCTTTCCGCAGCGGCCTCAGGAATGCCTCACCTTCTCTTCGAGTGGGTATGGCTGGAGACACAGAGCTTGGACACAGGCTCTCACCCCGTCCCCAGAGAGGCCCTGGTCCTAGAAGGCCCCACTAGGAACTGGGGTGGAGAGGCCACTCCTGGGTGCCCCTCGGCCTCTCCTGGCATCCCCCTGGGGGTCCCCAAGGCCAGGCCAGGCAGCCCGAGGGTGGCAGACCTGCCCAGGCCCACCTCCTCTCCTGCCTCGCCCCGAGGCCTCCCCGGCTCACCCGCCCGCCTGCCCACTGCATCTCCCCATGAACTCTATTTCTCTTTCCTCTCTGAAAACAACTGAGCTGTAAATACTGTTTAACCTTCTCCCCCCCCTCCCCCCCACCCCCTCCCCTCCGCACTATAAAAACACAAATATGCCATAACTCAGCCGGCCGGCCGCCCAGCCTCCAACATGCCCTGCGCCCGGGCCTCTCAGGAAGGTCATTACAAACGACTTTCCGATTCACTGCTCCTGAAATAATTTTGTGTATTAAAACCTGAATCTGCACTTTCTGGGGCCGAAAGCCTCGCTTAATTATGGCGGGTGTCCTTGGGACGGACAGTGATCCTTCACTCGCCAGCCGCGCTCCAGCCCTCCGCCCGCCAGCCCGCCCCCCTCCCTGGGCCCAATCTGTTTTCAAAGTGTGTCTGTCCTTTATTAAATTGTTTTCTTTTCCACATTATCAGTTGCCATGGAGACCTCATCTCTCGGATTATTTGAATTTCATTATATCTATTGATTTGGGAGCATTTCATCTTTTTTATTGTTTTTCTGTCAATTTTCAAAACGAATAACCATCTAATTTGCGTCAGTGCTGATTATGTTTGTCCCTCAATAGAGGTCGGCAGCTGCGCTGGGGAAACAAATCAATGAAAAACCATCATAAAACTCCCCACTCCAGTCTCCAGGATGTGTGGGTGACATTCCACGCCTGCGAGAGACACACTCATCAGCTCCAAGTTCGGCTACGGTGGCGGCAGCTCCGCTCCACGTCCGCCTCCTCTGGCCTTAATATTTAATTCCGCGATTTGGGCCATTATTAGTGGTGCTTTTATTAGTGCGTGTGCATGTGAGTGTTCGGTGGTGGGCTGGCTGTTTCACTAATTTGTGGGTGAGGCAGGGAAACCCCGGAGGAGGGCAGGGCGGACGGTGTTGGGGGTGTAGTGGGAAGCGGAGGAAAGAGGGGACACCCTGGGGAGCGGATGGGGCGCGGGACCGAGAGGTCCGCAATGAGGGGCTGGAAAAGGGGGGACACAGCAGGGAGACCGAGCGAAGGGGAGGAAAAGAGGGAATTCAGATTGCTCACTTTGTTGGTTTTTTTTTAAATAATTTATGCAATTTTAAGCATTTATGTATAAATTTTTTAATAAGCCACCCTGGAGCAGGATGGCCATTAACATCCCAACGTCCTTCTGTCCAATGGGCTGGCGGAGAGGATCAATTTCTGAGAGTACTTTCCCTTTTTTATGACATGATAAAATGCTTTTAAAGCAACTTACACAAATACGGAAAATTTTTTTTCTTTTTTCCCCCGTCCCCTCTCCCATCCCCTAACAGCCTTCTTATCCACCAGGGAGGGGGGTGTGCGCGCACGCACACTTGTGCTCGCGCTCTCTCTCTTTCGGGGGAGGGGGCTGGAGGGGAGGCTGGCCGGCAGACAGCCCCAGTTCTAACTGGAACTGGCCGCCTGTCCTTCTAACAAGGGCATAAACTTTCATTACCCATGCACGCAGTCAAAGACAATTTAGGGAAACGCGCTGCTCGGAAAAGGAAAACCTCAGCGATTCGTGGCCCACGCTGCCGCTGCCATCTGGGGGGCTGCTGCCGTCTCCAGCGTGAGGGAGCGGGACCCTGAACCTCTGGCCCTGCCCGGAAGGAGGCGCGGAGGGGCCCTCGTGGGATGCAGCCAAAGAAGGAGAGGAGGGACCAGACGGAGCCCTGGGAGCACCCGGCCTTGGGCAGGGGCCAGGCCCCCTGGGTCGTGCTCTCCCCCGACACCCCTTCGCTAACCCCAGACAGGCGTGGGCCCTTGAGGGCAAGCACAGGACTCATCATTTCTGCCACCCAGTGCTGTCGCGGAGCAGAAGCTCAGCTCTGTGGATGGATGGTCAGACAGAGGGACCAAATGAAGATGAAGTAGGAAACTGGGCCCAGATGGCCTGGGGTCCGTGCAGGAGACCCACGGGTGCTGGGGAAAGGCTCCCTCTCCAGGGGTCACCTGCCTTGCAAGTGGGTCTGGGGCAGGAGTACCTCTGGGTGTAAAGGATCGGGGGCACCAGAGCGAGAGGGGGTGGCCTGGCCACCATCACCCCAACCCTGGACTCGAGCCCCTACCGCCCTGAGACGGAGCCAAGCCCTTGTGAGGAAGAGGGTCCGTGCCCAGACTTGGGGACAATCCTTATTTCCATGTCCCCTTCACCTCGTACACCCTCCTCCTGAGAGGGCTGGGGGGTAGGTGGAGGGGCCTGAGGGGTGAGCCCTGTCCCAGGGCTGAGGGGGATGGTCCTGGTTCCCAGGTGGGCCCTTCCCTGCCACTGCGGGACAGCGCCCGGCCCGCTGAGGCCACGCCTGGGCGGCTGGACTTTGGCAGCTTCCAAATAAGACAAACTGACATTAGGAACTTGGCCGCCCTCTAAAAAAACCTCCCACTTTAAGCCAGTCACATCCCTGCCCCGGACATCGGTGTGCTCACCTGAGATGCGGGGCTGTTGAAAGGAGGACACGGGGTGACATGTCTGGCCCAGAGCCGTGCAGCATGGTGCCTGCCACCATACTGGATGGGGACTGTGGACAGGGTCCCCGCCTCGGTAGCAGGAAGCGCTGGTCCAGCCCTGCACGGCCCTGCCTTCGTCCGGGGATCTGGGGACCCTCAGCATCCTCCTGCTTCCCCACCTGCCACAAAGCCCTACTTTCTCCTTGGGCCCTCCCACCCTGGAGCCCCCGAGCCTCTCTCACCCTGGAGCCACCCTGGAGCCTCTCCCCGAGCCTGAATGTGGGCAGCCCAGGTGTCCTAGACGCTCAGCGGCAGCAGCACGGGAGCACCCAGGTAAGGCCAGGCCACCCCCAGCCCTCGTGGGACGCAAGCGGAACAGAGCTGCGCCCACCCTCCTCCTCTTTAGTGCGCAGCCCCCCCCCCACAGCTGTCATTAAAATAACAAGTTTCTGTTACAATCTAAACATTCCCACATCGCATAAAGGGTTATATTACACCCGAGTCACTCCCGGCCCGTGTTTGCACAGAAAAGCTCACGGCAGGTCCCCCCTCCTGACGAAGTGACTTATTAAAGTTTAAACAGTAATTAACAGAACAATAAAAATAAAGGGATGTTTGGGGAGTCATAGCGCACACAGGGTTTTTGGCAGTGCCAGCAGTTTTTCAGTGCCCTGCGCTGGCAGCAAAATGCGACTGAGAAGCCAGGGGGCACGGAGGATCGGGCCAGCGTTGGGTCGGGGAGACTCCAGGCCTAGAGGGTGAGAAACAGAGGGCAGACGGGAAGGAGGGGATGAGGTCCGGGAAGCCCTGCTGGAGTCTGTACGGGGCCACCAGCCCCACTGGGATCCGGGGTAGCAGGGTGGGCACGGTGGAAGCAGGAGAGGAGGTCTGACACTGGCAGGAAGCCCGCCGAGCCAGGTTGCGGAGGCTCTGCGATGCCAGTGTCTAGCTTGGCCCCAGGCACTTTCTGGGAGCCCAGTGCCCTGGTCACATCCAGCCAACTCCGGCATGGACCTGACTGGGGGAGGCATTGGGTACCCAGGCACCATGGGCATCACTAGACCCTGTGGTTAATGGTTCCTGGGCCTGGACGCCAGCCACTCCGGGCTTCTCTCCCAGTGGGGCAAGTACCTCTCCCTGCTCCCGTGGCCGGGGCAGTGCAGTGTACACCCTTGAGAACTCTCCTCAAGCCACTGGCCCCTACTAATAAGCGTGAGTTGGGACTCAGGGGACAAGACTGCCCCTCTATCCTCTGGGAGGGGGAGAGCAGATGGCCCAACCAATGCTGGCCCACATCTGAAGGGGGGAAGCACCCGGCTCACTAGGTCAAGGTGGGTCCCACTGGTGGAGTCCTCCTTTGCAAAGGTCCACAGGGAGCCGAGCCCGGGGGGCTGGCCTAAGGCCAGGATGCCCTGCAACTAGCAGGCCAGGCCACTCATCCTTCGCCTCTCCTGTTCTCCCTGCACAAGTTCTTTTTTTTTCTTTCTTTTTTTTTTTTTTTGCGTTACGTGGGCCTCTCACTGTTGTGGCCTCTCCCGTTGCGGAGCCCAGGCTCCGGACGCGCAGGCTCAGCGGCCATGGCTCACGGGCCCAGCCGCTCCGCGGCATGTGGGATCCTCCCAGACCGGGGCACGAACCCGTGTCCCCTGCATCGGCAGGCGGACTCTCAACCACTGCGCCACCAGGGAAGCCCCCTGCACAAGTTCTACCCAGAGGCTCAGACACCTGGACTGGGTGTGGGGGGGTGGGGAGGGGTGGGGGGAGGCAGGGAGGAGCCTCGGGGAAAGGAGGGGCTCCACCTGGACGAGGCCAGTGCGCTCAGTACATTTCCCTCAAAGCCTTGGGGGCTAGAGAAGAAGGGACAGCAGGAATGCTTAGTGGCAAAACAATGCACGTGTTTTATCTCACGCCAGCCAGGTGATGGGCACCAAGGTACCGCCGGGCTGGCCTTAGACTTATCAGCTCCCCAAGCTGCCCTCTCACTTCTTCCTTCTCCCAGACTCCCTGGGCCCCAGCTGTCAGGCTACGTTGGTGGGGTGCTCTCCCAGGGCCGTCCTCTGACCTTGCAACCCAGAAGCCATGGCCAGCCTTGCTGCCCTCGCCTGTCCTTCCTCTCCAAGGAGAGCCTCTGTAAAATCAGTGTTCTCTCCTCACCACAGAACATTAGTTCCCAAAAGTGTTTTTTTAGTATAGCATCCCCAACTCAGGTTCTCCCAAGTAGGGCAGAGCAAAGGGTGTGACACAGGGACACCGCGAGGACTATGCCGGTGCCCTCCACCTTCCTCTTGGCCTTCTCCCATCTCTCTCAGTGCCAACCTGCCCGGGCCTGCCTGGGGATCCTAGTTCTGCCGTAGCCTCCCTCTACCCTGGTGCCTGCCGTTGGCAGCCTGGCCCAGTGTCAAGTCCAGAAGCCAGCCCCTGGCCCAGGCAAGCAGCCCCACCAGATCCCTGGCACAGGTCCCCCTGCTCTTTCCTCCACATCACAGCTGCAGGGGCTGACGTGAGCAGCTGCAAGCCACGCGTGGAGGTGAGACGCTGGGCTGAGGCCAGAGGCTCTCTCTAACCTTGTGTCTCCTAGGATTTGGTTCCTGGGCAGCTGGTGGGCACAGAGGGCAGGAACTCGCTTTGGCTGGGCCTCCATGGTGCCCGCCCATGCCACTGCCTCTCAGCAAGGCCCCTGCAGGCACAGCCGGCCAGGGGAGCACAAGGCCCCAAGGGCCTGGGATCTGGGCACAAACTTTGCTTCAAAGACGTAGAGAAGAGCCAGCAGCTTTCCTTCCCCTCTTTTCCAGGCAGAGGTCTTTGGGGCTCCACCCCCTGCCCCAAGATAAGGGACCCTTGGTGAGGGGAGGGTAGAGGGTCAGGCAGAGAGAGCTCAGGAAGGGGGCAGGCGACGCTTCCCAGGCACCAGCTGCTCTGCTCGGGAGCCAGGCTGCGAAGGAGAACGACAGGAGCTGCAACGCCCTCGCCAGAGGAGGCTGACTGAGCCACACGGCGCCCAAGGTTGGGGGGGTGGGCAGGGAAGGTGTGCTGGGGGTTGGGAGAAGGACTGGCGGAAGGCGGGGCCCCAAGGAGGGCAGGTGGGGACAGAGGCCTTCTAACTGGTATGCTCTAAGGTGGTCAAACTGGGAGCAGGTTGCTCATCCTAATCTGCTGTTTCCAGAACCCCCAACTTCTCCCCTACCCCCATGGCACGGCAAGGAGCTCTGGCTGGACAAGGAGCTCCTGCGGGTGGCAGCTGTCAGGGCGGTGGCTGTCCTAGATCCGTACAGAACTTTAGAACTGGAAGGGGTTTGAGGCCCGAGAGGTTGAGAGGCTTGTTGAAAGCCCAGGTCACTCACACGTCAGGACCAAGCAAATCCAGAGGCCCATTTCCTGACCTAGGCCCTGTCATGACCAGCAGATCAAATTGCTCCACGTCTGTGTCTTAAAAGGGAATTTTCTGTGACCTTGGAGGCCGCTCCAGGGCCCATCAGCCCCAAACACCCCATGGATTCCCTGCTGGCGAGGCCTCAAGCCCCACATTTGCCCACCTGGGCAAGGACCCCAAATGGTTCTGAACCAGCACCCCGAGGGTGCAGGGCCTGGGACTCAGGCTCCTCAACTCTCCCAGGGAAGCACAGGTGGCATCTGGCTCTATGACCTGGCTTACCCCCGGAAATGAGTAGGACACGTGCGGGGCTGACCATGTGGGAGGGAGAGCCTGGGCACATGGAAGGCGCTCCGGTGCTGGCGGGAGGGGCTTCCTCTTTCAGGGACTGAGACCCCCAGAGCTTGGGAGCTGTGCCCTGAAGGGAAGACAGGGCAAGCGCTATTCTGGGATTAGAGGAAGGGCCTGGGAGAGGCAGGCCCCGGGCAGGTAAGCACAGCCTCCAGGAGCCCCAGGAAAGAAGGCGGGGATGGCAGCAGGTGGCAGAGAGGTGCCATGGATGACACTGCTACCCCACCCTCCCTACAGCCCATCTCCACAATCCCCTTGCTGAGGCCAATGACGATGACATGAGGGGCCTAATTTAGGAGTATTTTTAAAACTGTGGCCCTGGTGGAGGGGTTTAGCAGTTGTCAGCCATCTGGAGTAAGGAATTACTGTCACCTCCCTGATCCTATAGTCCCTAAACCCAAAGCTGGCTACGGCTCAAGGGGGGAGGCAGCAGGTGGGTGGGGGACGGGGCCCATTCCAGGGCGGGGCTTCCCACAGGCCAGGAAGCACCTTCCCTCACCCTCAGAGGGGGCCTGAGCCCTGGCGAAGGGGGCCGGAGGGCCCCGTGTCCTCTGTGCTCACGCGGGCTCTCCCACCCGCTCACGCACGCTCACTCCCTGGGCCATGCCGGCTCGCGCAGGGGCCGTCAGGTAAATTAGATCTGAAAGCTGACAATTTCTGACCATATTTCCTTGATTATTTCAAACAAATGCACAGCAGCCGCTGTAAGGAGATTAAAGTGACATAAACGTCCCGAGTGGGAGGGGGGAGGGCAGAGGATTCAGGTCACCCCCATCCGTCCCCCGCCTGACAGACGCTATATCGCTATCCAATCCAATAAAAAATCCCCCCCTTTTGCTTTAATTAATTTTACAGCTAGCTTGCTTAATTACTTTCAATCAAAATCCTCCTGCCATCGCAAAATTAGAGATGGTTGAGCTCCATTAGCCTAAATTCTTCATTTCCATATAGAAAAGAGGCTGTCTGCATAGCCAGCCTGGGCCCCTGGCAGGACAGACGCCCATGTGCCCGCCCGCTGCCAGCCAGCCCACTCCTGGCTTCCGCTCCACGGCTATCTCTGGCCTGTGCATTTCCCCTCATTCTCCTCCATCCTTGCTCCTTGGGCTGAAAGAGGGTGAGGTCTAGAAGGGGTACACTCCCCCGCTGCCCCCAACTCTTCCCCTGATTCATGCAGGGACTGCAGAGCTGGGCTGGACTGCCAGAGTTGGGCTGCCCCTGGCAAAAGGAGGGACGATCCTGGGATCCTGCTACCCTGCTAAGGGGCCTCTGCTGCTCCCAACCCAGGGCAGACAGTTCTCCTGGGCTCTCTGCCTCATCCCTCCTCACGAGGCAGAGCTCCCAGCAGAGCAGGACCACTTCTAGCCTTGGACTTAGGCCCAGTAGGTAAAGACCCCTGGAACCAACATCATCCAGGGTCACCTCTCTGCTGTTTCCTGGCTAAGGCCCTGCTCACTATCAGAGCGACTCCAGGGCCAGCTGTCTCCATGGTGCTAACAGGCAACATGGCGGCCCCCACAGACTCCCGTGTTCTCCAGGGGGCCCCATGTGGGCCCCTGCTCATCCTCCCGTATCCCCGGTTCCCAGCCTGCAACAGCTGCTCTGCTCCTCCACCCCCAGCCTGGGTCGGGTGGGTGGCTGGCCTGGGCTCTGTCCACATCCTGTGCCTGCACCAGCTCCCTTCTCTCCCTCCGCCTCCTCCTCACAGCCCCCAACCTCAACTCCGGAAGCTCCACTTCAGGTTTTCCAGGCTACAGCCCTGAGTGTCACCACAGGGTCCAGCCCAACCTGGGCTCCAGCTGATTAAGGATCTGCAACAGGATGTAAGGATTACAGTAAAACCTGGCTCCGGATCTACAGGGGCAGAGGGCCAAGTCCGGGCTCTGGGACTCCCCTCGCCTCCCCTTTCGGCACGCCCCCTCCCTCTGAGATGCTGAGGGCCAAGAGAGCCTGGGCCTCTGGGCCCTTCGCGGGATCCTGGCTGGACGCTGGGAATTGGATGACAAGGGGTAGCATGTGGGACTCAGGCCAAGTCTGGCAGGAAGGCAGGACTGGGATGGGGTGAGGAAGGGGATTTATGGCTGAAACCTGCCCTAGACCCTCTATGGGGACAGGAAGCCAACCTGGTCCTCCCTCTCAGGGGACCCGCATGGAGGTGGGGTGTCCTGGGTCTGACTCTGGAAGCTCTCAGTGAGGCCCTTCCAGGCAGCAGGCTTTAGGGCTGCCCCATCGCTATGGCTGAAGGATTCTGGGCTTGGGTGAGGTAGCTGAACCTGGACCTGAACCTGGAGCCAGTCTTCCTGGACACCAGGGACCCACGGTCAGTCTGCAGGCTCCTCGCGGATCTTGCCCTAAGGGTTATTTAACCCAAGTCCTCCTCTTCCTGGGTCAGTTGAGTTTCTCAAATACATCCCAAGTACCTTATGGGCACTGTCCCCGCTGGCCCTAGGGATCCAGAGAGAACGGTTTCAGGTATCAGGGAGCTCAGATTCTGATGGGGAAGACACACCAGCTCCAAAGCATTCCCCACGCCACTGAGGGCACAGAGGGGAGGCCAACTGTGAGTTCCAGGAAGGCTTCCTGGTGTCCAGGCCCAGGCTCTGCCTGGGAGGCCAGCAGGTGCAGAAGGAAAGGGGGGCGGCTCCGCTGGGCTCCTGTTCCTCCAGCCACTCTTCCCTCCACGCAGGGCTGCATCCTCTCTCCTGCCCTCTCTTCCGTGAGTCCTCAGCAGAGTAGGCTAGGGAGCCCAGGAAAGGCAGGAGCAGCCCCAGACCTCGGGGGCACTTACACACTTCCTGGTCACTCTCCCTCCCCCTGGGGCAGAGCTGAGCTGACTTCTGGCTCTGCCCCTGATGCACCATGCCTGGCACAGACAGCCGAGTTGGTAGAAGGGTGGCTGGCAGAGCAAGTTCCGGGTCCGCTGCCCAGAGCTCGAAGGGGCACAGCCACAGTGGGGTGGTGAGGTTCCCCCCCATCTCCGGCCTGCCAGCCAGCACCTGTGGCGCGGGAGTACCCGCCTCTCGCCCCACTCACTCCTTCAACTCAGGAAACACTCCTTCGACTTGGGCCTGGCTACCCCTCCTCCTGTGCATCCCTCAGGGGTCCCGGTTGAAATTTTACTTCTTCTGGGAAGCCCTGCAAACTGCAGGGCCCCCTTCCTCTGCCCTCTCATCACACCCTGCTCCCTTAGATAGCACTTCTGTAATATAACTTGGTTAATGACCCCTCTATTTAGCTAAACGGCAAGATCTGCGGGAGGGGACCACTGTTTTAGCAGAGCGCCTGACCCAATAAATATTTACTGAACGGATACAGAAAACTAAGTGCTTCTCAAGTTCGTAAGGGGTAGAGCTGGGATTGGGGGTGTGGCCTGACTTCTCTACCAAGCCCTGTGGAGCTCCAGGGCCCTTCCTATCTGCGAGGGTAGGACTGGGTGGGACTGAGTCGGAAACCCCTTCTCTTGGGTCTTTGGCCCTCTTGAGCCTCAGGCTCACCTCCAAATGCCCTTCGCAGGGCTCTGCCTGGAGAACAAAAGAGGCCCCAGTTGTTCCCACATTTCTCTGGGAGAGGAACAACTGTTGCCGGCCAGGCCCTTGCTGAATAAATCCAGCAACTGTTTGTCGTACAGTGCAATTCTCTCCCGCTACTCCTTTCTCTGTCCCAAAAAAGGAGAAAAGGAAATTGAAAAAAAGATGGGGGAAAAATCCCATCCCAAGCCCCACGATCTCCCTTCCCCCCACTATCAAGTCCGTCTGAAAATGTTAACACACAGAGGGCACGGGGACAGCCACCTGCCATTGCAGACAACTGGGACAGCCGCAGCAGAGGGTGAGGCTGTGAGATCAGGACCCAAAAAAAGGAGGTGAGGGAGTGAAGGATGGGGGAGGGGGCACGGGGCAACAGGAAAGATCAAAGAAAACGGAGAGACTTGGAGGGCAGTGAATGCCCAGCCCAGCAGTCAGGGAAAGGGCCCTGAGGACGAGTGGAGGGAGAGGCCAGAGACCTGCAGAGACACCCAGAGCCAGAGGGCCCAGGCAGGCTCCAGGAGGCCAGGCTGGATGGGGAGGCAGGAGGTTTCTGTGGGAGCAGCAGGTACAGTGAGGGGAGGCGAGGGAGGGGAAGAGAAGTTGACTGGGTAAGAGGGAGAAAGGTCTATTAAAAACCTCTCAGTGCATAACACAAAATGTCAGGGTTTATAGCTTCATTCTTGGCATTGCCGGGACTGAGAACCCTGCACAGAAATGTCACTGCTTGTCATGTTTAATCACCTGCTGTTTGTTAACACCTTCCCTGCAAGGAGCCTGGTCTCAATCTGCCCCTGGGCCCCCAAGGGACCCGGAAACAGAAAACATCCCCATCTCCTTCTTGGTCCCGCCTCCGGGTCTCAAGGGAGGAGCTCCATTTGCCATCCATCTGAAGGTCTCCCAGGAGCCCCAAAGTGACCCTTCCTATCAGGCAGGCCAAGGAAAGGGACCCATATGGTCCTAGCAAGGGGCTAGGACCTCTGGCCCGGGATGGTATGTTTCAAGTGGCCAGAGCCAGGGTGCTCCCAGGCTGACTACCTTTCTCGTGCTCCTTCCACCTGCCTTTCTAGGGCTGCCTGTCCTTTCTGTCTAATCCACTCCTGTCCCCCCACCTCGGGTGGAAGAGAAGATAAATAAAGGAGGGCCCGCTCAGAATCCCTGCAGCCTGGAATTCACCGATCTGTCTGCTTGGACAGCAACTGTCACATAACATCTAACATTCAAAGCCACCGTCCTTCCCGTTACAACCCTGGATCACACCATCTGTGGTTCTGGCTTGGCTCTCTCTCGGAGCACGCTTTGCTAGGTTGTTTAGACTAGGAATTCTCAGTCCTACTGCCCCATAATTCCTCCCTCTGGGGTGGGAGGGTGGAATAGGCCACTCAAGCAGCACGTGTCTTCCCAAGAACACCTGGCTGTTCCCCACCCCTGAAAGCATGGTGTGGTTAACACCAGGCAAAGGGCGGGTCCTCTCTCAGATGACACCTACACAAACTCAACACAGCCCCCAGACGCAAACCCCATGCAGGGACAGCTAGCTGTCTGCAGAGCAGCAAGGTGATCCTGTACAGTTCCCGAGGTAGCCCTGTTACTTCTAGAAGCAGTGAGGGCCAGTGGTGAGCTGAGCTGCAAGGGTCTCCCGATCTTTCCTTCCAACAAAAGCCATGCTTACACAGAAACATATCTGACAAACATGCATCCCAGGAGAATGCCCGTCCATTCAGACTTTCTTCCTGAAGAACGCTGTGTCCAGTCCATTCATTCCCATTTCTACAGAAACAAGTCAGAATGTTTTTCAACTCCCCTTTGCTACTTCCCTGCAAACAGACGGGAGCACCCCTTTCTCAGGAGGTAGGCAATAATGAACGCCTTTAGAGGAGGCGCCCTCCAAAAAGTTCAAAATGCATTTGCATCAACAATTGCCTTTTACCTCGCAGGGAAGGCCCGGGGATGCGTCCACGTGTTACAGCTGGGATATAGGTGGAGCCCAGAGATGGGGATGTGGGCCAGGCAGCACAGTCAATAACCAGGGCTGAAAGTGGCCTCCACTCCACGCTGCCACTGGAACGGTCCTTGGGGAAGCCCTACTCTGGGTCTGTCTCCCTGCATTTGGGAACAAATCCCTAAGTGTCTCTGGGCCTCCTGTTTCCCCACTGGTGAAACGGGACAACTCCCTGTGTCTTTCTCCGAGGGAACTGATGAGAAGAAATGGATAATAGGTGTGGTGTGCCTGGAGTCTCCTGGAAGGAGGGCACTGGGGGAACTCACGGGGTTTCTGCCATCATGATTCTGCATGTCGCACCCCTTCCACTATGGGGGGAGGGGCTCAGTGTCAACAGGGTGGGGAGGAGTGGGGCCTCAGCTGCAAGGCCTCTCCTACGCCCAGCAGAGGTTTTCAGGCAGTGGCCTGTCGTGCCTGGGGAGGTGTGTGTGCACACCCGCTCGAGTCCACACGCACCTGGCTGAACGCAGCCCACGGAGCCGGAGCCGGGCGGTTTTCGGTGGTGCCAGTTGTTAAGTAACCCATCCTGGGCTGAGACTATCATAGTTCAGGTGCTCGGGCTCGCCAGGACCCTGAGGGAGGGGCTGCATCAATAAGCCCATCCTTCTGCCTCCAGGCTTGAGGGGGTTCACGGGCCATGGGTCTTTCCAGTCCTGGGCAAGCCAGGGCGGGCAGTCACTACATTGCTGACCACATGGAGTGACAGCTGGAAACTGCTCCCGCAGCCCCTCCTTCTTGGGTGTCAAGAGAAGCGCTCCACCTCCTGGGTGCACTGCCCACGTGGGGTGGGAGGTCAGACTGGAGCCCCTCCCACCTTGGGGATTTGAAAAGCTGGTCCCCGGCATTGAAGGGGACCCTGAGCATACATGGAACATGTCCTCTCAACTCAGCAGGCCAGGGCAGAGCCCCAGAGGAGCCAGGAAGCAGGGCGTGGCCTGAGGTCCAGGGGAGCCCCTGGGCCAGAACTGTTCTGTCCAAGCCACTTGGATTTATCAGATGAGCACGGCCTCCCGGCCAGGCCCGCTGGTATAATCCTTTCATTAATTTACTATTCGATGGGAAATTACTCCTTACCCAGGAATATAAGTTTTCATCTTATTTTAAGTTAGATTCTTAAAGCAATTACCCAGGCATCTGGTGATGACTTCACCGCCGCGGCTGGGCCCTGGAGAGGAGAAGGGCAGCCCTGAAGCTGCACAGACCCCTGGCTCCCGGCCCCGGAGGGGAGTTCAAGGAGAACTGGGAGCCCCTAAACAACTGTCCTGGGTCCTGGGAGGGAAGTGGGGGGCACACCGTCATCTCTGATATTTGCTGTCTGTGAAAACGCTCCTCTCTAGCACCACCTGCCCCGTGAACCTACTGGTGACAGTGGCTGAAAAGCCTCGGCAGCTGGTGCCGTGGGAGCATTTTCTATTTTTAATTGTTTGATCGGAATATTAACTCATTTAGGCCTGTTCCCAAGACACACTTCCCAGCCAGAGGGTTTCCCCCATTCCCCAGACCTTCTTCTCTCCCTGTCCAGTCAGAAATCAACTTTGAAATTAATAACTGGATACACAGACCTCTGCAAGTTTGCAAAGGATCAACACACCGGAGAGAAGAAGAAAGACGGTCCTCGCCGGTCACAGGGTGGCCCCGAGCCATCCTCTCGGCCACCAGGAGGGGGAGGTGGCTCAAGTGCCTAAACGCCCCGCTGCTCCTACCTGACCCCGCTTTTCCTGGCCAGCCTCTCCCTCTCCCCTCCGGTCAGCCCCACTGACCCAGTCTGCTCACTTGTCAACCTCAAGGGCAGGGACGCTCAGGAGGCTCCCAAGGCACGTGGCCCTGGGCTCAGAGGGGCCGGGCCAGAGGCTGACTTTCCTTTCAGCTTCCACTTCCAAGAGGGAGGGAGAGAGGGCAGCCTCTTCACGGAGCCACAGGAGAACCTGCCAGCCAGTCCTCCCCGGGAGCAACACCAAGGGCTCCAGGCCCAGCCCCGATGGGAGAGTCACCCTGCTCAGCCTGAGCTAAGTGTCGCTCCCCGTGCTGCTGGGGAGAAACCGAACCCCGGTGGCCCCCTTACCCGTCCTCGGAAGGCCCCCAACCCAGCCCTGGGACCACTTGGCCTCTTCGCCCTACATGCCCTTGGCCCCCCTGCCAAGCTCTTCCCTCTCAAGGTCACAGGGCTGTCCACACCAGGAATATTTACTCACCAGACTGGCCCTGTTAGCAGCACTCACCACAAATATGCTTTCTGATAAAGTTGGCAGAAAAAAGTTCTAGAGCTGGAAACAGTGTCAGAAATCATCCCCCACCCGCACAGTGTGAGGCTGCGAACAGGTCACACAACCAGCCGGCCAGAGTCCTGGCGGAGGCTTTTGTCGCTCTCACTTTTCTCCTTCCTGTTTTACTTCCCAACATACAGCCTGTTGCCAGGGGACCAAGGGCTGGGGATGGCTCTAAGCTCGTACTGGGTCTTGGCCCCCAAAGGGCGCAGCCCAGAGGCAGGGGCGTGGGGAGCGGCCCTCTGTTTCCTCCTGCCAGGAGCTCTCTCAGTGGCCTCTGGAGGACGAGGCCGGGCGGCCTCTTACCTCTGCTTCTCTCTGGGCCGTCTCACCTCGCTGAGCCCCCTTCCCACCCGCCCGCCCTTCCTCTGTGCACATGGGCTTTAATGTTTTTATTACCTGTTTGACTCACTGCCTTATTGCTTCTCCCCTTAATGGGGCCGTAACCGTGGAAACAAGGAATAAACGGGCACCAGAAAATGAGATGATTAAACAGGTCACCCTGGCAAAACAAACTCAGCCAAGGAACCTCTGGGGGTGGGGAGGGCAGGCTCCTCCTCCCCTCACCCTTGGCCAGAAGGCTTGGACCAGACCCCGGACCAACATCCCCGTCCCTGGAACCGGGGCAGATGCAGTGGGACGCCCCCTGCCGGGCAGTGGGACACCTGGTCTACCCCTCCCCAGGCTCCCCTATCTCCCAGGCAGCCCTCCCGGCTGGCCTTGGGCCTCGAGCTCTTTGGCTGAGGGGTGGCAAGGAGGGAGGCACGGGCCTCGAGGGAGAGAAGAGCGATGCCAAGGAGAAGATGCATTTCCTGATGACACAAAGTTCTAGAATTCGCTCCCTGCTGGCTTCCTGGATGCCTCCTGCTCTGTCACTGGGCTGGAGTCCCCCACCCGATGCATCTCCTGCTCTCACGCAGCATATTCCCCTCCCCCCCCCCCCCCCCCCCCGCCTCCAGGGGCCCCTTAGTTCATGGAGAAAGCCCTATACTAAAAGGCCAACGTACGTCAAGGTCCAACTCGGGAAGCTTTCCTCTGGGAATCCCTGGTCTTTGGAGCCACACACGTGTCTGTGTGGCTCCGAAGCCACATCGTGGACCAACCTGCTGTCAGCAAGCCTCCGGTCAGAAGGCTGCAAGGGGGCCCTCGTCACTTCTGCCTTGGCCCCTTGGCACTGGCCAGGACGGCGAGTCCAGAAGAGCCCCCAGGAGGCAGCCCGTGGGAAGCTCTAAGAACAGACCCCACAGCCCGCTCAGGAGCAGCCCAAACACCACGCCAGGGGGCAGAGACCCAAAGCCCTGGCAGCGTGGGGTAGGCCTCAGCACGAGCCACCCTTCCTTCTGGCCTTACTCCCTGCACTGCGGGTACCCGGCTGGAGGGGTCCTGGGAGTGTGAGCAGGACCTAGAAAGGAGGAGCATGCCATAGCGAGGTCTGCTGCGGGGAGACGGGCACGGGAGGAGATACAGCGACGTCCTGGACCACCCACTGGCTACTGCCCCCGTCCCCTCCAGGGCAGCAGACTGCGTGTGCAAGTGTGACCTCACGGCAAGACCCCCCCGCCCCCAAACCCGGTCATGGTTAGCAGCTAATGGGGCCCCCACCAACCACTCACGCCTACCTTCATCCTTATGCCCACTTTCCCCCTTCGTGTCATCCCTCACCCCAGCCCCACTCCTTCCTGTAAACCAGGCGTAGAAAGCTCTCGAGGAGCAAAAGCCCAGGTCCCAAGGGAATCACCAAACGTTTCCTGCCTGCCTCCTGCTGCCCCCACTAAGAAGCTGGAGAGGAGTTGGCGAAGAGGCCCATGAATCAATCAATTCCACCAGCACTCACAGTGGAAAGGCGCGAGACCAGCCCTGTACCGCACACTCGGAGGAGACGTGAACGCAGAGCTAACTCTAATATGGTCACCATTACAAAAAGCGGTAGCAGAAGAAAGCAGGGTTCCCGGCCTTGGTCTCTTGGGTCAGGGTACAGAAGCCTGAGTGCCGCCCTGACACACCAATGTCATGGGTATAACCAGGTGCTCAGAGCAGCAGGCCCCCAGCCAACCTCTGATCTCTTGTCTCTTTCCAGGGCCAACTGGGTATGAGGTGGCAAAGGGGGAGGGGCAAGAAGGTAGGCAGGAGGGTCTGGCTTTAGGGAGCTGGGCGGCCTGGGCCAGAAGAGGCAGAAAACTGTGGTTGCACAATGGGAAGCAGCCAGGGGCGGTGGGCTGTGGGGTGGAGGAGGGAGAGGAGTACAAGGCAGTAGAGAGAAGAGGCTGGTGGAAGTCTAGAAGGTGTGGGTGATACAGGAAACATCGTTTGTCTATCTCTATCTGTCCCAATACCTCCCATCCTTTGTCAAGTTCAAAGGCCACTCCTTCACAAAGCTCCCTGGGCTCTCAGCCCCAGCACGCCCACCTGGTGCGACAGATAAACGCACCTGTCTCCCTCCACCAGACAGACCCCAGAAACCTGGGAAGGACCAGGCGGCCTTCATTTCTGCAGCTCCTACAGCGGGTGCTCCCCAGTGCTTACTGAATTGCAGACCTCACTACTTGCATGGGATTTCCTCCCCTTCAGGGCACGATATGTCCTGACGAGTCTGGGGTATGAGGATGCTATGCTGTGGTCAGGCAGCCAGAGGGGTGAACGCTGGACCACCAAGTTGCCACTTTTTCCAATCAATCCCAGAGAAGCAGCCTCCTCTCCTCCGCTCGCTGGGACCACCAGCCCTCCTCCTGTTCCCTGGCTCCTTGCTCTTCCTGCTGTACTCTGGCCCAGCTACCCCAGAACAGCTGCTGCTTGCCTTGGGGACCCACAGGCTGTCATTACTACAGAGCAACTTCCTTCCCCCCCTGAAGAGGAGGAGGAGGAGAAGGAAAAGGAGGGGCAAGAGGAGATGGGGTAGCAGCCTGGGCGGTCAGGGTTTAAAAACCAGCTCAGCGGGGCTTCCCTGGTGGTGCAGTGGTTGAGAGTCCACCTGCCGATGCAGGGGACGCGGGTTTGTGCCCCGGTCTGGGAGGATCCCACATGCCATGGAGCGGCTGGGCCCGTGAGCCACGGCCGCTGAGCCTGCGCGTCTGGAGCCTGTGCTCCGCAACGGGAGAGGCCACAACAGTGAGAGGCCCGTGTACCGCAAAAAAAAAAAAAAAAGGCAACAGCTCAGGGAGGGCAGTGCAAAGGACAAGCCTTGGGGCCTGGGGTGGGAGAGCGAGGGTGGGGAACAGGGGTAAAGAAATGGCCTGACTCTTCTAAGAACGGTGGGCCAGGCAGAGGAGGCTGACGGAGGGGGCAGGTGCATCACTAACCCGGCAGGGTCCAGGAAGAGGAGAAGCCTGGGCCCACAGCCTCCTGGGTCCCACCCAATCCTCTGCCCAGGGACTTGAGCCAGGGGCAGCAGCTTTAATGAGGAGATGCTGCTGCCGTGACTCAGCCCTCCAAAGGTGTCTCCATTTATTTTATTTTGCCATCATAAAAACCCAAGCTGCAACTCAGCCCGATGCCCTGGCTCTGGGGGATGGGGGAACACCAGCAGTGACGGCGAAGGCTACTGCAGGCCTTATATCCAGAGTTTTGCTCCTGTATCTTATAACCAGTGCCAGGGCTGGTTCAAGGGGCCACTTCGCAAACCAGAGCTGCCTGTCTCGAATGCTTTGTTCCAAAGAAAAGGTCCAAATGTGTGCTTCTCACCTCGTCCACTCAACCCGTCCCCCAAATGCCCCACTGAACCCTCTCAGTAAAATCAGGTTGGGAGCTGGACAACCAGAGGCCTTAAAGGTCAGCCGGTGCTCACGCCCCCCCAAACGTCACAGCCGGCCTCTGAACGGTACCAGGAAGCTCACGAGTTCGGAGACGGCCCATCCTGTCCTTGGCTCCGACTCCTCCTTCCTGCCAAGACGGCACTGAAGCACCTACCCCCTGCAGCAGACTGGCAAAACCAGCGCCCAACCTGACCGTAGGGACTGGCCCCAGCTTAGACTGGTTGAGTGGGTGTACCTGGCCAAGTAAAGGCTCGAGGAAGAAAAACTGAGGACAACCTGCTCTGGCCCAAACTCAGCATGGACTCTCTTCCTCCAGAAACAGCACAAGAACCTTCCCAGGCCCCAGTGTGACCAGAGCCAGCAAGGTTCCCAGAAGCCTCCACTCCTGGCAAGGCCCTGGCCTTGAACCGGTGGCTCACAGCAGTCCTGAGGGTCTGGAGGTGGGCTGACACTCAGAGCAGCAACTTTGGGTTGGGGAAGGCAAATTCTTTGCTCTCTGGGGTCAGCTACTGCCTGGAAGAAGCCTGCGGCCTTTCCTCTCCCCTCCTCGAGACTGTGGTGTCCGCGAAGCACGTGGCCAGCATGTGGACATCCACTCCAAGAACCAGGCTACTAAGCCAGCATGTCTCAGCTCCCTTGACCCCATCATTCGTGGCCTCGTCCACAGCCGAGGCTGGGGCCAGGATACAATGTGGGGTGCGGGGGGTGGGGTTGGTCTGTATGCAGTGTAAGGGGGTCCAGGCCTGGAGTCCCAGCAGAGCTTATCCCAGGGAAAAAGAAGCAGGCCTGGCTCAGTAAGCAGCACTGATCCCTCCCCCTGACTCACCCTGACAACACAGCTACAGCCACAGCGCCAAGTGGGCAGTGGTGCCCCTCATGGCTCCCCCCGTGGTCCCTGGTCAGCCCTTTGAACTTGCTCTCTTGCCTGTTTGGCCCTTTACCTGGCAGAGCCTACCCTGGATCCTCTGATGGACAGCTCTAGCCCTGGACGGCCCCTCCCCCTCTCCTCAAGACCTCCCTAGGGAGAGTGGGGGCAATTACGACCAGATCCTCAAGAATCAGGGGCAAGTTCCTTTTCAAAGCTCTACGGCTGTTTCAAAGCCATTTTTCACCCTGGCCTCCAGTTTTTTTCAGGGCCTAGGAATCAGCCTAGCGGGGCCTAATCCTGGGGAGCTTCCCAACTGCAGCCTGGACTTACCTGTGTCTGAAAGCTTCCTGCCTCCTCCCCTCCCCCTCCTGACTCCCTCCCCCAGGGAAATCACTCTAAAAGGGCCTAATGGAACTATGTCCTCCTCTCTTCCTCTCTCTCCTCCCTCCCTCCCTTTCTTTCTCTTTCCTTTTTTTTTTTATTAGCATTTGTGGAATTTATTCCCAAACTCTCCTAATCTTCCGTACACAACCATTTGATTTGCATAACCCAACCCCCTCTCATAAAAACTGGCTGCTAGTTTAATTAAAAAATGTAAATTTGCTGTCATCTCGGGGCCTGGTGAACGAGGACGACATCGGCATTTTTTATCGCTCAAGACCTCCAGACTGATCCAGCCCTTGGCCGAACTATGGTGGAAGAAAAGGGGTCCACATGGCCCCTGAGGGTCTTGTGGTTCTGCTGTCCCCTCCTGAGAAGCCCTGGTTCTCCCACCACTGAACTGCTTGTGGCTGTAACGCTTCAGAACCTAGACCCGGAGTGATGTTAACCCACGACCCAGCGCTTACTGGGTCCCCTGGTACCAGCAACCCTTTGGGCCCTGTGTCTCCAGCCTTGTGCTGTGCTAGAGAGGCCCTCGGCAGAAGCTGCCTGTGGTTCCCCAAAAGAAGAGAGCCCCTCATCACATCAGCAATGAGTCCAGGCCAGAAACGAGGCCCCTGGCCCTGGCTGTGTGCAGAAGTACATCCCAGAGGTTGAGGAAAGATGAGCACGCAGTGAGCCCAGAGACAGGCGCAGAGGGGGATCTCAGAGCTCCCACCTGCTTCCCTTTTTTTGTGAAGAGGGGAAAAAGTGCTTTTCTTCTGAAGTTCTGAGATTAAGGGAAACTTTCAAGTTCAAAGAAAAAGCTGAGATGGTATCACCAGATGACTTCTCCAGGAAACAGTCAGAACTTTGACACCCTGGACCTCCTCTCACTGAGCGGCCAGAGTCCAGGCCTGGGTCCTGCTGGGAGGGCCCTGCTCCAGCTACGGGAGGGACCAGAGCTGACCACAGGGGCCCTTCTAACTTCTAGGAAAAGTTTCCAGAGCCTGTCCCTAGAGGGCTGGGAGAAGTAAGTGCTGGGAAAGATGTTACAAGAGGTTCTGCCACCTGCAGGCCCAGGAGGCCCTCTCTCCAGTCGGGGATACCCTTCAGAAGGGCTTTGGAGTCGTGCCCCGACAGCAGGTGGGAATAGGGCAGGAGGGTGGACTCCAGCTCCAGTTGGCCTCTGGGTTAGAAGGAGGAAGCTGAGGGCCCGACTTCCAGCCAAGTAATGCCTAGGTCCCCTGTGCCTGCCCACAGCAGAGGCTCACCTGTCCCAGGTAGGGGGTGGTGCATTACCACCACCGGCCCATCTATAAAGTCTGCTTTTAGCTGGGATGGGGGGGGGCATTTCTGAAGAAAGGGGGTGGGGCCTGAGAGGGAGGCGATGAGGCACCTGATTAGAGGTGGGGGGGGGGCTGCTTCTCTGTGGGAGTGAAGGGCAGGGAGGGGCAGGGTGGCAGCAGTGGCCTTAGACACCTTAATCACTTTGCCCAGCAGGGGTTGTTGCACCTTTCCTGGGCACAGAGGTCCCCAGGACCTCCACATCGAATTCTCCAAGATCACACCTGGCTGGACATAGTATTAATATTCCTTCCCCAACAAACACACTTCTCTCCTTCCCAAAGCCGCTGCCATGTCCTGTCACCCATCCTGGGCCCCCATCTAGGCAACCCCTAGAGGGCTGCCTCCTGCCCTCTCTGCCCACTCCCTTTTGACTTCAGGAGGTCAAATGTCAGCCCATGGATCCCAAGGGGCAATGCCATGAACTTGGGCCATTATAAACAACCACTCTAACAGTCACCCATACCACCTTCTATAAATGAAACAGAAGGGTTCAGAGATCAGTCTCAATGAATTATGAACCTGTTTATCACTGACTTAAAGACATTTAGCAAGAAGACAGCGCTCTTGTCAGCCTAGGATGAGGGGCCTGGTCAAAATTCCATTTCAGTACAGAGGGCTAAGGGAAAGCCTGAAGAACGTAAAGTAAACCTCACTCTGGGCTCAGACTGGAACCTCAGATAGGAAGAGAAGAGAAATGTTGAATACAATTAGATTAAAACCAACAACACACCAAAATCTCAGCATAAACTCTGCTCCAGGCCAGCACTATGCTATGTGGAACCCTAACCTAGGCGCCATGCTAGGCCCCCCAAAACCCATACGTCCAAATTCAGTAGTTTGTCTGGTCTACCCTCTCCCAGGGTAGGGGCTAAGGGGGATGGGAGAGAGTCCTGGGCCCCTCACTTTGAACTGATAACAGCCGCCTCATCCCACGGATTCTCAGGTGAAAAATACTCATTGGCCATAATAAGCAGCTTGATCACCCGACACAGCCTCGTCCCACATAAATTAAATTCCTTTACCTTGAGAGAGTCGCCCCGAAACCAGACTAACCGCCTTTCCCAACAGGACGCTGCTTTCAAAAACTAAACCATCCCCCACTGAAAAAATAAAAACACACACCCCACAGCCAGATACACAGAGATCTTTGCTGGAGAAGGAAAAAAAAAAAGAAACAGAAAAAACACGCAGCCGTTCAAAAAACACGGAGAGCAAAAAACAAAAACCCCACGAAAACCCCCTAAATCCTCTCTCTGTGTGCCCCCCAGCTCCCTCTCCCCTAGGTTCTTTCACAATGACAAGCATCAAATTAGTCACAGTCCCTAAGCAAGTAACAAATAATAACAATAATATCATCGGAAGCCTCACGATCCAGAAACCCAGGCAAGAAGCGCAGCCCGCACCGGACCCTCTCCAGACCAGCACCCCCCCGCGCCCCGCTCAGCTGCTACCTCATTGGGCTAAAAATAATAACTTCCGTAAAAGAACCGAAAGAAAAGTGAAAGAGCCACCCCTGGTTCCCACCGGCCGGTACCTGTACCAAGATCCATTCTCCTCTCTTTGGTCCCAAACTCTTCGAGGAACGCCAAAAAAAGAAGAGGAAAGAAAAGAAATCTGTTTAGTCTCTCGCAGTGCCCCCCACTACCCACCCCAGCTTTCCCCCTCCGCTCTCCGCACCCTTCCCCCATCGAGGGGCGGTCAAGTCCCCGGGCCTGGGGGAGAAATGAGAAGGGAGACCCGGAGGGAGAGCGAAAGTTTCTCCCTCCCGCCCCTCTCTCTCTGGCGCTCCGGCACTGCACACTCAAAGCAGCTCCTCTCTGCTCTCGAGTTTATTAAACTAAAAGAGAAACTATTTATAGACGCGGCCCGGGTCGGGGGACCCGGCCGGCCCCCGAGGCCGAGGGGCGCCCCTGCCCGCGCCCGGCCCCGCTCCCGCCGCCCCCGCCCCCGCGCCAGGGTCGGAGCCCCGCGGCGGCGCCCCCTGCCCTCCCCGCCCCACTCCGGTACTCACCATAGTCGGAGAGTCGAAAGCCGAATTCACTTAAATAATCAACTTTCATAATACTTAATTAATGCCTAATTGCGACTGATTACTCCCCGAATAACAAGTTGTTTTAAAGCCCTGATGTCATTGCTCCTGACGGTAACACTCAGGGTAACAGTTTGGCAGGAGGGAGCGGGCAGGCGGGCGGGCGGGCGGGAGCGGCCGGGGGCGCTGCCAGGCGCCGAGGTGATTGGCAGGGCGGCCGCGGTACCGCCTCCTCCCGGCCCAGCCCGCACCGCCCCGGCAGGTGAAAGAGCAGAGCTCGGCCCGCCCGCGCGCGCGCCCGCCCGCGGGAGGCTGGAGTGAATGGGCTCGCGCTCGCCCGCCCCGCGCCCGCTCCTACAGGCGCGCCTCCGTCCGTCCCCTCTCGCGCGCGCGCTCCTCACACGCGCGCCCTCGCCCCGCGCCCGCTCCCTCACGCTCGTGCGCGCGGCCTCAGCGCACCGGCCCGGGCGGCCAGCCTTATTGGCTCAGCGATTGCCCAAACCTTAGACTTCGGAGGAGGGAGGCGGGGACTCGGCGCCCGGGGACTGGAGGGAGGGGAGGCGGGAGGGGGACGCGGCGGTCCGAGAGGACCCTGCGGCCCGCGCTCGCGCCCCCGCGCCAACTCTGGCCGGACGCCGCGGGCGGGCGCGCGCTTGCACGCTCTCCTCGGCGCTCCGGCCCCGCCGAGCGCGACTCGATGGCGGCCGCGCGGACTCACTCCCTGGCGCCGGCCGGCCGAGGGCTCGCGGCGCGCGCAGCCGGGCAAACTTTTCCGCGCCGGCGGGCGCAGGTGTGAGCGCCGCGGGGTCGCGCCCACCGAGCCGCGCGCCCTGGTACGCCCCCCGGGCTCTGGGTGCTGGTACCAGGCGTTTCGTTTCCTCCCCATCCCTGAATCTCTTCCTGTTGCTGTTGGCGGTGGTGTTTTTTAGCTCTGAAGAGGAAAGACTCTGGGGCCTTGGGCCTGGGTGTCCCGGGGAACACTCGCATCGGCCTCGCGCTGTTCCGCACACCGTGCCCGCCGCAGGCTTCACGAGTGCGGGAACCCCCAGGGCTGCGCCACCTTGGTTTGGCTTCGCCTTTTAATGAGCCCTGGCTCCCCCGCCCCCACGCCGATTCCGGGTGGACCCCGGCTCCGCGCCACATCACTGCTCTCCAGGCCTTCCTCCTCCCGCTGCCCCGCAGTTCCGCCCCCAGCCCCGCAGTGGGGACGGCACCTCCTTCCTCCCTCACCCTGCCTTGGTCGCCTGTCCTCCGAGGGCCGCCACCACGGATCCGCGCTGTCACTTGGGCTGCCAACCGGCCCTCTTGCCTCTGCCACCTCCCATGCGGGGCCGTGGCAGACAGGGCACAGACACCCTCAACCAAGGAGCCAGCGTCCTGCCACCTGCCCCCTCTGACATCGCCGCATTTCCTGTCTGCCAGTTCATCGCTGGACCAGGGCAACTTCTCTCCTTGCCCTCCTTTCCCCCCAGAGAAAGCACTTAGGTGTATCTTTCGGTCCCCAGATGTCCCTGCTGCAGCCAGATATGTTGAGATTCCTTAAATTTTAGTCATCTAAGTTAACCACTGGGTAGGAGGCAAGGAAAGAGGCAGGCGAGTAGGAAGGTGGGCAGTTTTGCTTGTGAAGTACCTGGATCTCACTGTCCCCAGCTCTCCGTCTGTCCCTTCTGCAGCCACCCTGCTGCCTTCCTCCCCTCTCCTGTTTCAGGGGAGGCCACACTGCCTTCAATGAGGGGAGGAGACCAGAACTCAGGTTTTCTTTTCTCTGGTCTTCCGGCAGCATTAAGCAAAATGGCACTGGACTATTTTTGCAATATTTCTCTTTTGCAAAGGGAAGGGCCCAGGGAGGCCTTGGGGCAAGTAAGGGAGTTAACAATCTACTCTTTTTCCCACTTTCCCCTTATTTTTCTTCTCCCTTTATTTACTTATTTACTTTTTAAATTGCACTTTAGTTCCAAATGGCCTCACAGGGAGATTAACATCCCTCCCCCATTCGACTGCTCTCCCTGTTGCCTTCTTGGCAACCCCCATTCCTGGTTGTCACACAACCCTCTACCCTTCAGACCTTCCCCATGCCTATGGAGGATGAGTAGCTGGAGAGGCCCAGGAGCTCTGAGTGTCCCCCAGTCCTAAAACCCTGAACAAGGGAGCAGAGCTCCTTAAACAAACCAAGGCCTGTGCTCCCCAGAGGCTGGTACAAAAACTGCTGGCACCGAGCAACCAGGCAGCAAGGACCATGAGCTTCTCCCCAGGTGGGATCTCAGAGAGGGCCCTGCAGTGTCCAGGACTGCTCTGGGGTACACACATGCCGCTGGGTTCTCCCACCCATGACTCCCCAAAGCAAGGCTTACAGCTTTGGGTTGTAACAGCAGTCAGTCAAACCCAAATCCCAATCCTGAAGTGTCTGCTTCCCCATCTGAGCAACTGGGACGTAGAAGGAAGCCTGAAGACCTAGGGGTAGAAGGGTGATTTCTGGGTGCATCTGAAATGTGCACGTATGGGGAGCTCCCTGCATATGTGACCCACACGGCCTAGGGGCTCCCTCTGAATGTCCTTCTGGGCTTCTGCTGATGGTGGTCAGGGCATGGGAGGGCATACCTTCCAGTCACTCACGCAGGACCCACAGGATTGGCTGCACAATAACTTGGGGGCCTCTGGTGGACAAAGGCTGGAGAGGAATGGCTGAAGGGATAGAACTGAGAGAGCCGGACGGAAGGCGGAACAGGCAGGGCGGGCGAGAGGGGTTCGCCAAGCGCAGCCAGTGGTAGAGGGAGGCGTGGGCCGCCCGGAGAGCCTCAGCTCTGCCGAGACGATGGCCACAATCAGCCACTGCGGGCTTCAGAGGCTCTGCCCACGAGCGAGGGGCCTTCCTGAGAGGCACAGAAAATGAGGCCATCTTAGCATGTTATGATTTGAGATTTGAGAAGGCTGAGGCCGTGTCATGGAGGGGTCCCCCTATTTCTCTTTCTCTCCGTGTGTGTACTCATACCAAGGCCCAGAACCCTGGCACCTCTGAGTCTATGGCCCATTTTGCCTTGAGAGCCCTGATGTGGTAACACCTCTTCGACCCTGAGGCCAGGCCATGGTTTCTGTGCCTCGGGCCCGGGGAATGGAAAGCCCAGTGCCACAATCCCTCCTGGTCTCGAGGCCCTGGGCCCAGAGCCACCAGCTCCTCCTCTCACACCCCACCTCCAACGGGAAACGTGGAGCCCTGCCCAGCAATGCCACCCACCGGGCCCCTCACACGGGTCCAGGGGAACCTGTCAGCTGTCCCAGGACAACCTTCCCTCGCTGGCTCCCGGCGCCCTCGCATCCCCAGTTTGCCCACTCAGTCTCTCTCCCTCCCGAGCCCGGGGCCTTCTCACTCACCAGCCTATTTACACACCAGGTATCTCATGCTTTATCTGCTCTCATTTTGAATTTGTAACTTTCACATAAACTTGAACAAAGCTCCTTTTGTTCCTGCACCCCACCCCAGGATCCCAATAAACTGGTTCCCTCTGAGGCGACTAGGCCAGGACACGGGAACCTTGGCCAGACGACTGCGGGTACATGTGAGCAAGCATGTTCGCACCTGCGGGGAGTCTGTGTGCCTGCGTGTGAGCGCACTCCCCAGGCGGGCGGCGGGAGGGGTCAGGGGGAGCCTTGAGTGAGCAAACTGTGGATGGGAAGGATGGTGGGCATGGAGGGCAGAGCCCAGATGCCATGGCGCGGGGATGGGATAGCCTGCCAGTAGGGCACGAGAGGTCACGGGCCCCGGATGGGTGGGTATCGGGGCAGGGGGTAAACGGGGATGAAGAGGAAACAAAGAGCAGAGAGGCACAGCAAAGTGGGTGGCGGAGCGAGGGGCTGAGGCCAGGCTCGAGCTAAGCGTAAGGCAGATAGAGGGATCGCATTATGGCGGTCTAGGGGCTGGCACGGCCGCACGCTCAGCGCCGTAATCCTGTTAGCCAGCAATCTCCATTCCGAAAGAGCTTCATTTCTTTGTGAATATTTGTAAACTAGATATCTAATGGAAAATTATAGGAAAATTATAGTGAAATTCATGACGGAGAAATCCGATTATCCCTAATTCAATTATGCCATCTTAGCCCACACAGCACATTTCCCATTTTTTTCCCATAAATACCGATGCCAGGGGTCCCGGTAATCAAATAAAATTGAAAATCATCTTCCCATTAAATTCAATTAGCCGCAATTTCTAAAGCCTATCAGAGATTTTAATTACTAAATTATAAAATTCTCCAATGCTAAATTGAAACCAAAAAAATTGCACATCCTTATATTTCAGAGAAAAAAAAGGGGGGGGGGCCAGCAAAATCCTCGGAAAATGCCCTACTCTCTGTGTCCAGCTCCAAAGCAGGTTCCCCACCTGGAGGGACAGCACACCGCTGCCTCCTTGCCAGGTTGAGGACGAAGCCAGGGGGGCAGAGGAGAGGGCCCTGTCAGGGGAGGGCCTGAGGCATGTTAATTTAACAGAGGGGCAAAGCACACCTCCAACCCCAAGCAGCTGGAGCTGGGCCGGCCCCTAGGGAGGACTCGCGTCCTCACTGGCTGTCCTGGCTCCTAAGATGCCCTCAACTTTGTCCCCCACGGAGAGTGAGGTCTATAACTGCTACCTTCTTGGCCCGTGGACATGGCTCGGGCCCAGGTCACAGCTTGGCCTCAGAGCAGCAGACCAGAGGCAGCCGGCTTCTTACTCAGTGGCTGGCTCTCTGACCACCCAGCCGGGCCTCCAGATGGCCTGGGCTGGGTCAGAGGTGGGAGTAGGACGGAACCCGATGTTGAGGGTGGCCAGACATCATGGGAGGGTTCCGTGGCCCCGAGCCTTCTCCAGAGCATTCCCAGGAGCCATGGGTCCTGGCTGTGTACCAGCCTCCTGAGAGAAGAGCTGGGGATGGACATGGCCCAAATTTGGCCTCTCCCTGTACTTCTAGCTCATTCCTTGTTCTTACCCTCTTCTGGGAAGCTGACCGGCTGAACTGGCCAGAAGGAATACCCTTGCCCCGCGGGAGAGCTCACTCTTTTGCCCCCATCTCCTTTTAGGGAAGTGCTGGTCATAACCCCAACGGTAGCCCCTCCTGTCTCACCCCCCCTCCCCCGCACCCGCAGGCCACTTACCCCACTCTAAAGCCTGCTCTAGGAGTCAGAAGAGCCTGGGGAGGTGGCACCGGTGGTAGCATAAAGGGACCCTAGATCTGAAACCCAAGGTGGGTGGCTGGGTGGGCAGCCGCTGGGCCCGGCAGTTTCAGGGCAGCCAGGAGCTGAGCTGCCAGCAGCCAAGCTGCCAGCAGCCCAGCACCCAGGGAGCAGGGAGCAGGTTTAATTTGCCAGGCAGTCAGGAGTGCCAGCAGGGGAGGCACCCGCAAACAAAACAAAAACAAAAAAGTTAATTATCTTTGGCTTTTTCTTAATAAATATCCAAACTGGCCCGGCCGGATCCTCCGCTTTGGAGGGAGAGAGAAGGAGGAAAAAACCCCAAACCAAATCCAACAGACTCATTCTCTACCTTTCCCTTTGTCTCTCATCCTTGTATTTATCTCTTATCAGAGGCAGTAACAGTTTCACATTAATTCCCAAATTTTGCAAGTGCAAGAGTGTGGTCACAAATAGTTGTTTTGTTTTGTTTTGTTTTGTTAAAGTTTTGGGGTGGGAAAGTGGACATGTGAAGAAGAAAGAGGCAGGCAGGAGGAAAAAAGGCGAGAAGAAACAGGACAGAAGCAGAGGGAGTGAGAGAAAGACAGAAGGAAAGAGAGAGAAGGAAAAACAGAGCAAGTGTGATGCGGGGAACCGAGCTCGTTGCATTGCCCCCAGCGGCACGGCCCAGCCTGTGGCCCCAACCTGGGCAGGGACCTTTTCTGGAATATTATGTTGGCATTTTATTTCAGTTACAATTATCAGCTACAGGAGATAATGGGGATTTTTCATCTTAAAGCTCCAAACCACCTAGGTCTCATTGGCCACTTGGGCTCCCCTGCTGCTGCGAGTTTGTGTGGCAGCCCTCCCTTCCAGGAGTTTGGCTGCGGAAGAGGGGAGGTGGGCTGTCCTTCTGAGGCGTGTGACTTTTTCTATGTGGAATCCCAAGTACACCTGGGGAGAGAGACGCGTGTTGCCACCTGAGCCTACGTGTCGGGATGGTGCTCATACACGCCTGAGCCCATGCTGTAAGAAACATCTGGTAGGGCAAGTGGTGGGGGGTAGGCAGCCAGGACATCGGGCAGTCCATCACGGAGCACGGGCACTGCAGTCCCACTACCTGGGTTCAAACCCTAGCTCTATCTCTCACCAGCTGTGCAACCTCAATCAAGTCACTGACCCTCTCTGAGCCTCCATTTTCTCAGCATCAAAGTCAATAATAATTAGTGATTGCCGAGAGCTGAGGGTAGGGGAGAATGGAGAGTGACTGCTAATGAGTCCGGGCTTTCCTTCTGGGGTGATGGAGAGAGTCTAAAATTAGATAGTGGTGGTGGTGGCACAACCTTGGGAATATACTGAAAACCACTGAACTGTACACTTGGTATGTGAATTATGTCTCAATAAAGTGGTTATAAAAAAGTGGGGATAAAAAGGGGGAACGATAACAGCACTTACTGCATCGAGCTGTCATAAGGGCAGACAGAGCTCATAGCCTGGCACAGAGTAACGCTCAGTAAGGATCCACGAGCAGTCACTCACATGGATCGCGGAGGATGGGCTGGCATCCTGGGGCCTGGGCTGGTATCCATGTACTCACACTGCTGGGGCTTACAAATGTCTACCTGGGGCCTTGGGGCCGGGCCAGCGGGTTGTCAAGCAGCTGAGCTGCCCGCCCCCAGTACTTGGTCGAGGCTCCTGGGCGACTGCTCCCTGGCAGGGATGGGAGAGTGCACGGCCCTCCTCCTGCCTCCCCGCCCGCGTCCCTGGAGAGGAGGCTGCCCACCGTGGCAGGCCGACTCTGTGCTCACTCTCCCCGTCTCACAGAGCACTCATATTTTCCATGTGCAGCAGACCGTGAATTCACCTTCATACTAGTTACAGGGTTATTTAGCTTCTCCTGACACTGACAATCACCAAACTTTAATTCGCTGCTTGGTTTCTCCCTGCTGCGCCCTCTGCCCACCCCCAAAATCACTGGGAGAGGATGGGAAGAACCTAGGTCTGGCCCCCTCTTGCCAAAGCCTGCCCTTCGGAGTGATGGAGCGATGGGAGGAGGGGGGTTGGTCAGAAGGAGAAGATGATGTGCAGAGGGCGGAGAGAGAGAGCAGTACGGGAGAGAAGAAGTACCACCAGGGCTAAGGGGGGCTTCCATCCCGCTCCTCTGGCCTGACCGACACTAATGTATTCAACCTGATGTCCATCCCGTTATGAATGAAGACTCAGCTGACTGGGCTGCAGGTCTGAGGGCTGGCAGCCCTGGCCAGGACCTCCGGGGCCAGGACTCACTGAGATCCCAGGACCAGGCAGCTGGCACGGGCTGGCTCCTCTGCCTGCTGCTGGACGAGCAGGTGCCCATCTGGGAACTCACCAGAGGGAGCCCATTCTTACCAACCTGAGAAGCCAGCTCGCATTTCCTCCCCTCTCCTGTGCCAGTCTCCTGTCAGGCCAAGCCCTCCTGCCCTGTAGAGGTCTCTCTCTGGCTTACAGCCCTGTTGCCAGGATCACGTCTCTCTTCCTTTGATAAAGCCAGGGGGGGTCTGCTCAAAGCTACTGACAAGCATCAGATGAGAAACAGAGACTGAGACATCGCCCACCAAGGATCCCAGTCACACAATCCTGGGACCAGTGTAGGAGACAGGGCCCAAATGTGGCCACGAGTCTGCTTCCTCGCCCAGTGGGAGGGGCCGCTGCTGCCCTGAGCACCCAGGCCAGCCCCAGCAGGGTCTTTGTCTCTCTTCCCTTGCCTTCAGCAGATCCCCTTCTTTCTGTCTCCTCTGTACTCCCACACCTTTCCAGGAGTGGGCCCAGCTTCCAGAAGATCCAAAGAGGCCTCTGGTTAGCTCAGGGGCCAGGCAAGCCCAGAGATCTCAGACTCTTCCTCGCAGCTACTCTCCACCTCCGGAAGTGGTCACCATCACCCTTCCCCAAAGCCTTCCAGGAAAGCGAGGTTTCCTCTGAGGACCATTTGGTGGAAACAGGGGACTCTCTTATTCGCCAAATCCAAGCTGGCTCCACCAGCCACTCATCGGGCGGAGAGTCCCAGGAGCAGAGACTCACAAGGCAAGGACCTGGGGGGCTTGCAGAAGCAGAGGCAAGGCCAAGGGCAGAGCCAGGAGGGGAGAGGCCGGGAAATCCACTGGTGGGTCCAAGCTCTGCCGGCTTCCTCCCAGCCCTGTTCCACTGCCCCACCCCTGCTGGCAGGGGAAGTGGCCATGGTGGCCTGGGCAAGAGAGATGTCAACGGGAGCGATGGCAGAGATGGGAGAAGGGGCTTGTTGACTGCAAACTGTCCATTATGGCTCAGATTATAAGCATATGGCGCAGGGCTCTCTGCACGATGCCGAGGAAATCCAATACGCTGAAAGGTTAATGCAATCAATTAGGGTGACAAGGAAGTAAAGGAAAGCCTTCGGAGTAGATGAAAAGGAGAGAGAGGGAGAAAGAAAGAGCGCCGTGGAGTTGGGGGTGGCAGTACGGCGGTGGGAAGGTGAAGAGGAAGAGAAACTAATGGGATGCAGAGAGAAGGCTTGGAGGGGAAAACAGATCTACAAAAGGCCAGGAGCCCGCGAAAAGAGGACAGTAAGAGAGACGGCAGCAGAAGCAGCAGGAAAGGGCAACTAGTGAGCTGTGCGGGGACCCGGCTCCCAGCTCGTCTCAGACCTCTGACTGCTGCACAGCTTCAATTTCCTTCCCGCTCCCCACTCCCCCCTCCCCCCTCCCTGCCAGCCTTTCCTCTAGGGCTTGGAGCCTGGCTCCCAGATTAGCTCACAGCGCTAGTAATGTGCAGCCTTGGTCCCTGCCCCTGTACTGAGCGTGTGCCCACCATGTAACGTCCAGGGCCTTCTCCACAGAACTGCAGAGTGGGTCCCAATTGCCCCAGAATGGGCCCAAGTTCAGACCCAGACTCTTCCCTTGGCTTTCTCTGCTCTCAGCAGACCCCACAGCTTTCCCCTATGCATCCTAGCTCGTACTTGCAACAAGCCTACAAAGCAGAGAGCGTGGTAGTCAGGGCTCCGTTTTACAGATAGAGAAACTGGTGCTCGAGAGGTTATGCGACTTCCCAGGGCCCTGCAGCAGACATGGAGGACCCGGGACCGACCTGAGAACTCCAGTGACTCCCAGTCCACCACCCGTGCGGCATTTTCTTCCACGGCCCTCGCTCAAGCGAGGAGCCTCAGCTTCTTCAAGGTGAGGGACTCAGTGGTCCCGGGGCAGGGGTGAGGGACTGCATGGAACCTGCTTAGGGATGACTGCTGGCTCCTACATGCATGGTGGAGACCCAGGCTCTGGCAGGTGAACAGGAATGAAGGAAGGAGGGAACGCAGGCGCTGCCTACCTGTCAGGCCCCGGGCTAGCCACCTTCGGCCCCATTCACTCACTCGCTTGTCCCAGTAACCCTGCAAAGTAGATATTCTGCTCACCTTGCAGAAGAGGAAACTGCGGATCTGAGAACTTGCTGAAGGCTACAGGATGGAGACACAAGGCTCCTGGATGCCGGGAGCAAGAGATCTGAGGAAACAGTGGCTGTCAAGGAGAGGACAAGCCGGGACTTCTACGTAGGTGGGACTGAGCAGGAGATGGGGTCCTACAAGGAGTAGAGAGAGAAAGGGCAGCCCCAAAGGGACCAGGACTGCAAGCAGCCCCGCAACCTCAGGGACAGGGCTCCCTGACAACTGCCCGGGCCCCTCAGAGCAAGACACGAGCACAGAGCAGGAAGATGGTTGCACAGCACTGTGAACGTACTTAATGCTAGGGAACTGCACACTTAAAAATGGTTACAATGGTAAATTTCATGGTGTGTATATTTTACCACTGGAAAAAAAAAAAAAGAGCAGAGGGCAGGAGTCAGAAACCCCAGAGGGAGAGACAATAAACTTTTCCTATAAAGGGCCAGATAAATATTCTAGGCTTTTCAGGCCAAACGTGCTCTGTTGTAGCTACTCAGCTCTGCCATCATAGAGTGAAAGCAGCCATAATTGATATGCAGATGAGTGGATGTGGCTGTGTTCCAATAAAACTTTATTTACAAAAACAGGCAGTGGGCCAAATTTGGACCTCTGGTCATACTTTGCCAAGCCTTGCTCCAGAGAATGGAAGCACTTGGGGCTGACTTTCAGGACAGAAGTAGCCAATCTGAACCTTGCCAAGAAGTGGAAGGAAGGGCTGGGCAGAGGGCTCAGGAGGAAATCAGGTTCTCATTACCAGCAGAGGGTGGAGAAAAAGAAGGGAAAGAGAACAAGGATTGGATGGGAAACAGATGTCCAGGAACTGGTCCATCCCAGCTCCCAACATCCTAAGCCCTCCACGGTGCTTCAGAGTCTCAGGGATGATATGAAGGGGTGGAGAGTTGAAGCTCTCAACACGCTAGGAGTCTTGATGCCAGGAGAGAGGTGTTGAGCTCTGGCTAAGAGAGGACGGGAGTGGGGCAGCAGCAGGGTCGGGCTGGCCAGAAGGGATGCCAGGGGAGAGAAAGGCGAGGAGAGAGGCCCGGGGAGCAGAGCTGTAACCAGGGTGGTGCTGGCGGCAAAGGGAGGAATCCACAGGCCCCAGTGAGAGCGCAGGGCGCGGGCCGGGCCTGCCCTACACCGGCCGCCTCTGATCACGTTTTCAGGGCCACTGCCCGCCGGCACAGACAATGCTGGGGGAGCCTTTGAAGTCCGAAAGGGATGCCGCGGTGGGAGCCTCGCGAGTCTCCTCCCTTCCCCCGTCCTCCCGGGGGAGGGGGCCAGCAGGACAAAACCCAGAGCCGGTCACAGCCGGGCCCCCGAAATGCGGGAGACAAAGGGAAAACAAACAGGTTTGGAGCCAGGCGCACGGTGCCGTGTCTGTCCCCCGCCCCGCCGAGCACGGATGATGGATGGCTGCAGCCAGCCAGCTCGCCCGCCGGGCAGGCCCCGCTATTTACATAACACTGGCGTTCCACCGGTCACCTCTGACACGGCGCTGCCTGGGGCCGAGGCCCGGTGGCCCCGAGGTTCCTCGAGCCACCCGAGAACTGAGACAGCCTGTGAAGGCCCGGCCAGGCCAGGGGAGCCCAGTGCCTGGGGAAGGGAAGGGCAGCAGCCTGATCTGGGCTCAGGACCCGGGGCCTCCTCCCTGCCAGCCTCCCACGGAAGAAGGAGGAGGCCACGGGGCCGGCAGCTTCCCAGGAGACAGGACTTCTAGGGCTTTCAAGTCCACGCGGTTCCCCAAGCACGAGCTACAAGCAGAGCTTCCAGGGAGAGCCGGCAGCAGCCACAGGGGGCAGACAGCACTGCGGAGAGCTGGGCACGGTACTGCCGGCGGCTGAGCCCTGGCACCACAGATGCCCCTTTGCCTCACGCTGCCTTGAACACATTCCACGCCCAGAGTCAGCGATCCACGGGTCCCCAGCCCATTTCCAGCCTAAGAACGAATCTGAGACCCTTCTACTGGGGTCATCTTTTCCTGCCAGGTTCAGATGGGCAGTGTGGTTCCAATTCCCTGTCTCCATCTTCCAGACCCACCCTGGGGGCTCGGCACGACTGGGCCCAGCCCAGGTTGACACGTGTGCCAGGCGCGTGGTCACCACTGGGGGGAAGGACCCACGGATCAGGGAAGGGCTCAGGCCTTACCTTGTAGCGGGTCCTAGAGGCTCCTCTCTCGCAGTGGGGGCGTCACTTCATCCTGGGGAGGGACAGAGAAGAGCCTCTTAGCCTTTCAAGGCAGGACGCGTACAACTCCCCAGTGTGTGCCCAAGGGCTCCCTGCCACCCCCAGGCCAAGGGGCTGATGCTCCAGGGTGGCCAAGGGTGTCAAAAATTCAGACGCGCGGAGTGGGCACTGATCTTGGCCCATCTGAAAGGACGTGCCGACCAAAATTTGAAAAAATTCAGAAAGCAGCAGGGGCTGATCACAGTGGAAATATGGTCCTCAGCGCACCCCTAACCAAAGAGAGAAAAGTCAGAGCACACTGCACACACCTCCGTGGGGGCAGAGATGCGGGTGTGCGGGTCGGGGTGCTCCCCTGGAGCGGCAGTGGCTGAGCAGCAGGGCCTGGGGACAATGACAGGATAGAGCCGCACCCATCCCTCCCTCTCTTCCCTTGGCCCCTGAAAATCTACAGCATATGGGTGACTGAGGGGCAAGGGTGGACCAGGGGCCAGGGCACCAGGAAGCCTCAACTCCCAGGAATAGGCTGCAGACAGCACCTTCCACCCTGGGGTCCTACTGATGAGTCACAAGCCATGCCGGGGGCGCACGTAGGGAGAGGGAACATGGCCCAGCAAGGTAGGGGGACTTTAGCCAACACGGGACTCAGCCCAGCTTGCCAGGCCCCGGCCCTCCTGCCCAGCACGTGAGTCTGGGGAGCTAGGTTCAAATGGGACAGACGCCTCGTGTGGACAGAAAACCCAAGGAGCCCTCTGCCTGCTGACCGGGGCCCACCTGCCCTTGCCCGAGCCCGCCCCGCTCCCACCCCGTGGGCCTTCAGAGCTCCACCCATACTCGGGAAGGGTTTTCTGCTTATTAGGGTTTTTTTCTCCCTACTCCCTCCTTTGTGGCTTATCAATGATGCAAGAGGAATAACACCAATTTCCTTAGGCTGTGTAATCCCCAAATCAGATTGGGGGGATTGTGAGAGGTGAGGTGACCTTGTACGGGGCTCCGGGAATGCCACCCAGTCCCGCCGCCCGCCCTCCCGTTCCCAGGACATATTTAGACAGATAATGCTAATTGTACTTGACGCATCCTCCTAAGGAGGGCCGGGTCCTCTGCCAGCTTTCGCTGCCTTTGCTGGGCTGCCTGGGCGGAGGGTGCCCACTGAGGCAGAGCCCACCCTGCCGGACACCGGGCTCCGGTGGGCATCGAGCAGTTGGGGGGGTGACCCCACGGGCCTCTGATGCCCATCTGACCCAGATGGTAGGAAGCTAAGATTCTGCAGAGAGCTGGGCGGACAGAGAGGGGGGCAGCAGAGAGGAAAGGGGAGCCCTGCTGAGATGGAAGAGGGGGCCGAGGTGGGAAGAGTGGAAAAAACAAGCAGTCGGAGAGGAGAGCTGGATGAAGTGGAGGCCAAGCAGCGCTGGGCCACGGGGCAAGGGAGAGAGACCCTGGGCCTCCGCTGAGAGGCGCTGGGCAGGCTTGGCTGTCAGAGTTCACAGCCCAGCCAGCCCGCCCAGGGGCCCAGCGGGGCGTCATCGCTGTCCAGTCCATCCCACAGCCGCCCGCCTGAGATCTCTCAAGGCACCCCGGCCAGCCTCCCTTGAACCTCCAAAGCCCCCCAACTCCACAACTCCAGTATCTCCCTTCCACCACCTTCTTCTCCCCCCCATCCCCCCCAGCAGCTGTGCCTTTATTAATTCATGAGGCACTAATTAGTTCTTTGTTTAATTTTGTGTTAAACAGACTGACCGGAATGATAACGACTCGCCGCGCGGTGTTGCCGTCCCCAACCACCCCTGTTTTCTGACAACAAGGGAGCGCGGGAGACCGGAGCGCTGAACCCAAATCCCTCAGCAGTTGCACTTCATTAAGTCAAAATGTGACAAGAAGCTTAGAGAGCAACTTGCAGATCTGATCACACAGAACAATCGGGGAGGAAACTTTCCAGGAGTTGGCTGGGGGTGGAGGAGGGAGGGGGAGGGCGGAGATGCTTACCGTGCGGGGACCAGGACGTGAACTGGGGTCCTGCCCCTCACCTGGCCCCGGGGCAGGCGGCCTGGCGGACGGGAGCAGGGAGGCTGTCTCTGGGTGGGATCTGGGACACTGGGTGGATTCTGGAGCCCCCGTGGGGACCTGAGAAGTTCAACTTTCTCTCTCCGTCCTGCCCGGGCATCTTCCCCTGTCACTCTCTGCCTCTCGCTGTTCCTGCTCTTTGGTTCTGGCCTGTGTGAGTGAGTGACTGGGCACACCCAGGGCCTGGCAGAGACTCAGAAAGCTGCTGCAGTTAAGGAAGGATTCTGCAAGGCCGGGGGGGGGGAAACACGGAGGAGACCAGGAGCCCCAACACTTAGGAAGGCTGAAGTTAAGTGCAACCCTTCCAGGCTAAGAAACAGAAGTAACGTGCTCAGGGATCCTGGCCAACATAGCCACTCTCCGCCAGCTGTCCACCCATCCACCCATCCTGCACTCATCCAATGTTCTTCAACCTAAGTACTCTGACCAGAAAACTGAGGACCAAGAGGTTGAGCTCTGTGCAGAGGTACACGGTAAATCAGAAACAGAACCGGGTCTGTTTGGCTTCCAGGCTGTGGTAGCTGACTGCAGGCAGGCAGCTGAGGTAACAGTGACAACGGGCCTTGTTACCTGCTCCCTCCTGTCCATGTGACAAAGCAAGACCTTGGCCCAGACATGTCCAGCTGCTAACCCCATAGGCCCACAGGGAGGGATCGGAATTAAGCCCTGTCCCAGTCTAAAGACAGGGCCCCTGCTCTCCGTTTACCTGCCCCTAATCTCGGAAGATGTGGACAATGTCTTACATAAGTGAGAACATGGAGGGGACATGAGGAGGAGAGTAAGAACAAAGCACACAGAGAAAGCTGACAGACCAGAGCCCGGACTGTGTGTGAAGAGCCTCCCGCCTTCTTCCCATTGGCCACTGCGCCAGCCCAGGTGTGGCCTGACCCACCCGCTGACAGCCGGGGCCCGAGGCAGTCTGCAGGTCAGCCTTGCCCTTGCCTTCCTCCGGCCGGTTCCGGTTCGGAAGTGCAGTGGTCTCTCACCCGAGCCTGGCAGCCCTGGGCTGGCTTCTGTTCATTTGCTGTCAGGCTGCCTAAGCAAACCAATTAAAACTAATCATTAATTATAAAAGAGAACAAGAAGAGTAGAAGAGAGGGGAGAGGGTGGAAGGGTGACGTGGGAAGGAGGAGAGGGAAAGCGGGGCAGAGAGGGAAGCCGCGGAGGGCCTGCAGGGAGCTCGGAGTGGGGCACTGTGGGCCTGGGAGCTGGAGGGGACCAGAGGCACAGGAGGTGCTGGAGGTGAGGGAGGGCAGGAAGGGCGCCAAAGATGGTAGGGAGGGGGCTGCCGCAGGGCGGGGTGGGGGGGAGTGGTGGAGGGAAAGGCTGGTGAGGAGGGAAGGGGGAGAGGGAAGGGTGAAGAGGCTGCTGTGACCAGCGTACCAGGACCCGAAGAGGCCTCATCCGCCTGCAGTCCCCTCGGGCTGGAGCCACCGACCATCCGGGATGTGGCTTCCGCGCGTCTCACCCTGGGCTCCCCGGCTCCATATTTATGAGGTTCAGCTGATTACGCAGCACCGAGCCAGGCTCCTCAGCCCTGCCGCCCCTACCTGCTCCCCAGCCCTCGCAGGCCTCAGAGGGGAGGCTCGGGGCAGCTGTCGCGGCCCATCTACCCCGCCCCCCCATGCCGTCTCCTGCCCCCTCCGGCACCCGCACACACCCCGTCCGTCTCCAGGCCGGGCCCTTTCACAGGGCTGAGGCCGTGTCAGCGGGCAGCTTGAGGAGGGGGCAGCACAGACAACAAGGGGCAGTGTCATGGAAACGGGCACTTTCCCCGAGAAATATTCTGTTTGGCCTCCGTCCTGCATTGAGGAGCTGTCAGGAGCCTGAGTGAGAGCCAAACCACCCCGGGACCAGGCGTGACAAAACCTATTTTCTGCCTCAAATTTGATTGATTAAAAAACTTTTTAGGAAAACCATGCTAAAAGAGTGAAGAAAAAAAAAGAGAGAGAGAGTGAGAAGGAGAAAGACAGAGAAAGAGAGAGAGAGAGGGAGAGGGAGAGAGAGGAACGAGGAGGAAAGAAAGAGAAAGAAAGAGAATGAAAGTGCTGAGGGCTCAGGGCCACGGGCAGGGGCTGCGCTGTTGCCCCGGCAACGACGCCAGGGCCAGCGTGTCAGCCCGGTGGCCGCCGCATAACCAGGCACAACGGAAAGGTCAAAGGAAGCCCCAAACTTCTACACAGTGGTTAGCAGACAATGAGGGGCCGAGGCGGCCAGGGCAGGTTGCCCGTCCATGTAGGGGAAGGAGCCCAACAGCCGCCCGCAGGCCGGGGACAGCTGGGGTCAGCGCCAGGCCTCCGGATTGGCTCTGAGGAGGCGGGCAGTGGTCTGCAAACACAGTCTGGGCTGAAATTTGGCCAGACTCCTTAAAACCCTGTATAGGCTCAAGAGGAAGGATCTAGTAGTTTGGGGGCAGGAAAGGGGTTTTCCCACCTTGTTCTCGAAAGTCCTGGCTCAGAGAGGTACCCAGCTGACCCGCCCATCCTGCAGGGGCTGGAGCCTCTGCTGGTCCAACACCTCTAGCTTGCTCTCTCGGTCTCACACCTTCCCTGCCCAGGCCCTTAGCTCCTTTACTGGATGCTGCCCTGGGTGGTCCTCACACCTGGCTTGCCCTCTCTCTTTTCCCGTCTCAGAAACTGAGACAGGCCCCGCCATGGGCTAGGACTGTGATGGGAGGCCGTGCCTTACTCTCTCTGGGCTGCAGGAGAAGGGCCAGCCTCCCCACCTTTCCTGAGCCCCCGCAGGGGGAAGAAACTCCTCCATCTCCCAGAGGCCCTGCCTGACCACTCCAGGTGGAGGTGGCTCAGATCTTCCTGGTGGGACCCATCCTGTCCCCAGGAAGAGGGGTCCAGGTGAGCAGCTGGGTTTGCTCTTCCCCGTCTAAGGGCCTCGGAGGTCAAGGTGAGGAACAGATCTGGCGAAGATGTCGGCAAGAAGGTTTCTCTGGGGGTGCTGGGAGCAGTGCGTCCAATGCGGTCTTTGCAGCTCAGGGCTCAGTGTGGGTGAGGCAGTGCCTCCTTGGACAGACGGCGCGTTCCATCAGACAGATGTACGGAAAGACAACACCTCCTCTGGGCCCTCCCCAGCCCTCCTCCAGGTCATTGGCTTAGATCCCTCCCCGTCTCTGCTCCACAGTAATCGTCAGGACGCACACTGGGTACGTCTCGTGCGCATGACACTGTGCTAGGCCCGAGGAAGAGAAAATACACGGCTTACATGAGGAACTGCAGAGGAGGTGAGACCCAGGTCTGAATCCTGCCTCTGCCACTTACCCTCCATGGTGTCTGCCGGGGCAGGCTGCTTAACCTCTCTTGGCCTCAGCTTCTTCAGCTGAAGAGGGGGCGGTATGAGCCCCACCTCAAATGCATTTCATTCAGTAATTTTCCTTGAACACCTACTATATGCTGGGTACTGTCCTAGACCTGGAGAACACTGGTAACCAGAGACAGTCCTCACGGAGCTTCCGTTCTGCAGTTGTTGTGAAGACCCGCTGAAATAACACACAGCACTGTGGTCTGTCACACAGTAAGTGCTCAACAAATATTACCTGTTACTAGCTTTCAGGGGCCCTGCCTTTAATAAACTGGGGAGAGGTCCAGCAATTCCACTCCTAGGTATATACCCGAAAGATTGGAAAACAGGGACTCAAACAAAAACTTGTACACGAGTGTGCGCAGCAACTCCACTCACAACAGCCAAAAGGTGAACACAACGCAGATGAACGGATAAACAACACGGGGTCCCCACAAAATGGAATATTATTCGGCCGTGAAAAGGAATGGAGTTCTCATACGGGTTACAACATGGATGAACCTTGAAAGAAGGCAGATGCAAAAGACCACATATTATACGATTCCCTTTACATGAAACATTCAGCATAGGCAAAGCCATAGAGACGGAACACAGATTAGCGGTTGTCGGGGGACGGGGGAAATAGGGAGCGACTTCTAATGGGTACAGAGTTTCTGTTCGGGGTGATGAAAAACTTCTGGAACCAGATATCGGTGATGGTTGCACAACACTGTGGATGTACTTAATGCCACTGAATTGTACAGTTTCCAGTGGTTACAGCAGTAAATTTTATGTTATGTGCATTTTACCACAATAAAGTAAAGTGATATAGCTGAAGAAGGAGAAGAAGGAGAAGAGGCAGCAGCAGCAGGCGAGCAGAAGGCTATTCCCAAGTGGCAGCTCAGCATGAATATTAGACGAGCCAAGCAAGGGGGCGGAAGGTGAATCACCCTAATTTCAGACGGGTCCCCTCTCCTTCCTGTCCTCAAGAACGGCATGCGCTCCCGCCCGAGGCGTTCCTAGGCCTCACAGATGCGCTGAAGAAAAAGACAACATGGGAAGGCTAGGGTGCCTCCAGAGATGGGGGCACACGTCACTCAAGAGCCCACGATGCCGTCTCCCCAGCGCGGCCGTTCCTCTGCGCACACACGGCTTGGCTCCTGTCGCGTGTGAATCCCAACACGCACGGCCCACTCTATCCATCTCTCCGCCAGGCTCCCCAGACAACTTGTGCTGCTGCCCGGCATCGTAGTGCAACACGCTGCCCCCCACGTGGGGAAAGAGGGTCTGAGTCAATGACTTCCCTACCCACAGGGCTCTCAGGCTCCCCAAGGACGGGGAGTTCCACCTTGCAGGAAAAGCTGAGGATAACCAGGGAGCCAGGCCCTTGGGACAGCCCTCCCAGCCCTCAGCCTGCCCTCCTAGCTGCTCCCGAATGCATGTGCGCACAGAAACCCCTGCCTTGGCCCGGGAACTGTCAGGAGATCAACAAACAAAAGCTGCTTCTTGACAGGGAGTCATTTATATTTTAGCTTCGTTCCATTATCCTAACGAATCCTTCATCAGCAGATGCAATATTAACAGCAGAAAATCAGCTCATTACATCCGGGGGGATTTCATCAAGACGGCAATCATGTATGCAGCTCCCCAAGCCTTCAAGAGGCCAGTATGGTTGTTATTTATTTATTTTGTTACTTATTTATTTAATTTTTTGGGTTCTTTCCACATAATTGCACCGCATCTCAGATCTTTAATAAATAATTTGTAGGTCCTGAACTGCAGACAGCTTTGCTCTCTGCCATGAGAGCCTGCGTTAGACAAAATATTTACCAATATTTGAAAGCCATTAGAATCAGGAGGGAAGTGGGGAGGGGTACTCTGTTCTTCTCGAAACAGCCTGCTCTGGGGCTCCGGTCCCCCAAGCTGGTCTCTTGGGGTGGGGAGCAGGCCTGTGTTGCTTCCTTGGGCTCACTTAGCTTCAGCAGGGGATTCCTGGGAACTCTCCGAGAGGGATGCGGCCATCTCCAAGGATTCCTGCGGGCTTCTCATGGCTGACGTGGGCTGCTTGCTGGAAGGGACCCCCTTGGTGAAGGGGCAGGAAGCTTCCACATGCTGAGCTGGAGCAGTCTGTCGGGATGACACTCCCTGGGTTTGCCCGACCAGCAAAGGGAGCTCAGCGAGGGAAGTCTTCATCGTGCTACAGCAGGCCCTGGCTCTGCTGCGGCGGAGCGTGAAGAAAAGTCTGACCCGGGAATTCCCTGGTGGTCCAGTGGTTAGGACTTGGCGCTTTCACTGCCATGGGCCTGGGTTCAGTCCCTGGTCAGGAAACTAAGATCCCGCAAGCCACGCAGCGAGGCCAAAAAAAACAAAGAAAGAAAAGAAAAAGTCTGACCCGTCCCTCTCGGCTCTCCAAGGTTATGCCTCCCACTTCAAAGGAAAGGAAGGTTTAGTGGACCCAGAAGGCAGACTTAGTGGGCCCATTCTACAGACAAGAAAACTGAGGCTCAACAAAGTGAAGCTTTCTTCCCAAGGCAACACAGCTAGGAAAAGGCCCAGAACCAGGATTTAGACTCAGAGGTGGCTCTGCCGGGCCTCCATTCTTTCCACTAGGCCAGAGCCTTCCAGCGACACAGCCCAGTCTTCCAAAGGCTCCTGGCTCCGACCCACGAGCCTGGAGTGGCCACTAGGGCCGACGGGCACCCCCTGCCACCACCACTGGGCTGGCCATGCTTTCACAGGTTTTTCCCAGCGGGGGCTGGATTTCTGCCCAGCCAGGAATGTGCTCCCAGGATGTCAATTCTAATCTCCCCAGCGCTCTGACAGAATTAAGCTCCAGTTTGTCCGACAACATCCCAAAGTTTCAGAAATCCAGGGCAGACTCTCTAATCAGGCTGCAGGACAAAGGTCTGGCCTGACCCTGTCACTTCCATTTACTCCTCCTGTCTGTCTCCCAGTTGCTGCCTTTCTGCAGCTTCCTCCACCCTCTGCCCTTCCCTGGCCAGCTCAGCCTCCACCCTCTCCTCCAAGCTCCCCTGTTTCTCCGCCCAGAATTTCCCCTCTCTGAGCAGCTGGGCTAAGCCTGTTGCTCCACTATCTGAAGCCGAGGAATTCCTGTGAGGCTGACCTGCCGCTAGCGCTAGCGCTAGGCCTGCTGGCCTCACCTTGGCTGGCGCTCCCTCTGGTTCGCCACCTCTAGGGAGCGCACAGGCTCAGACCTCCCTGGCTCGGGAGAGGGTGCAAAGTTATTCTCGAACTCTGCTCACCCTTCGGTGACTTTGGGTCACCCTAACTGCCCCTGACGCATTCGCTGGCCTTGCCCAGCTTCCATCCTGTTTGAGGGGTCAGCTCGGGGGTTCTGGAAAGCCTTGGCCCTTCGGCCGTGCTCGGGGACACCCCTCTGGGCAGAGACCTCCCTTCCTCAACAGAGCCTGGGGGGCCCCAAGAGGAACACTGGGGGGAGGACAGCAGGAGCAGCCCCGAACATGGCATGGGCAGGGCCTGCGGTGAGGACGCCAAGCCCCCGGCTCTGCCGGGTTGCGGAGCCATCTGAAAGCGGTGAGGAGCACGGGAGCCCGGCAGCTGGGCCAGGAGAAGCCCTCGTGTGCAGCCAGCCAGAGAGCAGGCCCCCAGGACGCTGGGGAAGCAGAGGGGCCTCCTTCTCCACTGCTCACCACGCCCAACACCCAGCTTCCCTTCCACACGGCTCTCGGGTGGGCCCAGAGCGCTGACGCCTGACTCGGTTTCCAGAGGAAATCATACGCGCAAGCTGGCCGGAGGAGGCAAAACCTTACAGCACGTTCAGAGGGGCGTGGATGGGGGACCGTGAGCTTAAGTTTGTTTGGTTCACATCCAAAGACTCCCGGGGAACAGAGGGCACGGGGAGCAGTGTGGACAGTTAAGGGGAACAGCAAGGGCTGGGGCACTTGAGCCTGTTCGCTGACCAGAGGCCAGATCAGGGGATGGGGCTCCTCCAGACAGAGCGGGGGCAGGAAGACACACACGGGGTGCAAAGAGAAGGCTCAAGGCGGACAACAGAAATGGGAATGTCGTTCTCCTATTCTGTTGACCCTCCAGAGGCACAAGAAAGCTGGAGTGGCCAGGGTAGGGGCGCTCCCCCAGAGCCGCCCAACTGGCAGGAAAGTCCTGGAATGTGGCAGGTAGGCAGGGCCATGCCACAGCTCCTCGGCTTCCCCTGGGTGACCCGGGTGGAGACCTCACCCTGGGCATGGAGTTCTGTCCTACACAGGCTGTCTCACGCCCTCCCCTCCCCGGCTTCCTCGGCCACGGCCATGCGGTACGGAGTGGGGATCACCTTCCTCAGAGCTGCAATGAGGGGCAGCCCCTCGCTCCCTGATGGTCCCTCCTGCACCCTGCCTAACATCCCCACCCATCCCAAGGCTGGCTCTGCCCTCACCGGCACAGCCAGCCTGGAAGCCTGAAGGATTCACCTAGAGCCTTGGGTGAGCTGGGCTGGTGGAGGGACAGGAGCAGGAGATAAACGACACGTCTCTGTAATCAGCCCTTTCTCTAGAAGATTGAAAATAATTATCGTCTTTTTTACTTAATAACAGAAAAATCTACAAAGGTCACCAGTGGAGAGTAGAAGACGGCCTGCCTATCAGTCCTTTCAAGGAAGTCCCTGCAGTTTCAGTGCACCCGCCCCGCTCCCGACAACTCCACAATCCCCCCGAACTCCCAACTCTGCTTTCCTGCCCTTCCTTCTGCCTCGTCTTTCCTTTCTTGCTGTGCTGGGTGTTGGTGAGATGTTGGGTTTTTTTCTTTTTTGCAATTTATCAGCAGATTGTGTGGAGCTGAGTGGTGTGAGCCTCACCCTGCTAAATAAAGCTTTGGTATTTCTGATAAAGCCGTCAAATTCCTTATCACACGGACACAAAGTGCATTTAAAGAGACAGACACCCTGTCCCTCCCTTCCCACCAGCCCCTGCCCCCTCCACTCGGTTCAGATTTCCAGCTGCTCAGGCTCTTGTGGATGAGACACCAAATACGGCTCTGGAGGATGTGGGGAGTGGGGGAAGCCAAGGGGCGGGCTGCCCTCTCCAACTCCCACCCACCCACGTCGGAGCCGCCGGCACCCTGACCAGGGGCTCAGGTCCACAGGGAGGTGGCATGTGCTTCCTGCCCCAGCTCGGAACCAGAGGGAGCAATCAGTAGACACGCCCTGCAACAGGGGATGTCCTCACAGACAGCACAGTCCTGTGTTAGGACAACACCCGGCAGCTGCAGGAGGAGCCCCCAGTAAACTGCTGGGCCTACAGGGCTGCTCACTGCTGTGAACACGTCTGGTGGCTTCAGCCACTGCAGTATCCACACGGGGTACAAGGACGGGGCCAAGAGGGGCCACCTGATGCCCACACAGCCCGGGGCCGACCGATGTTCCCATCACGCTTGACCACGGGTTCAGCAAAGCCCTGACTCCTCACACGGCCCTGCAAGGTGGGCGGAACTATCACCCCATTTGACAGATGAGGAAATCGAGGTTGGCCTGAGGCCACAGAGCCAGCGGCAGGCCCAGCTGAGGCTCCAGCCCAGGCTGGCCAACAGCTCTGCTGAAAGACTCTTTCCTTAATTGATTGCAGAGCTCATGCCCACCTCCCCATACAAAGACAGGCCTTCCTGTGTCCCGGTGCCCCCTCCCCCATCCCCGGCCCTAGCTCGTCAGTCCAGCCCCTGGGCCCACACACAGCCTGTTGGTTGAGGAATCAAATTGATTATTTTTAATTATTTTGATTTATCAAAGCAGCAGCTACAATCATATTAAACCAACTTGGCTTCTTGGCATTAAACAGGTACAGCTGCCCAAGGACCCTCCCACACTCTATAAATGCCCGGCTTGTCCGTGTGCTTCCCAATGAGGGCACCTGGGGCACCTTCTCCAAGGACCCCAATTTGAGGACCAACTAGGCCTCCCACCACCCCTGCAAGAAGCACATGCAGCCAAAGTCGCCGAGGTCCAGAGAATGGGAAGGAACACGCTGGGGTCAAGCTGTCAGATGCTTTGGGAAATAGTCACCTCCGTCCCCCAGCCCGGGAGACTCTTCCAGAGTCCTGACCCCCTGGGGAGTCACACGCCCCTCAGCTGGCATTTGCGGGGGCCTATTCTATCCCAGGCCGGCAGCTGGGAACTCAACATAGATGAGCCAGATCACTTCTCAGACCCTGCCCACAGGAATGACTGCCCCCTTTTTGCAAGGGAAGAAACTGAGGTTCACAGAAGGGAGGTGACCTGCCCAAGGTGCACAGCTAGAAACACAGCCAGGCTGGAATCCAAACTGATTCATTTTGAATGAAAACTCCTTTTGACCATACCCCTCTGCTCTCCCCTTAGACCCGGGAAGTGTTCCTGCCCAAGTGCCGTGGCTACTGGAAGAAGGTGGCAGAAGAGAAAGGACCCTGAAGTTCAAGGTGATGGCGCTGTGGGGCAGTAGCACCAAGCCAACAAGTTTCCACGGAATGCCCAGGCCCACCCCAAGGCAGGAGGTGGTCCACCCGCAAGGCATGGGGCGGGGGAAGGGGGTGGGCACAGGTGAGCAGATGCACAGCTCAGCCAGGGAGCTGGGCCATGCCCTAGGGTGCAGTCCAATCCCTATGCATCCAGGAGCCTGTGGCGCTGCAAGGCGAGGAGCAGCATTGGAACCAAAATTCTAAGCCAAACTGCGCACAAAGAGCACGGGGGATTCTGGCAGGTCTGGAAGGGGCACCTCCAGGGTCCAACAGCCCACAGAACACACTGGAGTCAGCTCCCCGCCCCTCAGGGAAAGGCAAATCTTGGGAACATGGGCAGGGCTTCTTGGCGGGGTGAGAGGAGGCAGAAGTGCAGAGATAGAGTCTCAATGCAAGTCCTCTGACTTTATGGCCAAGAATGATAGCTGGCTTCCACCAAACCAGGAGCCAGACCCCCGCTGGTCCCCACGGCCGGAGACCCCGCAATCTGGTGTGAAGAGCTTGGCTCTGACTGCAAGTTCTGAACCCCGCTGGACATTGATAGGCACGTCATCTGGCCTCCCTGAGGTCGAGTTTCCTTATCCATCAAATGTATGCAAAGATAGTGCCGATCTCGGAAGACTGGGGTGAGCATCTGGGGACACAATGAGTGCAAAGCTCTTAGCAAAGTGTCTACACATTTTCTGTGTGCAAAAAGTGGTGGCAGTTGTCATCATCATCGTCACCATCACCACCATCATCACCTAAACACCCCTCTAACTGGGATACAGCAGCTGGGATTGTGCCTTTGGAGCTGGTGATGGCAGAGAGACTGAGGAAGCTCAGAAATGTCTAGAAGAGGCCTTGCCCGGCACACGGGCTAGAGCAGCCGACGAGGGCCTAGAGTTCAAGGCAGGAGGGGAAACCAGGATGACCTGTGACAGTCACATTTGCCTATCAAAAGTATACGTTCACTCAGCTTTCCATGGGGACTCATGCCCTAATATGGGCCCGGCAGCTTTCTGGGTTATTTCGAGTGTGTGTGATAATGACTCCAGGCTTTGTGTCTGCTGCCCCCAGAAAACCTTCCATCTGGGGAAAGGGATGACGGCTGGCAAAGACTGAGAAGGGCACAGGGAAGTCCAAGGTCAGAGAGTGTGCAGAAAGTAGGCACAGATGGGTAAGCCGAGGGGAAAGGAAGAGCAGGAGGCGGGAAGAGTGGGCTGACCCAGGGGTCAAGCTGAGAGAGGAGGGACGGAGAGCTGGGCAAAGCCAGCCAGAGCTCCAGGACACAGGTGGGCACTGGACCACTCCCTGCAGGACAGCCGTGGGGGCTGCAGCCCGTCTCGTCACCCACAACGCCGGTGGGGACCCCTTTAGTACAGGGCCAAGCTGGGCTCCTGGGCCCTGGGCAACCGCTCGATGCCTGGGGGCCCCTGGCTCCTGGATTTATTTACATATAAATGATCTTCTGCCCAAGCTTGGCCCATCAACTCCAGGCTGCACAGGGTTAACTCCAGATGGAAGGGCTGGCTGGCTTTGCCTTCACTCTACCTCAATTTCTACTGCTCCCATCACCTACCTCCCCCACCCCCTGATCTTAGGGAAAAAAACCCATCAAAATAACTATTTTATGTCTCCAAATATGCAGATCATTTTCTTTAATGAAAGATGCTTGACGTCTCCGATCCAATTAATATGCAAATGCAGGAGAGGATTTATTTGTGACATTCTGTCTGGGTGAGAGAAAACAAAAAAGGCCTGTTAACCAAAACACTAATTGCTGTGACTGATTGTCACATATCATCATTTTCCTAGGATCTCCTCCATCCCCGGCTCTCAGGGAGCCTGAAACCAGGACTCACCCACGAGGCATCAAGGAGAAACAGGGCGACCAGCTACCTGGAGGCGTGGCCCCTCCCACCAGAACTGTTTCTGGGGCCAATGAGGGTGGAGGCTCTGACTGGTTTTGGTCCCACACGGGTGGTCCCGACCATCTACAGAACTTGCCAGTTCATCTCCCTTCCTGCAACGCACTTCACCACTTAGGCGCCGATGTTCAGACCGGAAGGGAAGAGGCCTGGTCTCCACTGGATGTGATAGGCTGGGGGAGGCCTCAGCTCACACACCTTCCTGCCCCGTTCCAGGTCAACTGCTTTTTTGCCGCCTGCTCCTACCTGCTAGGAGGTGGAGGCCCACCAGGAAGGAGAGAAGGCCTCTCTGGGTGCTGTTGGTTGCTGCCCCCCACTGCCTCTTCCTTCCCTTCTCCTGCTCTTTCACCTTGAGGTCCTTGCAGCACTTGTTGAGAGAAGCCACCTGGGGAAACTGAGGCATGGCATGGCATCCTCTCCTTAAGACGACATAGGGACTCTATGGACATGTTTGAAGACGACCAGGGACCAACTGCAGCTGGGCAGATACCTGCATGTCACCCCCAGGCCCCATGACTGCCCTGAAGTGGGTGGGTCAACTGTCACAGCCTCATCCCCCTGAGCAGCTCAGAACCCTCAGTAGGACCATGGGGTCTCCTTTAGGGAGAGAGGGGAGGGGAGTGAGTGTTGATGGATATCTTTGTTCCCAAAAGCCAAGGGGGAACTGGAAAAGATATGTTTTGCTCAAGATACTGGGCATAGGACAGGAGGGTTCTGGGTGCCACACAGCTCCAAACTCAAGGCCGAGGGGCAGAAGAAGATTTGCTAAAGCAGCTTTCTTTTCTACACAGGGGCCAGCGGACAAGAGGAGACTGGAAGGCACAGACTTAGGGCCCTAGTATCTTAGAAGGCTGATCCCTTACCACTTGAGCACAAACATTCTAGGTGCTCAAAGAAGGCCTCTCTACCTCCCTGTCTCCCCTGTGGAACTCCCCAGAGATTCCAGACACTGAAAACTGGGGGCTGGGGAACCAGTGTGGCAAGGCCAAGGAGCCACGGGGGTCCCTGAGCTCCTCTGTGGGTGCTGGGCCCAGCTGAGGGCACAGTGAGGGCTCTGCATCTTTCAGGAAAAGTCACTGAAGGTCAGCGAAGCAACAGCGATCTAGTGAACACCAGTGCACATCAGCCCAGGGGCCAGAGGCTGCCACCAGCAGGGCCATGGTGGTGGCAGGAAGGTGGTCTCATCCCACTGACTCCCATCTCAGATGTCCCCAATCTCCTGCCCTGGCCCAGCTGTCTCCCTCTGGCAACTCCACCATGGCCTCCAGGGAGAGCTGGCGCCAGGGCAGCACAGGGCAGACACTCTCCCCCCAGAAGGCCTGCCCCCGCACCCCAGGAACAGGCTCAACAGGATGCCATGTGGGGGAGCTTGGAAGCCTTCCGGGAAGAGTGCAGCCCTGGCACCAGTCCCGCCGGGAAGGAGGTGAGCCAGGTCTACCACTCCGTCTGCCGCTCACCTGACTCGCGCCCACAGCGGCTGAGCACCAATGGGGTGTGTGTGGGTGCAGACGGGAGGCGAGCATCATGGCGCCAGGAGCCAAAGGGGGAAGGGTGGGCAGCTGGGGAGTGGCAGCAGGTTGGCTGGCCAGCTGAACGGTGCTCCGGCTGTAAGCTCCAGGTGTGAAGGCCCCGCCCCCAGGGTGGGACCAGAAGACGGGTCCTCATGGAACACTAAGCCTGTCTTACGCAACCCGGAAGTACCCATTTTCCCCAGCCTTCCTCGCCACCGTTAGCCAATGAGAGCAGGCACTCCTACTTAGCTTGTGCCCACCTGTGGGCACTCACAAGCACAACCTATGGGGCACTGGGGTTCAGGGAACATTGAGATGGTCCCAGCATGCCCTGATTTTGAGCCCCTTTAAAACCAACCCATCTGTACACTAAACCTCCCGTAAAGCGGAGGAGTAAGTGGCTGTGGCTCTCAGTGGCCCATCAAAGCCAGATGCCCGCCCCCGCTCCACTACCTCCTCCTCCCCCTGGTGCCAGCCTGGGGCAGCACAGGGCGGCCCGGGCTATGGGAGGCGTGGTGAGCAAGGTCGGGTGGGGTGAGACCAGCTTCCTAGCACTGGGCAGAGAGGCCCTGCGCTTTGCAGGGGCCCCTTCACAGCTTAGAGGGAAGGCCCAGACCCCAGGGCATCATATCGGAGGCTCTCTACCTCCTTCAGTCTTCCTTGGCCCTCCTTCCCCGTGGTACGGCTCCTCCAGGACCAGATGCCTAGAGAACACATCCCACTGATGCATTGCCACCTAATTCCCTCCCACAACCTGGCTGCTCTCACAGTCATCTTTACTCGGGCCATCTCAGGGGGCGCTGCCTCAGCGTCATGCACCCCAACTCCAAAGCCCTCCTTCCCCTGGACCCTGGGGTTCTCCCCAAGTCCAAGCCACGTGAGCATGGCTCAGCCCCCAACTCACACCCAACCCTGCACCTGCCCAAGTCTCTCTGTTCATTCCAGTTCTGGGTGGGGACACATCTAGAATCTGTTTCCCAAATCCAGGACCTCGGAGCTCTTTCTCCATGGGGTACTTTCAGAGAGCTGGAAGAGTTCCCCCATCTTTGCGGAAAGGGGTGTAACGTCAACGCCACACCAGCTAACGCCACACCGGCTTTAAAAATACCCCAGCATACAATCCACAGGGTTAGAGCAAAGGCCACGTGGTCAGCGCCGGACTATAAATAACCAGCCAATCACACCCCAGAGCCGCAGCCCCTCCCCAGCACCAAGAACCTTTCTGAGGAAATCAAAGTGAGCACAACTGTTACCAAGTCACTACTAAAATATTTACCAGCCTGGCGAGGTGCCGAAGGTGCTTGGCACTGAGTGTTTGCTTATTTACAAGGCTGTTTTAAAGGGTAGAAAGCAAAATAAGGTAACCTGAGCTATTAAACCAAGGGGGCCAGGTGGTACCTACCAGCTGTCAGCTGTCCCAGGCACACAGGGAGCTGGAAGAGCACTGGTGTAGATTCCCCCCAAAATGGGTCAGAAAAGGGAACAGACAGGCCTTGGTGCTCCGGATTATCCCCACCAGCAGGGGCGGGGGCTCGGGCAGCGGGAGCAGAGAGAGCGCTACAAGTTAGAGGTGCTTCTCCTCCAGCTGCCCCTGGCCTCCTGCACCCTCACTCAGAGGGGCAACCTGGGACACTGCCCTAATCCAGAGGTGGGGGCCTCTGGTAGGGAGAGGGGAGGCACAGAGGAAGGCAGGCCCCCAAGGATGACATTAGGGGACACACGGAACCTGAGAAAGAGAACGCACTCGAGTGTGCTTTTCGTCCTCCTCTTCCTCTTTCTTTGAAGTTCCCTTGTGGTTTGAATTTAATTTTGATTTTCTCAACTTTAGCAGATTGAAGTTGAAATAACCTACAAATTACTTAATGTGTTGTAAATCTGGGGGAAGTCAGGAGTAATGGGGACCACATGTTGGCAGGAGGAAGCCCACCGAGGGCTGAGGGGAGGCGGCCCCCTCAGACACGCAGGTAGCTGTCCCAGGCAGGGGCATTGATGCCCGTGCTCCCCTGGAAGGAGGGGGCTTGGGCTCCCCCAGGGGAAGGAGTTGGATTCCCAACTGGCCAGGGAGCCCTGGATGGACACAGCGAGAAAGTGTTAAGACGGTGGACGGACCAAGTCGCCGCCCGGGGCAGCCTGGTGACCGCGGACGGGGACGGCCAAGTAGGCCGTGTGCCAGGCGCCTGCCAGGCCCCTCAGCCGCGCCAACGCCGCAGCGCTGGCCCTGCTCCCCTCTGGCCTCGCGCTGCATGTGTGTGGCTGTCAGCTGAGCTCCCACCTCCCTTCTCCCCCCTCCCGCCCTCCCTCTTCAGCAGATTTCTCTCAAGTACTAAGCCATATGGTTCCAGTTAAGCTCCATATTTTTCCTTGTCGATTGAAGAGACACACTTTCCTCTTTGCCAGACAGTTTGCAGATTGCTCTGTTGGCTCAATTTCTTATTGGATTTCTCAAAAAACCTGACATTTTAAATTAATTTATAGCCACAACAAAAAGAGTTCAGAATTTTAATGGTGTTGTAAGTAATTTTTAGGTAATCCACTCCAGATTTTGATATTAACCTTTGAAACTGGAGTTCATTCAGCTACTATGTTACAATAGCCAGTCCGATTCCAGGCCTGGGGGAGGCCAGGCTGGGGTAGGAGGCAAAAGCAGTGTTCCGGGGACCCCATTCTGCCAGGAAGCCCCAAAAGGGCGGTGCCTGGGGAATCCTGGACCCGTGAGTGACAGTGACAATGGGGCGGGGAGGGGATGGCAGGGGACCTGTAAGACAGCAGGGCAGGTGCTGGAGAGTAAATGTGGCGGCAAGGGGGCCTGCTGAACATTCTAGAAGGACAGGCAGGACTCAGCAGAGGGCAGCATCCCCAGGTCCCTCAGTAGCAACAGCAGGGCTCAGGGCATGTGTGAGGCTCCACCTCAGCGTGCCAGGAAATAATAATGATATTAGTAATAATGACGACGACAGCTGACATTTGCTGAGCGCTCACCGTATGTCAGGCAATGTATGCAGTGCTGTACATGTATCGTCTCACTGACACCTCAAAACCACCTATGGGGGACTTCCCTGGTGGTGCAGTGGATAAGACTCCGAGCTCCCAACGCAGGGGGCCCCGGTTTGATGCCTGGTCGGGGAACTAGATCCCACATGCATGCCGCAACTAGGAGTTCGTGTGCTACAACTAGGGAGCCCACCTGCCACAACTAAGACCCGGAGCGACCAAATAAATTAATGAATAAATAAATGTGTAAACTTAAAAGAAAAAAACCCCAAACCCCCCCACCTATGGGGTAGCTACTATCACCACGACTACTAATACTAATCATATTAATTGTTAACATTTTTTGAGGACTTACCCTGTCCCAGGCATTAAACGGTAACAGAAACCATGTAAAGAAGATATACTATTCTTATCCTCATTTTACTTAGGAGGAAATGAGGCTCAGAGAGGTGAAGTCAGGTCCCTGGCTCGCCTCACACCCTGTTTCTCCTTTCACAAAATGCTACAGAATATTTACTGCCATCGTGGTCCTTCTGGCTGGAGCTAGAGGGAGGCGGTGTGGTCCTCCGGGCTGGCCAGGCCGGGGCCTGCCGAGGATGCCGCCTCTTCCCTGTGCTGCCTTGGGCTCGGCTGAAGGCCGCACGCCAATCCGGACAGAGGAAACTCCGGGCGTGGGGAGCGAAGCCCTCGCCAGCGTCTTTACTAGGCTCTGGCACTAAGTGGCCCCAGCCTGGGTACCGTGCCAGCTTACTACAGCAGCAGAGTGTTAGCATTCCTTTCCTGCAGGAGCTTCCAGAGCACCCAGGAAAGGAGATGCAGAGATGGGGCCCCGGCCAAGGCCGTTCCAGTCCCTGGAGGGTCCTCACTCCAGCAGGGATCCAGGGCTCTGAAGGGAGGCCACAGAGAGGCTGCACAGGGCTGCCCTGAAACCAGGGGCTGTCCTTGGCCTTCTCCTCATCTTGGGGCCAAAGGGTTCTGGGGGTTAGTCAGCCCCTGCCAACCCACTGAGATGTCACGTTAAACGGCACCGGATGGGGCTTCAGGCCAGCTTCTCCGCCATCGAAGCAGGGACAAAGGAGAGAGTAGATGGCCGGGAGGAGGACTGGAGCGTCACTGGAAAGGTTTTGACTTGACTCGCTTTGGAAGTGAACAGAGCCTCCGAGCACGCGAGTGAGAAGGACTGAGGGCTGAGTGAGGGCAGCGGGGACACCTGTGGGAGCCAACGTCAAGCCTGAGGCCCGTCAGGGAGGGCGGAGCGGAAGAGCACGGGCAGAGAGAGGGATGGGCCAGCAGCAGCTCTGGGCCAGGCAAAGCTGGGCAACCGGGGTGTAAGGCGGAGAAGTGGCTGCAAGACCACGACCCCATGTCTTTCAAGCCTGGTCTACAGCCCTCAGGACAGGAAGTGGCCCGGGGAAATGCCTACTCTGGCTGGGTCATCCGTCCATCTATCCATTCACAACTACCTGCCGTTTGCTATTCTGGGTGTCAGGTTCATGCAAGGCCTTGGAAGCCCAGAAGAAAATCCAGCCTCCCAGAAACTCCCAGACTCAAGAATCTCAGCCCCTTTATCCCCAGGGCCTGGGGATGCAGCATGGCCCAACAGTGCCCGGGATGACGCAATCCCAGTGCCTGCTCTCTGAAAGGTTCTGCTCTAGGGTCCCCTTCCTTACTCCCCTGAGGCCTCAAGTCGGATTCCTTGACTCCATGAGTGAGACAAACCTCCCCCAAGGTGCTGTGAACCATGATGGGAACTCTGTCCCCCCGACGCTTCCATGGAGAAAAGGAGCCTGAGCTCTCAATTTCAGGTGCCCACAGCTCTGAGCAATGAGGGCTGGGCCGAGAAGCTGGCCTTCACCTCCTTCCTGATCCGAGCTCTCAGGAGAGCCCGGCAGCAGCTGCCAGGTTGCCCGCTGCCATGCCCAGACCGTGCCCGTGCCCAGACCGTGCAGACCTCAGAACCTGTGGAGCCTCTGGCTAGCGGCCAGACACCATGTATGAGTGCCAGGGGGTGGGGGGTACGCTCAGGCTTTCCATGCCCCCGGCACCATGCCAACATGTGGAAGGTTGAACTCACCCCTGGCGGGATGCCACGTGCCCACAGAGTGGGCATCTGCTGGCACGGCATCATATGAAGAACAAGGGGTCCCGCCATCGCCTGTCACTCTGGGCTCCCCCTGACACGTCACGGGGGTATGTCCACTCCTGCCCCGCATGGCATGGTGCGTGGGGGCCCTCAAATGTCCCCTTGGCACCATGCCTACCACATACTGCGGGCCATCCCCACTGGCAGCGGGCTGCACATGGAAGGACTCAGACACTCTACTGGACTCCAGCCAGGCTCTGAATGGCTCTCCCCGCTGGCTTGAGGCCATGAACTGGGCATCTCTGGGTTTGGGCCCATGGTACCATCTATTCACTATAACAGCCCATAGGACTTCCCTCCCTCCCACTCTGCCCGCAGACAACCACGTTCCATCATTTTATGGACCACAGGAAAACGCCAGAAGCCTTCGCAAAATGAGTTGCAACGTGCAAACTATATGTAAAAATTAAAATGAACATCCTTTCCCTCCGGTCGCTGGGACAATCCCATCCGACTGATTAAATTTTCATTTGTGTTCCAATTGATGAAGCAAACCCCAGAAACTTTCTGAATTGTTTCCCTCCCCAGTTGTCTACTGGCCTCTCGCTCTCTTTCCCAGTCTTTCTTTCTTGGCTTTTTTTTATTTTTTATTTTTTATTTCCCCCTCTTGGTCAGGTTAAAGCGCTCCTGAGGGGTGATTGACGGGGGTTGCCATGGAGACCCTGGCTTGAAAAAAAGCCTCGTTAGTTGCCAACTCTGTGTGTTGTTGTTTTACAACTGTGACCGACCGTCACATGAGAGGGGGGACAGCTGGGGGCCGGGCAGCACAAAGGGGAATGGCTTTTTAATGGAGTGCCTGGCCGGCGCTTGAAGACTCAATAAAGAGTAGCTGGTGAGTCCCCTCGCTGGGCCCGGCCCAGCACACGGGGGCCGGAGGCCCTTTGTTCCTCGGGAGCTGGGATGGGAAAGTTGGGAAACCAGCCGCTGAGAGGTGAAAACAAGAGGCCTTCCCCCACCGCTCACCGGACAGCTATTTTCTCTCACTCTCAGGGTGCCCGGATCGAGGGGACAAAACCCAGTGTCTTGGACAGGCTGCCATGCTGGGGGGCCGGGAGGCAGCTGGGGGAGCGGAGTGGGGAAGCAGAGGGAGGCGGCAGGCCCGCCTCTGGCTCCTGCCCCTCCGCGGCCCTGGGCGTGAAGGCAGGTGGCCGACAGGAAACTGGGCCGTGCAGGGCGGGGGCCGGCAGAGCCCAAGCTCAGGACAGGCCGAGCCCTGATGGAGCCAGAGGCTGCGGGAGGGTTTTCTGGGGGAGGACAAGGCTCTGCAGGAGAGACTCAGGCCACGGGCCAGGAGGAGGCTGGTGTCCACAGAAACGGGCTGCCGGCTGGTTCCTGCCCCTCTCCCAGGCCGCCCATGAGGAAGGACCCCACTGCTGTCTCGCCCCATGGCAGCTCCTGACGGGCCCTGCACCCAGACAGAGGCCAGAGCAGCCAGGAGGAGGTGCTGAACGAGGCCAAGAACTTAGCCTTTCTGAGGACAGAGACCAAATACCAGAGCAAAGGCTTTTCTCCGGCCCTGACCAGAGAGAGAGAGAGGGAGAGAGTGTAGCGGTCCTCAAAGTGTGGTCTGCGGGCCTCTGGGGTTCCCGAGACCCTTTCGTAATACTACTAAGATGCAATTTGCCTTTTCTGCTGTGGTGACATTGGCATTGATGGTGGGTTAAACGGCTGGCACCCTAGCACAGATCACAGCGCAGCAACGGCAATCACTGCGTTCTTCGGTGCCATACACTTCCAGTTTAAAAAAAAAAAAGCCATATTCACTTAAGAATGTTCTTGATGAAGCTATAAAAATTGTTAATTTTTATGAAATCCTGACCCCTGAGTACGTGTCTTTTTAATATTCTGAGGGATGAAAAGGGAAATACACATAAAGCACTCGTGCTGCATCCCACAGTCTAACGCTTGCCTCCAGGAAAGCACTTGGGTGACTGGGCTGAGGTGAACTAGCTGCTCTCTTCACAGAGCCTATCTTTACTCGAAGGAGCAACTGACAGAAAAACTACGGTTTTTCAGATGTGAGTATTCAGCAGACATCTTCTCAAAAGTGAACATAGTAAGACTGTCACTTCGCGGGGGTAAAAAACTGACAATATTTGTTGCCGGTGCTAAGCTGAGCTTTCAAGTGAGAATCAGACTTTTGGGAAAATATTTGCCACTGTGACTCTGACGGTGTCTTAAAACTGAACAACTTTTCTGATGAGACAGGTGATGACAGTAATGAACGTCATTTTTTTTAAAATGTTGTGTAATGAAACGTGTCAACATGTGGAAGATCTGCTTTCCTCAGTGAACCAGTATTTTCCAAATGACCCATGCAAGCGGTTACAAAATATCATGCATGCGGGAATGATTCATTCAAAGTGCAAGACAGACCAATGGGTTTTCACGTAAGAGTACACAAAGTTCACTGAGGTGGTTTCAGATCCCACCTTGTAGCTAACCTTTGAGAAACTATCGCTTGGCGAGCTTTAGCGTAGTATCAAAGGAGAATATCCACTATTATCTGCAAAGACTATTAAAATAGTCCTCTCTTATCCAACTACACAGCTGTGGGAAACTGGATTTTCTTCATAGGCTGATGTAGACAATACATCAGCAAGGACTGAATGCAGAAGCACATCTGAGAGTCCAGCTGTCCTCCGTTACATCAGACATTAAAGAAACTTGCAAATATATAAAGCGATGCCACTCTTCTCACTAAAATTTTGTTTTGGAAAATGCAGATATGAAAATCTGCATTTTAAAATATAAAAAATATATTTTATCTCATGATAAATATAAAAAATATATTTTATCTCATGAAAATATATTCTTAATGTTAACATGTAATGGATTTATCACTGTTATCTTTTCTTTTACCACTAAAAAAATTCAAGTGTAGGGCTTCCCTGGTGGCGCAGTGGTTAAGAATCTGCCTGCCAGTGCAGGGGACATGGGTTCGAGCTCTGGCCTGGGAAGATCCCACATGCCGCGGAGCAACTAAGCCTGTGCGCCACAACTACTGAGCCTGCGCTCTAGCGCTTGCGAGCCACAACTACTGAAGCCCGTGCCCCTAGAGCCCGTGCTCCGCAATAAGAGAAGCCACTGCAATGAGAGCCTGCGCACTGCAATGAAGAGTAGCCCCCGCTCGCCGCAACCAGAGAAAGCCCGCGCACAGCAACGAAGGCCCAAAGCAGCCAAAAATAAAAATAATACATTTATAAAAAAAAAATTCAAGTATAATTTACAACGTTGTGTTAGTTTCAGGTGTATGGCAAAGTGATTCAGCTATATACACACACACACACACACACACACACACACACATATATACACATATATTCTTTTTTTTTTTTCGGTACGTGGGCCTCTCACTGTTGTGGCCTCTCTCGTTGCGGAGCACAGGCTCCAGACGCGCAGGCTCAGCGGCCATGGCTCACGGGCCCAGCCGCTTCGCGGCTTGTGGGATCTTCCCGGACCAGGGCACGAACCCGTGTCCCCTGCATCGGCAGGCAGACTCTCAACCACTGCGCCACCAGGGAAGCCCCTACACATATATTCTTTTTCAGATTCTTTTCCATTATAGGTTATTACAAGATACTGAATATAGTTCCCTATGCTGCAAGTCCTTGTTATTTCACTACCTTTAAATGAATTAATATTGATAAATACGTTTTTTTTTAATTTCTGGGTTTTAATTTCTAATATGGAAAGTATCGATCGCAATAACCCACATATTTGGGATCCTCAGTACTTTTTAAGAGTGTAAAGGGGTGCTGGACCCACAGTTTGAGAACCACTGGCTTGGGGCAGCGGGAAAAGGGAGAAACAGGGCAGAGAGTACGCCACTGTTGGGCTTTGTGGAGCAGGGCTCGGCAGGGATAAGTCTCTGCCCTCGCAGTTGGCCTTGGACTGGGTGAGGGCTGCCTGCTCAGCACTGCCAGGACATTTGAGGAGAATTACACATCACACCCTATGGCGAGAGATATAAGAGCGGGCAGGATGGTGACTGGAGAAGGCAAAGGCTGAGGCAGGGTGAAACGGTACTGGCAAATGTTGAAGGAACCACCCAGAGGCCCTGGAGGAGCAGAGGGAGAGTGAGAGGAGGCGGCCAGTTTCGCCCTTGGCTTGAGAGGGCCTAACCCCGTGGGGTGGCAGCCCAGGGAGGTAGGAGAGGTAACGGGGGCCTGAGCCCCGCTGCCCCGTCAGAACGTAAAGAGGAGCTGGTGGAGGGGATGCCCAAGAATTTAGAGCCGAACAGGGATTCTTGCCACCAGTGTGCAATTCACAGGATGCTCTGGGCCCCTTCCCAGGGACATGTTAATTATCTTCCCCCACTGGTCCCTGTGGGCAACCAGGCTGGAAATGAGCAAAGGCCAGCTCCAACTCACTTTGCTCTGTTCTGCCTGGGAAAACCAGTGGTCCTCAGCCCCAAGCTTGGCTCTAGTGCAGAGATGTGGAATTTTCCAGGAAAACTTCAAAATCATCACTGAGAGGGGAAGACATTTGAAAACTATCTTGAAGAGGAGAAAGAAAAGAAAGGGCAGGCCAGGCTTCCCAGGGACGCCTAGGACCCCAGGGCTGGGGAGGCGAAAGCGGAAGCTATGTGTTTTCATCTCATGCACAGAGTCCCCAGAACAGCACTCAGACTTGACCTGGGGCCCCAGGTCATCCCTTCCTCCTGGGAGTTGAAGCTCAGGGACCCCCAGGCCCTGTGGCTTCTGCTGAGGGCAGCACCTAAGAGGGCATCTCTGGACGTCCAACCAGCCGAATGTCTACATCGAGTCCCTACCACCTGACACCCCAAGTGGAGGCCCAAGGTGCAGCACCCTACCAGACACACCTGCACGCCTTCCTACCCCACAGACTGCACCGAGAGCCGGCTTTGTACAGGCACCAAATTACATGCTAGGGGTCCATCAGGGTTGATGGCAGAAGCCCTCCGCCCTCACTAGTCTCTGCTCTTAGAGAAGTAACTGGGGACAGTGGGAGAGGTGCTAGGACTGTGAAGCTGTGGGAACACAGAGAGAGAACGCTAACTCAGTCTTGGGCAATCTGGGAAGGCTGCTGGGAAGAGGTGGCATCTGGAGGACCTAGTAGAAGAGACAGTAAAGTATAGGCAGTCAGAGCCTGGGCTCCGGGGACAGACTTGGGTTTGAATCCTACTTCTTAGCTCTGTGATCCTGACGTTGGCCCCCTCCTCTATAAATCAGAGATGTTATTAGTATCTGCCTCATAGGGTTGCTGAGGGATTAAGTAAAATAATGCAGGTAAAGAGCATGACATGGGGCCTGGCACGTACTAAATACTCAATAAATGTTGTATTTATAACCATGCAAAGCTATATTCTCACTCCTGACAGGTCCACCCTGGTCAGACCCCCAGACCAGCCTGTACTAGGTGGAGCTGCCAGCGCAATGCAGGAGCACTGATAGACCCCGGCCCGATCAGCCTCAGCCCTGACCCTCTCCACATATATAGGGAAGAGGGGGAGGGCCACCCCCAGAGCCTAGTCCAGCAGATGACAGGCAGAGGCGGCGCTGCCCACCTCTCCTGAGCCTGTGGGGTGCTGAGCATGGCTCAGTGCTGATCTTGAGGAGTATCTTCCAGCACAGAAACTCCAAGTCACCTGCCTGGGAAGAAGCAGGGGAAGAAATCCCATGGCCATGCCCTCCCCTGGAAAAAAAAAATTCTAGGAAACAAAATACAACGACATCTTTTTATTTTGTTTTTTTTCGGTAATTATACTAAAGATGAAAAACTCATAATAAACATCTCCCAGTCCCCACCTGCTAACAGTAATTATAATAGACTCAACAATAAATGGTAAAGCAGGGCAGAGCTGCATCTCGGGAATTCTCTAGGGCATGTGGATTAGCTAGGAAAGCCTGAATGATTAAAATACACTAATTAAAATTTTGTGTTCCTTGGTAACTCGTCTGCCTGGGCCCCTGGTGTTGGCAAAATGGGAATTAACGTGACAAAAGCAACACAGAGGGTTTTTGTTTTAAATAAAGAAAAAAGAGAGAGAGAGAGAGAGAGAGAGAGAGAGAGAGAGAGGGGGAAGACCTATATAAACAAGTTAGACATCAGGAGAAAAGAAAGACGAGGTGGTTTTCTCTCTTTTTCTAACTGGAGCACCAGAATGCTTGGGACAGGAAAGTGTAAGAGAGAGGGTCCGGGTCTTGGAGGAGAGGCCCTTTGCCTGCCCTGGGGTCCTGTGGGGGGCAAGGGGAGCATGTGTCCAGGGGTCACTGCTTAAAAATAATTACGGGAGAGAAGAGGATGGGAGGGGAAGAAGTGGGGGGCAGCAGGCGCCCACCCAGTCCGGCTTTCCAAGGGCATTCCTCCAGGGCGGGCCACATACCCCCAACTCCCCGCCCCACGGCCAACGGGACCCTGGGAGGACGCAAGGGAGCTTCTACCCCATTGCAGTTGCACAAAAGAAATTGAACACTTTTGAGTTGCCCTTAGCAACCTAATTGCATCAGTACATTGCACACAGGAGCCAAAGTAACTGAATTTTGATGAAAAGACGGCGGTAATTTACGGCATCACAAAATTAGTTGTCATGGCGACGGGTTAATTACATCTCAAATTAACAATGCAAGTGTGGTGAAATTAAATATAAATCATATTTTCTGCATAAATTATAGGGGTTGATTAGACCGGGGCTCTGGGAGAGAGAAAGGTTGAGCCGCCACGGGCCCCAAGCTGCATTCTGAGCTGACGAGAGAGGCGCCTGCAAGCTCGGGCGCGGATGGGGAGCTCTTGGAGGGGACGGGGGACCAGCGGAGTCAGGCACCAAGGGCTGCCGGGGCTGCCTGCCTCTGTTCCCGCTGCCACTCTCAGGCGCAGCTGGCTCCACGCAGCGCCAGGGCTGTCCCCAAAGTTTGCTTCTGTTTGGATCAAACTTCGGATGGGGGAGGGGGTGGGCACGTAAGAAGGAGGGACGGCGGCTGGCGCCTCTTAGCTTAGCGCCAGGGACAGAAGTTCTACCTTCACCCATCCCAAATGACTCCCGGCTTCTGTACCCTGAGCCCTCAGAGAACTCACCACAGATGGCCGGCTTAACCCTGCTCTCTTCAGTTAAATGGGGTCAAACGGTTTCTGAGTCACAGGCATCTGCCTACCAGGGGACAGGCCCCCTGCCCCATGACAGGCAAACAGCACATGGTCAGGGCTGCACCAGGTGGGCAGGGTGCATTGTAGGTGCCCAGGGTATCCAGGGGCAGCAGCTTACGGCCTCAGGTGGCGGCAGGCACATCTGGCTGAAGGATGAGCTTTTCTGGCTAGCCAGCTCTGATAGGCAACTACACTACTGACCTCACTCCCTCCTAGCCAGGGGCAAGTCACTGTGAACCTGCCTTCCTTGAATGGGGAAGAATTGCAGAGAGCCAAAGGCGAAAGAGACCCCACAGAGCACTATGCCTGGGCCCTCTGGGGCTCTGCCTGGCACTACCCTGCCCAAGTCATGGGAATACTGAAGAGGCCACAGCTGGAAAGTGGAACGTGCCCCAAATGCCCTTGCCCTGGTCCCAGCCACCCATCGCTGATGGGCAGTGCTGGCAGCACTTCTAGGCCCCGCCATGGAGCACTACTGGACCAAATTCAGCTTGGTCAGGCCAGGCAGCCTCACCAGAAGCCCCGGTCAGTAAATGCTTCAGAAGCATGCCTCTCTCCTCACGCTCCTGGCCCCATTTCTCGGGTTCTGGAGAACACAGAGGAGAACCCCACTTGCTACCCGGACACAGGTATCATGAGGCAATAGAACAGGAGTTACAAACTTTAGTGAGCAGCGAATCACCGGAGAAGGTCCCTAAACCTGTAGAGGCCTCAGGCCCCTGCTTCGGAGATTCTGGTTCTGGATCTGGAGGGACCCAGGATCCAAGTTCTTAACCTGCCCCACCAGGGAATCTGATGCAGGCAGTCCCAGGCCCACACTTAGGAAGCACCAGCAACTCTGTTATTAGCCCCATTTTGCAGATGAGGGAACTGAGTCCCAGGGAAGTTAAGTCACTTTTGAAGACAGGGCAGAGCTGAGATTCAAAGCCACCTCTGAGTTGTTACCCAACCTGTGCAATGCCTTCTCAAGGCTGTGTCAGGCACCTTGCCAGGCCATGTGGAAGATAGGGACCAATGAACCACAAACTTGTCCCTGAGGACTACACGGCCTAGTGGAGACACAGAGTGTCAAGCAAACAGCAAGGCCCAACATGCCCAATACATCACTAAGGGACAGGGACATGGGAGCACGGGAGCAAACGTGGGGACAAAGGAAAGGCAGGGGCCAGTATGCAGCGGCAGCCAGCCCAGGGTAGGAGGCGCTCCCTCAGGGTCCCCGGGCCAGCTGAGTGCCCAGCAGGGCTGTGCCACACTTCACCTGGCCCAGGTGGGAGGAATTTCCTGAAAGGCTTCTGCAGATGGGGCGAAGGAAGGAAGAGAAGGCCCTTGGTGGTCCCCCTGACCACGGATGTGCACGTGCAGCTCATGAATATTTTAGTGGCCATTTATTTATCCCTGCACCATCCAGCTGCTGGGGCCACAGACCCAAGGTGGATAAATATAGCCACTGGGCAATCAATGAGGCATCCGCTCCACACCGCCCCCCCGCCGCTCCCCCCGAGCCACATCCATTAGGCCCCTTGTTCCCACAACCTGCTGGCTGGGCACCTTGTCCTGCTCAATTGGTTTCCGATTTTCATTAGCGGTAGAGGCACAGCCCCGCTCCAAGCCTGGGCGTCCCCCTCACCCTCCTAGTCCCTCCCTGCTTGGGCTGGGCATGGAGCCCGAGGCTGCCGTCAGCCTGGAGGGGCCTTTCAGAAAGCCCAGCCGACCAGGGCGGTGAAGTAGAGATGTGCAGAGCCCAGCGGCCAGACCTCACTTCCCTGGCTGGCCCCTGCGCAACGCAGAGAGAGATGGGGTTTCCTTAGGACCCTGCCCCCCAGACCAGGGCCAGCCGGCAAAGGCGACGTCGTTACAGAATACTGGGGCTCTCCTTTGCTCACCCGGAAATTTCTGGGGGCCTCCAATGCCTTACACCTGGGGGAAGGGTGCCAGAGAGGGAGTTCCATTGGCTGTAGCGTTGGGGTTCCTGAGGCTGCCACAAGGGGACCCCTGTTCCCCTGGGCTGGAAGTTACATACAAGCCACCCTGGCCTCCTGTCCTCCAGGGCCAGGCCTGGCTCCAACCTACCATCCAAAGGAACAAGAGTGAGCTGCCGCACTCTCTTTTAGGGCCTCAGATCAGACTGGAAGGCGCTGACCAGTTCCTGGCCTCCACTCCTCCTGCCAGGCTGAGGGCATCCCAAGCAGGCTGGGGCTCAGTACCTGGGGGCACTGTGTCCAGCCAGACAGTGACTCCAGCGGCAGCCTCAGCCCTGACAGGGGTCCTGCCCCCGCCCCCCTCACTCATTTAACAACTAGTTCCTAAACCCCACCATGTGCCAGACATTGTCCCAGGTGTACAGCTGTGAAAGAGGCAAAGCCACCCAAATGCCCTGCCTTCAGGGGGCCAGACAAATAGCTAAACAACTAAAGAGTTCTAGAGGACAATAAAACAAGGGATGTAATAGAGTTACAGAGGAGAGAGGTGGGGCTACCTCAGCAACCTCTGAGGAGGTGACATTTGAACCAGAGATAAGTGAATGGGCCTTCCGGCTGAGGAAGGTGGGAAGGGGATGGGGAAGGTCTCAGTCCCAAGAGCCGACACAGGGGAAGATGCCAGAAGGAGTACCCACAGACCTTCCTTTGGTGCCAGGTGGCCAAGGGCTCAGGCCAGTGGCTAGCAGGACAGTGCCCCTTGGCAGGCTGGTACAGCATCAACATGGCCTGGGGAGGGGTAAGAGAGGAGGAAGGACAATGGCTGGCAGAGGACCAAGGGCAGGAGGTCACCTGCCTGCTGGCTGTGAACACAGGCCCCTCCTCCAGAGCCACTGCCATGACACAAGGGAGCCCAGCCAGGCCTGCATGGGGTCCTACCTGCCCTGGGAGCTGCAAGGCCACGGGGTGACCAAGGACCAGGGCTGTCTTCAGCCCCTCGACTCCGCCCTGAGCCGGCTCCAGAGACTAGGGCCTTGACTCTCCCATCCATGTCCATTCACAGCAAGGACACAGAGGGTGGGGTGGGAGGTGAGAAGAAAAGATCAGGCATAAATCCCAGGGGGAGATGAAGAGGGAGGCAGGCCTGTGCCTTTAAAAGAATTTTCATTTAAAGGCTCTTCTCTCTTCTACCATTTCAGTGATCTATATGCAAATATGCTAATGAATGCAAATTAAGACACCACTTTTAGTCCCAATTTAATAGAAAGCATTAAAATACCATTTTTTTTTCCAAAAAACTCCATATGCATGAAGGAAGGATTTTTTTTTCTTTTTTTTTTTTTTTTTTTTTTTTTTTTTACTTTTCACTAAAGTCACATTCCGGCAGCTATTTTATGCTGTCAAAATGTTCTCAACAAGGGGAGATTTGACTGGCTTCTCTGAGAGCCAGTCATAGGAAGCTCAGGCTCTGCCTCTCGTTGAGTTTTTCTTTTTCTTTTCTTTTTTAATTTTGGGGAAAGAGGAAAGAAAGACAGAACAAAACAACAAAAAAACAGGACACCCAAGAGTCTTTTGAAGGGCGCTTTTATTTTCAGGCCAGGCGCCGATCCCCTCTGTGTAAAGTGTGTGTTAACCCACAGCTGCGGGAGATGCACGCGTGCGATCTGGTTGGGTGTGCTTCTGGTCGGTCACTCCTGCTCTCTGGAGCGGGTGCAGATGAAGCACGTGGGGCCGTTCTGTGTGTGCCACTGGCGGGAACATCCTCCCGGGGGCCTGAACCGCCTGGGAGGACAGTGCCCTTGGTGAGGGTGCAGGAGGGCAGGCGGGCCCCAGAGCGGGGTGGGGGGGGGAGTTGGGGGGGGGGCGCGTGGCTGGCGTGGCCAGGGTGGCCCAGCTCAGCAGCCCCAGCCGCACATTGAGGGCTGTCTATTTTCACTGCATTCGCCGCTCTGTAATTAAGCTCACTGCTCCCACTTGGGCTAACAGACCTTTTCCAGAGGGCGCCCCCCACCCCCACTGGGCCCATTCCCCCTTCTCCCAGCATTCTTGGCCACTCTGTCCTCCCACAGACCCTTCAGGAGACTTCAGATCTTGGATCTGAAGGGCCTTTGTCAGAACAATGGCACCAGCCCTTGAGCTGCGCTGCAGTCCACCCCTCCCCTTCCCCAGGGCCCTCTCTTTGGGGTTACAGTTCCTGATTAGACCTCAGTACTCCAGCACATGCATTTTGCCTCCACTGTTCCCGGCCTTTCCTTCCTGGCTGAATTTACTCAGGGCCTGACCTCCGGGAAGCTGCAAGGTGCTCTGATCCCAGCCGGGCTCCTCCCAAAAGGGTGACAGGCCTCTCACAGGGAGAAAGGGGCAGGGCAAAGGCAATCCTGCCACGTGGGTGTCGCCTTCGTGGGCGAGGCTCAGCCCTGGGTCACAGCGAGTTGCCGTTTTACAATCAGGGTAAACACTGACCACCACCAACTTATGGGGAAGGGCCTAGGAGCTTGTCATGTGTTGGTTCGTTTACTCTTCTCAGCGACTGTACAGACGAGAATGACCAATTCCAAGTCACACATACAGAGAAGCAAGGCTCAGAGAGGTGCGACCACTGGTCCAAGTCTCAGAGAAACGGTTGCCGAGGGGCAGGGTGAGGTCTGTGTCATCCACACTCCCAGCACGAGCTGAAAGTCAGGGAGCGGCGCCTCCCACCCCAGTTTGCCCTCTACCACGCATGAGGAACCCCAGCTGCCCCACTCGGGGCTTCAGCTCCCCATCCGTAGAATGGGAGAGGGCGGGCACAGCCATCCACGGCTCCTTCTGGCTCCATCTGTTCCCGACTGTGAAACAGATGGAAGAGAAACAAGGGTGGGGTGGGGGTCTCCCCGAGCCGGGCAGGGAGGCAGACTGGCTCCCCAGGGCCGCCCCACACTGCGGTAGAGGCCCTGCAGGCAGTGGCCAGGAGGTCAAGCAGATCTCAGGCAAGCGGGGAGACAAATTGAAAACTGGGGGTAGAAGGTAATCAAAGAAATCAGAAAAGTACTTAGGTTGGGCCTTAAGGAACGAGAGCAGACGCCCCGCTCCACGGACTGTTCAGAGGAAAAAGGGCAAAGACAAGAAGAGAGAAGACCCGCTGGCGTGGGCCCCGAGGCTGGCAGTGGGTGGAGGGTGGGGACTTGGGACAGACACAAGGGGCACAAGCTCTGACTCCCCGATCCGAGGCCTGGAGCTCGGGCTCAGGGTGACGGGAGGGGGCTTCGCACACACGTTTCTCCAGCGAAAATGCAAAGGCAGGAGAGGAGAGCAGTGCTGGGCTGGCAGGACAGGGCTCATCTAGCAGAGCCCACGGTGGAAAAAGAGAGATTTAGGTATTTACGGGAAATACACTTGTTGGTGCCAAATGCCTGGTTTTACTGTCGGGGGAAAAAAACAAACCCAACCACCGAAACTCGTCCTCAACTGAGAATCCGCACGGAGGCAAACGATTTCCCCATCAAACCAGTTTTATCGGATATAAATATCTAATTATTCGTACCAGGCCCTGGAATGCCAGACATTTTGCAGCTTTTACAGCATGTGTAGGAGTCTTTATAAATGACATACATACACACATACACACACACATCTATAGTTATATATTAACAAATCTGATTTGAATTTCATCTGCATTATTTTTTGCTTAGTGGGTAGTTTTTTTTTTTTTTTTTTTTTTTTACAAACCCAGAAAAGCTCCAATGTTTTCGGTGCTGCTCACACCCTCTTTCTGCGGAGGCATTTTACGAGCCTTAATGTGCCTGACCCAGAAAGCTCCGGGGAAAGGGACCCCCCCCCCCACGCCCCGTACCACTTTGCAGTGACCCACACGTTCCCCCCACCCCCCAGGGCCATTCGGAAATGCATACGTACTCGCTCACAGCACTTTACAACCACAGGACCCACGGCTGCACGTCAATACCTCACACGTGACACAAACATGAGGTCCCAAACAGACACACAGAAGTACTGACTTTTCGAACGTAATGCACATATTCCCCGGGTCAGCGTCCACAAGCCATGGATGACGGCAAAGCGCTGGGCAGAGGGGGCGGGAAGGTGGGAGGGGGAGGGGGAGAGAGGGGAAGTTGTCTTATGGGGAATAACGTGGATCAGCCTGTCATCTGGAGACCCATCTTCATCTAGAATTAATGCACTAAAGTTCTTCCTCTAAATGGTTTTAAAGAGACAGTGGATTCTCGGCCCGGACATGGCGGCTCGGCGTGCAGCTGGTCCGGCCTCCGCAAGGGGAATGGGCAGCCGATTCTAGCCAGGCTGAGTCCGTTACCTGCCCACCCCTGCCCTTGCCCCAACCTACGACCACTGTGCTTTCTCCCAACTCTCCCAACTTTCCAACTCGGTGGAAAGAAGTTTAAAAATCTCTGGCTTTTGCGGCTCCGGACCCAAAGGCTGTGTTGGAGTGAAGAATGCGAAAGCCCTTGGCTGGGCAGGGTGAGGGGCGGGAGAGGAAGGGGAGTGGGTGGGCGAGGACTTGAGACCTCTGAGCAAGCTGCTAGAGCTCGCGCCGCGGTGTGCGGGCTGGCAGCAGCCCCCTGGAGGCAGTGCTAAGACGGCGGTGCAGTGAGCCCCGCAGAGGCCTGAGTGCCCCAAACAGGAGCCCCCAGGCTGCTGAAGCCGAGGGCACAGGGGTGGGGACCGGGGGAAAGGAGCTTGGAACCGCACAATCCAGGAGGACCCTCGGGGAAATCAGGGTCAGGGGAAGCTGTCCCTTGAGGCCCAAGGGCCGAAGGAACCATTCTAGTTAGAGTGGTATTTGGAGAGACTCTAGCCAGGGGCCGGCTGTCCGCACGAGAAGGAAAATCAACCCCATGTCCAAATGCCCCCCACCCACACCTAGAGATTCACGGGGAGAAAGGGTTTGAGATTAAGGAGGGCCCCGGGCCTCTGCCGAGAACCTTCTAAGAATGCCCGCACACCCTCTGCTCAGAGACCCGCACTCAGGGGGATGGGCTGGGGGCCGGGGGAGCTGAGAAGAAACAGCAGCAACAGGAACAGAGTTGAGCCATTTCAATTATTCATATGCCAGATGGATTCTTTTCCTGCCTTTTTTTTCCTATAAAAATAAGCAGGGAGGGAGAAGGTCTTATGACCGTCTCCAAAATGGGAAGAAGGAAGGGGAAAAGGAAGAAAAAAATAGAAATCAGGTCCCCCATTCGTACCCACCCCCTGCCCTGGAGACCCCCTATCTCCTGACAGGAGGGCAGGAGGGACGGAATGCCCTCTGTTGGGCAGGGACCAGAGGTGTCATTTCGTTTCTCTATGAGCAGAGAGCAAGAAGCAAGGAAAATTGTCGAAGAAAGGGAGGGTGAGAGAGAGACAGAAGCACGGAGCATGGGGTGGAGGGGGGAGGCAGGCAGAAGAGGGTTCCGACCTTCTGTGAAGGATATAAAAAATCCAGCTGCCTCAGGGGACACCCAACTATCTAGCATATTGCTGTTAAAATGTCTGCAAAATTTAATACACTTGGCATGCCATCTAATCAGTCCTTGGAAACTCGGGCACTCTCTCCCTCCTATGATCAAAGCACCTCAGAACTTCTGCCTATGGGATTCCCACCCCCACCCGTCCCCCCCATTTTAGATAAAGTTGATCCCCCCCCTTATAAAAACAGCTGCTGTGGCTTTTAGGACACATTTCATCCTGAAGTTCACCCAAGGTCTAGAATCTAGAAGGAAGCAGAAGAGCAGGGAGAGCCGGGGGTCGGGTGCTATTCGCTCCAGGACTTTGCTACCCAGGCTTCTTCTCCTTCTTAGCAGGACAGACGAAGGGCAGGCATGCACTGACAAGGTCCGTGGTCCCGAGATGGGCAGGCAAAGGCTGCTCCTTCCAGGGAAGCTGGCAAGAGCCTGACAGCTCTTATTTAAATAGCTGTCCAGCACACAGAGAGCTGTGTCCTCACCAGAACGCAGACATATGCCAGTGTACCCATGGACACACGCCCAGCCATTTGCTCCATCAAGCCACCCATTGTTGGGAAACTTCTGTGAACCCCACAAGATTCCGAGGCTACTCCAAGTCCCCAGCAGCCAGCTAGGAAGTTTCCAGGTTAGCCCAAGGATGGCTGCCTGACCTTCTACCCCAAACACAGCAATTAGAACCCTGCATGACGTGGATACTTCGGCAGGTCACCTGACGCTTAAGTTTGACAGAGACCTTGTAGACCTTGTAGAATTCCTGAGTGGGACTGGAAGGATTGATCCCCCCAAATCTGTACCCTCCACCCCAGGAGAGTTCTTGCCAAATCCTCTTTGTCCTTTTTTTTGATTTCCTCACCTCTGACTGACCTCAAGTCTCAGGCGGCCTTAAATAGGCCTAGAGGACCCTAAGAGGCTCAGGGAAGCCCAGAAAGCCTGTATCATGCTAAGGTACAGTGCTTCCTCAACAGGCCCAGACCGGGGAGGACCTGAGCACTGCATCTGCAGGGAAAAGCCACAGAGGCCAGGGAAACAGAACACAGGTGGCCCCTATGTAACTTCCCTGCCCCCTCACCAGGCAGGTGGGAACAGAGGCAAACAGGTGAAGGGGATTCAAGGGGGTGCGGGCAGGGCCAGCTTGCTGGGTGGGCAATCCACGCAGTCACACAGGGCCCCACGCTCAGAAGGGCACGTGCTTGGTTCAATGTCCTACAGCTGCCATCGTAAAATTCTTAATTTTAGAAAGAGGGGCCCTGCATTTTTATTTTGCACTGGGTCCCGCAGATTATGCAGCTGGTTATGCAGCTGGTGGGTTTTGGAAGATCAGAGGACCTGGGTTTGAATCCCAAGGCTCTATCCCCTATAAGCCAAGTGACATCAGAAAAGCCACTAATTATCTCTGGTTGCAGGGAGCCTCGTCTATAAAGTGGGGGTGATCACGCTGCTCTCAGGGTGGCCGAGAGGACAAGGAGGGTAAAGCGGGGAGAGAGCTTGGGGAACATGATGACACGCTGCTATCCACACGGCGTGCTGACCGGCAGGGGAAAGCACGGCCTGTTGGCGTTGGTGGTTGCTTCCCACACCCCAGGGATGACCTACTCCACTGTGGCAAGAGGTCTCCTTCCAGAGCAGCACAGCAGGGGAGCCTCTGGCGGGCCCAGCCCGGCTGTCCCCGTTCACAGGTGAAGAAACTGGGACAGAGTCAGCAGCTGACCTGCCTGTTGTCACAGTGCTGCCTCCAGGCAGGGCGATGCTGAGGACATACTGTTCCTGCTGTCCAGGCTCAGCCTTGGCCGCAGGACACTTGAGATGGGGACAGTGAGAAGGAGGGGTAGGAGGCAGGATTTGGAAAAGGGGACGGAGGAAAGGCCTCTTTACACTCCGTCACACACACATGCGCATACACACATACACACGGCAAAATTAAAGCTGAGAACTTGGCTAAAAAGATAACTCCTACCCCTGCTCCATCGAAACTTATTTTAGGGCAGGAGGTAATTGCCAAGGACCCAAATAAAAGCCAACCGCAGGCTGTAAGTGGCTCCAAGTCTTTAATTAGACCCCAAGAAAAAATAGTGGCGAAAAGAAAATGAAAGTAGGCGAAAGCTCCCCGAGGAAGGCATAAGCATGTGGTCTCCTCCCTCCCCTCAAGTCCAGTGGCTTCAGATGAAGGCTACCATTGCCTGTGACGGGCATCAGCGTGCTAGGCGGGCACTGCCCACTGTGGGGGCTGGCACAGAGCCAAGAGGGCACTGTACACCCCGAGCAAGGGCCAGCCCAGGTCTGGGGTCCTTCTCCCAGGGCCTCCCTATGCTCCAGCCCACGGAGGCTGGCCTGGGGTCAGAGCGCCATGGGCCAAGGGGAAGGTGAGCTGTTTCTACCAGCCCTGCAGTCAAGGGAGCAAGGACAGGAGAAAGCTTTGGGTCTGGAGTGGACTTTGACCCACTCAAAGATCTGCCCATCAAGCCACAGGGCCCAGCTCCTTGGCCACGGACCAACCCTCCCACTCAGCAGCACTTTCCCCACTCCCTGGAGCTCTCTTCAGGCTGCGACCCCCTCCCCAGCCCCTCTCCTGGGCCTGTGTGGAGTTGGGTGGCTCTGAGATCCTGTGGGCGAAGCAGGCTTCTCCCCGCAGGGACCCTCCTAACCAGAGGTGCGCTCTCAGAAATCCTCTGGGTGACAAGTGGCATGTGACCGAAACCCCCGGCCGCTGTGCCATTCCACCAAGGCAAGGAAAGCAAGGAGGCACCAGCCACTCCGTGACCCCCTCCCAAGTCCCCGTCCGGTCTCTGGCCTTTGAAGAACACAGGTGACCTTCGATTAAGGGTGGAGCTGGGAAGAAAAGGATCCGCTGTGCTTGGGAAGGTCGCGGCCTGCACAGGGTGTGTGTCGACGCTCTTGCCTCTCATACAGACAGAACCCAGTGGGCCAATCAAATCCCACATGTGGGAGGAACTTGCTAAGTGCCAAGACCAGCATGTGCCAGATGTGGCGGAAGCAGTGGCCTCCACTAATGTCATAACAAAGGCCAGGCCCCAGTGTCAGAAGGGAGGCATTCCACCCAGAGTCTGCGAAGGAGCCCAGGAGAACACACCCCAGCCCACGTGAAGGAGGGAGCAGATGCTGGCGTCCCGATCCTTGCCTTCTCACGGTGGCAGGATGGTGAAGTGGGCTCACGACCAAAGCCCAGTGCACTACAAGTGGGCACAATCAAGTGGGGGAGAGGGAGACCCTGCTTCACCACAGCTGGCATCAGAGGCAGCAGGGGCAACCACGCTGAAGGCCCCTGTCCTGCTCCCCACAGCTGCCTGGAACCAGTGTCACACCCACACGTGGCTCCCCTTTAGAACGGGCACTCGCTGAGAGTGGGGTACACTGTGCTCCCCTTTCACAGGCTCTCCTCTGTTCCTGCCCCTTCTAAGCTGAGCAGAGGAGGACAGACTCCAGAATCCCCATTGAGTGGACTGGCCTCCCAGTCAGAGTGGCAGGCCATGCCCTGCTGTATTATACACTGTACTCTTTAGCCATTTCCTCTCCCCTTTCTCAAACAGAACTTTAACACAACAGATTAGGAGTAGGTCTAACAGCAACAGGGGGGCAGCTATCCCTCATTCAGCATCTAAGGGTCCCAGGCCCTGTCACAGGCACTCTAGAGATGACATTCCTGCAAAGAAGGTACTACTGTGCCCATTTTACAGGGGAGGACGCTGAGGCTAAGCGTGGTGAAGTGATGGCCACACATCTACAGAACGGTGGGCCTGACTGCAACTCAGGTCGGCCTGGTTCCAAAGTCTGTCTCTCTCCATCACACATTTCTCCCAACTAGTTCTCCTGTCTGACCACTAGATCTAGGCAGGGGCAGGCCTGGCTGACCTCTTTTCCCCTGTTGCTCTGTACTGGGTTCTCTGGGCGCTGGTTTAATGTACGCCAAGTGTAATGTAGGTGACAAGCATGACCCCATTCCCAGCCACCTGCCATGCCCTGCTGTGATGTCCGAGGCCTGCACGGCCACAGCAAGCTGGAAGGTCTTCCCAGGAGGAGAAGCAGGAGTGAACCCGACCTTCCGAGGCAGTCCCAGTTATCGTGTCAGTCAGGAAGGGCCTCCCTGCCCGCTCCCCTCCTGCTTGCTTTGCTCTGCGGCAGGTGGTCAGACTTCCAGCCATTGGGATAAGTGGAATTCCTCTTGGATGAGAAGCCCTGTGGCTTCTGCTCACCAACTTCCTTCCCAGCTTGGGAATGTGTGGAGAGCAGCAGTCCAGGCCCCTGGCAGAGGCTGCAGGAGTCCTGATAATTAATTAGCTCTCCATCCTCCCCAGGTGCTCACCAGACACAACCAGATGGTCCCAGCGACGCGCCCTCTACCGCCATCCTCCCCTTGGAACCACACGGCATCTTCCCCTCAGGCTCCCCTCCATCTTTCCCTTCTATGCTGCAAAACCCCGAGAGAGCCCCTTCTCCCCTTCTGCCAGGCCTGGGCCCAGACAGCCCCAGATGGGCAGGGAGGACGTGAGAACCCTGGTTCAGGCTCGCAGGACTGAGAGTTCTAGGTGGGGCCGAAGTTCAGACAGGTTCCAGTTTCTCCTCCTGCCTTCAGTCAGTTCAGTTAGGGAGCTGAGGTGGGATCGGTGCGGGTGGGACCCAGGGCTGAGTCTGCCCCTATTTCTTGGAAATGTTAAGAGATGGCTCTACATCCAAGAGACTCCAACTTAAAACCCCAAACAAATAAGGCCTGGCCGGTACCCCCTCCCCGCAGGAGGGCATCACATAGAAGCTGCTCCAACCAGAAGCAGAAGCCTACTGGGGCCTCTACAGCACCACGGACACACCACTGGCTTTCTGTTGGCACCTCTAGGTCCTAGGAGGGGTGGTGGCCTGCAAGGTGCATGGCTGTGCCCTCTAGACGGCCAGCCTGTGCAGGGACACTAGGCCCAGGCAGGGGTGCAGAGTAACAGAGCAGTGGGGTCCCAAGGGCAAGGAGTTGGAGTCAAGCAAGGCTGGAGCCGCAGCTGGGAAGCCCTGGAAGGTCCGAGGCCCAGGAGGCGGGATGGCCCTCTGCAACAGGTCCTGCTTCGGGGAAGACTGCACAGTGACTGGAGCCCAGCATCGCTCGGCAGCCTGTGCCCCGGTGCCAGCAGTTGTGTGACGTGGGCTCTAGCTGGTGACCCTGCTTCACTTTTCTGGGCGTCGGTTTTCCCACGTAAAAAATGAGCCTGAGCTGGACGACCCTCGGGGTGGCCGGGAGCTGGTGCGTGTGGTGTGATGGGCAGAAGGCCTGCTCGCAGTTACGCTCAGGACACGTTCACTGAGATCATGACTGTTGTTGTTATTTTCATAAGCATCACTCTTTTTGATTCGAAATATTCTATAAGCTTCCTTTCAGACAGCGCTACAAAGTAATGGGGAAGATCTGAGCTTACAGCCCAGAAAGCCACATTCCCTGAATTTTTTATGCCCAGAATCGAAACTAGTGAGGACAGGGTAATGATGATTTGATCAGAAGCTGTGAGGGGTCTGGCCAGGTTTCGTGAGCCCGAGTGACCCAGGACTGGCCCGCCCAGGATCCAAGAGGCACTGACCTCAGAGCTGTCAGGAGAACGCAGACAGGTGACCGGCTCTTCCGGGCCCATCTTCATGGGGATGATCTTTGGGGTGAAGCATCTTTATCTGGGGCAGCAAGGGTTAATGCAGGGCTGGGAGAGGCCAGGCAGCACGGAGCACTCCCTGTTTATTAATAAGCTATTTATCACCAGCTTTGCTTTTAATGCCATTTGGGCTTAATGTCGTTAATGAAATATAAATACCCATGCTAACGATGTCGGTCAGAGGCAGCATGGGCAGCAGACGGCTTGCGAAACAGGGCCAAACCGCGGGGCACGCTGGGGAAGAGGCTGAGAGCTCGGGAAGCGGAAGAGGTTCCCCCTGGCTCGGCACCCCTAGCCCCCTTCTGCTCCCACCACAAGACTCCCCAGCTGGCTGTGCCGGGAAAGGCTGGGAGGAGGGCAGCCCGGGGCTGGGGGAGAAAAGAACTCCCTACACAGGATGCTGTTAACTCCCAGAGAACACAGCGGGAGCCAGAGCTCGCACCTCAGGGGCAGTGCCCACCTGGGCATCAGGCCCCTTGGCTGCAGGAGGCTGGACTACCACCAGCTGGCAGCAGTCCCCTCTCGCTGCCCTGACTTCTCTGACCCGTGGGAATGGAGCCCGGGTGAGAGAGGTCATGAGAGGGAGCAGTAAGGATGCCATCACATTTTCCAATAAGGACCCCTCCCCACCCCTGGAATGACATCCCAGGCAGCCTAGTTCCAGTGGATAGCACACCCTCCCTAAGAAGCTGGCAAGGGGCTGCTTGGCAGCCTTGAAGGTAGCTCAGAGACGTGGGCAGACGGGTATTTCTGGTCAGTGCCGCGAGGCCTCACAACGTGGAGGTGGCCCTGCAGAGCAGGCTGTTGTCCCTGACCTCGTGCCTGAACTGGCCTGGCCCCTCCCACACAGGGAGCCATCCCTCCGTCCTCTCCCTGGGCTCAGAGCAGATGCCGTTAGCGGATGACCACCTAACCCAGATGACCCCACGGACTTCAGGCCTCGACCTCAGGAGACGCCACGGACTGATCCCAGACGCCAGCCTCACCGGGCGGAAGTGGTCCTGGGACTTGCTCCCCAGCCCGGGGACCACAGTGCCTTTGGAGGGAACTTGGACTCCACTCAGGCAAGGGCCACCTGGGCCCAAACAGAGGTTGGAGACTTTGGCAGGTGGCTGACCTTCGCTCCAGCCTCCTCTCCCCGTACCGTGGTGAGGGGGTCGTTGTGCCACAGCCCCACCCTGCTTGCCAAGCCCCCAAACAGCCCCCCAAGGGCTCTGCCTCTTCCAGAGGGAGCTCCAGGCTGTTCCAGGGAGGGAGTCCCACAGCCTCTGGCCCTAGGTGCTCAGAGGTGCCTGAGAAAACGCAGGACCACTGGCAAACTCTGAATTCCAGATAAACGGCGAATACTTTTTTTAGTGTAAGTATGTCCAAAACATGGAACATGGAACATACTTACACTGAAAATGGAACATACTTACACTGAAAATGATTTGCTGTTTGTCTGAAACTCAGATCTCCCCGGGCATCCTGTATTTTTATTCGCTAAATCGGGCAATGCTCTCCCACTCCTCAGCAGGTGGCACCTGGCCGGTGGGGTCGGTTTCTGGTGGGCAAGCAGGACTGGAAGCGAGGGGGCAGAGACCGCCCCCCCCCGTCTCGAGACAGCAGTCTCCTTTCAAGGGGTCCTGTGCAGAACTGTCCCCCACCCGCCCTCTCCCCTCACTGGCCACTACTGCACTGCCCAACACCATGGCTCACCTGTGGGGGTCCCCTCTCCCCGCACCCCCCAAAGTCACCTCCATGTCCCCAAGGAGTACCGGACTCGTTTGCTGGGGCTTGGTGGAGCTCAGCTCAGCGGCTAATCCCCTGGGTGGCTCCTGTCAGATTATTAATTAGCTAAAGCAGATCGGTCCTGGAACAACACACGCTTGGACTTCAGATAAAGCAGGCCAGGGAAGCCGGGCTGGGGGCGGCTTAAAGCGACAAGACCCCGTTTCTGAACTGCTCCCCGAGGTGGGGCTGTGGCGGCCGGCAGGGCTGGGGCAGGGCGATTGCTGACAGCCCCTCTGCGCTCCTCACGTCCGCTCAGGAGAGCACCTCGGAGGGGGCTCGGGGGTTCGTGCAGACGCACCTGGACGGGGGCGCAGGCGGCCCATGGGAGCAGCAGCCAGCCACAGTGGGTCTTGCTTTTTAATAAAGAGCTTGTGCCCAAGCAGATCACGTCACTCAGAATTCTTCAAAAAGCTTCTCATTCCACTCAGGGCAAAAGCCTGAGTTCTCACGATGGCTCCAAGGCCTGCAGGATCTGGGGGCCACCCCGCCCGACCCCCTTGACCTCACACGACATCTCCCCAACTCCAGCCACACCAGCCTCCCTGCTGTCCTCCAACGTGCCAGGGGTGCTCTCGCCTCTGGGAGCTCACACTTGCTGTTCCCCAACAGGAACCCTCTTCTCCCAGATATTAATTAGGGTGGCTCGCTCCCTCACTTCCTTCTGTCCTTACCCAAATGTCACCATCCCAGGGACGCCCTCCCTAGACGCCACACCTAAGCTGACGAGCCATCCACCGCCACGCACACTCCCTATTCTATTCTATCCCCCAATCGTGCTTCAATTTTCTCCCCGACACACATCCCATCCAACATCTACTTTATTGCTTTAACTCATTTATCATTTGCCTCCCTCCACGAAAATGCTAATGCCACAAGGACAGGAATTCTTGCCTTGTTGGTTCACTGCTGCAGTTCCAACCCGGTTTGTAGTGTCATCAAGCATCAGTAATGCTTGACGGACGAAAACGAAAAATGAACGCCTGGAGGTTAGAGGTCAGGATCTGGACCACCACCTCTTCTGGCTCTGAGTCCCATGTGGCTGAGCCCTGGCCGACCTCAGTGGGCTCCCCAGACACCCACTTTTCCCCCACAATGCTATTCGAGCCCACCCTTCCCTGGCTCTGCAGCACACCAAGTGTTACTTGTATCCTGGTCCTAGCATCACCTAGATGCATTTCCACGCTCTGGGCCTCCCAGGGATGTCCTAGGGGACCCATCTCCTCGCCACCCCAACCCTGCCCTACCAGCTGGGACTGCTACTCTCTCTGCCCGGGAAACAGTACGGGGTGGGACGACGGTGACGAGGGGGAACACCAGGGCTCCCAGCTGCTGCCCGGCCCCAGCTCTGCTGCTGGCAAACTCCTGGGCTCGGATTGTTTTGACTTGAGTCGGTGAAGCTGAAATATTTGAGTCACAACGGCCCTAAACTTCATTACCAGCTCTCAACACAGATTACTAAGGGAAAAAAGTTACTTTTAATTGCTTTTCCCGATTAGCATTTCTGGAGAAGAAACTAGTGATTAATTACACCCTCCCTCCCCTCAACCGCCCAGGGCCGCAGGGGTCCCAAGCGCAGGCTACCAGAAGGCGGCTCAGGGTCAGAAAAGGCTCCTACTCCTGAAGCGCCAAGAAACCAGACTAAACTGGGTGGTGAGCGGAAGGTGGGGACCATCCCCAAGGCTGATTTAACAGAGAACCAGCAGCTGACGGTGTGGGGAGGCCCAGGGGGGCGGCCTCATGCCTCAGCGTGGTATCCTCTGGGCTGAAGGACTTTCTCCCGGACCAGGACTATACCTGGGTGGATTCTAGAAACAGAGAGGTCAGGAAAACTGGGAGAAGACAGAACGGGGAACCTGAAGATCCGCAAGAGAAGACGACGCGTTCCCAGCCACTGGGACTCCCCTCGTGTGCAAAACCTGCCGTCGCTTCTCCAACGCCAGCGTGTTCTTCCTGTGGAGGCTCCAAGGTCACAGGACGGAGGCAGGGCAGAGTGCTTCTCCCCTCGTCCACGAGATGTTAACCCTCCCAAAGCCATGGGCCGCTGTCCCCTTTGGAGCGAGCGCATCACCCTGGGTAGCTCCAGGCGGGCAGGCGCTGCCAGCCTTGCCCAATCCCTCACCCCTTGGGTCTGTGCCTGGTGGAACCCAGAGGCTTCCAACGCTGCTAGGAAGGCGGGAGGCACAAAGGAGACCTGGGGAAGGAGGCCCAAGGCAGGGATGTCGGCAACACCAGGCAGAATCCTCACACAGATTACAAGCCAGAAGGATCAGTAACTCTTCCCACACCATCTCCCCATCACGTCTCTGCCCAGTACAAAGTGGCTACGACCTTGGAGTCCACTGATCCAGGGTGTCACCTGGTGGGGGGGTGGAGGACAGGGGCCCCCGCTCCCCTCAGCCAGGACCTCCCTCTCCAGATGCCGCCCCTCCACGCCTCCACCCCAGCTGCAGGCTCTGGAGCGGCCGGCCCCACACCAGATCAAAGCCCTGGAGGACGGAGTTAGAACTGTCCAGTCCAGTTAGGAGTGAAGGCCATGGATCTAGTGCAGGCCATGGAGGCAGAAAGCAGAAGAGCCTCCCATGCATGCGCGGACACACACGCCTGCCCACCCAGACGCACCCTCCCCCACGGCTCAGCCCAGTGTTTTGATGCCGGCAGACACACCCAGGAAGACTGGTTGACACCCCCTTAGAGCCAGAGGCACCAGCTGCGCGTCTGGGACATCCCCATCACCCCCCGCACGACGTCATCGCCAGCCTGCCCTTCTGCTCCCTCCTGTCACTCCCCCCGGAGGTCAGGCCTCCAGAGCTTTCCTGGAGGGCTGAGCTGGCCCATATCGCTGTGAATATGTTGCCAGCATGGGCAAGTCCTCACTGGGGACTCCACAGCCGGCCGGGACAGCTTCACACTCACTCCAGCCAGGCTCTGGTTGCTGTCTGGGCTATGCAGCACCCACCCAGGGGGGTCGGGGATGGCTTGGCTGTTACAGCATCGCTGCTGGGACTGCCTGCCTTGTCCTGGCCCAAGCAGATGATATCAGGACCCAGGAGAGTGGAGCCTCAGCTCAGGAACCCTGGAAAAAGGGACAGTGGCCTAGGTCAAGTCTGATGAGGTACCTAGGGCAATTCACACTGTGAACTGTGGAAAGACTTTCCATGTGGAGAGACGGCCAGGACCCCTGCCCATGAGCTGGGGCTGGAGACTATGCTGGCCGTCTGGAAGTGAGGGGGTCTTAGACAAACCCATTTTTCAGCTCTTAAAGCTGATCAGCTGAGGTTCTGTGCATCCAGGCACAGAGATCATATTTAAAGCCACAGTGAGAGGAACTACACGAGCTTCTAGGCCCAACCTCAGACCCAGCACAGAACCCGTGGAGCAAAGGCACGAAACAGTCTTCAGTGCAGCATCTTAGGGCCAGAAGGACAGTGAGCTGGAAAGTCCCTGCTGAAATCGGTGCTAGGTGCAAGCAGGCCTTGGGCCTTCCCTCCACATGGTGCTGACCCAGGGGCGCCTAATGCCCTCCAGCAAGCTTTCTTAGCAACCAGCACAGCGCCCGGGGTGGTGCTTCTCCCCTTGGCACTGTCAGGTGAGAGAGAGGAGACGCAGGGCCAGGCATCGGGGGCCTGGAAGGCAAGAGTCACCCTGGGGTCTTGTCTCTTCTTCCAACATTCAATCCATCAGCAAGACCACTTTACTTTCCCTTTAAACACACATGGACCCTGCCCCCTTCTCCCCATTTCCCCCTTCTGTCTCAGCCACTTTTACTGATGTCAAATGGAGGAAAGGAACAACAACAACAAAAACCTGTCTGTGGGACATTCCCAGGGCGAAGAGAAAGGTTCCACTTGGTTCCTAAAATCACCAAAAGCCCCATCGCAGAATTTAACCCAGTGGCTGAATTCAGACTCCCACTCAGGCGGCTGCCTCCTCATTTCTGCCCGTGCCGCCGCCAATGCGTTCTCACCACGGCAGCCCCAGCCATCTTTTTAAAACAAAATCAGATCACTTCACCTCCCTGCTTGAAACCCTCCAGCAGCTGCCTGTCACCCAAAGAATAAAGTCCCAACTTCCCCTGGCACATCATGTCCTACATACCCCAGCCCCACCCCATCCACCTCCCAGCACTGGGGCCTCTCTCTGTCCCCTGAGCTCCCTGAGCTCTCAGCCTCAGCTCTTCCAGACTAGTTCTCCCCTGCTGAAATATTCCACCGCTCTTCGGATGGCTATCCACTTCCTATCCTTCCATCTCAGCTAACCGTCGCCTCCTCAAAGGAGCCTCCTCTGACTGCCCAGTCACTTCCCACCACCGCATCCATTTCCATTCCACACTAATGATTTCCTTGTTGTTTTCTGTGGGTTGGTTTTTTTGTCTGCTTACCCAACCAGAACTCCATGAGAGCCGGTCGTCTTATCACTCTATCCCTAGTGATCGGAAGACACCAGGCCCTCCATAACTATTGAATAAACAGAACCAGATCTTCTGTGGCATAGCCAGAAGTGGGGAGAATCTGAGTCAGACAGGATCAGGCCTGCAGACCAGGCCTGAGCACAGACTTACCCCAAGCCCACACTCTGGTGTGGTAAGGCGGGCCACCTCTGAGACCACGGGTCACCCCTGCCACACAGGATCCTAGCCTGTGACCAAAGGGCCGGGTGAGTGAGAAGGGGCTCGGCCATGACATTCCCACTTGGAGCCCTCTGAGTTCCCAAGCTTCATTATCAAGCCCAAGACGGCCGGTGTCAGGATGCAGGAGTCCCAGAGGACTCAGGGAGCCCATACCCCACGCCGGGTGCAAATCCCAGCTGGCACGGCCCCTGGGAGTCAACCATGAGTGGAAACTTCAGAAAGGGAAAAACTAATGGGCGTGTTTTGCCGAGGGAATGAAGAAAACAAAAAGCCTGCCACTGAGGACAGAACCGGCCAACACTGCCCCCTGGAAAGGGGCTCCACAGGCACTCTGGCAACCTGCTCACGCACGGGGTACAGGGAGCTGGGGAGATCATCCAGAGGCTCAAAGACGCGTGGGCTTGCCATCCCAAGACCCATGATCATCAGGGAAGTAGGGTGGAGCAAGAAGAGCCCGGGAAGGAGCAGAGAAGTACAGGTGCCGGTGCTGACCCGGCCAGAGGGCTGCACAACCAACAGCCTACACGGCCCCATCGCCATCAGGGGACAACAGCCGTACATCTTAAATGTGGATGGACCAGTTCCTGGAGGGTGATCGCATTCTGGACACCAGGAAGAAGAGTCTCAGACACGTGGTTGCTCCACCACCACAACCAAACGCCACATTTCCATCTGATTTGCAAATCTCTAGGCCTTACCCAGGGCTTCTGCTAGTTCCCGAGGTGGCATGGCCCCAAACGACCAGGCCTGCAGCTCTGGGGACCACTCACACCCCAGTGGGCAGCAAGGCACACATCTCTGCAAGTGCTTCCTCCCTGCGAGTTCAAAGTCCAGAGTTGCAGCACTTGGCCACTGGAGGGAGGGGCAGGACACGTCTGCCCTTGGCGCCCATGGAGGGAGAGCACGGGAGGGAGAGCACAGGTGGGTGAGCCGGGGCCGCAGACTCCAGCCTGGCACACGCAAGAGAAGCAGCCCCCAGCCCTGCCCTCCCAGCCACGCTCTCGGCCCTCAGCCTCAGCCCCCACCCTAAGACGCTGTCAACTTTACCAACACCCAACCCCTCTGGGCTGGTTCCCTCCGGATCTTGAGAGAATACTGACTAATGATCAATACATGGTAAGTCACATGCTGTGTGTCAACCCTCCACCCCAAGAACTGCCAAGTTTGACACCTGTAGGTAAATATCTGACAGTACCAGCCCTACAGGCTACCCACCCCAGGTGTAAGCACTTGCCTTAAGCAAGGGCTACTTCTGAGCCGGGGTCAAAAGATACCTGTGGCCTCTTCTCTAAGGAGGGTCCTGCCTGGGCTGGCGGGCCCCCAGGAGAGCCCCAGCAAGTCATGCATGAGCTCACAGCAGAGCAGGAGTCGCTGCACACACAGACAGGCTGGACTTACCGTTCCCAGAGGTGGTGTGCAGAAATGACCTGACACGTAGCTCCAGGAGCAGTGTCTGCCAGGGCACAGGCCTCACCCGGAGAACCTGCACACTGCTGGCCCCGTTCAATGTCATACAATGGTAACGCTGGGAGGATTCTTCAGGGACAGTTATTCCAACCTCTTTCTTTTACAGGTGGGAAAACAGAGGTCCAGAGGGGAAAAAGCAGTGAATCGACCACAGAGCCAGGGCCCAAATGCAGATATCCTGTTCCTAGGCCCCGGCTCTTTTCTCGAACTTGCAAATTCTCACTTTCACTTGGGGTGGCTAAGCTACCACCGCTGAGAAAGGCCTACGCAGTCCCTCCCCTAAGAAGGAAGCCCTGACCTGGTCAGTCACAGCTCCCGCCCACGTTTCCCAGTGGCATCTTGGGAGTGGGGAGCAGCTACCTTTGCATCCCAAGAAGCCGGGGTCCGAAGTCCATTCCAACACACGCCACAAGAGTTGCAGGACCCCCTTCTACAGGACGGGTCGACGCCGTAACAGCGGGAAAGGCAGGTGGGCTGGAGAGGGTCTTTGCCTTCACTCAGCGAGGTCTGTTTACCTAACAAAAGGAGAAAGGAAAACAGATTATTAGGCTACAACTGAGACCCACACAGCTACTCAGAGAGAAGGACAATGGAGGGTAAGGTTCGGACACCTTGCCCGGCAACAGGCCAGCGAGGTGAGAGATTCTTGGACCTTGCCTACCAATCTGCAGATGGCATTGCCGTGGTACGTGCCATGCCTGACCCTACAACAAATGCACCCTTTGCACAATTATTAGCCAACTGCTATGCAGTCGTCGCACCTAATAAAAGAATCAAACAGGTAGGAACAAAAATAGGCCAATCAGGTGCCACCCCAGGTAACAACAGAGTGATCACACCCTAGATTTGGCACCTGAGGTGAAAGGTCAGCCTGACAATGAATCAAGCTGACACTGGAAACCAGATCAGACCCACGCAACCAGAGTAACCCTTGGCCTCCCCAACCTCCTGCTCCCTCCAGACTTTCCCTCCACCAGCTCCCAGCTGCTCCCATGACCCCCTGATGGCCTTATGGGAAGTCTCTAAAAATGGAATCAACAGGTGTCCCTGCAGCTACCAGGACGGTGATTTTGGCCACTTCTCTTTCCTTCCCCCTCCCCACTCTGGTGCTGTGCCCTTACATCTCATAAAAAAGAAAAGAGGGGGAGATTCCATTGTGATAGGTGTCGAGCCAAAAAAACGTGGCCAAAGAAAGTTGGTGCCCTGCTACCGGCAACCTTTGTGTCAATTTAAGCAAATATTGTGGTGTTTCCATGGTGATTCCTGTTTTGAATATCCACCACACTCACTTTTTAAAGGGCTTTTCCTGTTTGCGTTTCAACTTCAAACCTGTAAATATTTTCAGCCTTTTTAGAAAAATTAGCCCACGTGCGTGCAAACACAGACACACCGCCACCAAACTCGGCACACAACCTCCCAGGCCTGGAGTCGCAGCCTCACGGATGTGAGAGTGGGTTGCAGGAACCCCGAGGGCGCTGTCCGTCTGCTCTCACACCCACCCCGCGTACAAGGCTGGCATGAGGGAAGGTGGCGGCTGAAACGCCAGTCCTTTCCTTCCCCTTCTGCCGGAGCACTGCAGTACCCACAGCGCCTGGCCTGTGTATTCCCAAAGCCTGTGAGTGGGCCCGGCCCTGATTCCACAGTGTGGCACGGTGTGGGCAGCTGCCTGGCAGGTTCTCCCACTTGGCCCAGCCCCTGGATCCCCTGGGGCCTCCCTGGAGTGCATGAACCCCTCCTCTCTTGCCTCCCAAGGTTGGGCCATGAGTGGAAGGGGGAGCTGGTGCTTCGAAGGCCAGAGCTTCCAGCATCAGCTCCACCCTACCTCCGCTCTGGGCAGTGCCACCGAGACCAGCTCCCTGGGAGAAGCGTCGGGGAGGGCCTGCGACAGTGGTCCCGGGCTTGGAGCAGCCCAGGTCCCACCCCACCCCTTAGCACCACACAGGGTTAACAGCGGGTTTCCTGGTTTCCATGGATTCCCGCCAGGCCCCTAATGTGAGTTTCGTGTGATTTGGGGGAAGTGGATTTCCTTTGTTTTCCAGTTTGGGAATATTTTTTTCTTTAAAAAAGAGGAAAAAACACTTTAATGGGAACTTCAGGGCCACTGGGAGACTCATTCCTCTGGGCTCTGACCCTCCCCTGACTGTTGGTCCAGAATCCCTAACGCCCGGGGCAGCCCACCCACCGACCAAACATCTCTGAGCTGGAGGAAGGGGTGATCACCTACAGATCCTCACCCCCAGAACACACTTCTGCCGGGGGCGGGGCGCTCCACTCCCACATCCCACAGAATGACCGCTACCCTACCTGACAGCCAGCTGCTTATACCGCCAGCTGACACTCCTCCCCTTCCAGGCACACACGTTTCCCCAGAGAAAAGGCAAAGAGCTAGAAAGACCAGAGTCTGACCACACATAAATGGTGAACATGACTGGTTCAGAAGGGGGTTCCAGTTACAGGGGAAGAGGGTCTTCCAGACCCTGGTGGGGCCCTTGTCCGGCCTCCGCCAGCTGACGAGGGGCCTGCCCAAGGCAGAGGGACCTTCTCAGCTTTGGCATCAAGGACAACTGAATAAAGGGTGCGGCTAGCCCTCCTTTTCCTCCATCCTCCTCACTCCTGCCACCCTCCAGCCCTGCCAGGGTGCGGCCCTGCTCCATGACTGTCCCCAACCAAGCAGCCTGACCCAGTTACCAAACCAGGGCACAGGCCACAGGGCCTGTCGTGGACAGGGCCCTCCCACAGCACAGGCCCCAGGGCCACGGCAGCAGCAGGTGCACAGCCCAAAGGACGGAGCTCTCTGGCCAGCAGCTCCAGGGCGAAGGGGTGAGAAGCCAGGTGCAGGCACGGAAGTAACACTGGGCCAAGAATCAGAAGATAGGGGTCTGAGTCCCAGTTCTGCCGCTTAAGTCACTGTAGGCCCTGGGACAAGCCATGTACTCTCCCCAGGGCCCATCTCCTCGCCCGTCCAGTGGACATAACACCTTCTCCCCTCCTACCTAGCAGACATGGGTGATCAACAAAGAGACGTGAAAGGCGTTAAGAGTGCTCCAGAAACGCTCTCGACTAGCAGCACCCTCTTCTTCCAAGTCTCTTCAAGGTAACCTTCCAGAATCTACCCCAAGCGGGCCCATATGCCCCTCTACTCCTCATGCAGCCTTCCCTGTGGCATTTAAATCCATACTGGACTAAAGTCATTTGTTCACAAGTCTGTCTCCGCCATTGATTTTTGACTCCTCAAGGGCAGAGACCAGGTCTTAATTATCGTTGCATCCCCGGCACTTAGCACAACAGCTGGCCCACGGTGTGCTGCGCAAGTGTTCGTGAAACTGAACTAGTTCCTGATTTCATGTCAGAATCAGATGGGCCTGGCTCAGCTTCATCCCTCTCCTCTGACAGAAAACTTCATCACCTATTTTCACGCTCCCTTCTGTTTAGTTTCCCTAAGCCCCAACCTGTGTCCCGGGCTCTCCTGACTCCTCCATCAACGCCATGAATTAATAACTTTCAGGTTCAAGGAGACCGCTTGGTTACTTGACCCTTCTCCAGCTGATCCCAGTAAGAATTGACTGAGCACCTACTATGTGCCAGAGAACATGCTGGGAGTGGAGGGCACACCCTCTGCCAATACGCCTATGTGAGAAGCAATGATATTCTTTTTCCGGACGCCTTCTGTTCGCCGAGCAGCATGCTGAGGGCTGTATGATCTCATGGAATCTTTACAACACGAAGTAGGAAGGATTATGATCCCTGTGGCTAGATTAGGGAGGGCAGGCACAGAGATACGAAGGGACTTGCCAAAGGTCACACAGCTCGCAAGTGCTGGACCCAGGCCTGGACTCGGGCTGACGGACTCCAAGGCCCACCTCACTTGAATGTTCCTCTTCGTCCCCACCCATGACCTCAGCACCCACCCACACCTCATGCTGTTTCCCCTCCTGAATCTCAGTTCTCCTGACCTCCAAACAGGTCTCCATCAAATCCTTCAGAGCCACCCAAAAGCACTCAGAGATCACAGCCAGAGGGAAGGCAAAGGCCAGGCTTAGGCGCTTGCTTCCGGCTGGGCAGCAGGTTGGAGGGAGGTGAGGCCTATGGTGACGCGCCTGGTGCGCAGGAGGAACCCCTGGATCCACCTGGTAAACAGGGTCCCAGCTGTGGGCGTGACCTCCTGGCGAAAGAAGGGGCTGAGCCACCCAGCGCTGTCACCTGATGGGATAAGGACAAGCGGCCAGTCGGGAGAGGGCCACTCTAAGTCAGGAGGCCCTGTGGGCACGGGACAACTTCTATTTCTTCTCTCCAGACAAAGGGTAAGCTAAGGGGCTTTACCTGGGGGGGGGGCGGTACACAGAGATTTCGGCTACCTCCCCCAAAGTGGTACCTCCTACTGCAATGAACACCTGCCTCAAAGATGCAGGACTGAGAAGCAGGGCCACAAGATCCCCTGCTTTTCACTGGATGAATGTGCAATGGGGGGAGGGAGGGGCGGGGTGGCACCCATCATCTCCCCAAAGGCGAGAAGACCCGGTGGGGGGTGGTGGTGGCAGGAGAAGATCTACATCCGAGAGGATAAAGGGATAGAAGATCAGGCTGGGCGGGGAGAGGACAGAGCCCTAATGAGCAGATTTCATAAACCACCTGGAGTGAAAACAAAAGCGCAGACGCGCACATTGCCCAACTTCAGGGCTGTGTGGAAAAGGGAAAAAAAAAAACAATAAAAAAACCACATCTTAATACAAAAATCCTACACGATGTGTTGTGGCACGAAAGTGTTTTTCACTGCATTTTTCATCTGTGATCTCACACAGCCTACGATGGGTACGCCCAACGCAGCAGGTATTTGATGGTACACAAACAGGGCAAACACATACACAACGAAAGCGAGGGCAGCAAATATTCAAATTGGTCCAAGCTGGCATCTCATGGCTTCAAGTGGCCTCTGGAGATGGCCACCGTGGCTCCGAGAATGGGCCCCTTTAGATTCCTGAGGGAGGAATCAATGGGGCAAGAACACAGCTCCAATGGAAAGAAACATGTAGAGTTGTGAATTCTCAGAACTCCGCCAGCGGAACTCCGGGCCAGCTGGTTATGTGGCTGTCTGCACTTACCGTGCTGTCCTGCTGCCGACAGGGGCCAGAGAGGGAACCCACACACCAGAGGCCCCTCCTGTGTGTCACTCACTCCACAGTTACTGTCTGTCTCCTTTTTGCCCCACCCCTCACCCTTTTTAATTGTTGGATGAGTTTACAGAGCTGTGAGCCAAAAACAATCAACTCCAGGGAAGAGAGTTATACAAAAAAGGGCGTGTCACCAGAGGGAGACGGATATCCATGGAAACCACCACCTTTTCACAGTAGCCTAGGTAAAGCCAGGGGGAGGGGGGCAGTGTGGGCGTGGGGTCATAAGCTCCACCCAGAACAGGGCCCCCCCCAAATGCTGGGGTCACTGAGGAGCTGAGGGAGCCACGTCTAGTACAGAGCGTCAGGAAGTAGGGTCAGCCAGAGACCATCACCAGGGCAGGGCTGCTGGAACTCAAGTGTGCACACACACACTCGTGTGCACACACATGCCACCCCACCAGATCACTGGGACAGCAGTGGTTTAGTGGTTTAGCGTACGAGCTTGGGAGCCAGGCTGCCAGGTATGAGCGGCCACTTACAAGCTGTGTGACCCTGGGCAGACTACTGTAACTTCTCTGTGCCTCAGTCTCCCCATCAATAAAATGGAGATAATAACAGTGCCTCCTACATACGGTTATGAGGATAAAATAATGTATTATGTGTAGCCTGCTGAGAAAAGTAACTGGTACATAGTATGTGCTATAAGTACTTAATAAATAAAATCAATCAAAAGGGCTAAAGGAAGAGAACGGGGGAAAGGTTTCCAGCCTCTGCCCCTGTAGAGGAGGAAAATAATAATAGTTCACATTTATTAAGTACTGTGTACCAAGGACCTTAATACATTAATGCATGTAATCATCACAAGAATCCAATGAGATAGTTTATTATCCCAATTGGACAGTTGAGGAACTAAGACTCAGAGAGGGATGTGACCCACCCAAGGTCACACACCGGGAAGTGATTTGAACCCAGGCCTGTCCGACACCTGAGCAACATGCTGCTTGGCAAGGAGAGGGAGAGGGAAGCGGGTGGGGAGGTAGCAAGGGAGGAATGATGAGCTTCCAGGAGGTTCTTTTTCCAGACTGGACTTAGATGCACAGCAGTGCAACCCAGATGCGTTTTTCCCAAGCTTACAAAGGAAAACGAAAATCTTCCAAGCCAGTGACTGCCGATGGAAGGAACATGAAGTAGGGGAAAGCTGAGATGGCCAACAGGCTCAGGTATCCACATTCCTCAGGAGATCCTGTCCCAGTCCTGACCCCAGGAGACAAAAGATGCTCTCCAGAATCAGGAGGCCCTGGAGGGGAAGCAGCAGAGTTTGGGGCCCACCTCCCATCACTGAAGGCCCAAAGCCTGGGAAAGGTCCTATTTCTGGGTCAGAAACCTGTGAACAACCCAAGCGTCTGCCTTCTAAGAACTTAGGCAGATTCCTGGAGGGGACAGGGCACAGGCAAGGAGAGCCTAGGCCTCCCCTGTTGCAAGGCCGGGCCCACGGAGGCCCAGGAGGCCTGGGAGGCTGCGAGCTGCTGTCAGAGGCTGCCTACCCTGAGCTGTCTGGCTCTCACCCTGCTCGGAGACAGAGGCCACACAGGCTTGGTGGCTCAGCCCTTTCTGCCATCGACCACCCAAATTCATTCAGATATTTCCTCTCTCCCTTGCTTTTTTAAAAAACTTTAATGTTCTCTATAATTCATCCGTCCCAGAAGATAATCGATAGAGCCCGTAATGAAAATCTGAGCCATATTTTATGATCCGCTGCAAGCAGAAAGGGCCACATCAGCAGGTCCGGTTTCGGCTCTCCCTATCTGTCTTGCCCACTGCCCCGGGGATTACTTAGCCAGCTGGCCCTGCCCACAGCCCCTCACCCAGAGCTCTGCCCTTGGCCACCCAGGAGGGTGTGAACCACCCAGCTGGAGGAGAGGCTTGGGCCACCACCCCGGCAGCACCCCGGCACCCCGACGCTCACTCTACGAACCCCAGTCACAGGATGGTCACCCGCCATTCCAGGGTCTTTCTGGAGCTGCCCCCCACCTGGGACCCTGGCACTCCCACCCTCGAATCTCACAACCCTCTTCAGTCAGGGCCCTTCCAGAAGCCTGAAGACCCTCACCAGGACCTGGAGGTCTGCACCGGCCTCAGGGAGCCAGGCCAGCTCCGACCATGGCATTCGTTCCCCACCAAGAAAGGCCACCCGCTCCTGGGGGGTTCCCAGGGGTGCTCCTAGGAACACCTGGGACCCTCGAGTCAGTGGCGGCGGATCATGATCACTCCTTATTACTACCTCGAGCATGTCCCTCCTCTCCCTGGTCTCTGCCCTGTGAGGTGAAGGGTGTGGATGAGCCAGCCTGAGGGGATGCACGGGGGGCTGAGGGGGGCAGCCCCCTCCTGCTCTGACAGGGCCCACTGAGGGGAAACAGAGCCCCGCCCCTTGCCCTGGCGCCACCACTGGGAGCCAATCAGCAGGTGAGGCCCTGCTCCTCCCAGAATGCCTTTCTGCCTGGCACCAATCAGAGAGCGGCACATCACCAGTGCCGAAAGGGGCGACCCCAGAGGGCCCAATCAGAGCCCAGAGGATGCTCCAACATCCCAGAAACAAAGACTGAAACCAATAAGAAGTGTGACTCAGCCATATCGTGGACTACTATGCAGCCATTAACAGACATGTACAGAAAGCAGGAAGCTGGGGAGACACAACTCATATGACTCTATCGTTTAGAATGCTGTCCAGTAGAACTTTCGACGCTATCCAGTACGGTAGCCGCTGGCCGTGTGTGGCTATGCAGCACTCGAAATGTGGCAGGTGTGACTGTGGAGGTGAATTTTTAATTTTCTTTAATTTTAGTTAAAATGGCCACATGTGCCTAGAGGCTACTGTATTGGACAGCACAGGTTTAGAGAGAGAATTTCATCGAGGTAAAAAAAAATTCTTAATAAAAAATTTAAAAGCCTATCATCCAAGGCAGTAGAACAATCATTATTAACTACAATAACAGAAATAGTTAATGTTCAAGTATGCTGTGTGTCAGGCTCAGTGCTCAAAATTTCATACGGGTCATCACACTGAATCCTCACCACCCTCCAAGATACATACAATCGTTATCCCCACTTTATAGATGAGGAAACTGAGGTTGAGCAATGTTAAGTAACTTACCCAGAGTCACAGCGCTGGGGGACAAAGCTGGGGCTCAAACCCAGGTCACTCTGTTCACCTAACCTGTACTTTTAACTACACTACATGTTTAAAAATTATTTTCTTCACAGTTTTTTGTATTTTCCAATGAGCCATGAGCATGACTTACAATCAGGAAAAACAAGTTTTTTTAAAAAAGACCTTAAAAAGAGGCAAATCCTTTCTCCCCAGGAGGGAAGTTTATGAAGGGATTCCTGGGGCCCCTGGCCAACTGGGCCTCTAGCTTTTGATCAGAGAAAGGAGAAGGCAGTGTGGTCGCAGGTCCCCTCTGTCCCTGACCCTCCTATTGCCCAGATGCCCGGTACTCAGGAGGCCTCGGGCCCACAGACAATGCTGGGCCTAGGATCCTCCAGCAGCCAGGCTGCCAGTGGGATCCAGTTTCCTTCCAGCCCCACCCTGGAGTCAGTTCCTGACAGGTTTCTCAGCAGTTTTGCAATCATGACCCAGGTCTGCATCTTAAAGAAGGCAGCAGGCCATGGGGCTGTCTGCAAAACGCAACACACACCATTCTTACCATGGACCACCCTTTCCCACTACCTTCTAGAATAGCCAGGAGCTCGGCCAGCAACCAAGCCTGGGACATGCTGTCTGCCCTCGGTGGGCACGGAGACGCTTGTTTTTCCCAAGGGGGGACAGTCATTGCCCCCATTCACCCACTCTTAGAACTGCATCTTGGTTCAGAACAAGGGGGGTGAAGAAATTCCCTTTGGGATTTCCCTGATGGCGCAGTGGTTTAGAATCCGCCTGCCAATGCAGGGGACATGGGTTTGAGCCCCGGTCCAGGAAGATCCCACATGCTGCGGAGCAACTAAGCCTGTGAGCCACAACTACTGAGCCTGCGCTCTGGAGCCCACGAGCCACAACTACTGAGCCCGCGCACCACAACTACTGAAGCCTGCGCACCTAGAGCCTGGGCTCCGCAACAAGAGAAGCCACCGCAATGAGAAGCCCGCATACTGCAGCGAAGAGTAGCCCCCACTCACTGCAACCAGAGAAAGCGCGTGTGCAGCAACGAACACCCAACACAACCAAAAATAAATAAATAAATTTATTTTAAAAAAAAAGAAACTCCCCTTGAAAAGTCCATGATGAAAGAAAAAGGCCCAGCAAGTACTGAGCCCAGCTAGAAATGGAATCAGGGAGGATTCTGAGTTGTTTTTGCTTTTTTTCCATAGCCCTAACCTGGAGGGTGGGGGACAGGGAGCCATTACCCGACTTGATCTGGTTTCCATTTCAGCTTTTTATTTTCCCTGAGATGCACAGATTGTTCTGGTTTCGGGGTAGGCAGGATAAATGTCCTTACTTAGAAGGTTTTTATTATTATTATTATTATGGATTTTTGGTTCCATGCTGTCTGCAGTTCTCTGTCATTTCCAATCTACCTTAGGTTCCCCCTGGATTTATATATTTATTTTTGGGGGTTGGTTTCAGGTGCTTCTAGTTTATCAAACAGTCAGCCCTGTGAGGCACACTGGGTGTTTCCAGAAATTACATCACAAAAGATCATGCAGTTAAAGTGTAAGGGGAAAAAAAACCATAGCTGGTGCTTAATTTTGTATTTTAATTAGCGACTTATTGTAAACGTAGACTTTTAAAATGGAGGTGCCTAAGCAAAACCAGTAAACACGTTTTGCTAATGAATTAATTTCACCTCTTCCCCCACCCCTCCTCCTCCTTCTCATCCTCGTGGCAAATGTCATCTTCCAGATTTTCTTTGCCCTCCTTTTTTTCTACTCCACTTCTTAGTCCTTGCCCAACACATATTAGAAAAAGAATACCCTGAAATAACACCAGGAACCCTGGCACCCGGGACTCTTACAGGAGCCCCGGCTTGTATGAGCACGGAAGAAGCCTTGATAGGCTCCTAGCTGAGGACCCAGCGCGAAGTCTGCCGCTGTGCCCCTTGCTCTGGCCCCAGCCCTGCTTCACTGCTGCCAAACCCCGCTTTGCTGGGTCCCAGAGATCCCTCCGCTCCTGTCAGTGCCCTAAGCTCGGGAAGGGAGACGGAAGAAAGCCCAGTGCAGTGCTGAGTGCCAAGGCAACAGGAAGAGGGTGGAGTCGCCGGCCACCTGGAGCCTGAGCAGGAATGAGGTGAAGAGACCTGGAGAGAGAGGGAAGCTCCCGGTGTTGTGAAACCCAAGAGACCTCTGGTTGCCTGGAGCAAGGAGGAGAGGTGGCACGGGAGGGAAAAGGAAGAGGGAACACAGAGTTAGAGAAAAAGAAGCTGAAACTAGAAAGGTCTGTCCAGGTCACATGGCAGCTCAGAGCAAGGACACATCCACCAGTCCCAAGCACCCTCTGAAGGGTGCTCTACCCCTCACAGAAAGTTCCCAGCTTGGGGGATAGGGGGCAGTGAAGGAGGCTAATTTGCCTCTTTCGGTCTAATTTCTGGGAGAGAAGGCTGAGGATGGGGACAGAGTTCCCTGCTCCATCCCAGGAAGGGTAGACAAGCCTCAGATGTCCTAGAGAAGGGAAGACCCCCGGAAGCTGCTTCTGCCCATCATCACAAGTGGATACCACGGGGAGCCTCAGTGTCGCTGTTCACTGGGGCACATTTGAGCCCTCCTGTCACCCCAGAGGCCAGGCCAGCTTAATGAGGACAGGTGTCCACCCAGAGCACCGGACAGGAGCACGCCTCCTTCTTAGCACTCCCAAAGCAGCACAGAGACACCGTGGAGAAACAGGTTTGCTTTGCAGACTCTCTTCTGGGGCAAGTCAGGGTGTTCAGTACCGTGGGCAAAACCCCACCCTGGCTATTTTTACTTCGAGCAGGAAGAACTGTAACGCTGGGCTCAGGAAGGGCTGTCATTTACCTGCTCCTGCCTCATGACCACACTGGTAGGGGAGGGGGGCACTCAAGAAGGCTCTAGAACACCTGGTGGCAGAATCCTGACTCCTACTCCCTAAGATTCCCAAAGAAAGGAGGGAGGAGAGGAAGAACCTCCTTCCTCCAGGGAGGAAGGGGCTGGACCTCCATGTCATCACGCCCCGGTGGGAACCCAGACCCAACCTCACGACAGATCCTGTTCGGTTCAGCTTCAATCGGAAAGGAAGGCTCCCATCAAACAGGGGCCGGGCAGGGATGTGGGCACTGAGATTAGGAATTTGGAAAACCATCTGAGGAACCTGGCCCTGGGAAGACAGCAACAGGATTTAATACCTTATCCCGGCTGTCTGGTAAACACCCTGAAGCATCCCCACACTCCGTTAGGCAGCCTCGGATTCTCAGGTGTGCCGGCGACGGGCAGGTAGAGACAGACGTGGGCAGAGACAGGAAGGGGGGCAGTGTAGGCCTGAGGGGTGGAGGGAGGGAGGAGCTGGCCTGGGAGGATAGGATGGGTGGCAGCCAAGCCAGACAGTCAATGAAACAGCTGACAGGTGCAAGGCAGGGGGGCAGGGAGAAGAGAAAGGTGAGCTGGGGGTTCACAGTACTTGGGGATGCCACCGTCACACCCCAGGGGGCTCAGCAGGATGAGAGGCAGAGTCAGAGCCTTGTGGGTCAAAGACCTAAGAGTTCTGGCAGCCTTTTCTCCCACCTAAAGGAGAAACCCAGGCCACAGGCTCCTCCAAACCAAACAGGACAAAGCAGCCAGTGGGGGCCTAGCTTCCAGGGTTCACTGGCCACCCATGAGAGCCATCCGCTGGTATCCTTTAGGGTCACCCTCTCCCCAGCACACGCACACATATACCCCATGCCGAAAAGAATGTCACATCAATCAGAATGGAACTTCCTTCTACTCCAGGCTGGAGCTGACACGTGACAACAGGCATTGAGAAGAAGCAGGGAGGGTGGGAAGCAGCCCTGAGCTACTCAGAGGGGACCCGGCTCTCCAGAGATGGCTCAGGGAGAGTGAAGAGTAGACCAGAAGAGAAGAGGTAGCCAGGCTGTTCCCCAGGGTCGTCCGGGGCAAACCACCTTTGCTGTGATCCAAGCACAGAGGTCAAGCCTGCCACCCCTACCACCAGGCCCACCAGGCCACGCCACTAATCCTCTTTTCCCATTTCCATCTGCTCCTTGATGTAATTACAGTTTTGGATTGAAATCTACCTGAAGTGTAACCCCCCTGCCTGATGCACTCTCCCTGCTCTCAGAGAATCGGGAACCATTTCCAAAGCTAAAAGATGCACCACTTTTAAATGTTTTCATCTCTGGTTTCTTTCAGCAACACTCTCAAAGCTGTCCTGGCCATCTCCACCAGCACTGGTCCTCCCTCTCTGCCCCCTCAGAACCACAGGGCCTCCCGTGTTCCCAGCAGCGGGAAGGAAGAGGTTCCTGGCCTGTTATGGGTCCAGGCTTGGAGTCCCTTGCCTTCTGAATATCCTCTAAACCCCATGACCCCAAGAAATGCCTTCCATAGCCCCTTGATCCAAGAGCCCCAGATGGAGAACTTTTCTACTCCAAACACAATCACACGGAACGCTGGCCCTGCTGCTGGAGGCCGGCCTGACCCTCAGACACTTCCCACCACCCAAGTCAGTGCAGACCCCTCTGCTCCAAATGCGAGCCTGCAGGCCCTCGAGGAGCCACCAGGAGAGGCTGGGAGCCTGTGCCCACCCTCCCCTGCCCCAGTGCCAAGTTCCCTGCAGTCCAAGAGCCAAATGCTAACACCCAGAGCTCACACCACCTGCAGTCAAGGGAAGCCTCAAGTGTCTTCTGCCGCCATTTCCGCTCCAGTTTTTCAACTCTGGCCTTGCCAGTATCAACAGTTTGAATCTTTGCATTAAACACACACGCGCATTCATGCGCGCACACACACACAGACACACACACACACAGACACACACACACATCACTCTCGAACAAGGAGCGAAAACACATAGAGAAAAACCCCACAAGACCTAGGGCTGGGGCTGGGAACCAGCGTCACTGGCTCGCCGTTTCCCCCGCACCAGGCAGCCAGCCAGAGAACCCAGGGCAATACAAGCTACAGCCCTCGCCAGACATTAGAACACTTGTTCGGATCCCTACCCTTTGGAAGCTGGTCCCCCAATGCAGCGCTTTGGGCCATTGCTGCTGATAATTTTTCAGAGATAAACAAACCGGTTTGGATAAAACAAGAACCAACCTGAATTCTCTACCCAAAACTCAAAATGAAGCTCTCTCATCATCCCTTTCCTTCCCTTCTCCACCTTCCTGTGCTATTATCCAGTTCCCTAAAATTCAGACAACTTGTTTTTTTTTTTAAAAAAATTCAGTCCTCTAGCCTTTTTTGTTCATGGACACTACCATTTGGTCCAACTTGAAGAAATGCTGGCTTATTGAAAACATCCTTCGTCCAGTTTCTCAAGTATGCCCAGGTCAGAAAGAAGAATGGAGAAGGGGACTGTGCCGGGGAGTCTCTGCTAGACTGATGTCTGGCCTGGGTCCCTTTCCCTGGCTCTTTTTAGGCTCAGTGTCTTTCTTTCACATTCCCATGGCTCCCCTAAACCTGCAGCCCCTTTAAAAAGGGTGTTGTGGGGACTGGACTACCCCTCCTTTTGAGTAGCAGAGGAAAGAAGTTGCTCAGTACCCCTTGGGGGTTCACCAGGTTAACTGAGGCTCAATGTCAAGACAGGAAGGGGGCCAAAGGGCACAGAGGAAAGACACAGCCCTGAGGTCTGAGGCCACGTGTGTCTCCCTGCAGGCTCAGTGTGTGACGTGTCTGCTGACAACCATTGTCACTCATGCCTGACACACCCTCACCCACCACCCCGTCCCCCCCAGTCATACCCCCCATGTCCCCCCAGCCTCTCTGCGGGGCATTCTGCCTTACGCCCTAAGCTAGTCTGGAACCTCTGCCGGGGCGCCCGCCTCCCAAGTCACCATCAGTGGGGTCTGCTCGGTCCCTGTAGCTAATTTACACCCGTCAGGGTATAAAATAGCAGAGGCATAAATGAAAAGTCCAATTTCTTCAAATTTGCATTGTAAAACCATCCTTCAACTTCCTTGAAATAAATTTTACTATTTTATTAGTGCAAACAAAATGGTAATAAAACACTAATACAGCGCCTTGTATCCAGGGGAAGAGCTAAAATTAACATAGAGCGAGCAGTGTTTGCTATTACATTCAATTACCTTTTTACTTGAGATTTACATTCTCATCCCCTTAATCTCCATAGTAGTGGCTTCAAAATCATCCCTCCCAGGCTCTGCCCTTCCGGAGCCACCACAGCTGGAAGCCAGGCCTCCCGCCCAGATGGTGCTCACCCCGGGCATGGCGCCTGCCCCTTTCACCACAGCTGCCTCTTGTCACAGGGTACCACTTCTCTCCCGCGCTCTTAATTTTCGCACGTCTCGGCCTCTGAGTACTCAAACCAAAGGGCTCTGACACGAGGCACATTCAGACATGCAGTTAAGTAAGCAGGTGCACAGGGCATGGGCCAGGGGCATTGCTTGATGCGCCTGTAAAGACTGTCCCCGGCACAAGAAAGGGGCAGGGAGCTAGCTCACGGGAGCCCTGGGAAAACTGGCATCTCTGGTTGGACAGGTTGTGGGAGGCGGTTTGCTGCATGGCGCAGCTGGGGACTCTGGATCGTGGCAGGAAGCTCCGCCGTCCAAAAGTAGGAAGGGGCGAGGAACCGCTGGGTCCAGGCTCTTACTCTAGCCATAGACTGCAAAGCTGAGGTCTTGGGAAGTGGCTGCTTGTGGGTGACAGAGGTGGGGCTAGAACCCCCTCATCCTGTCTCACCGTCCAGCACACGTTCCTCAGCAGAGACAGTCCCTGAAACCAGAAGACCAGTCACCCAACCACAGCCACAGAGCGTCTGACCCACCAGGAGGGTCCCTTTGTTTCCCGTAAGTGGACGCAAGCAGGATTCCTTGTCCTTGGGGACTGGTCAGTCTTGCCCTGAGCCATCGGGAGAGATGACCAAGTTTCCAAGTGGCACAAAGACTCAGTCCTGGTTCCAAATCTGTCACTGACTAGCTGTGTGATCTTAGACAAGGTACCTCCCCTCTCTGGGCCTCAGTTTCTTCATCTGTAAAACAAACACAGTCATCCCTGTGCTGCCTTCTCGGGAATGGTCACAGGGACCGAAAGATCAGGAAGTCACATTAAAGCCCACGTAGCCTCGGAGGTTTGACAGCAAATCCGCTTCCGAGGTGGCCTCGGCAAGGGCAGACGGGAGCCCTGGAATAAGACCGACAGCGCTGGGACCCTCATCAGGGTCTCAGACTGGGGCATCGGAGTTCCAGGCCAGGCCACCTCAGACTGCTGTGACTCTGCCTTTAACCCACAAGCCTCCTTCTCTTACTGGTCACCCTGTTGCCAAAGACCCTGCATTATTCCTACAAAATCCTTTGAACTAATTCTGAAGAAAGAATTGCCAATCAGCCCAGGGTCCGGGCTGCCTGACAGGTTCGCTAGGAGAACTGGTTTGGGGAATGGGGAAAAGGTAAGATGGGAAAAAATAGATGTAAGCCCCCATAAACTTTACCTGGCCTGGCTATTACTACCGGGGGAAAAAGTGATTAAGACTAAAGGGGACACACGTACACAGTCACCCACAATCATATCACAATCACACAACCGCACATATAATTACTTACATGATCATTCAATCTCTCTCACACACAATCCATCTCACATACACAGTCACACACACTCATAAAATTTCACACAACCATTCACACAAATCACTCACACAATCTTACACACAACCATATACATACAATCACTCACACACAATTTTACACATGTACAACACATGCAACCACACGTACAATCATTCACACACACACAACTACACACACACTCACACCCATTCCCAACTCTCTCCTCCCAAGGTCTTTCTTCCTAAATCTTATTCTTAAAATGTCTTGCAATGGACACTGGGAGGAACATTCTGGTCCAAACTGGTACAAGGCAAACTTGTCCTCACCCCTGATTCACATGAAATTCTGAATACTAGCACTGAGTTGCTTCTGGGACACCAGGAGGTCGGAACCTTCTTTTAAACCCAACCGGAAGTGAGGGCAAAGGTTGTTGGCAGTTGGGCAGGACTGGCTAGAACAGCCAAGTGAAATGTTCATGTTCACCAGAGCCCAACCTGGCTGTCCTTGCTCCAGCCCTTTCTGCCTGGGTCCCTCCACTCCCACCCCCATCAAGTTCTAGCCCAGAGATGAGTGTCACGAAGTAGCTTTCACGTTCCACAAACAAAAGGCAAAACCCCCTACAAGAGGCAACCCCACGCACAAAACGTGAGACGTTTTATTCGGTTCAAACTGGTCCTCCGCATTTTTTCCTCCTTATTTTTTTCTCCCCACTGGGGAAACAAAAGAAAGTTTGTTGCTGAGGCTCAAACGTTTCTTGGGCCTTGTCCGAGTTCTACCTTGTTTTTCTTTTCCTTTTTGTCTGCCCCCCACCCCACCCCGCCTTCCCTGCCTCCCCACCTTGAATAAATAAAGCACCCGAAGCTGGCACAGGCTGGTAAGGAAAGTACAAACTATCTCATAATTTTATATATATATATTTTTTTAATACACTGGCCTAGGGTTTTGGGCAAAGGACAAAAGCTATTGTTGAACAGCATAACACGAAGGTCTGAGTCACCGATACGCCTCGGCTTCTGGAGATCTCATAGGTTTCTGTGGCTGGCACAGCCGTGGGTGCAGGCGTCCTCTTGCCTGGCTCTGTCCCGCCCCCTCGCCCTCCCCAGGGCTCCCTACTGGGCCCCCTACTGGGCCGACACATTGGCTTTGCTGGGTTTTAGTCATGGGGGGAATTTAAAGAAAATGTTGTGAAATAAAAAACAAATCATCGTCGTCCCATCACCCTCACTCTATCCTCTTCATCTCGAAGGATTACCTTGCAAGCTTTGTCCAGACACATTTGCGATTTTTATATAGTTTCTATCATGGCGTTCACAGTACTTGGCCTTCAGTGTGTTGTTTTGTTTTTTCACTCACTCAGTAAACATTTTTCCATGTTTTGAAATCACCTGCGGGATCATTACTTGCATAGGTGACAGTATTTCTTCTGCCGTGTTATTCTTGGGCTGACGCTATGAGGCGAGATGGGGAGAAGGGGGCCGGGGAAGACCTCTCCTTGAACTGGATCATTTATCCATATGATTCGAACCAAGGTGGGGGCTTTGCCTGAGTGATCCGGATCACCTTGACCGTGGGGGCCTGGACTTGGAGTGTGTACCTGGAGGAAGGTGGAGGGAGCTCCACTGAAACCCTGCCCATCCTGTGCGGGGCCCTGAACGCCCGGGCCCCCGGGCCCAGAGAGATGCTGCTTCTAGCAATGGCCTTCATCCCCACGCTGACCTTCACCCCCCCCCACGCCCAAACTGCTCTTCCTCTTTATAAAGCGCCCTGGCAGCAAAAGGCCCATGACAACACTCGGCTCTCCATTTTTATATCTGAATATCTCAAAGCACTTAGCAGAGACTTTCATTTTCTCATTACCCCAAGGAGAGGAGGTCATTCGGGAAAATGGTACAAATATTCCCATTTGTCAAAAGCAAGAAGGAAGTGAGTTAAAAGGAAAATTCTACCACTTAACTGAGCAAAACCAACCCAGGAGGGAATACTGGGGCCTTTTTCACCACCCCATTCACCCAGTTTGCTTTCTCCAGTGCAACTTCAGGAACCTCATTACCGAAAAGATGGCTCCGGGCCAAAACCAGGTTTCCATTTTGCCGAGAATCAATCACTCTCCAGCGGCCCCAGCCCAGGAGACCCTCCCATCTCACCCTGGGTCTCAACCCAAATGATATTCTCTTATGATTAGAATTATGCAAAATGTATATTACACACACACACACACACACACACACACACACACACAGTCACCAAAGGAAAAAAACACAGGAAGGAAAAACACTAAATACTAAATGAAGTGGTGTTACCATAGTTCAATTATGGGTGAATTTTTTTCCTTTTATGTATTTTCAAAAACCATTTAAAATAATGGTTGTATTTTCCCAGTGTAAGGAGAAAAGCATGCGTGTCAGAGTCATATCAACCTGCATTCAAACTCCGATTCTCCTTTAACCAGCAGGGTGAACTCAGGTAAATTACTTAACCTCTCTGAGCCTTATTTCCTGATTGGGACAATGGGAATCGGACCACTAGCTGCCTGTGTCCTTCAATCCCACAGAAAGTCACAGCACAGCATCTGACACATAGTTGGTGCTCAGTAAATGTCTATTTCCTTCCTCTTTTAATAAAATGAAAATGTAAAACCAACTCGGCTTGCTTGCTGACCCTTGGAGACAAAAGCAGGACGCTTTACCTCCTGCCCGACTCCCTCCACATCCTTCATCCTTTCACGTGTCTCCCCTTGCCCCATCCCCCAGCAAGGTCCCAGCACACAGATCTGAGGATGCTGGTCCTGGCTCTCCTGTGACTCACACCTGGAGGGCGAGGAAGGGGGCTCTGGGATGAGAGGACGAGCCCCTCTCTGACCCCCTCCCCCAGGACCGCCCAGGCGAGTCCCTCTGGGAGCAAACAGGCCTCGTGCAAAGGACCCAGAGGACACAGAGGGTGATCCCCGGGTTTGCACCTTTGCTGGCAGCCGCCCTCCAGGAACAGGTGCCAGGCTGCAAAGGCCACCTGCACCTGGGGGAGAGCAGGGGCCACGCTCCCAACTCTGAGGAGAGGCCAAAGAGAAGCAAGATGGTGCCAGTGTCTGGGAAGTGCTTCCTCCCTGGGCCAGGCAGACCAGGCCAGCCCAGGGGCTGCCACCTTTCAGATGCAAGAGTCCAGTCCTGGGCATGGCAAGCCTCCTCCAGGGTTCCGTACTGGACCAACACGTTTGGTTTGCTGGTTTGGCAAGCATGCTTCAGCAAAATTCCAGGGGCCACAGCCACTGGGCCGCGGCTCCAGCCTGGCCTAGGGTGTCCTGGAGCCCGAACACAGGGACAGGCCTGAGCCCTCCCCCGTCCTGCCTTCCTGATGACAGATGGGGAGGATGGAGCAGTAACCGTAATAGTAGCAATAACAGCTCCCCTTTGTCACCATGTGCCAGGCCTTGTGTCAAGGGCCTTACCGGCATTATTTCATTTCATCCTTGTAGGAACACCATACTATAGGCACTAGCCTTTAGGGAGGCGCCTGAAGTCACAGCACTAATAAATGAGGGACTAGGGATCTGAACCTGTGCATCTGACCACTGTTCTCTGGTGCCTCCGCATGGGGGCCCCTCCCAGCACAGCTGCTAAAGTAACGACACTCCACCAGGCCTTTTCCAGAGGGGGGCTCCTGAGGGGCATCCCCAGCCATGGGGGGATACATACACCCCAAAGAGCAGGCTGGAATTCTGCCAGAATGAGTGCTTCTCCTTGCCTCTTGCCCCCCAGGAAGAGGAGTGATGCCGCACCTCCACCGAGAGAAGACAGGCTAAAGAGATGCCAGTTTACAAATATGGGGTGACTGGGGGAGCACTTGCGAGGTGGCAGTATTTTCCTCCCTGGCGCTCTTGGTAACGTTTAATTGGCAGGGGGGTGGGGGTCTAGGGACATGGGACCATTGGCAAGAGCCAGGTAGAAATAAATATCTTTTGGCTGATGTACCGGTGTGGACATGGTGCAGACGGAAAATATGGGGGGGCAGGGCCCATGGCACGTACGAACCCTCAAAATCGCAAGCCTCCCTTGCAAACCAGGGATGATGCCAACTCCAAATGGTGCACCTTTTCTTTTCAAATTAAAGCACGTCTCTGATGGGAGGCTGGCCGTGGGGAGGGCACCAGACAAGATCCCTGCAGCATGGGCCACCGGCTTCCCAGCTGCCAGCAGCAGGTCCATGGAAGCTGGTGGAGCCCAGCAGGGTGGGGGCCGGGTGGGCCACCCGAGGCAGACAGTCTCCAATCGTGCTGAGCACAGCACATCGCTTCATTCAGGAACCCAGAGTGAAATGTACAGCTGGGTCTAGAGTTGATTCAGCCCTTAACTCGTTCGGGATCGCTGGCGGAGCCACGGAGGCGAAGGGGAGTTTGGGGTGGGGTGGGGTTACAGCAACCTGGGGGAGAGGGCTAGGCCATCCCTGGAGAAGGGGGCAGGAGGCTGCCGCAGAACCCCGGCTGATGACGTTGATACACACCAAAAGGAATCACAATTATTTTCAAACCCCCTCTCAAAACCAAACAAGCACTGGGAGTTTAGGGAGGGCAGAGCGAGTGTGTGTTAGGTGGGGGGTATGGGCGGGGGAGCTTGTTTTCTACCCACTGCCAGATTTTCATTTACTGTCAGCTCCAATCCATTCGGAACTCACTGACTCAATTGCCTTTTCACGGGGAAAGGAGCCTGCACAATGCAGGGGACTTTTCAGATCCACATTAGCACACAGGGCACTGGGCAATGTCCAGGAATAAACACACACGTCCCTCCCAGAGGCCACCAACCCCACCTCCACCCGCAAACAACCCAGCTAGCCCTGTCAGGTCCACATCTGCTCTCCCCTATTTTCCCCCCAGAACTATTTTTTTTTTAATGTAGTTTGGCCCATGGAGAAGAGTGTGTGTGTGTATGTGTGTGTGTGTTACACACACACACACACATGGGCACGCTTATACATGTGTTGGAAGGGGTAGGGGGTCTAACTCACAAGTATAATACAAAGGTCTGCAAGAGTTAATTCTGGGGCAGTTTCAGCTCTTCCTTGTGCCGGAAAAAGGAGGGATGGGGAGAGATGGAAAGAAGGGATCCAAACTGGGATCTCAGAAGAAAGGGGTCTGGGAGGGGGCTCATTTAAAGTGTTGATTATGGAGAAATCAGCATTTGGTCAAGCAGTGTCCCTAAGAACTTAGCAGCCACAAAAGCTATTCAATAATCATTATGAAAATAATATCAACAACTATAATTATAATGATTATAACAAGAGTGGTCCCCATTTCTCAAGTGCTCGCTATGTGCCCAGCACTAGACTAAGTGCTGACACCCATCAGCTCAGTTAACGATCGCAAGGACCCAATGAGACGGGTACTATCCACCGTTAGCCCAATTCCACAGGGTCAGAGAGTTAAGACCCCTGCCCAAGGTCACAAAGACAGTAAGTGGGAGAAGGATTTTAACCCTGTTCTGCTGAACTCTAGCCCCACCTGCCCTGGGAGAGAGGAAACATGCGTGCAGTCTATACAGAAGGCAGCCCCAGCACGACAGAGGCCTTGGCTCCAGACAGGGAGGTCCCTTTGACACGTGGGTACATCCCAGCAGCCCATCACCAACCTCCATCGCTGTCCCTTGGGGGCTCATCCGTTTAGCCCAGGCTCTGAGGGAAGCACCCTTCTGTCCAATAGAACTTTATGAGACGGAAATGCTCCTTCTCTGTGCTGCATGCTATGGAGGACTTGAAATGTGGCTAGCTCGTGGAAGAGCTGAACTTTTGTTTTTGCCTACGCCGCGTGGCTTGTGGGATTTTAGTTCCCCCGACCAGGGATGGAACATGGGACCTCGGCAGTGAGAGCCCGGAATCCTAACCGCTGGACCTCCAGTGAATTCCCGAAGAACTGAATTTTTCATTTAACTTAATCTAAATTGCCACATGGGCTAGTGGCTACTGTAGTGAACAGTACACATCCAGAATCCCTCTAGCTAGCCCTTTCCTTCCCAGCCCAAGAGCTATGTTGGAAATACATGAAAAGTAACCGAAGACAGAAACCTGGCCCACCAGGAAGACCCCCACCATAAACACCAAGTACCTCCTCCACTCTGTCATGGCCTTTCAAAAACCACCGGTCTGCCTCCAGCTAATCTGTCTCCCTCCCTCCTTTCCTTCTTTCCTTCTTATCTTTCCTTCCTTCCTCCCCTTCTTCCCTCCCTCTCATTCCTTCCTTCTGTTCCTCCATTTCTTTTCCCTCTCTCCTTTCCTCCCTCCCTCCCTTCCTTGCTTTCTTCCTATCTTTCTTTTCTCCCTCCCTCTCCTCCTTTCTTTCTTTCTTAGAAAAAAGCATCAGTTTAATTAGATAAATCCTCGGAGCACGTGGCCTGGAGTTCGTCATGGAAATTAACCTGCTCCCAGATCTCAGATAGTGAAACAAGAACCGGGGTGTTTGGGCATAGCACAGTGAAATGGGAGAGGCCCATGGAGTTTCATACACCTCATCTTCCATAAGTGCCCCTCGCCCCTCCAGTGCTCCCTGCTTCACAGCCCCCATGCCCTTGCCTCCTTAGGTCACTGCTGCCAGGCCTCCTCTGTTTCTGCTCCGGGCCCTTCCCTCCCCACTGCCACCCATGCCTGGGGAGTGCCCCCCAGAGCAGAATCACCCAAGGGTGGGCTTAAACCTTGGCTCCATCCACATGACGCCCCTGCCCAGCTACCCTGGCTAGGCCCTCCTGCACTCCAGTTAGCTCCAGGTCATCCAGGGACGCACCTGAGGCTTGGCCCAAGGCTGGTCTGTTAATCATCTGATCCTTATCCCATGGTCCCTACTGTGTGGTCCCTACTGTGTGCCGCTCGCTGGGCTAAGCTCGGTTCATGAAAGAAAGCTTGACGTCAACCCTCAGCACGTGGCAGCTACAATCACTATCCTCTCACCTAATTCTCACAAGGTAGGAATTCCAACTCCCATTTTACAGACGTGGAAACAAAGAATTAAAGGAATTCATTTGCCCAGTTGAGAGAAACAAAATTCACACCGGGCTCAGGCCGACTCCAGCAGCAGCTCTTAACCCTCTGCCAGCCACATGTCTCCACCACAGCAGAGCCTCTGCACACTCACGGACCCCGGGGACCCCCGGATTTCAGCACTAGGCTCCCAGGCCACAGGAACACAGGTGGAGGCCACCGGCACCCGGAGTGAGTTCCCAGGGTCTGCCCCCACCCTACCCCTCAAGCTCCAGGAACAGCCAATCTGGCCACAGTGGAAAAGAGAGACCAATGGCCCCTGCCCCACTTGGGCTCTGACTCTGAAAGTGGGCACAGTCTTACTTCTCATCCCCTTCTGATTCATCACCAAAAATACCAAGGCAGCCCAGAGAGGTAAAACACAAAATTCAGAATTTCCAACCAACACCATCGTGCACCACCCCTACCAGGGTCCCAGCCCCCAGATACGTAGAGAGCGGCTGCCCCATGCTCCCATCCACAGCACTCCCTGGAGGGCAGCAGATACGACCACACTCACCCCTACCTGGGTCTGGAAGACACTTTACACGTCGTACCGTATCTAATCCTCACACCAACCCCAGGAGGTAGGTCCTGTTATCCCCATTTTACAGGTGAGAAAACTGAGGCACAGGCTAGTTAAGTAACCGATGTAAGGGCACGACTTGGACCCCCCAGCTAGCTGGCTCCAGAATGCGTAATCTACAATATACACAGCTCCTCACTGAATCCATGGCTCAAAACAGCTAAGCACACCGCACCTCCTGAATGGGCACCCCCATACTGCCTGAAAAGCAACACCTACCCCCAACTCAGCCCCAAGCTCCCAGCGATTTCTGTGACTTGTTTTGGGGCTTAATATTGTGTTTTTGAGATTCATCCAGGTTGATACATTTAACTGTTCATTTTCTAAAGACTGAATTACACAACTTATTTACCACCCTCCCCCCCAAAAAAAGAACCAACCCACAACCTGGTACAAAAATGCAACCCCAGCACCACACAACATCCAGCCTCAAAGCTTTCTGGAATGGAATTCATAGGCGTCCCCTTTGAGACTAATACCATATTATATAAAACGGGCTCATCTGACATGGGGGGCACCCTGCACTTGACAACGAGACCATGATAAATTCTTCATCACGCTTAATTATGTCAAAGGACTTTCACAGCTACAAGCCCAGCCGACGGTCAGGGCAACCCTGTGAGGGCAATAGTGTCAGAGGCCATTTGATAAGAGAAGAAACTGAGGCTCAGAGAGGTCAAATGACTTGCCCAAGGCCACACGATGATTTACTGCAGAATCAGAACTGGAATGGGGTCTCCTGGTGCTTACAACTAGACCTCAGGGGAGCTCTGGACCACCTAAGTCTTACCCTGTCCCCTCATGCCAGACCAGGGATGCCGGGGCTTGGCCCATGGTCACCCCACCCACCAAGGATCAGATTTCCCTGAAATTCCCAAAGAAGCCTCCAGGACTAGTGGGCCCGGAAATGGCCCTCACATAGCGAGCTGCACAGCTGAGCTCCCCGGGGTCGAGGGGGGCGGGCAGAGCTGGAGACGCTGGCACAGCCCCCATGGGTACTCTGCCAGCAATTAGTGCTGGGGAAGGGTGCCAGCCTGGCAGAGCTAATTCCCCCACCCCGTCTTCTCATTTACACACACATACACACACACACACACACACACACACACACACACACACACACACAGGCTTACCCACCCCCCCGAGACCAGCAGCAGGGAGGCAGCGCAGCTTCCTTTCGGTAAATCTCGTCAGCAAGGCACACGCAGGGCACGCAATTTGGTCATTACTGCTTTTAAACAGCAGAAAAGCAGAATCCACCCGCCATTAACCCGTCCTGCTCTCCCTCTAGGCTTCACCAGCTCAGTCATCAGCCTTCATCTCTAACTCCCACACACCCCCTTCTGCATGCTCCCCAGAAGTTACTCTCCAAAAGAGTTTAAACACACACACACACACACACACACAAAACCTGACTACAGTAAGTCAAACCTGAATTGTGTCTCCCTGCCCACCACTGTCCCTAGAGAAAACAATCAGTGGTTCTGACGTGACCTTGGCTAAGACCCTTCAAACACCCCAGGAACCCGAGACAATGCCAGCCGGATGAGGGGGAGGTGGCCTTTGGCCCAGAGAAGGGCAACTACCTATCAGGTGTGGTGCTTCAGATGGGAGCCTAAGCATTGGCCCTGATCCACCTGCGGGGCCCAGTGGGTGTCACAGTTTGACGTGGCTCTGCTCGCCAGGTACTGAGGCCGGCAGTGGTGGTAGTGGCGGTGAGAACTGATTTTGCCTCGTCACTGCCCCCCTCCCCACTATAGTCCTGGAGAATTGGAAAGAAGTCCACCAGAGCAAGGGACCCTAGAGGGTCCTTGGTTGGGTTTATAAGACCTGTGAAACCCCTCCAAGTATGAGCAGTATTTATGCTTATGAGATTTTTTTATTAAGAGGATTCTCCAAGGGGGCACATGAACTCAAAAGGGGAAGAAGCAGAGACTGCCCTCCACCCCCACCATGGGCTCAGCAGTGCCTCATGCCCAAGTGGCAGAGAACACAGAGCTGAGCTCCAACTGGCCCTCCTGTAAGTGGCCCTGACCGGCTGCCTTCCCCCCACGGAAGCTGCCCCTGGCCTCCTCCTCGCCTTGCCTGGAAGCTGCTCATTGGGACCGCCGGCCGCAGGAGCCATGCCATGACCCCTGGGCCCGTGCCCACTCGCCCTCCTGCCAGTCAGCCAGGGCTGCCCTGAGCCGGCAGAGGACGGGCACAGCGGAGCCCACCAGCGGGGAGGAGAGAGGAAGCCAGTGGCTGCTCGTCTTGGAAAACCTCGAAGATCCTCTAAGCCACCTAGTGTCCGGAGCTGAGCTCTGGCCGCGGCTCTGTCCCTCCCGCTTCCCAGAGCAGACAATGCAAGGGAGCCAGAACGAGCAGGACAAGACCCCGGGGCCTCCTCCGGGAACCCGAGGCCAGGGGGCAGGGGCTGAGCTGGCTGGGGAGACCGTGCCCAGGACGGAGCAAAGGCCCTGTGGCCCCTGGCCTCCACCCCAACCCAAAGTAGGGCGGGCCCAGGGTAGAGGTTCCCATCACCCCTGCTCCTTGTCCCAGCAAGTCACCCTCTCCTGGAGATCCCCAGTGTCATCTCTGACACCATCTCACTGGGGCTCCTCTGGGTGTCCCCAACCCCAGCTTCCAGGCCTCCTGCAGAGCCCCCCAGACCCTGGGCCTGCCGCTCCCCCAGGGCTGCTTGGGCCCCCTCCCACCCCCTCCTCTGCGCTCTCTTTTCTCTGTGTCCTCAAGACTCCTCTCACCTTGAGAAGTGTTAGGATTACCCAGCATTTACACTCAATGCTCTCCTTTATTCCTTAAGACTTATTAAGAATGATAATGAGTTCCGAAGGAGCCACACGTCTCCCTCTCTCTCTCTTCTCCATCCTTCCCTCTCTTTCTCTCTCTCCCCCCCCCATCCCCCTCCTTTGCTCTCTTTCTGTACGTATCTTTTCCACCAAAGACACACAGGACAAATCTAGACCAAAAGGAAAAAAAAAAAATTCCAACAATATGGAACAAGGGCACTTGAGGATTTATATTCAACAAATCCCTCTCTCCAGTTGTTCTCAATTATTCAGATAAAAAAAACAAAAACAAAACACAAACTCCCCCTTCCCTTCCCACCGTCCCGGCCACCCTGGCTCTGCTGGACTTTGAACAGGGCGAACAGGAGAAGGCCCGGCCTGCCTGTACACCCTTGTTAACGGGCAGCTCTTAAATGGTTGATTAATTTTTGCAGAATTTACGACAGGCTTTAGCTTCCCCCCGGCTCCCCCGACGCTGTGGCCTCCGAACCACAGCAACTTAACTTGGTGAAGTTGAAGGGGGCAGCGATGGGGGTGCCCACCCTCTCCAGTGGTCTCACGTGGCTGGAACCACGGGCCACCTGGCAACAGAAGGAAGACACACTGATGCCAAAGGCCAGGCAGCAGACAGACCCGCTCATGGAGCGGCGCGGCACCCACAGGGGAGACCACCAGGCAGCCAGAAGCCACGGCTAACTTTTGGCGATTTGGGATTTTTTAATTCCAAAATGAGGAAGCCAGCAGAAAGTAGGCAGAAGGGAAACAAACGCTCCCTCGGAACTGAAAAGGATGCCCACGTTCACGCCCACCCACACACCACGCATCCCAGCAGAGGGACTGGCCTTATCGGTCTGCCGGGCTGCCCTTCAGAGAAGGGGAAGAACAGATTCTAATGAAATTACGGTTTTTAAAATGTCTATAAATTAAATCTCTCTCTCTCTCTCTCTCTCTCTCTCTCTCTGTGAATCTCCCCCTGAGCTCCCTCCTCTACAAGGCTTGTTTGCCTCTCCTCCGTTCCCTCTGCTCGTGTCTGTTTTTCTGATATAGACATCAAGAGGTTACGGGCTCAATTACAAGTCCGCTGGAGTCTCAGCATCAGACTTGCCTGGCCTTCTCTTCTCCTCTTCAGAAACCAGATACCAAATAAATCTCTCTTCTGCTTTATATTTTTATTTTTAATGCCAAAAGCCTAAAGATTCATTCAGTTGACTCACAGCCTTTTTTAACTTACTTCAGATGGGGGAACTATCCTTTTTCATTGTGTCCAGGTATAAATATAATATAAATGCTTTTCTCTTTATTTCATTCCCCTTTCTTAAGGACACACACAAACCCTTGGTTACACCTGAAATTTCAAAAAGAGGGGCAACAGCATATAAATGTGCCTAATTAACGCATGTCTGTTGCGGGGCTGCTGGAGAATATCAGCTGGACACGTAGGATATTTCTAAAGTTACCCGGTGACATCATAAGGCTTATTAGCAAAAGGTCCATTTGAAAAGGGTGGAACATAAATGGTGATTTTTTTTTTAAAGGAAAACATTGCTTCTACCCTCCCTGATACGGAAGAGAGATGGGCCATCTATATCATTTTACATCCTCAAAAGCTGCCCCCCCCCAAAAAAGAAAAAAGTTTAAAAATCCAAGTCATAATCAACCATCATAGCTGTTGATTCCTGAGAAGCAGAAACCAGCTCTGAGGTGTAGGTCTAAGGGGAAAAAACAAACCCCCGCTATAATACTGGAAACACTAACCAGAAGGGATTCCAAAAGATACTTTTCTAGGAAAAAGCACTTGAAACAAAGGCTGGAGAAAGCTGAAGTTCAAGGTGAATTGAAAAGAAAAACTCTGTCTTTCCAATTAACCAGACTGGGAAAAGGGGGCGGGTGGGGGGGGGGGCGACGACTACGACGACGACATTACTACCGACTCATTAATTCCTTCCTGTACACAATTTAATTAAATTCCGCTAAATACAGGAGAAATACTCATTTTGGAGCGCCTCCCCCCCACCTCAAAAACAAATTCCTTCAGGTTACTCCCCCCATGCCAGCACTTCCCCTGCTGTACAACCTTCAAATGGATTTCCAACCCACGCGTGGACTGCACTGCTCTCGGCTGCAAGAATGACAGCCTCATATGTCTGAAAGCTGACACTTTAGCTTTTAAAAGAAATGGGGGAAAATAAGCTGTTGACTTCTTGGTTAAAGTATTTTCTTGTTCTAACTCATGTTCTTATGTCACTGGGCTAAAAAAGAGAGAGAGAGAAAGAGAGAGAGAGAGAGAAGAGAGAAGAGAGAAGAGAGATATGACTTTCCTTGAATGATCTGTTTAACCTAAGCCAGAGGAAAAAAAAGAAAGTCATTAATTACTTATGTGAGCTATTGCTTCAGAAAGACAATAAACCTGCCCGGTCGCCATGGATATGACATATTTGCTCTGAAAACAACACAATAATTAGCAAAGGGGAAAGATACAAGGAGAATATGCAAACTCGTGAGTTTAAAGCCACAGTGCTCTTTTCTACCGGTAAGCCTGTTCTGTTTGCAATCCAAATCAAACACGTTTTTAAAATACAGCAGAGAGGGAAATAACAGGAACGGGTCCTCTCTCCTCTCAGCTGAGAAGCAACAACCACTCCACCCTCTTCCAAAATAAAATAATATAAAAGAGAACCAGGATGGCAGAAGGAGAAAAAAAAGTCAAGTATTGCCTCTGTTTTATTTCCTAGAGCAGGGGTGGAGTCTGAGGTTTGTTTTTTTCTTTTATTTATTTTTTATTATTTTTTTTAAGTGTGCTCTTATTTAGCATTGGATCTTCTGGCCAGATACAAATTTATTTATAAAAGCCAAATGCCCTGTGTGCGGGTCATCCCTCCCCAAAGTAAGTGGAAATGTGAAGGGGTGGGAAGTGGTGGGCTCTAGCTGAAAAACAAAACAGTACACTCAGAAAGCATCAGTTCCAGAGAGGGACATCCACTCCCCCACCTCCAAGAAAATGGAACCCAGGCCTTACTTTAATATTAAAAATGCATTAAATGGTTTTACCTACAACTCAGTCCCAGAGGATCATTAGGAAATGCAATCGCTTTGTATCATATCTGTCAGCGTGATAAATATCTGAGTTCAGAGTGGGTTTGCAATTTTTCAGAGTGTCACAAACCAAGATAATTTTTTTTTGCCTTACTTTCTTAATTCACTGTACCCACCCCCTCAAAGTCACAAGTCTACAGAAAAATACCTGAGGAGAGGAGAAGAGGGAAAAGGAGGAAACGTTGATATGCTCTCATACTACACCAGAGGTTACTGATATTCCCCTAAAAAGTAGAAAAATGGAGACTTTAAAATATTTGGGTGAGAATATTTTTAAAAAATTTAAAGCACTCCATTAGGTTTGAGTAAAAACTCCTTTTCCCCTCTTCCCAGAGGCTAATTTTCCAAAAACAGATGGTCAGGATCTAAAAGAGAAGCAAATATACCTCAACCCCCGCAGGCAGAGAAATCTAACTTTGAACTTCTTTTTAAATTAAAAAAAGTGTGTGGGGGGGCAAGATAAACTATTAATAAGTATGAAAAATTAGCTGAGCTACAAGTTTTGTTTTTCTTATGCAAAAAATTCTTTAAACACAAGGGGAGCAGATATATAGGAGAGGTTCACATTTGACTGACTTCCTTTTTTTTCACAACAGTTTGTTTTTTTTTTTTTTTAGATTGAACTCTTTGATCTTGAAAGAATTTTGCTCTTATATTATGGGGGAGAAGGGGGTGGTGGTGAAATGATCTGTTTTAAATGATGATGCAACTTAGGGATCAAAGCCTTGGCTTTCTTCTAGCCATAATAAGCTGTACTTGCCACAAAGCGTGAGTCTCCGGGCTTCTCTCCTTCGTAAGAAGGAAATAAAATGCACCGAGACTCAGAGAAAGACGCAAAGTGTCTGCAAGGTGCAAAGTCTAGAAAACAAAACAAAACAAAAGTCAGGGAAAAAGAAAAAGGAGAGAGATACTGCCCCTTTAAACGTTTTAGTGCATATGGAGTTTGATTTCTGAAAGAGATCAGTTTAACATCTCCATAGAAACCAGCAACAGATTATCATCAACAGAATAAATAACTAGTCTAATAAATTAAACAGGAGGCATAAGATCGCTGGAAACCTGATTACTGAAGTTCAACAATATTCCCCATAAACTCTCGTTAACCGCCTCTAAGGTGGCTAACAAGATGGAGGGGGGGGGGAGTCAATTTCTCCAGTTCGCCGGATTCCGGGCAGAGAGGCCGTGGCCGCTGCCGGGAAGGGAAAAGTTCCCCACCCTGCCCTGGAGAGGGTCTCAGAGCTCGAGTGAGGTGAAAACCATAATGCCGAAGTTTGGGAAGTGGGAAAGCAGCTGGGCGTCAGCGGAGGCAGTGCGAGTCGCCGGAGATGGCGCGGGACGCGACGCCCGCCCGGGACGCACCGCCTCGCCGCCACCAGGGCGCAAACCCGGAGCTTTGCGCTCGGGCGCCGAACGGCCCAGCGCCCCCTCTGGGCACGTGGAGCGCAGCCCGGGCGCAGCCCCCGGGGACCAACTACCCCCCTCACCACGCCCGGCGCAGCTGCTCCTGCTCAGCCCGGACAGCTCCCTTTAGGACGGCGACGTGTGTGTGTGTGTGTGTGCGTGTGTGTGTGTGTGGTGCATGTGTGTAGCGTGTGTGTGTGTGTGTGTGTGCGCGAGCGCGCGCGCGCGCCGTGGGGTGGGTAGGCGGGCAGGCGCACCAATTTACCCGGCGATCTGTTTTCCAGTCTCCTCGCGCGCGCTCATCGCGCGTCTGTACCAGCTTAGAGACGCCCTAAATTTACCAACTTTGCCCGGCGATTATCCTGGCTTTTTCCCCCTCGCCGCCCCCATCTCTTTGAGTGTGCGGGGTGTTGGCGGGACAACCACACGCTCTGAGGGTCGTGGCCCCAGGCTCCGCCCGGGCAGCGACGCATAACCCCGGGTTGCCCCTTGATCCAGCCGGGTTTGGGGGAGCTCCAGGCACGTTGGAGGGGTGTTTTTGCTGCTTTGCTGGTGGACAAATCATACACACCACACACGCGCCCGCCCCCTCCCCAGCGTGACTGGAGGGAGGTCCTCGCCGCACCCAAGGCCCGCTTCCCAAGCTGAAGCCGGGTCAGGAGAAAGAAACTTGTGTGGAAGGGTGAAGCGTCCCCCTGCCTCCCTCGGCACTCCATTCCTCCCCCAACTCCGGACCCGGGTCGGGGATGACTTGTAGGAAGAATCTGCGCCCACCCCCTAGAGAAAAATCTATTATTATTATCTTAATCTACGCCCCCAAAGTGTCCCTCCCGCCGTGATTGACGGCGCATACACCTGTTCCCCTCGCCGAGGAGCTTCCAACGCTGGGGACAGACATTCGCCCAAAAGCTCTGCAGCGGCCCAGAGCCCGCCCGCCGCCCTCGCCCGGCCAGCCCCCGCCCGCCGCCCCAGTGCGCCCCTGCCCATACCTTGCCAACCCAGGGCCGCCCCCTCCCCTCCCAGGCCCGGCTCCCCAGCCGGTCCGCTGCCGGCCGCGCTGGCTTCGGAAAGAGAGAAAGAACAGAAAGCAAAACTTCCTGGCGGCCGACGGCCATCAGCTGCACATTCTGCAAATGCCACCGAGTAAAAATAAACCGGCCACCGCTCCGCCCGGCCGGCTCACCCCGGGCGCACAACTCGGCCCCCTGCCCCGGGACTGTCGGTCCGGCCGATCCCCCATTCCCCTGCGCCCCCTGGAGCCCCGCTCCCCGACACTCCTCCACCAGCCACCACGCGCTCCTGTGCCCTGAAACTCGACCCCAAGTGACCAGGCAGCCCGGCCCTCTCCCCTTCGGTGCCCCTCCGTGTTCCCACAAGCTACCATTCTCTGTCCTCCGCCTGGTGCCTATTTTAGCCGTGCGCCCTGGATTCAGGGCTCCCTTTCCCCAACTGTTGAGCCCCGGGGTCACCCTCAGCCCACCCTTGGGGGCACAGACCCCACCAGACCCTCGCCCACCTCGACCGAGCCCCCTGAGAGTGCACGGCTCCACCCGCCCACCGGCCCGCCAGCCGGGCATCCCACGTCCCCGGGCGCAACTTCTCTCCCAGAGCACACGACAACCGCGGCAACTCCCCCGAACTTTTCCCGGGACTCAGGAGGGCTCCGGCCGACAGTCACACGGCCCTGAGCCGGCATCCCGGCTCCCTGTGCCCAGCACTGCCAGCCCTGCACCCAGAGAGGCTGGGGTGGGGGTGGGGGGGGCAGTGAGGAGTTCCACTTGCCGCGCCCGGAGCAGCGCACTTGAGACAAACTTCCCAGGCACAAATGAAAAAGGGGGCGCCGCTCCCCCCAGCCAAGCAACCTTTGCCTTCGTTTTCCCACCAGGAGGCACCCCCTGGCACCCCGCGCCTAAGTGAACACTGCCTACCTCTGCCGGTAGCACCTACACCCTGGTACTGGGGCACAAGAGTCGGCTGGAGGGGTTCCCCACCCACCCCCTTCCCTTGAGCAAAGTCTTGCAAAGTCACCCCAGGCGCCCCTCACCCCTGCCTCCTTCTCTGCCCTGGAGAGCGCACGAACCCCTGCAGCTCGGGAGGTTGAGGGGGGGAGCGTAGGGGGAAGGAGTGATTACTGGGTATTGGCGAGCACCTGCCCCCCCCGGAGCCCGCAGCGCGGGGGGCGCCCCCACCCTATTTGCAAAGTCCTGCACTCGCGCCTGGCACCTCCCCCTCTTCTCCCTTACCCCGCCGCCCCCTCAGTTGGAGTAAGTGACCCCCAGGAGCAGCAGCCCTCCCCTTCCCCGGAGCCGCGCGCTGGGCATTCCCTGGCCGCGGCGGGCGACGCGCCGCCCCGCTCCCGGGTGCCAGCCCTCCGTGCCCCCTGCCTCCCGCACGGCCGGAGTTGGGTGGCAGCCGCCGCTCGCAGGCTGGCTGGCTGGCTGGCTGGCTCTCTCGCTCGCTCGCTCGCCCGCTCCCGGCTGCAACCGGCAGCCTCGGGGGTGGGGGGCTGCACCCGGACAGGGGGCGAGGCGGGGAAGCACCCCGGGAGGCCCGCGGAGCTGAGGGGCGTGGGGGGGCCCGCGGCGGAGGGAGCGCCGAGTCTCTTACCTGCACTTGGGGCGGCTTTGGGTGACTTTCCAAGTCCGGGGGAAAAATGTGTGTGTGTTTGGGATGGAGCGCCGCGGGCGCGCATGCGCTACCCAAAGTTGCCGGATCCCGGATTTTTCGCTCCCAGTCTCTGCTCTCGCCCGCTGTGATTAAGGAATTCTCCGCGGCCGAGCGGGCGAGTGGGTGGCAAGCAAAACCCGGGCCGGATCGCGGGGCCGGGCTCCGCTCCACCCTCACACCCCCAGACCTTCCCCTCCCGGTTTCTTCCCACCCACCGCCCCGCGGAGCTCGGCGGGCGCGCGCGGCGAGACGCGGCCTGCGGAGCAGATCTGAGCGCGCGGCTCCGTTTTGCAGCTGGAGAAGCTTTCTCCACCCCGGAATGAGTGGAGCAAAGGCGGGGGGGGGGGGGGGGGGGGGGGGGGGACAAGAGAGGAGAGACGGGAGTGGGTTACTTTTCACCTGTTCTGAACCCCGAGAGCCCGTCTGCTTCCCACTTTTCCTCTGAAGAACTAGCTCTTTCCTGCAAGTTAGAATGTTAGAACTGTCGAACCCAAAAGAACGTGATGTCCTCACTGTTTTGATATCCGCTTTGCACTTATTCTTTGCAAGGGAGTTTTTCATTCAGTCCATTGTGCAAGAAATAGATCCTTAAGTGAACAATGAAGAATGAACCTCGGGCCGTGGGGCGGGGGGTGGGGGGTACAGATAATGAACATTAAAACAAAAGAATAATATTATTTCAGAGAGTGAAAGGATCATGAAGAAAATAAAACAAGGCAATAGGATAAAGGGTATCTTGGGAGAGCTAATTTCCCCTGCCCGGGTGATAAAGAAGGCCTCTTTGAGGGGGGACCTTCATACTCCATTGGAGATCAACCTCCCTTTTCTCCCTTTGCCCACCCTGCCCACCTCCCAGGAGGTTTGAGGTGGCCACGCCAGGCTGAGCCTGGAGGTCAGCAGCGATGGCTCTGGTCCTGGCTTTCTCAGCCTGGCCAGTGCCCATCCCAGGACTGACCAATCACTGTACCCGTTTTCCCTTCTGAACAAGGACAGAATGGAAATAGACTTGAAAGCAAGGAGGAAACACTCTGATGATGAGATAAGGAGAAATTGACCACACTAGTAAACAAATAGCTAAATGACTCGTTGAATAAATGAATAAAAATTGAAAGTATGACCAGCAGCTTTGAGAAGTGTTCAACAGAATGCATTAAACTAGGAGGAAATGCCACAGGCTGGTAAGCACTGTTGCAGGCTGGTAGACTTTGGGGCCTAATCTGCAAGGTTTCAGCAAAGCCTCTCAGGACTAGTGAGGGGTAATGACCTGAGAAGCGGTGTTCTAACTTTTGATTCTGGGCTCATTCCACGCCTGGGACAGTGTAAAGACGTGATTAACAGCTTGGGCTTAGGGGTCAGACCCCAGCCACTTACCAGCTGGGTAACCTTGAGTAAGGCATTTGACCCCTCTGTGTGTCGGTTGCCTCAACAGTAAAATGGGGATAATAATTGTACTACTGCCCGGGTGTGTTGAGAGACTAAAATGAGTTAATGCAGGAAAAGTGCCTGGGCCAAGACAGTGATCGATAAATGCCAGTAATTGTCGTCGCTCCTTGGGACATCCAGTGTTCCCTCTCCTCATTTCTTCCTGCCCTCTCTCCCTTCCTTCTCCTCTTCTGTCCGTTTTTTCTCCAGCAACAGTCCTGTACTCATTCATTCATTCCCCAGGCATTTGCCGAGCCCCAGTGAAGAGCACATCCTCACCGGGGCTGGGGAGACAAAAATGAACCAAAAGGGACTTCCCTGGTGGCGCAGTGGTTAAGAGTCCGCCTGCCAATGCAGGGGACACGGGTTCGAGCCCTGGTCTGGGAAGATCCCACATGCCGTGGAACAACTAAGCCCGTGCGCCACAACTACTGAGCCTGCGCTCTACAGCCCGTGCTCTGCAACAAGAGAAGCCACTGCAGTGAGAAGCCCGCGCACCACAACGAAGAGCAGCCCCTGCTCGCTGCAACTAGAGAAAGCCCGCGCACAGCAACGAAGACCCAACACAGCCAAAAATAAATAAAATTAAATCTTAAAAAAAAAAAAAGAACCAATAGGCCTTGCCTCTGAGAAGCTGGTAGAGGAGTTTGCTGGTCTCTCCCCTCCCCCCTTTCCCACTATAAGGCTCTGCCCCACACACACACACCCCAACAGCTGCATCTCACCCATCACACTTTCATTAAAACATTTATTCTTCCCTCCATTTTTTCTCAGATGCTTCACAATCCTCCCCCGACCCCCGCCAAGGAGACTTTCTACCTCCTGTGAAGAAAACACATCTGGGGTGGGGGAAGCTGGAAACAGTGGCAAGCCTGGGATGGCATGAGGTGAGAAGGGAGGCCTCCTCTTCCTTTCCCAACCACCATCGCCCCCCCCAAAAAAACTAAAACAAAGCAAAAGGCTGGGAGAAAGCACCACACCCAAAAAGTAGCCCCAGCCTCGAAAGCCTCTAGTGCCTTGTTCCCCACACCCAACTCGCTTTGCAGGGACTGAAATCAGATGGTCTTTTCCTCATTTGCTTCATTTTAGCATTTCCTGAGCTTTCCCTAAAATAAAATACAAACTCTTTCCCATGGTCAGCAAGATCTGACCACTGCCTGCCCTTGGACCTCACCTCCCTCTACCCTCCCCTCGGTCACATTGTCCCGACACACTAGCTTCTTGCTGTCCTGGAAATCACCAAGCCTGTCCCTACCTCAGGGCCTTTGCACTTGTCCCCTCTGCCCAGAATGCCCTTCTTTCGGCTGCTTCCTTGCATCATTCAGGCCTCTGCTCGCATGTCACCTCCTCAGGGAGGCTTTCTCCCTAAAGTAGCTTCCCAGCCTTTCTCTCTCACTTTACCCTGTTTGAGCGTCTACAAAGATTTTGCTTATTCATTTGTTTCCGTATTTCCTGTCCAGCTGCCCCTGCTACAATGGGAGCTCCTTGGAGACAGGGACTTTGTTCTGTGTCCCCTCGTGTCCTCCACACCTCAGCCTGGCACCTAGTAAGCCCTTGCTCTCTGGGGTGAATCAAGATAAGCCTCTGCGGTCCCTGCCCTTGAGGGACGTAAGCTGTAGGAGAATGAGTAGGAAGTGTCTAGGACAAAGTTTGGGGGAGGGAGGAGGAGCTGGTACGACCTGGGAGTCGCCAGGAGTTGCCAAGTTGAAATGGTGGCTTTGCCGAGTTTTCCACTCCCTGGCTTTTGGCCAGGGGTTGACAGTGGGGAAGTAGATGGCTCTGGTGACTTGTGCCTCAACAGAGGAGGCTGCACAGGCAGGAGGGGAGGTGGGGTCAACTAAGGACCCTATGGAGGCCATCCTTCTAGCCCCCTACCTGCGGGTGGGCTGCATGTGATGAAGAGCCTCTCCCATTTCTAAGACTCCAGGGAAGTCCCTCCCCACTAGACTGTGAGCCTTAGGGTCTGTGCCTTTGTCGCGGGAGCCGAGGAGCCAAGCACAGTGCCTGGCACCCAGGAGCCTCTCAATGATTGATTTTGAACAAATAAATTTAAGTCTGTCTCAGTCTGTGTGACTGGGACAGCCTTGAAAGTAATCACAGCTCGGCTTCCTGGTCACAGTTTTTTGGTTTCTGGTCCTCTACAGTGATGGAAAGCAACACCTAATCGTACGTCAATAGCTGTTATTTACCAAGTGGTTATTATGTGCCAGGCAGCACGCTAAACACTTGTACGTATTATCTGATTAGATCGTCACAACAACTGTACCAGGTGGTTACTGTTATGAATATACCCATTCTACGGATGAGGAAACCAAGGCACAGAGAATAAGTTTCCCAAGGCTGAACTAGACTGACTCCAGAGCTGATGCTTTTTACCCCCAGGACCAGTTGCAGGGATGGGGAGGTGACCAAAGCCTCACTTCCCGGCTTACCCGAGTGCAACAAGCATTTTTACCTTTACTCTGAGATGAAATTTGAATGTGAGTGCGTTGGGAGAGGAGGAGGAAGGAAGTAGAACAGATCTGCTTTTTAACCATAAATCTTATTTCAATCTAATAAAAGACAAAAGGAATCAAAGAAATCACAGAACCAAGCACCAGGCTTTATACACATGAAGCACTCAATCAGTGCTGGCAAACAATCACTATTTTTAAATTTAAAAATTACAGACTATGTACTTGTTTCCCTTTTTCCGAAGCTGCTCCTGGGTTTGAGGTCCTCCTTGGGTGAGGTCTGTGTTTTTCGAGTTCACTGGGCCTCTCATGGTTCTGGCATCCCAGTGACTGTTAGTGACTGAATAATTAAACAAATGCCCAAGATAAGTGATTATGGTGATTACTGGGCAAGTTGTAATTAAAAATAAAAAAAGCTGAGTGCATTTTTTTTTTTTAAATGTCTCCCTTGGGAGTCCTGGGAAGGGAGTATGGGAGAGGGGCTTTTTCCCAAATCCCATCCAAGTTGACAGATTTGACAAGCCCTTCCACCCCCAAATTCCCTCATTCTTTTTGCAAAGTACATGATTATTTGTTTCTGACAATATATATAATACGTGTTTATTGTAAAAAATTCAGAAAATACAGATAAACAGGAGGAAAATATTTTAATCGTCTGTAATCCCACCACCCATGGATAATCACTGTTGATATTTTGTTGTATTTCCTGCCAGTCTAGGGTCTTTGTTTGTTTTTTGCTTTGTTTTATAAAGTCAGCACATTGAACATTCTGGGGTTTTTTTAAACCGGCTGGCTATGTGTACGTAGCATGGTTTTCTCACGTCATTAAACACTCTTCTACAACGTGATGTTTTGTGGACCCATGGTAGAGCTTGACCACCATTTACTTAACCAGTCCCACACTACTGGAAATTTTGAACATCGAACTCATTTCCAATTCATTTCATTATGATAAAGAGCGCTAATGAATATCCTTGTCCCTAAATAATCACGCACATTCCTTAAAGTGGAATTGTGAGTCAAAGAGCGAGCGTGCATTTCAGAGCTTTGACTCCCGTTGCCAGAGTGCCCCCTCCCCAGAAGGTGTATGAACTTGCCCTCTGACCAGCTGTGTGTGAGTCAGCCCCATCTCTCCAGTCTTCGGTATTCTCACTCTCTTTTTTTAAACCCCTGTTAATTTAATGGGTGAAAGAGTCTGTGATTCCAGTAATGAATCCTTATTAGAACCCTGCTGGCCACAAGCAGGGGCTGTTTCAAGGTTTGAGCGGCCTTGTTCAGACCTACCACCTCGGGCAGAGATGAGAAGGACAGATGCTTAGGAGCCGGGAGCTGGAGTGGAGAGCAGAGCCCTGTTACAGGTTCTCGGGGGGCTTCTAGAACGTCTACTTGAGCACAGGCTTCTAGGGCATCTACTCAGCTCCTGGGGGCAGAGGGGTGGGGTCTATCTTCGTCTTTCAGCCTCAACCGGGATGAGCTCCTGCCCCCTCCTACCTCTCCACCCACACCTTCCAGAAACCTCTCTGGACAGAGGAGCCTTAGGGATTTCTATGCCATAAACACTACCTGTTTTCCGAGTTCAGGATCCACACTTTGTACCTCCTTTCATTTCCCTGTCTGAGCTCTCAGCCAGCTCCTGTCAAGGGACAGGCTGTTTTGCTCTCTGGTTCAACCTTTTCCTTTTTCGAGTTGGTTCTAATTAATTCACTTTTTTGGTATGTATGTTTACCCTTACCTGGTAACGAGAAAGAATTGCAGGTGACTAATTTTTTCCTTTTAGGGAATGTTCCCTAATCCCAGAGTCTCTGACTTCTCTATCCCTTTCAGCTTTAATATCCTCTGAACATCTCTATTTCTTAAATAGCTTTACATTTCTGGGGGGAAAAAAGGGTAATTCGCATTCAATGCTAACAGTTCAGGAAACACAGAAACATACAAATATAAATATCATGCAGAAAATTTCAAAACACCCACAATCTGAGAGTGCTGTATTTGGGTTTGAGTTGGACTTGAAAAATTAAAAGAATGAATCTAAGTGAGATCCACCAGGCACATCTTTTTGAGCCCACCCCAGAAGTCTGCCTGGGAGATTTAAGGATGTGTTTGGATAGGAGTGTCTTTCATGGCAAGTGGTGAGGTATGCGTCTGATTTTATCTGTATGGGAGTGTGTGTGTGTGTGTGTGTGTGTGTGCTCGCGCGCACGCGCGCACACATTTGTGGGACACGTATCCCTTTAAAGGAGGGTCTGGGTCTATGCAGGTATAGCTGCGCTCTATTTGCACACTGGAAGATTATGCCCATGCTGTCAGCAGACACCTGAATACAGAGAAGTACAGCCAGGTGAGGGGCAGGGCTGACGGCTGACATCATCTCTTAAAAAAAAAAGATCCATGGGCGATACCTACCCCCTCCCATGCCTGTCAGGGAGGGGCAGGCCTGGCACCAGAGCCCTGTGGAACAAGGGAAACCAAGTGATGGAGAAGTCAACGGGGCCACCTGTCCTCAGAGCACAAGCCACACTCCCGGAGCCTGGTGGTTCCTGCCACGTACCACGTGGGGCCATATCTCAGCCCCAGCCCCTTCCTCCTTCCTCCCACCTCTCCCAGATCTGAAATCAGCACAGACCTCCGAGGGCAGAAGCAAACTGGACTAGTCATGGCCGTGCTGCTCTGTCCCAGGATGCAATCCCGCCTGAGGTTGGCGTGGCCAGGCCACGAGCAGAAGGAACCCGCCGTGAGACTCCGGAAGTGGCCATGCTGGCTCCCGACTGGCACCTGCGCAGGTGCTGGCCGCCGCCCATGGCACCGTGTCTCACAGAGGGCGGGGCTGGCCGGGGAGGCAGGAAAGAGCTGTTTTGCTGATGAGGGGCCCTCGTGTCACACGGACAGGCGTGCCAGGTAGCTGACTGTGGGTGGGGGAGGGCTGTCCCACTGTGCCAACCTGGCCCGGATGAGAGCGACAGCCCTGCCCAGCTCTCCAGCCTCACCTCTCAACGCTCCCTCAGTCACACCTTTACACACCCTCTGCCCCAGCCACACGGAGCTGCTTAGAGCTCCAAACATACCCTGCTGGGTCTCCCCTCCAGGCCTTCATCCAGGCTGTTCCCAGAAGGCCTTTCTTCCCCTTCTTTACTTGTCCTCCTCCCACTCACCCATTAAGACCAAAGCAAGTATCACCTCCTCCAGGGAGACTTCCCTGAAGTCCTTCTGCCCCAAACTGGGTTAGATGCTTCCATGTGGGTTCCCGCAGCCCCCGTTTCCTCTGTCACAGCACTAATCACACTGTTTTATATGTATCTTAGTAGACTATGTGTGTGTGTGGTTTTTAAATCTATGTGTAAATAATTGGCATATTGGAGCCTGGATTTCTAATTGGGTCACATGGGTTCAAGTCCCAGCTCTGGTACTTACTAGCTGTATGACCTTGAGCAAGTTCCTGACCCCCCTCAGCCTCAGTGTCTCTGTCTCTAAAATGGCAACAAGATAAGTATCTACCTCACAGTGAAGAATTAATTGAGATCATTTACGCAAAGCACTTAGCCTGGATTCACACATAATAACCGTTGTTATTATTAGTCCCAGCATCTAGTGGGATGCTTAGAAAATGTCAAGCGAACGAGCAGTATCTATGTGTGTGATGTGCGTGTGTGTGTGTGGATGTGTGGTGTGTACCAGGGGGAGACCCAGCCTATACAGGGAGGCAGGTCCTTTGTAGATGTGTGTGTCCACTCCGAAGGGTAATGCGCTGGTTATTTATGGTCATGGCTTAAAAAAAAAAAAGAAAAGACAAACCAATGTTCAGTAACGATAAAGTTATTACCTTTTTATTATTTTTTCAATAGGATTCAGAGGGAGTGTAAGGCTTGGCCATGGCCAGAATAACCAGCCAGGCTTGGAGAATATCCTGATGCTTTGAGCTACCCCCATGTCAACTGCCCCACCAGGGAAAAGGCCAGAGAGGGCTGAGCAGTGCTCCTAAGTGTGGAAGGCTTAGGGACAGAGGGAGAGGGGCTGCTCAGACTACAAAACAGGATCTCCAGCGGTAGAGCTCTTCCAAGCTCTGGCTGACTTGTCCACAGAGCCCAGAACATTTAACAGAGAACATTTCAGAGTGGGGCCCAGAGACAGAAAGTCACTTACTCACCCATGACCATGCAGCAAATTAGTGGCAGAGTGGGAGCAGAGCCTGGGTCCCCCGACCCCAGGCCAATGCTCTTTACCACCACGTGACTCACTTGAAAGTGGGGGTCTGCCTGGCCCTTGAGCTTTGTCTCAAAATTCTACCTGAAAGGGCTCTGACTTGTTAGAAGGTGATTTTTTTCCTGGGTCCTTCAGGGGATTGTTGGAGACATAATTTCAAGGCATCAGGACCCCGGATATTAACTAGACTACACTATGATAAGCATTGTCTATCTAGTGAGAGCTAATGGCCAGTGAGGGGACCAATCAGCTTTAGCCTCTTATTTGTTCATCTATCCATCCATGCATCCATCCAATCATCTATCCCTCCGAATTTCTGTCCATCCATCCAACACCATCCACCCATCCAGTCATCCATCCATCCACTCATCCATCCATATACCCAACAAACATCTGAATGAGTGCCCCATGTGCCAGGCACCTTGCTAGAACCTGACGGTCTGGAGATGCTGAGATGCGTGCAACAAAATATTGGGAACAGCCCATGAAGAAAATTTTTGTGACGTAGGAGACTTCTCAAAGACACCTAGAGATAAGTGCAGGTAGATGAGGGTGACCTGACAGGGAGTCAAGCTCCTGGAGTTCCAGGTCCAGCTCTGTCACTAGCTTACTGGAAGGCCTTGGGTATGTCCCTTCTATTCTCTCTTTGCTATGGTTTCTTCCTCTATTAATTGAGAGGGTCGGACTAGCTCCGAGGGCAGGTGGACACTGTACAGAGAAGATTCCCTGGATGGGTAGCCTTTTGAATGGAAGGTTGTAAAGTTCCAGGGGGGCAGGGGACAGGAGTTCCCGTGGTTTACAGCAAAAGAATGAGGCCCAGAAGATTCAGGAAGAATAAGGACAAAGAGATGCAGGATGGGGAGTCTGTCCCAGCTCCACTCCACTGTGCGGATCTTCAAACCATTGATCTGTTTTTGTTTTTTTTTTTAAATTTTTTTGACTGTGTTGGGTCTTCGTTGCTGCGCATGGGCTTTCTTTAGTTGCAGTGAGCCGGGGGCTACTCTTCGTTGCAGTGCACAGGCTTCTCATTGCGGTGGCTTCTCTTGCTGCGGAGCACAGGCTCTAGGTGCGCAGGCTTCAGTAGTTGTGGTACGCGGGCTCAGGAGTTGTGACTCACGGGCTCTAGAGTGCAGGCTCAGAAGTTGTGGCACATGGGCTTAGTTGCTCTGCGGCATGTGGGATCTTCCCAGACCAGGGCTCAAACCCGTGTCCCCTGCATTGGCAGGCGGATTCTTAACCACTGCGCCACCAGGGAAGCCCCTGATCTGCTTTGCTTAACCTGCTGTGGGTCCCCTAGACCTGGGTCTCTGATTCCAGGTAACTGACAAGGCCCCTGTCCCTTTGTCATCCCTTCCCCACCTCTGAGCTCTTGTCTGCCGGAGCTGTGATCACCCACACGTAGCACTCTGCCCTCTAGGATTTATTTTAAGGTCTTAGCTTGTTTATTTATTTTATTTAGAGATTTCTCGGTGCTTTGTGGGGAGGAAAATTTGAATGGGGTGATTATGGAATACTATTTCACCTCGCTGTTCATTCACAACAAACAAAGAGAAATGATTGGTGATTAAAAATGCATTCTCTCTGCTTGTTTTCTTTTGTTTTACCATTATGGAAATATTATAAATACTGAATACTAATCTGGACCTGCGGGGACCTCACAGACCTTCCAGAAACCAAGGTTCCTGTTTTTCCCTCTGGCAACCTCACGCTGTCTTCTCAGGCCCCAAACTATGGCTCAAACCCTCCCAAGAGGGTCCTAGGCCAGCAGGCCCCATCACTCAGTCCTTGCTGGATGGAGGCAGAAGTCTGCCCACTTCCTCGTCCTGGTTCCCTGCTTCAGCAGATGGAGTCGAGGAGAGCAGAGTCATGAACGTGGAGAGCGCTTGATTAGCCCAAAAGTCACAATCACAGAGCTTCACTCCCGGACTGAGGCTGCCTGCGACTCCCTGCTCTACCACTTCCTGGCTGTGTGACCTTGGGCACGTTGCTTTATTTCTCTGAGCATCCGTTTCTTCCTCTGTAAGATGGGGATGAAAATGGTACCACCTCATAGGGTTACCTTGAGGATCAAATGGGATCATAACACCTTATCACAGGGCCCAGCAAACAGAAGTGCTCCATAAATGTTGACTCCTGTATCGACGAATACTCCCTCTCCCTCTTCCAGGTCTCAATTTCTCCCTCTGGAAGGTGAGAGAGCTACGCTAGCCGCCCTCTAAGTTCCCCCCAGCTCCGGTGGGCGAGGCTTCTGCCTGCAGGACGGGGTGCGGTGGGAACAATCCTCACCCACCTTGACTGTGTCGGAGACCTTGGCTCCTTTCCGGGAACGCAGCCTGTGCCTGCTCGGGGCCTCCTAATCAGAGCCTGCTTTCCATGGGCTCTTTTTGAGCCATAAACCCTGCACTTCCCCATTTATTTCAATCACAAACAAATAAGTAGGAGCCAAAGGGCCCGATCCAATTCCAAAGTGTTACACCAAGTCCAGATACACAGCAAGTTCCGTGGCGTCTGCGTTCCTTTTATCTTTCACTTTATTTAACCAAATTAACTGCTCTCCGTGTCCCCTGCGTGTGAGTGTCTCTCTGTCACATAAAATACAATCACGCTTGCGTGCTACATGTTTCAGATACTTTATCATTAACATCAATTCCAGCCAAATTAGGAGTTTCTCCCAACATAATTGCCCTTCCCATTATCCAGCACTTTATTTTTTCAAAGCACTTTCCGACCATTAATTAGTTAACCCTTAGGACGCCCCAGAGTCCGCGTTCAATGTCACCCTCCCTGTCTCCCAGCTGGGAAGGGGGAGGTGGCGAGGGGTCAGGTGCTTTGTTGGAAGTCACCCTGGATGTGGGGCTGGGGGCTATGCTAGGACCTTGGTAACCCTCCCTCCAGCCTCAGACCCTCTGTCTGGGCCGGGTCCAGGCCCGGGCCGGCGGGGAGGCAGGGGTGGTCCCCCAACACTTTTAAATCCCCTCTCTCCTGATCCTCTCGTTGGCTCACCAAAGGAAGAAGGAAGCGGAAGAAAAGATTGGCTGGGTGATAGCACCTTCTTTGCTGTGGGGAACCAGGGCAAAGGGAAGCAAACAAAACACCCATCAGACAAAGGGACAGGTGCCATGCCTATGGCCCAAACCATTTACTTGTTCCTGCCACCAACAAGCACCCACTGAGTGCCAGGTAGGCGCCAAAGTAACAGATTTACCACCAGGATGTCTAGTAAGTGAGGTGCTTTCGGTGTATGGTTATGACTGCTGCCAAGCAAAGGAAGGGAAGACTTGGGGCTGGATCTCTTGGGCACCCATTCCGGCTACCAACTGGAACCCAGCTCCCTCCATAACTCTGCCCATACTCTGTCCTTTCCTGGCTAGGTGCAGCCACAGTCTCGGTCGGTCCCAAGCTAGGTGGGCAACTTAAAACTTCGGGGTAGACATCCTAGATGGGTTCAGGGAGAGCCATCTGGGGAAAACAGAATGATTTACTTCTTGGACAGGGTTCTGGCTCGTCAAGAGGAACTCTGCAGCTGTTAGGGATACACTGTCGAACCACCAATATTTTTCATTTATGGCCGCTCCACAGTCCTAACTTCTTTAATGATTTTTGTTTTCTTAAAATACATGAGCTGGCTCCCACAGGGACATTGCCAGGAACCTTCAGAGCGGTTTTCCAAGCTGTCATTAACCTGGAGCACAGTGAGTTTCCCAAGCTCTTCTGTTTCAGCCTCTCTCCTTCCTTCCAGTTGCCTCAAGGATGGGGCCACCCGTGCTAAGGCAGCCTTGCAGATAGAACGCCAGCTACCAGGCTGGAAACTCTCCCCTGCCCTCTCCCTACTTGTCCCATGCCACCACCCTGTATGATGTCAGACTGCAGGGAGCTTTTGCAACCCAAGGAATAGGCTCACCCGAGGAAGTAGAGCTCACACTGGCCATTTCTCCTCTGCGGTCACACGCCCTGGGGTCTGAATCCCAGCTCTGCCACTTACTAGAAAGTTTGACCTTGGGCAAGGGGACCTCTCTGAGCCTCAGCTTTTCAGTTATTGAGTGTTGTTGCGAGGATCAGGTGCGATAACACAGTTGAAGGTCTCAGCACAGTTCCCAGCTCCTGGTGGGCGCTCGTTGGACGTGAGCTATCATTTGGGTCCAGGAGCAGACTGTAGACTTTAGTATGACTTTCATTCTTCTAACCTCCTGCTTTTTATTGTCTCCACCTCATTTCTTTCAGGCTCTGGGTCTCAATATGTAAGCAAGGCCAGGTGATTAGACAACACCCTCGTTCTCAAGCTCTTCATTTCGCAGAGGAGAATAGGCTTAGAAAGGCGGTGAGACCTAGTTTGCCCCCAAGCCCCCCAGCTGCTGTCCCAGTTGTGTTATCTTCCACACGGCCCTCAAGTCTGGCTCCATTGCCAGTTGCCATAGAACCGTGAAGGCAGGACAATGTCTGGTCCCTCCAGGGCTGCATCCCTAGTTCCCATCCGAGTCCCTGGCATGTAGCTGCCGCTCTACAGAGACCAGTGAATACTCAAATTGTCCTTAGAACTGCTCTCTTCCTTCTGGGCTGGGATTTTTTTTCCCATCTCTTTTATACTTCCGGGGCTCTGTGCAATAATAGGTAATAGCTCAAGACAGACAAAAGCCATGGGGGACTCTTTCCTCACTGCCCCTGCCTTTATAGCTTCACTAAAAAGGAAGATCCTATCCATTCTCCCCTAACCAACTATTTTTCTGTAAACATGCATGCATTTGTTCATTTGTTGACTCAACAAATGTTTGCTGACTGTCAAGTGCAGCTGACTTGGGTTTGAATCTTGGCTTTACCACTTACTAGCTGGGAGGTCTTAGGCAAGTGACTTAACCAAGCTGATCCTCAGATCCCTCATCTGTAAGAAGGGGTAAGAGTGCCCAGCTTGTGGGTCTATTGTGAGGAGTTGATGAGACTTAAGGAATGCCCATGCTTAGCACAGAGCCTGGCACATCGTAGGCTCTGCATAAATGGCACGTATTTTTATTACAGGCAAAGCTCGGTATGAGGACCATAGATGGTACGGCTGAATTTGAGGCTCTGCCTGTAAAGGTTTCTGCCATGGAAAAAGGTTTCTGTAGAACCATTAGCCAATTCTGGTACCTAAATAACACAATCCCTGAAGTTTTATGACATGATGCCAATTCACAGAGCGCTCAGCTGGAGATGCTGTCTCCTGCAGGACGCTATTCTCATTTCACGTGAGAAGATCAAAACTCAGAGAGGTTGTGTGGCTTTCTTCAGGTCACAGAGCAGAGCACATTTTAGACTGTGGCCAGTCTAAAAACCTCAGACTCAATTTCTAGCACTTTCCTCTACCATTCCTCTACTCTGCCTTACCCCCCACCCCTTCCTCCCCATCCCTTGAAGATAAATTTTACTTACACAAGTGTGCCCTGGGGCCTCCTCCGGCACCCTTGAATGGTCAACTGGCACTCTGCGGGGCTGAGATGCCCCATGCAGGCCCATCATTAGAGGGGCCTCACGCCGGAGACCCCGCCAGTGCCCCTTCTGTGACAGCAACAGTGGAAATCGCCCATTTCTGGGGCCCAGCTTTTCCAGGTGATGCTGAGGGAGTGTGAACAGGCCAAAAGTGTTAGAAAAAGAATAAGATTTGGTCTTACCTGCCCTGTGGCTCCCCCTTCAAGGACACCCTCACCTGGTGTCCCTGAGTCCTAGCACTGAATGGGGGAGCCCTCCATTCAGGTACGACCTGGGCAGCCAAGGGGTGGAGCCACATTTCCAGGGGGGTCCTGTGAGCGATGCTGGGCCATGAGCCAAGGAGGGGGCGCCATCCTGTGTGCTCTGCAGTCCCCAGTCCCGTTCTGCTGGGGCAGCTGCTGCCCCTCCCACTAATAGCCACAGGTGGGTGGGGCTCAGCCTTTGACCTTCAGCGTCTCATTTAAGCCTCATAGACAGGGTCTGTCATCATCCCCATGTCATAGGTGGTCAGAGAGGTGGAAAGACAGCTCTGTGTCCCCCAGCACCTGGGCCTGTGCCCGACAGGTACATAGTAGACACTTGATAAATGTCTGTGGGATAAACAAAAGCATGACCAAGAGAGTGAATAAATGAAAGAAAATAGCTCCTATTAATGGGGGGGGGGCCTACCACCTGCCAGCCGCGTTCTTCAGAATTTCAGTTAGCTTGTTTACTGTCTGCAGCAATCCGATGGGTAGTCACCACCTTCATCACCTTTATATACGCAAACCAAGACTCAAGGGGATTAAGTCACTCCCTCAGGGGCACATACGTAGCAGGTGGGGGGGCTGGGAGGTGAACCCAAGCAGCGTGGCTGCAGGGTCTGTGTTTGTCACCCCTCTATGCCACAGTGGATGAGGTGAGGGGTGGATGGAGGTATGGGGGTCCAGGAGCTCTGCCCCCGTGGGTGTCTCTTCCCTCTGCATCATGAGTGCTCCCAGCCAGCATCCAAGCCAGGGGAAGCGTTTCCTCTAAGTCCCGGCCGCTCTCCCTGACACATTCCCACCGTTACCTACACGGGGAATTAAGACTCAAATCCTCGTTTGACACGATGCAGGAGGATGCTAAGTACTTAAGCGCTAATTAATTAGTGAGCTGTACCCGCTGCCACCAGCCGCTGGAGGAAACCTCAAACAGACCCCCAGAGCCCCGGCGCCCTCCCTGCCACGGAGACCAAGGCATCAGCCAGGCACAGGGGGGCAGAGAGGAGGGGGCTGCCCAGGAAGTCCCAGGCCCAGCCTCTGGTGAGAACGAAGTCCAGTCCAGCGCTGACCCCTGCCTTCCAGTCCTCAGAAACCTGCGGGGGTTGGAGTTCTGGGACCCTGACTCAGCCGGAACTCTGGAAGAGACTGTCCCATGGTGAGCAAGCCTGGGTTTGTCGGATGCAGCAACAGACTCTCAAGACAAGGCCAAGTTTCAGGGGCGGCACTGACCTCCCGCACTGGGGGCAGTTTCTGGGGCCCCTGAGACAAGAATGGGGCATCTTCTTCCCCCCAAGCCAGCTGTAATGTGTCTTCCCGGGCTAGGCCAAGGGGCAAACGGGCCTTCCGATACTGATGGGCAGAGGCAGGCTACAGCTGGCTTCACTGAGGGAACACCAGCTTGAGGTTGGGCTCTTCCCACCTCTCTTGACCCTGGTCTTACCATCTGTGGCTGGCCAAGGTCCATCTACCTCATGGGGCAGAGGGTAACTGAAAGCTAGGGCTTTGGAATCAGGCTGGGTTTGACTCCCTATTCTGCCACTTCACAGCTGCGTGACCTCCTGCAACTCAGTTTTCTCAGCTGTACAATGGGACTCACAGTTTTCCACAGGTCTGTTTGTGGACATACGTGAGGTGATACACGTCAAGCACCTTGTGTGGGGTGTCGGGCACATAGTAATCACTCAGTAAATGGTGGGAGTAGTCCAAGCAGATATTGTTAGCATCATCATCGTTTAAGGAATCTGCCCACTTGACTCTCAACTCGTTGACCCTGTAGTGTGACCGATCATCCTGGTTCACTCGAGACTGTCTCAGTTTTGGCACTCAAAGTCCCTGGTCATGAGAAGCCCCACAGTCCAGAGTAAACTGGGACAGTCAGTCAAACCCCCTGTGCCCTAGAGAGGTTGGAGAGGGGGAGGGGAGAACTGGCAGTGCTGGGCAGAACAGCTCTCCTTAAAGCCTTCTCTCTAGTCAGGACTCCCTCGGACCCCAGACCCTGAAGCCCCCTCCTCAGAGGTGGCTAGGCTCGGGAAGGGCCAAAAGTGGCACCTGGAGTCCTAGGCAGAATCTGTGGGCGTCAGGGCCCTGGGCCCTGGGGCTGTAGCTCTGATAATATCCCAGCCTGCGTCAGCTCTGGGGCCCGCCTCCTGCAATATTTGCTTAACAATCAGAAACGGCAGAAACGGCATTGTTCAGGACAAAAATGAAAAACATTGGCCTGGGACTTGTTGTTTTTTCTTTGCCTTCCAAATTCCTCTGGGCCCTTGGGAGGGGAGATGGTATGTCGGCACTGCCACCTCAAGGACAGGCAGAAGCAAGAGTTGGGACACCTGGCTTCGGTTCCCCATTTCCACCCCCCAGGAACTTGGGGTTGGTCTTCAGTTTCTCCAGGTGCTCAAAAGGGGAGACTTTGGACTGTGAGCTGAATGAGACAGGAGAATATTTGGTTAGGTTAAAATAGCTATCACTTTACGGTGCTTTTATTGAAGCCTTCCAACTCTCCAGGAAGGAAGTCTCATTCCCATTTTACAGATGGGGAAGTTGAGGTTCAGAGCACTCACCTGAACCAACATCAAAACCAAGGCCAATCAGAGGACGTGAGAGAGAGAATTTCTATTTGGCATCTTGGGGGAACCAGATTCTTCCCAGAAATGAGCCTTCTCTTCAAACATGTGTTTGCTCATTAAACACCTTTAACAAGGGCTGAGGAAGTGGGCTGGAGAAATGAGGGCAGGGGGGCTTTGCCCCTTTCTCCAGAACTCTTGGGCCCTCAGAGAGTGTGGCTGCCTTTTGTGCAGGTACCTCCTTTCCCCCAACCCCATCCAGGAGGAGGCCAGCTCCCACCAGGGCAGCCCCACAGGAGGGGCCCAGCTCTTTCCCCACGATGCACAGGAGGAGGAGGACAGGAGGCAGGCCTGGCTCGCCTGCCAAGGCTGGCAGCTTGGCACGCAGATGGGCGTGGGGCAGAGACTGAATGTGCCTGGGGAGGGGTGCAGGCAACCAACGGAGGCCAGGCAGGGCCAGGGCTGGTGCTCCCCGAGCCCACTCTGTGTTTCAGGCACTTTAAATGCGACAGCTCCTGTGTCCTCACGGCAACCACTTGAGGTCTTCTCGTCCTCATCCTCAGGTCCTGCGAAGTGAGGAAAGGAAACTGAGATTCGGAGAGGCAGGTTCAGTGGCTCAAGGTCACATAATAGCAGTCTTGAACCCAATCCTGACTCTCTACTGGGCATAACCAGGGCTGGCCCTCCAGCATTAAGAGATGGTTCTGGGGTCAGGCCTCTTGGATTCAAATCCTCAGTCTCTGACTCACAGCTGTCACATGAATGACATCACTGCTCTGTGCCTCTGTTTCTTCATCTGTAAGATGGGACAATAACACAACCTCCTCACAGGGTTATCGTGAGGGCTCAATGGAATAATGCCAGGCACATAGGAGCTGTTTGACAGAGGGTGGCCATTGCTGTCACCACCTGCAGTTACAGTAATAACCTTCTTACTTTAGGACTCAGGCAGGGGTCCCCCCAGGACTGGGGGCTCTGTAGGCTCAGGATCCTGTATCATACTAGAACCTGGACCTCCAGCTGCTGCCTAACCCCTGCTGTTTGGAAGGATTCTTTTCATCCTCAGCCCCCAGTTCTGGACCATTCTAAATGCCCTGGTCTTGCCAGGACCACTCAAGCCTGTCTGCCTGTGACCTGAGCAGGTATCTCCCAGTGGACCCCTGCCTTCTTAGGTGCCTCGCCCTTCCCTGCTCCATGGTGGGGAGGGGCCTCCCTGCCTTGAGACCCGGGCCCTGGATTCTCACCCCAGCTTGTTCTCAAACTCAGGCAAGGCTCTCCCCAGCTCTGGGCCTCAGTGTTCCCAACTGAAGATAAGACCGAATGAACCCCAAGGGTCCCCAGAGGCTAAGATCTGGGAGCCCCAGACTCCCCTAGCTGAGGAAGGAGGAACAGTAAATCTGGGCGCCCTCAGGCTCCCCTGGAATTCTGCAACTGCCTCCTAAAAGGGCACTGGCCCCAGGCTGGTCCTGCCCACCTGCTGTCCACATAGCAGTGGATTTGAAGCCATCAGGGGTCCAGACTCCTTCCTATGACTCACGAGGTCCCTCCAGGTGTGACCCTGCCACCTTCTGCTCTCTCCTCTTCGGCTCTCCCTGCCCCAACACACTGGCCTTCTGCTTTCCCTCGAAAGTGCCATGTGGTCTCGGCCCTGGCCTTTGCTTGTGGCGTGGCATTTTCGGGAATGCTCTTCTTGCCTGGTCCCTGCCCCTACCCCTCTGTTGTCAGGTCTCAAATGGGACGGCATTTTCCTGACCACCTGCCGTAGTCTTGGTCACATGTCCCTCCTCTAAGCTTCCAGAAACCCTTGCTTTTCCTGAATGTGAGACCACCTGGTCCCTGCCCTCAAGCAGCTTAGCATCCAGGGGAGGAAATGAGGTAAGCCCACAGGTACTGGCTCATTCATTCATTCTTTATCCAGCCAGTATCTATTGGGCACCTACTCTGGGCTGCTGCCAGGGCTAAGCCTGGGGAGCCTGCACCCCTGGGGACTAGGGAACTGGGGACCTGGGGGGCACGGGCAGAGCGATCATGCTATTTAGCAAAGTGTTACAGGAATGTATGATGTGATCCCCCCACCACAGGCCTGAGCGCACCCGCAAGGCCAGGACTGTGTGTTAACAAGTTTTTCTCTCCCTGCACCCAGTCAAGTATAGCACAGGGCTTGGTGCACAGTAGGGGCTCAGTCAGTGTGGGTTGAAGAGAACTGAAGGCTGGTGTGTGTCCTACATAAGGGCTTTGTGAATTCCAGGTGGGAAAGGGAGATTACTGTGAGCTGCAGCAGTCAGAGAGGACTTCCTGGGGGAGGTGTCAGGAGCAGGGTCTTGAAGACCGCGGAGGCTCAAAAGTTGGCAGGGAGGAGGGGGGATACTTTCCAGGCATGTTGGGGGCTAGGATAGAGGTGGGAGGAGCAGGGGTGTGGAGTTGAAAGCAGGGTGGGGGCAGATGGGGCAACCACACAAACCTGGGGGGCGAGGGTCCTGTCTATGAATTTCATTTCAGAAAGATCCAGGCTGCCCATCTGGTAACCACCATTCCTGGGACCCCCTAAGTCCTGCTCTGGCTGGTGGCGACTGGGAGTCCCGGTTCTTGTGCGCAGGGAGACCAATGCCTGTAGTCAAAGACGTGGGTGCCCTGCCCCCAGCCCCAGAACATGGGGAGTGCCCTGGGCAGGGCTTGCCCAAGCCTGGCACTCAGAATGCACCCTCCACCCTGGGACGTCCTGTACCAAGGAGGACCTATTAAAGGGACAAAGGTCCTCATGGGGTGCAGGCACCCCAGCCCAGCCCTGGCAGCTGGCCCAGGCTTGGGCTACAGCAGGAACCCCTACCCACAGCCCTGCCAGCTCAGACCTCAGGACAGAGAGGAAAGGAGCAGGGTCCTGGGTCTGTTTCCCTTGGGGCAGGGCCCCCCAAGTTGTGTGAGGACAGGATGCTGCTTGGCAGGTGCTCTGCACCTGGCAGGGCACAGACAGGAGGCAGGAGGCAAGGCACTTGATAGTGTGGACCCTGGAGTCCAGTAGTCTTGAGTTTGAATCTTGACTCAGCCCCTAACCCGCTGTGTGACCTGGGGCAAGGGACTTGACTTCTCTGAGCCTCAGTTTGCTCACAGCTGAGTAAAACAGGATTAAGGATAATACCTATTATTCATGATTCCTTGAGAAAATGTCTGAAAACACTACCACAGAACCTAGCACAAAGTAGGTGCTCAATAAGGGTAGCTGTTACGTGCTGTGTTTTGGAAAGAGGGATGGACAGATGGACACCGCAGGTTGGTCTAGAGCCCGCTCTGCAGGTCCTGGTGAAAAGGAAGCAGCTTTGAGATTCCTGAAGAGATGGGAGGCTGCATCCTCTCTCCAGAAGATACCCAGGGAGTCGGCCAGCGGCAGGAGCGATCAAAGTGCCCTGCAGACGTCGCATGGGTTAGGGCCAGGGTGGTTGCTTCGTGGAGGTCTCCTCGGGCCAGCACAAGACACAGGCTTCCTATCGCTGAATCAGGGTGTGGGGGCAATCAGCTGTTAGAAAGTGGACCTGGGTTTTATTATTGCTGAATGCTATCATCCTTGATAAGAACCAGATTAAAAGGAAGGAGCGGGAGGCAGAGGCGGGGGTGAAGGGGTGGAGGAGAAGCAAAGGGCAGCGTTGGTCTTGCTGAGCAAGCCCTCAGCTGCTCTTGGGGCACTGGCCAGGACCCCGCAGCCAAGCCCCTTCCTCGGGGGGGGCCCTGGGAGAGGCGGGGATGCAGAGACTGGAGAGGAGCGACCTGGCGGAGCAAGGGGGCAGGAACACTGCAAGCTGGGGGCTCCCACGCGGGGACACGGTCCTGCACCTGGTCCTCTCTGCTGCCAGCTGTCACCAGGGGCGGCCTGCTGAAGTGACCAAAGGGAGGGACAGATGTGAGTGCGGATCCACCTCTGCCACTTATAAGCCAGGTGACCTTGGGCCAACAACTTCAGCCGTGCCAGCCTCGCTTTTCCCATGTGGCATGTTGATCGCTGTGCCCCCTCCAAGGCTCAGGATTACATGAGGTGAAGGAGGTGGAGGGCCTGCCACACCGAATCACTCCTCCGTCCTCCCGCCAGCTCCTTTGAAATGGTAACTGTTTTGCCTCCCATTCCCCTGGTCTCTGCCTCTCCCTCCTGCCCTCACAGGGCCCTGGCCCTGGGACCTGCTGACCCTCTGCCCCATTCTCCCCAAAGCTTCCCCACCCTTCACCACCATGGGAGGCACTCAAGGCCTGATAGTCCCATTTTACAGGTGGGGAAAGTGAATTTTAGAGCCAGATAGTGGCCTGCCCAAGACCAGAGTTGCAATCAGGGAGTCCTGGCTCTCTGTTCAGGGCACTTCCACCTTCTTGGACAGCATCCCTGGCCCTGTGACCTGGCAGGGGTGGGGGCCTGGCCTAGAAGGGCTTCAGAGCACTGGGGTGTCAGGCCGGCATGGCTGCGGGGCCCCCAGCCCCCTGAGGTAGCTCGGCCCAGGAACCAGGACTCCCCAGGACGGGCCCCACTGGCATTCCTTGCCATCAGGGAAGGCTATAAAAAGCAACACTTTTCAGCCCCAGAGTGTGACCTGTGCGACTTCACAGAATCCAGAGAAAAACAGAGATAACCTTGGGGAGGCCCGACCTTCAGGCGGGGCAGGGGTGAGAAGGGGGCACCCCACCAGGCTGCAGCTTAGCCTGGGTTTGAGATGGGGCGTGGGGCATGGTGTAAAATGAAAAACAGAGCTTCTTGGTGGTAGTTGGAATTATTATTATTGTTAATTATTAATTTAATTTTAAATTATTATTATTAGAGCCACTGAGGATTCAGGCCTGGCCATGGGCTGGCCCTGTGCATAGATCCCTGGGTCCTCCCAAGTCCTGATGAGGTAGCTCCTTTTTTTTTTGTTTTTGCCGTACGCGGGCCTCTCACTGCTGTGGCCTCTCACGTTGCGGAGCACAGGCTTCGGACACGCAGGCTCAGCGGCCATGGCTCACGGGCCCAGCCGCTCCGCGGCATGTGGGATCTTCCTGGACCGGGGTACGAACCCGCATCCCCTGCATCGGGAGGCGGACTCTCAACCACTGCGCCACCAGGGAAGCCCAGAGGTAGCTCCTTTTATTATCCCATTTGACAGGTCAGGGAACTGAGGCTCAGAGAGGACCAACAGCTTGTGCAAGGTCACAGCTAGAAAGGAGAGGGACTGGGATGAACAGCCTCCACCTCACTGCATCCCACTCAGCACACTCCAGCCACATTTGCATCATCTCTGCTCTTCAAAAACTCTGGGCTCTTCACTCAAGACCTTCACACACGCTGACCTGAGGGCTTGTCTCTTTTCTCTCCACCTCCTCAGATTTCAGCTGGAACGTAACTGCCTCTGGCAGGCCTCCCCGGACAGCCTTGCTTATTCATTCAGGCAACACCTATTTATTGAGCACCTACTATGTGCCAAGCACTGTTGTGGGTGCTGGTGACACAGCAGTGAACAGAGCTGACAAAATTCTGTCCTCAAGGGGCTGGCGGCCAGAGTGGATCAGTGAACCCTGAGTTTCTCTAGCTGGGGGAGATATTGCCCTGTGTTGGGGGGAGGTGAAGCCGCAGGATAAACCTGGCACGTCATCTCAACATGTCAATTTCTTTCTTAAATTTGGCAGGAGGGGGGTAGGGAGAGAATTATCTTTTATTTAAGCAACACAGATCCATATGGGATAGCACATCATACCTCTGTAAACTGAGGGGGGGCTCCCAGGGTTTACCACAGGGCCACCCTGGTGAGGGGCTGCCCTTAGCAGCACTTTGGGGGAGAAGGTTTGAGACTTTGTGCCCCACAGTGGAGCTATTCCAGCCTGAGAAAGACAGGTGTCCAAATGACTGGGGCTAAGTTCCTCCGGCCAAGCCCAGAGCCATGGAGGCCGGAGTCAAGGCAGGCTGTGATCCTGCCTGCTGTGCAAGCCTCCTCCCCAATCTCGGTCTTCGTTTCCTTGTGCGTAAAATGATGGGCTTGTATTAGAGTTTCTCTAGGGTCCCAGGAGCCCCAAAAAACCTGTCAGACTCTAAGGCCAGATTTGGTTGACCAGCTTCATCTGGTCCCATCCCATCTTCCCACAGTCTTCCCGCCCCCCCATGTCCCCATCCCCCTGCTCAGCATCTGTCCTAGTGGTACCTCCAGCCTGAGACCCAGCTGAAGGCAAAGACCCTGCCCCACCTCAACCCAGGCTCAGAGGGGAGAGGAAGGGGAGGCAGGAGGAAGGTCACTTTTCTTACTTGGCCCACTGCCTGGTTTTCATTAGGCCCGCTGCCTAATTTTCCTGGGCGGTACTTGCTGTCTTGGTGAGTCTCTCTTTCTTAACCATTTTGGAGGAAACAGCCGTCACGCCCCGTCCCCCTCGCTGCTGGTATCATGGCCTGAAGTTCTTCCTGCTGTGTCACCTTGGTGCCTCTTGCTGCCGTGTCAGCCCATGTCCTCTTTTCCTGGAGTCCCCAGAGACAGAGAGCAGCAGCTCAGATGTACCCAGACTTGATTAATAATCACACTAATTATGACCATTAGCATTTATCACCCCCATTTTATAGATGAGGAAATCGTGGCTCAGAGATGGCAGGTTGTGGGACTGGGACCCCAAAATCAATGCTTCTAACCACCATTCCATATGGACTCAAAGAGCCCATGAATGCCCTTCTCCTGGCCCCACCACACGCACACCCTTGTCTTCTAGACCTCTCCCTGTCACTTCCAGAATGATGTTTTTTCCTCCAGTGCAAGGAACCAAAACCCCAAACACAATGCCCTTGGGGTAGTGAGCGCTGAAGGATCCGACCCATTTTAAAGGTGTGGGAGGTGAGGCTGCCCCGGCAGGACTTCTGGGCCCAATAGCTGGTTTCTGGGGACCTCAAGGGCTGGGCCTCTTTCTGGGGTCAAGATCAAGTAATGATGGGGCCAAGGAGAAACTGAGCCATCTGGCAGAGGGTGAAGGGAGGCAGGGCCTGCATGGGGACCCAAGCCCCTGCCCTCCACCCCTGAATCTGGGATAAGCAGAGCCAGAGAGCTGATGCCGAGGGCAAATTAGCGCCCCACCCCGTGGACTGAATTCTCCTGTGGGCAGAAACAAGTGGAGGGAAGTCGGGGAGAGACTACTTGGAAGTCTAGTTGATGCCCTCGCTAGACGGGGGAAGCACGGGCCCTTTCCAGTCTGAAGCGGGAGGGAGCGTGCTGTTACCACCAGCCATGCCACCGTAAGCCCTGGAAGCCAGCCACCCACTCCAGGAAGAGATAACCAACTTTGCCCCGGACCCGGAGCTCAGCTGGTACTAGTGGGCTGCCCAGCTCCTTGGGGCCAGGCCGGCAATAAAAATCCTGCAGTGGTGAGTGCAGTGATCAGAGGAGGGAGAGAGAGAGAGGAGAGGGAAAAAACCCTCTAGTGCCTGACATTCTTTTTAGGATGCCCATAAAAGATAATGTGACCTGTAAAATCTGCAAGCTGCTTGCCAGCCTGTGGCGCCTCGGACCCACGCCCCACTCCCACCCCCAGCTCCACTCTCCTGCCCTCAGGGCGAGGGCACTGCCCTGGGTGTCCCTTGGGGCTCAGGCCCTCAGAGCATCAGGGACCCTTGGGCTGAAGGAAGCAGCCGACCTAAGCCCCTACGGTCTGGTCTGCCAAGGTGGGTGGAAGTGGTGTGGCCCCTTCCACCCCCTCCTCCTCTGAGCCCCCATTTCCCGGGCCCTCGGGTCAGCAGGGCTGCTGCTGCCAGGCCAGGGGGCAGAAATGTGCTGGGGCAGATCCCGGCTCTCCTCTCCCAGGTGAGTCACCCCTGTGGGAGTGTGTTGATGAGTCTGAATCCCTGCTCTTTGTTTTCAGCTGCTGGGAATTCACACATTGCAGCAGATACCGTATGCCCTGGAAGCCTGGGTTCTAGTCCCAATGTTACCACCAACCAGCTGCTTGAAATCACGTGCGTTCTGAGCCACTTTGGGCCTCAGTTTCTCTACCTTTAAAATGGGCATAAAAATCCTGCCCATTGTAATTTTGCAAGAAGGTGATAAAGCAAAAGAGAGGGTCACAGCATGGGATGATGACAATAACCATCATCTACTGACCGCCTACTATGCACCAGGTGCCCAACTAAGAGGTTTATAATCTTCTAACCACCTTATGAAGTCTGTGAGATTATTATTCCTTTTTTTTAAAGCGGAAACTGAGGCTCAGAGAGTTTAAGCAACTCTCCTGAGGCCACATGACTTATACACCCAACCATTAGGCTCCCTCGCCACCCACAGTGAGAGTTAAGGGCATCCCTGCAAATGCCGGGAGCAGTGACCACTGTGCTGACCGGGCCTTCCCCGCCCTCCAGGTGGGGACCAGTCCTAGGTGCTCCCTTCACCGGCTTTGTCTCCAGAGGGCCCACCCCTGCCATGGGTCCTGATGGAACTACCAGCACCCTCCCATGGGCGGACAGTTGAACTCTGTGTCCCCAAACTGAAACGTACACTCGTCACAGCCAGGAAGCCGTCCAGATCTGTAGATCTGCCTTGGGAAGGCACCGCCGGCTGGGTTTCTCAATTTCCCAGACTCCACATCTTCACCCCAGCCTGGGGAGCAGGCAGCTCCTTGGGACCCCAAGGCCTCCTGAGAACAGTCCCTGAGATCAGACTTCTTTGTAGGGTGCAAAAATTTGAGTTCCAGTCTAACCTCCTTTCAGCCCCTTTCCTGGGGTTCATCTGACATTTCTAAATGCATCAGTTGGGCGATGAGGTAAGGCAGGAAATACTCCCTCCCCAGGCAAAAGCCCTTGGCCCCGTGCTTCTGTCCCTTCCTCACACTTCTCTAAATCCTCTCATTCGCATTTCCCAGTTCCCTCCGTGCCTTAGGAAAGCCACTGTCTCTCTCTATGTCCTCATAGCAACACAACAACAATGGCAACAGGCGTCGTGTGTCAAGCATGTGCTGTGTGTTAGGTGCTCTCCATACGGTCACTCATTTCACCCCCTTTTTACAGATGAGGGAATTGAGACTCAGAGAGGTCCAGTGACTTGCCCAAGGTCACACAGCTAGTCAGCATCAGAGCCAGGGTTCAAAACCCACATCTCCTGGACACAAAGGCCCTGGTTCTCAGCCATCAAGATTCTTCCAGCTCTGCCAGCTTGTGAGGCTCTTGCTGATTCTGTCCACGCTCAGAGCGGCCTGGTACACAGCAGGGGTCCAATGAGTGCTTCCACAGGGGATGAACTTTATGAACGATTTTTGAATGTGTGAAAGCACAAGTGAGAGAATAATCAGCAAATGAATGAATGAATGAATGACCTCCACCCTCCCCAAAACCACGAAAGATGGGCAGCATTATCCTCATGTGTCAGATGAAGAACCTGAGGCTCAGAGAGGGGAACGCAACATGCTTGAGGTCACACAGCGAGTTGAGGGCAGAGATGAAAATGCAAGCCTCTGGACTCCTATCCCAGGACTCTTTCCCCTCGACACCAGCCAGCCACAGGCCCTTCCCACCTCCTTTATCCCTTCATCATCCCAGCCACACTCTGGGCCCAGCTCTGCCTCGCATCTCTGAGGGAGGCTGCGGGCGCAGCATCTTTAAGCTGCCCTTTGAGGGACGAGCCAAGGAGGGGCCTGGGGAGGGGGGGGCCTCCACCCAGCACGCAGGGCAGGCAGCCCAAGCCCGTCCGTCTGAGATGGGGTCAGTGCAGGGGGTCTTTCTCTGCAAGCACTTACGGCACAATTGATGGGAGAAGCGCTCATCAAACAAGGGACAAATCATAAAGTTCGGGAGATGGAAATTAGGCAGGACAAACGATCCAGGTGCAGGGGAGATTTATGGGGGAGGCTGTATTCTAGCTAATGATTTCTGCTAATGATTCTCCGAAGTGTACAGTGGCACGGAGCCCGCGCTCCATGGGGTGACATGAATCCTGCGGGCCGGATGAAGGACATTCCTGGGGAGACAGTGACGGCAAGGGGATGATGAAGAATGACGGACGGAGGGGGCCCCCAGATCCCCGGCCCCCTGGGGGTGGCTGGAGGAGACGGGGCTCTCGGGGCGTGAGTAGGTTCTGCAGAGATTTATCGCTCAGCCCGGCTATTTGGCCCTCTCTCCACTCGCCCTGAAAGCGCCTCCCTGCCTGGCAGCTCGAAGTGTTGGTGGGGTCTGCCCACTGCTGACACACACATTTTCAGAGCCCACCACCATCTTTCATTCCACCAGCCCCGCTCACAGACGCAGGCTTCTGGCTGCAAACGGTCCCTCCCTGCCCCCTTTCTTCTCTCCTCCCTGGTCCTCCCCTCTGTAAGAGGCTCTCCTCCCAAATGCTGCTGCCCCACTCCGTGGCTGTTCTCTTCCCCTCTCAAGTTTCAGTGACCCCAAGAATGCCACTTCCGAGGACCCCAGCCAGGGACTCCCCCAGCATCTGTCCCCGGAGCACCCAGTTCCCCTCTGCTCCCCTCCATCACCTGGCTCGGGGATGCTGACCCTCTCAGCTGGGACAGTCCCTCCCAAATCTACCCTAAATTCTACTTACTGTGGACCAAGTCCAGCCTCCTGGCTCTGTAGTGGAGGACCCTTGAGGGATGGGAAGGCCCTGCCTTTCAAATCCATGACCAGAAAATGTTCTCAGTAGTTAATTCACAAGGGTCGAATGGCCAGGGAATTACATTTGCTTCTTAGAATCTTTATGTGTTGTCTGATTTCTCCGCAATGAGCATTGTGTGTGTGTGTGTGTGTGTGATTTTTTTAATTAATTTTTATTGGAGTATAGTTGCTTTACAATGTTATGCTAGTTTCTGCTGTACAGCAAAGTGAGTCAGCTATACATATACATATATCCCCTCTCTTCTTTTTTTTTAAATTTCCTTCCCATTTAGGTCACCACAGAGCACTGAGTAGAGTTCCCTGTGCTATACAGTAGGTTCTCAGTAGTTATCTATTTTACACATAGTAGTGTATATATGTCAGTCCCATTCTCCCAATTCATGCCCCCCTTCCCCCCTTGGTATCTATAGGAATTGGTTAAATATACCATAGAGTAAGGAATTTTATGGAGTCAGTGAATGTAGCTTTCAGTATGTACTGACATGGAGAAATGTTCAAAAGACATTGGAAATAAACAAGGCAGTTTCCAAAACAGTTTGAGGCGTAGCATCCTGTTTTTCCTAGTGGAGAAAGATCTTTGTGTGGACACATGCATAGAAACAGCTGAGGTTCCCCCCAGTGTCTGCAATGGGGAGGGACGATTTGGGGACTTCTCTTCCATATTGTCTGAGCCTTATAGAGCAAACATATGTGCCTTTAATAGCGAGAGGGGGGGAAAGATAGCAAAGCTATTTTCATTTAGAAAACAAAAAAGGAGCAGCTCCAAGCGCAGGCCAGAAGCAACGCCCAGGTGGGAACCTTGCTGTCGGAGCGCCAGCTTCAGGCCGCTTGTCATGTATCCTCAGAGCATCACTTCTGACAGCAGATACTGGTACATGTCCAGGGAGGGGGTGTTGCCTTGGAATCCACTCTCCTCTCCACTCCTCAAGGCCCCTACCCCCACTCCTCCCTGGCCCACCCACCACCCCCTCTGGGTGTGATCAAAGGCCAAAGTGAAAACGAGATCTGAAACTTCAGCCTGGAAAAGCAGCGTCGCACTGATGCCGGGATAAGAAGGATCACCGCTCACCAGCTGGGTGCGCCCCCCCCCCGGCTCCGCCCCTTCCCTCTGATCACCTCCCGCCTGCATCCCAGGCCCTGTCCAGGGACAAGGCCTTAGGTGTCCCTTACCCCATCCACTGCCCTAGAGCATATCGAGGAGCCTGCTAGAGACATTCCTTACACTGGTCTTGTTCCTTTGCACTTAGGCAGCATCTCTCGAAGGCTCCTCTGATAGAGTTAGCAAGTTCCTGGAGAGGCGACCTGTGAAACTGGCTGGATGAAGTGATTGGAGCAGCTGCTGGGAGAACAGACCCCTGGTGGACTGGGATTGGGACAAGTCAGTTTCACGGGAACCAGTTGGAGGCTCCTGGGGCTCTGAGAAAAGGGAGGACCACTAGAGAGTTAGAAGAGATGCAATAAAGACAAACGGCACAAAGCATCATGGAAAGATCGTGAGCGCCGGCATCAGAGACACCCAGTTAAAGTCCCAGCCTGGCCATTTCTAGCTCTGTGGACTTGGGCAAGCCACTCACTTCTCTGAGCTTCCTTTTCATCATCTGTAAAATGGGGATAATAGTAATAACTTCACCTGGCGAATGGAGGGATTAGATTTAATATATGCAAAGTACTTCATAACTGCTACTGGTCAGCTATTACTATTGTCGTTGAACTTAGAGAAGAAGAGACAGTAGGCCTAGGAGGACCATAGACCTTGTCTAGCATAGGAGAGATTTGGGGCTGAGTGGCCCCAGTGTCAGTCTGGTTCACCCAATGACTAGACAAGGGGAGGAGAACAGGAAGAAGAAGGGGAAGGGGAGGCACTGGAAATGATCTGGGTCATCAGCTGCACCCCAGGAGTCATGATTCAGCTGGTGAGAAGTCCCCACCCAGAGACTGGTCCCACAGGCTGTGGCCAGGCCCACGGGCACAGCAGGAAGTCCCGTGGAGCAATGCCCAGAGTCACCCATTAGCCCAAGGGCTCAGGCACCCCTTGGCCTCTTTACAACGCAGCCCAGGATGAGGACCCAGAGCCAGCTAATGACTCCCCCAAGGCAGGGCAGGCCCAAGGAGATCAGGGAGTTTGCTGGGGCCACACAGCAAGTTCTGTGAGGTTCATCTCCTCCAAACCCAGAGAGGTCAGGTCACTTGCCCAGGGTTACACAGCTCAGACATGATAGAGCCAGGAAGCCTAAAGTTGGCCCATGACAGCAGGCTACCCAGAGTGTGGCTGGAGATGGTGCCACTGTGAGACTCAAGCCTTTTAGTCCTAAAGCCCCAGAGCTGTGGAATGCTTCTGAGGAGGGGTTCTGTGGGCCTGGGTGCTCGGGGGGCTTCCCTGAGTCTCCTGAGGACCAGATCTGTGGGACATTTTCACAGCAGACCTTGACCCCAGGAGTGAGAGATGGACAATCGCACTTGCCCACATGCCCTTAGGGCCTCGCCTTGTCCCTGAGCCTCCCCAAGCACCTCTCCTTCCACTGGGAACGCCCCACCTGCATCCCTATTTAAAGCTCTGTGGCCTCCTCCACGCAGACCCGCTGCCCCCTGTGTCTCCCTGTGCCATCTGGCCCTCTGGCCCGGGGCCCTGGAATCAGCATGCCTGACTCTGGGTGGCTGGGTAACTTCTCCAGTCTGTTTTTTCTTTCTCTTTGGAGTGCATCTATATGTGTGTATCCCCTTGTTTTTTACTTCATGGCATTTATCACGTGTGTGCTTGTCTTCTCCCCCAGCTAGGCTCCAAGCTGCCCAAGGTGGGAACCACGTCATCACTGCCCTCCGTTCCCACCCCCACTACCTAGAACAGGGCCCTAGGTAGTGGGGGAGGAGGGTCAGAGTGTTCCAGCACAGGTCAGGGCAGCCTTGCTGTAAACAAAAGCAACTCTTTTGACTTACTATCCCATGCCCAAGGCAGGTCATTTACTTTACAGCAAGTCTTTGCTTTGGAGAAGGATGCTCAGCAGGGTCCCTCAAACAGCCAGCTTTCCTGGTACCTAAAAGGTAGATTTGTCCACAGAGATCCAACTTGCCTGCCCTGCTCTGAGCATCACGGGCTGGGTCTACCGGCAGCCTGAGAAGCCCACATACCTGTCTGCTCTCTCTCCCTCTTTGGTGTGGCAGTCAAGGCCTTTCCCAATCTAGCTCCAACCTGCCTTTCATAACAGAAATAAAAGCTATGGTTAAAAAACACAAACAAAGAAACAAAACCAATGGTGAGATGATAATTGACATTCACCCAGTGCCTACTGCCCGAGGACACCTGACATAGCTGTCACTTCATTCATTCCTTGGATGACTCTGAGATGGGGTGTCAACTGTCATCCTCACTGTAAAGAGGGCAACAGAGGAAATCTGAAATGTCCCAGAAAGGAGCTGAGACTTGAGCCCAGGTTAGCTAGTGCCCTAGGGCGAAGCCCTAACCAACGAGCCACACTGTCCCATTTGTGGCAGCCTCTCCCGCCAGGTAAGCTAGTCAGCCCTGCCATTGCTGACCACCAGCCTCTACATACAAAGTTCTCCTGCCCAAAAGTTCTCACTCTGTTTGTCCTTGGGTCCAGCTCCCACTTACCTTTTCATACACAGATTTAATGTCACCTCCTCAACCCCACCACGCAGAATTAGTTCTGGTGGCCCTGCATTCAGCTCTCTGTGTGGCACCAATGACGTGATCTTAGGATTGTCGATACCTGTCACCCTTGCTGAACCAGAAGTCCAGCCACTCAGCTGGGATGTATTAGAATCATTCGCCTAGTCAACCAATATTTAATGAACATCTACTATGTGCCAGGACTCATGGTAAATGAGAAAAATGAGGTCCCGAGCTTATGGAGCACAAATCCGAGACGGGGAGAGAAATAATATATGTGTTGACAGACACGTGAACAAGATGATTTCAGATGGTGACAATCCTATGAAGAAGCAAACAAGGTGACATTCTGTAGAGACCCTGAGCAGATGTGATTCTGGTCTTCACCAAAGTGAGTCTTCTCTTAGCTTGACCTGGCTCTATCTAATGATATCTATCTGTCACTCACTCACTCATTCATTCATTCATTCGATCACTCATTTGCTAAGCACAGACCTTGCTGGGTTCATCCTCCAAAGCCCTGGGGTCCCTTGGGGAGGTGAAACCAGGGAGACTAAGGCCAGGGAGGGGAGGGAGCAAGGTGGGGCTACATGGTATAGAGCATTTCCATGCCCTCTGATCAGTCATGCTTCCTAATTCAATAAGGTGAGAGGAGCATAATTTGATCATATTTGTTTTGCATCACTGCAAAAACAGAAAATGAAGGGCTGCAGAACCGCACCAGTTTACTTCATCCGACCTTGATTAAAAGAAAATTAATTGTCGCATCTCTCAGGATATCACAGGCAGTAGCCAATGGCTCTCCAGGATACCACAAAGAGAGGGAAAGAGAGCAGAAGATGCTTCATGCCCTTTTCTCTAGCACTTCCAGTCCAGCTGGCAGCAGAGACAGCCGAGCTGGGGAAGCGTCTCTCTGCACAGGAGGCTGTTGGCAGATAGCTGGGGGGCCCTGAGTCCTTCCTCTTCTCTCCTACCCATTCTGGATTTTGCTCCCCTTCAACCCCAGAACCCCGTCCACGGCCCAGAGAAGATTCTCTGGGCTGGGGCCCCATCCCAGAGCCCTCCGCGGGCTCCTCAGTGGCTCCCCTCCCATCCCCAGGGCTGGCAGATGCCTCGTGGAAGATGTCCCCCAAAGAGCCAGGCCCCCTCCAGCTTGCCCCACCCCCAGCCCAGGCTGCCCAGCCCAGAGGGAAGGAAGGAAGGAGGGGGCTTGGCGCTGCCCGGGTGAGCCAGAGCAGGGGGGTGGGGTGTCAGTGGGGAGAGCATCTCATGAAAAGTTAATGCCCCCTTGCAGGTTGTTGATTTTTGTTTGTTTTTCTCTTTTTGCCAGAAGAGAAGCCTCTTTCATTAGCCCAGACTGTCATTACCCGGCATTAAATTTTCATAGAGCGGGCGGGAGGCCAGGCAAGGGGAGGCATGCAGTGGGGCGGGCTGGGGGCTCCCTGAGCTGGGCCTGCTGGGGGCTGAGACTGGCTCCCCTGGGTTCCCGTCTGCACACTGCTAGCTCTTAGTAATAACACTCGCTTTTCTCTGTCACCCACAATATGTTAAGGATGGCCCGTGGACTACAGTCTATGGTCTTCCTAATGCTCCTCTGTGGTGGGTTCTAACTATCCCCATTCTACAGATGAGAGAAACTGAGGCTCAGGGAACTTGTGGCTCTTGCCCGTCACAGACAGTAAGAAGTTGCCTCACTGACTCCCCCCACCCCACCCCAGGCTGTGCTCCCACTGGGCTGAGAGGCAAAGAGAGGAGTAGAGAGGTGGAGGGGGTGGAAGGGGTGGAAGACAGACACGAGCAGGGTGGCGACTCGGGTGTCGTGGGTGCTCTGCCCTGCAGGGAGCGGCAGGAGCCTGGCCCCCAGCCCCATCCTGGGAGGCGGGGGTGTGGCTCTCTCAGCCAAGCAGGGCCTGCACCCCGCCAGGCAGGTGTCAGGGCCTTCACAATGGTGCACCTGGCATGGGCACCAGGCCTGGCCATTCAGCCCCGAACAATCACTGCTCCACAGCCGCTGGGCCAGCGGCCTCCAGGGGCAGGAGGACAGGAGGGCAGCAGATGGGCCTCGGGTGTCAGATTTCCAGCCTGGGGCTGGGGGAGCAGGCAGCCCTGAAGGGGGAAGGGGAAGGATCAGGGTCCTTCCCGCCCCCCTATGGCCCCTCCCAGCCTCTGGTCCCTGAAGGAGGGTAGGAGGGTTGCAGGCCTGGGGGTGCAGGGGACTCTCTGCCCACCACCACTGCCACCTAGAGCAGGGCAGAGGGGAAACAGTCCCCAGGCTAGGACTGAACTGGTGGGCTTCTCATAGGGCTGGGGAGCCCTGAGAAGGCTGCACTCTGGCCCTACCACCCATTGGAACAGCTCACAGAACCTCTCTGGGCCTCAGTTTCCTCATCTGTAAAATGGGTGTCTACTTGCTAAATATTTACTGAGCACTTGCTATGTGCTAAGCGTGCTAGAAAAGCAGCAGTGAACAAAAGAGATGCAAATCTCTTTTGCACCTGCAGCCTGAAGCTCACATCCTAGTGTAAGAGACAGGCAACAATCAACATAAAAGAATTAAATACTTAGTGTGATATGGAGGGAAGTAGGCAAGGGGGTTACAACTTGAGACAAGAGGTCAATCCCCAAAAGAGGTTATCAGCCAGGCAGATGTGGGGGAAAAGCATTCCAGGCAGAGGGAACAGTAGATGGGTGCTAAGAGTACCTGCCCTGGAGGATTTTTCTGGGGCTGGAGGAGGGGGCAGGTGAAGGGCTCAGAATAGGGCCAGGCCCACAGTCTGGGCTCACAAAGGATGCACTGAGAGCGGAGCTGACAGTGGCACTTATCACGCTCCTGTGCCAGTTTATTTGTCTACCCCGCAGCCTCTGAGCTCCTGAAAGGTAGCATCATTATCCTCGTTTTACGCATGAGAACACTGAGGCTTGCGAAGGGAAAGGAAATGAGTCACGCCTTGTGTGCTGGGTGCCAAGTTCTCCTGTTCCAGGTCAGAGGTGAGACATGGTACAGTCGGGACGCCATCCTGGCTGGGACTTCTGCTCCAGTGCTCTGCCCATGTGATACCAGACAGGTGGAGGATAGGATGGTGAAGTCAGGGAAGGAGCAAATGCCCCACAACCGGGTCATGATCGGCCCATCTTTGCAGGGTCTGGGGGAGAGTTTAGTGCCCCTGTGCTTCGGGAAAGCTTCCTTGTCCCTCTGAACTTGGCTTTGAGGCACCAGATGCCTATGGGGGTGAAGACAGGAGGCTCTGAGAAGGGAGGGGGGAAAGTTCAAACCCCTGATGTCGCAGAAGTGGAAACCAAGGCTCAGAGAAGGTTTTCGGAAAAGCCTCTGCCCATCCCTGACCTCAGTGATTGCATCTGTGCAATGGGACTGGGGCTGTAATGGATATAAAATACCAACTGTCCCAGGGGTGGAAGGTACTCCCTCCATCCAAGGCCGGGAAGGGACAGCCTGAGAGATCAAGTGGGAAGACTCTTCTGAAGGGGCGTTCTGGCTGTGGACGCTGGCACACACAGGAGGGCCCTTGGCACAAGGAAGCTCTCACAAGTGTGTGAGTACGGCTGCAGGCCTGGAGGCAAACGGCGGTGCACCTGGCGGTGATGCAGATGGGGATCAAGGAGAAGCTGGAAAAGGTGGCCCGCCCACTCCTAAACTCCAGTGTGACTGCCTCATTTCCTTAGGTGATGCTCTTCAAGCAAAGTCTCCTTGGAGGTGTGTCAAGAAGACTGTGGGGCTCTTCCATCCCCCAGGAGGGGAGATGCAGGCAGAAAAGGGGTGACAGACTGCTGGAGGTGGAACTCATGGGCCCTGGAGTCACAGACATCTGGGCTCAAACCTAGGCTCTGCCACTTACTAATGTGTGACCCCAGACAACCATATGGCCTCCCCATGCCTCAGTTTCCCCATCTATAGAATGGGAACTGGCCTCATGGGGTTCGGGGGAGGATTCAATGAAACTGCATGCAAGGTCCTCCTCGCAGCCTGGGAACAGGGTCAGCTCTGGGTGTGGGCACTGTCCTTAGTGCCCGGCGAGCCGGGAAGGAGCATCGTACCTGCAGGCAGGGTCACAGGGAAGCAGCTGAGGCCTGAAGAGTTTGGGGACTCACCAAGATTACACATCTAATAAGTGAAAGTGTCAGGATTTGAACTCAGGTCTACCTGATTCCTGGGCTCTCTCTGGTGCACAGTGGTGGATTGGAAGGCCCAGGGGAAGTAAGGGATGGGGCTCAGGTGCGAGGAAATGAGGTGGTTCCCAGCCCCCTCCAAGGCCCAGCTGGCTCCCCAGGGACGCCCCCACGGTGGGCTCGGGGACTGACAGGGCTGCCTTACTCTTAGTAGCTAGTGGCACCTACTGTGCAGCAGATGAAGGATGAGGGTGCTGCGCGCCCCCTCCCAGCCACCCCCAAGCTTGGCTGGGTTCCTTCCCACCCATCCCCGGCTCGCTCATTCTAAGAACAAAGGCAACGCAGGCACAGCCCCACTTCCTGGCGATGCTGATTATCTAATTCTCTATCCCGCAATTACCACTTCCTGAGGGAGGCATTATCCCAGGAGATCCTGCCCTCCTGCCTGTCCCAGGGGCTCTTGGGGGTGTTTATGGTAGGGGTCCCCATTCTTACAGGGAAGCCCGCAGGGGGCCGGGCTGGGTCCTTGACCTTGCCTTCAGGAATTGGGCCCTCCAGCGGGGGCACTTGGCCTGCGCTACGGCCCCACCCCCCTACCTCTCCCAGTATCCTGGGCTCTGGGCCTCCATGGGACCCAGATCCATGGGCTCTCAAGAGGTCAAGGAGAGGTGTGTGCAGGTATACGTAGGGGTGTATGTTAACACGTGTAAGTGATGTGCACATGTGTGAACAAGTGTACTAAGGTCTAAGTGCATAAGAATGTACAAATACAAAGATATGAATGTGTATACATCACACTGTATATTTATACAAGTGAGAATGTGCAAAGATGAGTGTGTACAATGAGTCTGTGAGCACATATGTGAGCCGGTAACACAAATGATTGCATAAATGAGTGTGCAGATGTGTATAGAGGTATATATATTAGTGTGCATTTGTGCATGGCTGAGTTTGCGTTGGACTAAAAACAGGTGTGAGAGGGTGGGACTGAGTGTGGACAGGGCCACCCGAGGCTGGGACAGGAGAAGGGGGAACCCCCACTCCCAAGCAGGGGAGCTAGCTGGGCCTGGCAGTGGTGAGGGGGAGGGGAAGGTGGGGATGCCCCCCAGGCCAGCAGGTGGGGACCTCAGACCTCCAGCCAGAGGCCTGCTTCCTGCTGCCCCTGGAGCTCCCACCCTTCCTGTCAAAGGGAAGGGAGTGCTCACCTAGGGCTGGCGGAGCTGGTTGCAGATGCAAAAAGACTCAGTGCTGATTTGCATCTTTCATTTGCATACATTTCCACAGGACCCACTGATTGGTTATTTGAAAGCCCCAATCCTTCCCAACTCCTGTCAGCTTGCAACGGCCCTTCCTGGAAAAAAATCAAGGTTAGGTTCTGCTTGACCCGGGGCTGAAGCTAAGTAACCCATGGGCCTGGCCTGGGTGGTACTTGGTGCTCAGCGAGATACTGGCCCTTCGGGGTTGCTCACTAGCACAGAGCAAATAGCATTCCTCAGGTCTTGCCTGACGCTGTGAAGGTGCTTACTGGCTATGCCATCAATGAATAAGCAAAGTTGTGGATGGGGACAAAGCAGGTGCGAGCTACCTGGGCTTCTCAAATCTTCAGGTGGGGTCTTAGCCATGGGGTCCCCAGAACCTGAGGTGGGGCCTGGTCCCCTGGGCCAGCCCTGAGGATGGATGTCGGGGAATCTGAAGGCTGCTAGTCAGAATCCTGACTCCGGAGTTTTGCCTCTCCGTCCCAACCATCCCTCCCCCTCCTGCCCCTGCCTCCCACCACCTAAGATGGGATCCGGAGGCGTGACCTCCTCTCGCCTCATCACGGCCAGATGCCCGGTCAAGCATTTTTGGAAACACCCCTGTTTCCCCAGGCCTCTGAGTCTCCCAGCCGCCCAAAGTGCACGCAGCAGGAGGCTGGGTGAGTTCTCAGAGACAAGGAAAGAATTGAGATGCCCAGCAGAGGGGTGAGTGTGTGTGCGTGTGTGTGTGTCACTCACCACTGTGAGTGTGCATGGTATAGTCTCTGAACAGGGGAGAAGGCGTACATCCTGGGCCCGGAACGGATGTGGACCTGCAGGCCCGTGTGCACAGGTGTGAGTTTATGTGTTGCGTGCACGTGCTCAATAATGCGTCAAGGAAAATAGAAGTTTCCAGTGTGAAAGGCCCATATACTCCGCTTCCATTTGTCTTTTCACCTAAAGTACCTCATTTTCCCCTACAGTATGGCTTGACAATGACAGGGCCTTTAAATTCTCCTTTTATCAGAAACACATCACACATACATACGTGTAGATACATACACGTGCGTGACTATATTATTGGGTACATGCACATAGGTGTGAGCACATGTTATAAATGCATTGCACGTGAACATCCACACACATCGACGGTAAACACACTCCTGTTAACACCCACAGCTCCCGTATCCACGTCTGGCACGTGGCTGTCCACATGTCCTTTTTGCCAGTGTGCTTATATGTGGCTCGTGCGTGCAGGCATGATGTGTGAACACAGCACTGCCCTGGCAGATCCCTTGGCTTGGGTGTGCCTCGGGCCCCGAGGGGACACGTGTGCCCAGGGCTGTGCCCGCACCCATGTGGGAGCACATGGGGTCTGCGTGACCGTGTGAGGAGGTGTGTGTACAGGACAGCATGTGTTTGCATATCGGGAATTGGGGATGTTTAGTAATTAAATCCCTTTTCATCCTTCTGCACCTGTCTCCTTCTGAAAGCTGAGAGAACAGACGTCAAACGGGACGAGGGCTGGATTGAATACAGCCAATTCTGAAATATTTATTAGCTTGTGACTCCACTCAATGGAGGAGAAGGAATGCCAGCTAATCCACCCAGCAGTGCTCACAGCAGGGACATTTTTCAACAGGGACTTCTCATATTTCAACGACAGCCCACAATGTCCAAAAATGGCAGAGTTTTCATCTGGGCCCACGCGGGGTTCTCCAGAGCTCTGGTTAAGGACCTATATAGGGCAGAGATCAAACCTGGGCTCCTGTTCCTGGGTTCCCCTGTCCCCTGCTCACCGCTTCCTGGGGCCCTTCCTCAGGCAAAGTACCGGTGAACTGGTAGCTAATCGTGCTGGCCTGTGCCAGCCACCCTTTACGGGGCCCTTACTCTGTTGCAGGCACTGTGTGTAGGGGTTTCTATACATTCTCTTATCAAACCTTCACAAAAATTGAATAAGTGCCAAGTAGTACCCACTTAATATACTAAGAAACTAGGAAATTCAGAAACATTTAACAAATAAGGAAACTGGGACTCAGAGTAATGAAGTAATTTGCCCAAAGTCATCAGCTATTTAGTGGTGGAGGCAGGATTTGAAGCCAGGGAATGAGGCCCCCAAACTCAAACTCTCAATGGTTACACCCAATGCCTCCTAAGGGAACTAATAAGGGCCTACTCCATGCACTATGCTGAGAAGATCCATGAGAAAGAGTGCAGTGATCCATTGGTGATGTCTGTCACTGTGATAGGAGGAGATGGCCATATATCTGCTGTCCCTGATCCTCACCCCACGCCAAACCTGCTCATCACCAAGTCTTCCCTTCTTATAAATGGCAACACAATTCCTCTAACCGCCCAGGCCAAACACTTTACAATCTTCCTTTACTTCCCTTTCTCTCTAACCCACACCCAAACCTTTGGCAAATTCTGGTGTCTCTAACCACTTCTCACCATCCGCATGGATGCTTCCCAGTCTGAATCACCATCACTTTCCTTTGGATTATTGCAATGGCCTCCTAAACAGTCTCTTACTTCCAATCTTGCCCCCTATGGTGCTGTTCTCCTACCTGGGATCTCCATCCCCAGATATCCACGCAACTTGCTCCATCACCTCCTTCAGGCTCTGCTCAAATGTCACGTTATTCGAACCGCACTATAGAAACGAGCATACCTCCTTCCTCTGGGTCTGGCACTCCCATTTCCCCTTATCCTGATTTATTGCTCTCCATAACTTTTATTTGACATTCTATGTATTTGTTATTTTCATTCATTTCAATAATGACAAATATTTATGGAATATTTGTGCCAGGCACTGTTCTTTCATCACTGGTTCTCAGTAAGTTGACTGTGATGTTCCTAAGTGTGGTTTTCTTCAGGTTTCTTCTGCTTGGGGTTCATGAAGTTTTTCAGATTTGTGGGTTTATAATGTTCATCAAATTTTGTAAAAATGTAGTCATTATTTCTTCAAATATCTTTTCCGTCCCCACAAGACCTTCTAGAACTCAATTATATATATGTTAGACCTCTTGATGTTTTCCCACAGGCCACTGAGGCTCTGTTGGGTTTCCCCCCACCAGTCGTTTTTTCCCCCTCTATATTTCATTTTTGATCATTTCTATTGCATTACTGTGACTTTAAGGTCACTGATATTTTCTTCAGCAATGCACTGTCTAAACTGCTGTTAATTGCATCCAGTGTATTTTTCACCCCAGATACTGCATTTTTCATCTCTAGAAGTTTAATTTGAGCACTTCTTATATATATTTTTAATTGGAGTATAGTTGCTTTACAATGTTGTGTTAGTTTCTGCTGTACAATGAAGGGAATCAGCTGTATGTATACATATATACCCTCCCTCTTGGACCTCCCTTCCACCCTGCCAACCCACCCAGCTAGGTCACCACAGAGCACCGAGCTGAGCTCCCTGCGCTATACAGCATGTTCCCACTAGCTATCTGTTTTAAACATGGTAGTGTATATATGTCAGTCCCATCCTCCCATTTCATCCCACCCCCCCACTCCCACCCCATGTCCACATGTCCGTTCTCTATGTCTGTGTCTCTATTCCTGCCCTGCAAAATAGGTTCAACTGTACCATTTTTCCAGATCCCACATGTATGCGTTAATATATGGTATTTGTTTTTCTCTTTCTGACTTACTTCACTCTGTATGACAGTCTCTAGGTCCATCCACATCTCTACAAATGACCCAATTTCATTCCTTTTTATGGCTAAGTAATAGTCCATTGTATATGGACCACATCTTCTTCTTTTTTTTTTTTTTCACATCTTCTTTATCCATTCATCTGTCGATGGACATTTAAGTTGCTTCCATGTCCTGGCTATCGTAAATAGTGTTGCAATGAACATTGGGGTTCATGTGTTTTTTTGTGTTTTTTTTGCGGTACGTGGGCCTCTCACTGTTGTGGCCTCTCCCATTGCGGAGCACAGGCTCCGGACGCACAGGCTTAGCGGCCATGGCTCACGGGCCTAGCCGCTCCGCGGCATGTGGGATCTTCCTGTACCGGGGCATGAGCCCATGTCCCCTGCATTGGCAGGTGGACTCTCAACCATTGTGCCACCAGGGAAGCCCCATGTGTCTTTGTGAATTATGATTTTCTCAGGGTATATGCCCAGTAGTGGGATTGCTGGGTCATATGGTAGTTCTATTTTTAGTTTTTTAAGGATCTCCATATTGTTCTCCATAGTGGCTGTATCAATTTACATCCCACCAACAGTGCAAGAGGGTTCCCTTTTCTCTACACCCTCTCCAGCACTTATTGTTTGTAGACTTTTTTTTTTTTTTTTTTGTGGTACACGGGCCTCTCACTGTTGTGGCCTCTCCTGTTGCGGAACACAGGCTCCGGACGCACAGGCTCAGTGGCCATTGCTCACGGGCCCAGCCACTCCACGGCATGTGGGATCTTCCCAGACCGAGGCACGAACCCGTATCCCCTGCATCAGCAGGCAGACTCTCAACCACTGCGCCACCAGGGAAGCCCTGTCTGTAGACTTTTTGATGATGGCCATTCTGACTGGTGTGAGATGATACCTCATTGTATTTTCGATCTGCATTTCTCTAATAATTAGTGATGTTGAGCATCTTTTCATGTGCCTTTTGGTCATCTGTATGTCTTCTTTGGAGAAATGTCTGTTTAGGTCTTCTGCCCATTTTTTTCATTAGGTAGTTTGTTTTTTTGATATTGATGAGCACTTATATTTTTTATTTCTCTCATTGTGTACATGCTTTCCTCTACCTTCTTAAACATGAAGAGTATATTAATAATCGTTGTTCTAAAGCCATTGTCAGCCAGTTGTATCATCTGGGTTTATCTCTATTGATTGATTTTTCTCCTGGTTATGGGTCATATTTTTCTCCTTCTTTGTTGCCTGGTAATTTTTATTAGATGCTGGACATTTTAAAAATAAACTTTTTTTTAAAAAATTAATTAATTAATTAATTTATGGCTGTGTTGGGTCTTCGTTTCTGTGAGAGGGCCTCTCACTATCGCAGCCTCTCTTGTTGCGGAGCACAGGCTCCAGGTGCGCAGGCTCAGTAATTGTGGCTCAGGGGCCTGGTTGCTCCACAGCATGTGGGATCTTCCCATACCAGGGCTCGAACCCATGTCCCCTGCATTGGCAGGCAGATTCTCAACCACTGCGCCACCAGGGAAGCCCTAAAAATAAACTTTAAACTTTGGAATAATTTTAGATTTACCAAAAAAATTGCAAAGATAGTACAGAGAGCTCTTATATACCCCATACTCATTTTCCCCCGTTGTCAGCATCCTCCATTACCATGATATATTTGTCAAAACTAAGAAACTGACATTGACATATTACTATTAACTAAACTTCAGACTACATTTTGGATTCACCAGCTTTTTCATTAATGTCCTCTTTCTATTCCAGGATCTAATCCAGAGTATTACATTGAATTTAATTGTCTTGTCTCCGCAGTATTCTCTGGTCTGTGACAATTTCTTAATCTCTTATTTCCTGACCTTGATGGTGTTGAGGAGTACTTGCCAGGTATCCTAGAGAATACCTGGATTCTTAAATTGTTTTTCTCATGATTAGATTGGAGTTTGGGGAAAGAATACCACCAAAGTGAGGTGCCCTTCTCATCACATCATATTAGGAGTTAGATGATATCCAAATGCTATCACCAGTGACGTTAAGCTTCTTCACTTGGTTAAGGTGGTGTTCACCAGGTTTCTCCACTGTAAAGTTACTATTTTTTCCTTTCCCTGCTCTATTCTCTGAAAACAAATCACTAAGTCTAACCCACCCTCAGAAGGATGGGAACTACCTCCTGTAGGAAGAATATCTACATATATTATTGGAATTCTTCTGTAAGACAGATTTACCTGTTCTCCCCCTTTGTTTATTTATTCAATCATGTGTTTACATCAGTATGGACTCATTTATATTTATTTTATACTTTGAATTACAGTTCAACACTACACTATTTTATTGTCCAAATTGATCCAGCTTTGGTCGTTGGGAGTTCTTTCAGGTTAGTTCCTGTGTCCCTGTGATATGCCCCATACTTTTGTTTTTGGAGCTCTTCCTTACTTTATGGTACTGAAAGATCGTCTTGCTCATCTTATATTTTCCCCACTCTGGTCCTAGATTTCCATTCTCTTTTTTTAATTGGAGAATGGTATTAAAAACCAAGGTCCAGCTGGGACCTTTCTTGCTGCTACTAGCCTATCATTGCTTCTAGGCCCTCTCAGCAGACATAACCCATGGATACACACATGTCTGTAATTAGGTCTGCATCTATCCATCTGTATCTACATTACACTAAACATGACTTCATACTGATGTCTCCAACTCGAATCCACAGAGTTCATTCTCTAACTTCCCCTCCTTGCTTATCTGTAACCTCCCTCTCCAACCACAAGAAAACTGTCTCCCACCATCCACCTTTCCATGTACTTATTTGTTCAACCAACATTTAAAATTGTACACTGTTGAGGACTGGATTTGGTTGTATGCCTTTAAATATTGCTGGCTTATTTCCAAGAGACAGCTAGGTTACATGCAATTGGCTTGATACCATCGAAGAAGGCTTGTGTTTTAACTTTGTTAGCATTAGTTTAGAGTAGCCTTAGTCTAGGACTCACTTGGCCCCTCTGCTAAGGCAATGCCTTTCCAAGGACTCTACCTAATGCCCCATGTAGTGGGAGGTCTTCCCAACTCTGGCTGGTGTTGGAGGGGACCCCTTCTCACACCTCTGCATGTACTCTCTGTGCATCAAATTCCTCTTCTTTATTTTGCTCCACAAATTCTGGTCACTTGGCCTCCCTGAACTCTAGTTGTGTCTCCTTAATTCAGGGAGACCACCAGACTCCACTTGCCTTCCTCTTTGCCTTCCCTATGCTCTGGCCTGGTACCTTTCTCTAACTGGTAAGCTGGGAGCAATCGTAGGACTCACCTTATGTTTTCCTTCTCTTAGGGATCACTGTTCTGTCCTGCCCGTTGCCCAATGTTGAAAACCATTGTTTCACAGATTTTTGTCCAGTTTTCTAGCACTTTAAGGTGGGAGGGTAAATCTGGTCCTCTTGCTCCATCACGTCCAGCAGCAGACGTCCAAGCACTGTTCTAGATGCGGGGGCCACAGTAGTGAGTAAATAGACAAAAAGCCACTGCCCTTGAAGCTTGCATTCTAATGTGGGGGTCAGCAAATTTCTGTAAAAGGCTAGATAGTAAATATTTAGGCTTTGTGGGCCAAGAGGAAAAATCAAGTCATAACCACATTGCTACCACTTGCAGGAAGCCGGGCACACAAGCAGTGGGCTGCAATGAGAACACCACATACAGTCTCTGCGCTCACGGCTCAACTCTGCCCTTATAGCGTGAAAGCAGCATAGACACGCATAAATGAAGGAGCATGGCCATGTTCCAATGAAACTTTATTTATGACATTGAAATTTGGGCTTCGTATCATTCTCACATGTCATGAAATACTATTCTTTTTTTTAAACCATTTAAGAATGTAAAAACCATTTAGTTCACCAGCCGTCCATAAATAGCAGTGGGCCAGATTTGATGGGCCATAGTTTGCTAACTCCTGATCCAGTGGGAGAGATGGAAAATAATCAAGATAAATAAATTAAGAATATGGTATTTTAAATAAGTGCCAAGGAGAAAAACAACAACGACAACAACAAAGCCAAAAAGGGGAGGCAGGTGAAGCCTTAGATAAGATGTCTGTCCAGGTAAGTCTCACTGAGAAGGTAACTTTTGTGTCAAAACCTTTTGAGAATGAGCTACCTGATGTTTACAGTAAGGGAGAGGTTTATTTGCTGTTGGTCTAGCATCTGCCGCCTGACCTGACTGAGCTCCTGCAGAGCCGAGACTGTGCTCCTGCCTGGCACTGAGCCGTGCTTAGTCAAATAAGCGTGTGTGTGTGTGTGTGTGTGTGTGTGTGACATCAGCAGACCTGGGTTCGAATTCCAGCTCAGCCACCTTCCCACGGTGGAAGCTGGGGAAAGCTCCTTCGCCTCTCTGAGCCTCGGTTTCTCATCTGTGAAATGGATGGTGTCCCACCAGGGGGTTGTGGGATTTATATGCGATGGCACATGGCTTGTCCTGATGCTGACTTACAGGCTGCTGTTTTATTGGAAAGAGACAGAAGCTCTGCCCTGGAGTAGCCGCTGGGTTGGCTCTGTGAAGCCAGGGATCTGGACTCTCCATCCCATGTCCATCACCTCTGGCCCAAGAGGACTTGGACTCCCCACAGCTGAGCCCAGAGCAAAGGGACCCCACCACCACCCCTTGCCGTGGGGTCATGGGCAGAGGACGGAGCACTGTGCCAAGAGTCCGGAGCCCCGAGTTCCAGTTCTGGCTGCATCAGTGCCTCCCTTGAAACCCTGGGCAGGTCATACCCTTTGACTGGACAGTGATTCCAAAGAGAAGGAAAACAAACAAGCTGGGCCTTACAAGTGCCCCAGCTGACTGCCTGGAGAGTTTCCAGACTACGGCATGAGGAAGGAAAAAACTCGTAAGCAGTGGAGCCAAGATTCAAAACCAAGCCTCAGTCTTTTTTTTTTTTTTTTTTTTGCGGTACGCGGGCCTCTCACTGTTGTGGCCTCTCCCGTTGCGGAGCACAGGCTCTGGACGCGCAGGCTCAGCGGCCATGGCTCACGGGCCCAGCCGCTCCGCGGCATGTGGGATCCTCCCGGACCGGGTCACGAACCCGTGTCCCCTGCATCGGCAGGCGGACTGTCAACCACTGCGCCACCAGGGAAGCCCCGGGCATCAGTCTTAACCAGCACGCTGACCCACTTCCCACAGGGCCCAGCCAGCTTAGGCCCAGTGGCTCCCTAGAAAGGGATGGGAGCCCCCAGACACAGGTTCAAGTCTCACCATTGTCACTTCCTGGCCGCATGACCTCAGATGGTCAGAGTTGGAGGTTGATGCTGCCTGTAGGCAAGGTCTCCTCCTTTGCTCTTGTCATTCAGACTAGTGTCACCTCCCAGAAAGCCCTGACCACACCCCCATGGAAGCCCCTGGTTACTGTCACTGTCCCCTGTCCTATCGGCCTCACAGGGCTGCTCACTACCTAGTTTCCCTTTCCTCGCCTCACGTCTTCCCCACGGACTGTAATCTCCATGAAGGCAGCACTCATGTGGTTGTCTTCCATCACTGTGTCTCCAGCACCTAGGGCAGTGCCTGGCAGGGTCTTTGTGCTCAGAAGATACTGCTTAACTGGATGAAGCCAAAGAACCCTCAACAATCATTCAGTCAAATGCCCTGCCTGGCCCATTACACAGATGGTGGGGAGCGGCTGAGGACCACAAAGGGGAGGGGTGTGCCAAGGATCCCCTGGGGAGTTTGAGGCAGAGCAGGGCTTGAACCCCAGACTTGTTTCCCTGCCACACACTCCTCCCCTCCCCGAGCCTCAGTTTCCACATCAGGACAATGGGTTTTGTTTTGGTGGGCTGAGTGTTGGAGCACATCAACCGGCTCTAGTGAGATGAGGCTGGGAGGTGGTGGGGATGACCTCTTCAGAGCCACTGGGCAGGAGACCTGCCAAGAGGGGGGTGTCTGAGCCTCAGAAGGCCCCACGTGCCAGGATAAAGCACTCAGCGCAGTGCTGCAGCCAGTGGAGCGATTGCCGTTACTATTATTATTTCCCTGTCTACCCTCAGCGTTGTTCTAAGGCTTGGATGTGACGGCGTGTGTGAAAGTGCATTGTTCTTTGTGAATCCACAGCACGGTGGAGAGGTGAGGGGCCCTACTTTACTGTCACTACCGATAATGATGACATTATGAACGTGTACTTTCATGGACTTCCTTCCAAAGGGTATAAATAGGATGGTTAAAATCCATCCACACTGACAGCAACCCTGAGAAATAGGAGAGCAGGGAGGACCCTATCTGACCTTCAAGGACCTAGAGAGGTAAAGCCGCTTGTCCGTCCTAAGGCTCATGGCCATGGCCCAGATAGACCCACCCTCAGGGCCCAGGGAGCCCTCCCTCTCATGCCCCCAGGTCTCCTGGCCAAAATCCAACACAAGTTGCCCAGAGCTTCGCTGGTTCTTCCGAGGCAGGCCCACGTGGAGCCCCCAGTGCCTGGGGTGAGGGGCGAGTCAAGGGCAGACGTGGCTGGTTTGGGTCTGATGCTGTTAAATTCACGGTGCCAGCCCCTCAGGACAGAAAGTCGGAGCATTGAAAGGGGCTCAGCCCACAGGAGCTGCCCAGCTGTTCCATTCCCAGACCCAGATCCTCTGTCCGCAGGCCCTAGACTGGCAGCTGAGCCAGGCCTGCCCACATTCTGTACTCCCTCCTGAGGCCCAGCAGGTGCCCATGTGAGAGTTGAGCGGGGGTGCCAACTCTGGGGAGCCCCGGGGGCAGCAGAGGGGCCTGGAGTCAGCTGGTGATCAAGGTCAATAAATCCGACATTTCCTGAGCACCCTCTGAGCCAGGCCCTATGCTGGGCCCCTGGGACTGGAGGTCAAAGGCGGGTTGCTGCCCTCAGTGAGCTCATAATTAGTCTAACTGTGGAGGGAGACAGAGGACCAGGCCACTACAGCATGGTGCGTTCATCCCAGAGGAGATGGCCAACTCACTGAAGCTGGTCGGGGAAGCTTCTGGAGGAGGTGACCCACTGTGCCGGCCGGAAGGACAAGCGGAGTTACTAAGGGTAAGCAGAAGAAAAAGGCGATCTCAGGGAAAGCGGCTTCCTGGTCTATAAAATGAATAACAGAACCCATCTCAAAGGGTGTTGTGTTTTACAAGAAGGAAGGGGAAAATTCTTTGAAACTGGGGATCACAGGACACATGCGAGGAAATATTCTTTAGGCCCTTATAGGGGTCTAGGGGTCTAGACCTACAGGGGTCAGACCCCCTGTAGGGGTCTGAGGTCCCCAGGTTTCTCCATTAGACCGACCCCAGGCCTGAGTCCCTGGGTACTCCCAGCACCCACATTGCCATGGCTCACGCCACTGTCCACCCAAGGGTCCATGCCCTGCAGGAGTCCCTTAGGTCACCAGGCCCACCCTGGACCCACACTGGGTACTGGGCAAAAGACAACGTCCACCAAGCCCCCTGTTGACACACTTGTATCTGGGCCCTGAGGTCCTCGCCTAGTCCAGCACCCAGTCCTCCTGGTTCGAGGCCTTTTGCTGCTTGCTATGTTTCCATCCTTACCTTGATCATCACTCTTGACACGTAGAACCAGTTGGGACCTTGACGGCCCCTCACAGGTACGGTTAGGATCCACCACCTTCCTGCCTTGGTCTACACTGAGGGAAATACTCCTCGTGGTTTGATTCAGACATCACCACAACAACCATCAACAGGACCACCACCCCTGATCAACATGATCACCGTCATCTCCATCCTCACCCCAGGCTCATTTGCCTCTGTGCCCCTGCCCTGTCAGTTTCCTTTGCTTGGCGTGTTTTTCCCCTTGACACCTCCATGGGGATGACTTGACTCAAAAACCAGCCCCTACTCCCAGGAAGCGTAGCAGCCACGAGTCTGGGTTGGGATCCCCTTCGCTGCTCCCAGGCCCTGTTCTGCTCCCTTAGATCGGGAAACTCGGCACCCCGTGGTGCCCCCGTCTTACGGCCCTTCTGTCTGCCCCCTCGATGGTGAGCTCCCTGGGGGCAGGGCTGAGCCTTCTGCAGCTCTGTGTTCCTGGCGCAGAGCCTGGCTCAGAGTGGGAGCTCCAGAAATATTTGTTGAATAGATGAATGCGTGTTAAATAAACAAATGAAATGTTGCAAATCATGAATCAGAGAGCTTTTGGCAGGAAAGAAGAGGGGGACATGTCCTCTACTCCTCCAAGGAGGGGAGAAAATGGGGGATCAGACTGTGGAGGGCAATGGGGGTGTTGCTGGGTAAAACTTCCCTGGTGGGGGAAGGCCTGACTCAGATACGCTCTGTCAGCTGAGACGCCCTCTCAGACCATTGCCTCCAGCTGGATGTTTGGGGAAGTGGGGTCAGGGGTTCAACTGCCCACCAGCCTGGCCCTATCCTTGGAGACCCTCAGCCTGGGGGAAGCGGAGGGGGAGGAGGCAGGCCAGCCCCCCTCGCAGCCACACTCACCGTGGCCTCCACTCGACCCCTTTAAGACAGCCCAGGCGGCCTCCCTTTGCTGGTTGAAACTGTTCAGTTTTCGGACAGGACAGAGGAGGGGGGCGGGGGGGAGGTCACACCTGTTGTGGAACTTGAGAGAAGGCTTATTTATAAATGTTCAGGGCTCGGGATTCTTGCGGAGCTGATGTCCGGAGGGGAAGGTCACCAAAATGCTTGTTTATAAAAGCAACAGCAACTGGGAACACCATAAACGGGCTAAACGATGAAATTAACAAGCTACCCGAGGCGGGGCATGGCGGGGCATGGCGGGGCCTCCGCTGGCCGGGCACCACTGCTGGGCAGAGCCCCAGGCCTGCCTCCAAGCCAGGTCCCTCCCCTGCCCCAGCAGCCCTGCCCGCCCCCCAAGGTCCAGCCTCCCTCCATGACACCCCTACCCCACGCCTGCCCTTGACCCGTCCCCACGCAGGGACGCAGAGCCTGTGTGACAGCTCCGGGGCACAGCCCTTGCTAAGGGCCGTTCCTTCGTCACCCCAAGGTGAGCACTTCTGGGCCCCCCAAACGTGCCACGTTGGTGCCAAGTTGGGAGTGGCGGGCTGTTTGGTTTTTCTGGCTCTCTGAGGCCAGAGGCCACCCTCCAGTCTACCCCGCCCGACCCTACCTGGGGGCCCCTGGAAGTGGCAGTCATTTCCCCCAGGCTCACCCCCTCCCGGGACTGTCTGTCCAATTCCCGGTTTCAGGAAAGCTGTGTTTTCCTTGGGTGACTGATGGCTGAACAGGTGGCTTCTGGGTTAGAGAGTGTCAAGTGAACAGCGGCGGGAGAAGTGGCCCTTTTATGGCTCACTTTCGCTGCCCGCCGCTTCTTGGCTGCTCGGAGCTCTCTGGCCTCCTCCCCCCGCACCCCGTGAGGGCATGTGTCAGGCTGCCCACCCATCCTGGCCCTGCAGCCCACCAGCCGGGGCCGACAACACACGGATTCCTCACCGAGGGGGCGTGGGGACAGCTGAGGGGGAGCGGAGCCCTGCCCTCCTGCACGTCATCACACACTTACACGCGTGCACAGGCCGCACGTGTGATCACAGGCACTCAGGAATAGTCCCACTAGGAGGGCACGCGTTCTCTTGGATGCAAAACATCTGCCTCCCCTACCGCTCCATGTTCCATCAAACCCAGCAAGGATCGTCCAAACGACTCCGTGCCTGGCAGCGTGCTCAGACAGTACTAGACCCCACGTGCACAGGCCCAGACACGCTGGGCCCCACGCTCACTCCATCTCCCAGCCTGCCTTGCACACACACAGGCTCCCCGCTGGCCTCCTCCTCCTGCTCTTTGCCTCGGTTTCCTCAAGCGTGTGTCTCTGTCTCTGAGTGACTCCTAGTCTCTCCCTCCTTCCTCCCTGCCATCTCTCAGAGTGTGTCTGTTTCTGTTTCCCTTGTTTTCTCTTTGCTCTCTCTCTCCCTATCCTGTTCTAGATAGATCTGCCTCTTTTTGTCTCTCTCTCTCTCTCTCGCCCTCTCTCCTCTCCCTGTCTCTCCCCACTCCCTCTGGCTCTTTCTCTGGCACAGAACCCACAGCCTTCCAGCACATCCTCCGGAGTCATCATCATCAGATCTGTGTTCTCCCTCAGCCTCACTACTCAGAATTGCTTTTTTTTTCTTTTGGCCACGCCATGCGACATGCGGGATCTTAGTTCCCTGACCAGGGATCGAACCCACGGCCCATGCAGTGCAAGCACGGAGTCTTAACCACCAGACCACCAGGGAAGTCCCACTCCTCAGAATTTCTGAGAGGAGCTACACTTCAGCCTGGGCCTCGCTGTGGGCCCTGTAAGGTGGAGCGGGCAGCTCTCTGGAGTCACTGGTGTCCCCGTGGCCCACGGAGGACCCACAGGCCTCCCCCACCTGGGGAGTGGAGGCTGGCCTGGCTCAGACCCCTCTGGCCTTGGGCTAGGAGTGGGCTACTGACCTCTCGCCTCTCTTCGGTGCCGGAGTCGGGGAGGACCTGGGTGTGAGATCTGGGTATCTTGGTACCCAGCAGACCATGGCAGTGGGGCACGGGCTTAGGAGGGGCACAGCCAAAGCTTCTTCATGATCATCCTTGGCCACCATAATGAGCCGCCCAGGCGTGCCCAGAACCCTGTGAAATCTGCTTAAAATACTGGGCCCTTCAAGGGCTGCAGCTCCCTAGGGAAGGGATGTCAGGTCTCTGTTTAGACCCTAAGGAGGGACAGCTGAGCCACACTGGGGATGCTTTCGCCTCAGAAGCCAGGGAGGTGAGGGGCCTCAGACACCTTGTGTGGCCTAAGGCAGTTGGAAGAGCCTGGGAGGGAACACTGGGGGCACCCAACCTGGAAAGGGTCCTCCATCCCACCCTCATACCTAGAGGGCATCCCAGCTCCTGAATCCACAGGGAAGCAGGAAAGGTCTATGCCAATGACAGAATGGGGACGGGACCCTGGGTGGTCAGGGCTTGCTCCTGAGGCCAAAGACAGAGGTAAGGTGGGCCCAAGAGACCGCTCCCCGCCCCGCATGAACCCCCATCCACATACCCTTGGCCTCCCAGAGTTTGGCCTGGGCCTCATTCAATTACTCATTCATTTGGCAAATATTCATTGAGCACCTACTGTGTGTCAGGCACTGTTCCAGGTACCCTGATAGACCCACAGTCTAGAGACAGGAACAGACAAGAAGCAAGAAAACAAATATTTAGTTACAGTACATGCTGGAATAAGCTCAGTGAAGGAGGCAAGAGCATGCCACCTTGGAGATTAAAGGGAGGCTCCTCGGAGGGGAGGTGGCAGAGGCCTCTCTGAGGAGGTGGCCTTTGATCTTCAAGACCCTCCTTCCATCCTGGAGGCACCTCCTCTCCAGGTAGGAAGCCAGGATCCCACACTCTACCTCATCACAGACTGTGGGCAGATCCACAGTGGATTAATAGTATAAAAACTTCAGCAATAAGTTAACTTGTTGAGGACCTCGGTGTGCCAAGCCCTCTGCAATTTGCCTCTATGTATTATCCCTGTTAATATACAGAACAAGCTAGAGGCAGATACTCATAAAATAAGACTTTTAAAGATGAGGAAACTGAGGCTCAGAGAGGGTAAGTGGCTTGTTTAATGTCACACAGCTTGTGGGAGGCAGAAGCAGGATTTGTGTGACCCCCACCTCCTCCATGTCCATTCTCCCAGATTCTCCTTCTCCTTGGGAGCCATCTCTGGCCCCAGAAAAGAGCGAGTAGGTGGGGTAGGAGGAATTGGGGGAAGAAGAGTGTTCTGCCTCCCCTTTCCAGGGCCTCGGTCCCCCATCAAGCCCTCTAGACTGGGACGCTCTCATCTTCTCCTCTACTGTGGACTGTGGGCCCACAGTCCCCCAGATGCTCCCAACTGGCTCATGACTCCAGCCCCCAACCCTGCCAGGCGCCCCCCTCCCTTTCAGGCAGGCAGTCTGGGTGGAGTGAGGCCCCATCCCAGTCCCCAGTTGCCATTGTCTTCTCCAGACAACCATTAGCATATGTGCAATGCAATTACCCTTCAGCTCTCCTGGCCCTGGGCTGACGTGGAGGTCCCATCCCCAGTGATTTGGGGGAAAGGGGGGTTATTACAACTCACAAAACCTTAAATTAAGAGTGAATAAGGGAAGCGTCGCATGCCACTTCTGAAAGGCTGCCAGACGGGCTGGGGTGGGAGACGGGTGTATTATATGCCAAGCTGATGGAGGAACTTATGGATGTGGGGATGGTGGAGAGGCAGCGGCTCAGCTGGTACCCACCCATGGCACAGGCCCAGTGCCCACCCAGAGTCTTGCCTGCTGGGTATGGACCCCAACTATCCCCTATGGCTGTAGGATTTGCAAAAGGCAAAAGTGGGGCTTGATGTAGATTGTACTGGGGCGGGGGGTGTGATCAGAGTCTTCCTGGGGAAGCTATAGTAGAGCCTGAGGGTTATAGAGAAGTTAGGCAGGCGAAGTGGGAAGGGCAGTGATCCAGGCAGTGGGCTTGGCTTGGGCCAAGGTCCTGTGGTGGAGGGACCACAGCACACGGCAGGTCAAGAGCCTTTCTAGACCATGGAGATCGGAAATGGAGCTGTAGATGAGGGGGTGACCCTGGGGAAGTCGGCAGGGTCCACTCCCCGATGAGCCTTCTTGGCCAGAGTATGATCTGAGATTTGATGGTAGGCGCCCGGCGGGGAGTGTACCATGTAACCATGCTGCTTCGAGCAAGGTGTCTCCTGCCACAGTGCAGAGAACAGACTGGAGTTGGCGGGGGGGCTTTGGAGACCCTCCAGGAGGCCGACACAGTACTCCAGGGGAGAGACAGTGGCCACTTGGACTAGAGGTCCGGGGGCATTGGAGAGAAGGGACCGCCCTGAGTGGTATTTGTGGCAGGATGGAGCAGCGGTGGTGAGGGGGGCGGTGAGCACGCTGGAGTTGGAGTGTGTGTGTGCAGCCTGGGGAGCCTGGATGGGCAGGCCAGGTGGGGACGCAGGCTGGAGGGTGGAGGGAGAGAACGGGTTTAGGTTTGAGTATAAACATCACAGCCCACCTGAGCCTCAGTTTCCTCCATCTGTAAAGCGCTGCGTGGTGCCTGGCTCCCACGCGGGAAAGTTGGGGCAGAGAGAAATAACAGGGGTGGGAGGTATGAGGAGTACAGAAGTCACCTGGGCGGCGCCAGGTGTTCTCACTCCACTTGTCCAGGTGGAGGTGATGGAGGGGACTCAGGGTGGGCACGGGGAGGGGAGAACCCAGTGCTGCAGGCAGGAGGCTGGGACCCCGTTCTGCTGCTCCCCCACTGTGTGTCCATGGGCTTGTCCCCTGACCCCCACGAGCTCTCCTTTCCTCCAGGGGGGCCTGCTGGCGCTGGTGCCCTTGGAAAAGGGGCAAGGCCCAAGGCCTGTTCGCAGGAAAGGGAGGGCCTCAGCCCAGGCTCAGTGGGGCTCTGGGGAAGGTTGGATTGGACCTGCCCACCCACCGGCTGGGCAGCCAGGAACCAGGCTTTCTCTGTCTCCATCAGAGCTTGGGGTTGAAGGTGGGGCTCCGGAGGTCCCCTCCCTTCCAATCCCACACCCTCTCCTGTACCTCCGGCAGGGCCCTGCGTCTCCCACGGCTCTGGGGTCCTCCCTCCTTACACACACCTCCCAGGCTGGCAATTCCACCCGGAGCCAGGAGAAGCAGCGACTTCAAGGTCAGTGGGGATGAGCTCACGGGCGGTGGAAAGATGGGGCTGAGATACCCCCATCACCCCCACGGGGACGGGGGGCAGAAAGGGCTCCCCCTGAAGCCCTGTGACCCTGGGCTGCAGGGGAGTGGCAGGGAAGCCGGAGAACTCAGCCCCTTCCCCCAGCCAGGAGCCCTGGGCCTCTGCTCGTATATCTGTCCCTGGATAATGTATAGCCAGCTTATGGAAAATATTCATAATGCTCCTTACACCAAACTGGCCCCCTTCCATAGTGCGTGATCTAAAATTAAATCCATTTCAACTATACAGTAGATCGAGTCAAGCTAATATAAATGAAACATGATTAATAGGCAGAACGCTGTCCTCCTTCGCAGGGACGGGGCGGCAGGGCTGGGGGCCACTCTACCTCTCCCTCCCCACAGCCCCCGGATCCCCCAAGGCCTCCCCGCCCCCATCCTCATCCCAAACTCCCCTGCCCCTGAACCTGAAATGTGAACCAACCCTGGAATTTGCCCAAATGTTGCCAGACCATTAGAGCAAAGCGGTTAAGAGAGTGTGGTCTTTGGCGTCAGGACAGAGCCAAGCCCTTGAGCAGGTGACTCCGCCTCTCTGAGCCTCAGTTTCCTCATCTATACAATGGGATATTGACAACCCCTGCCTTGCTGGGCTGTTGTGAGTGGTCAGTGAGATGATAAGCTGGTAAAGCGCAGAAGTAGCCAGCATCCCCGTACAGACAGCAAGCATCGTTAGGTTGCCCCCTGAGGTCTGCTCTATGGGCCCCCATGGGAGTCGGGATCTGTACGCCCCACCGGCGGGGTTCTGCCGATCCGCCGGCAGAACAAGGGCCAGCCAGAATTCCTGCCATTGCAGTGATACGCTGGGTGGGTTATTTTTAGTTCGTTGGCAAGTGACTGTTACTGACCAAATGTTCCCACCACTGGGGACAGACTCTGCTAAGAGGGCACTTGTGTGCTGAGCCCAGGGTGGGGAGGGGTGTTTGTGGCCCGTTCCCAGGGGCTCCACGTGTGTCCCCCTTGCACACACATTTGGACACAGTTTCCGTGGCCACTGGCGGAGAGCAGAAGGACCTGGGCGGAGCAGGGCAGCACGCACGCCTGGCCTTTCTCTCCTTCCTCTCACTAAGGACGCTCCTCAGCGTGGAACGAGAGGCAATGTCACCCCTGGAGAGGAGTGGAGCTCTCAGCCTGCTGGCCAGCACACCGTATCCCTCCCTCCAGGAAAGACCCGGGTTTCCACGGGCTGAGTGTGTATGCGCACGCGTGTCACGTGCGTGTCTGGTCATCGCCTTCTGAGCGGTGTCCTGCTCCAGGTATGGGTGCCCTTTCCTACCTGCCTGAACCCCCACTATCCGTGTTCCTGGGTCTCTCAGACCCACACCACAACCCCCGTTGCAGGTGATCTTCTGAACTTCCTTGTGTTCCAAAGGGGAACCCCGCCTTCTGTACAAGCCCCTGAGTCCCGGGGTGTTTTCATCCATCTAGTCCGGGGTGTTTTCATCCATCTAGTCCTTTCTTTTTCTCCCCGAGGGGTGGGAAGCAGGCAAGCCCTACGGGGTGGGAGGGGGTTTCGCCGACTCTTTCCTTGTCATTGGCCATTTGCTGCCTGCTTCACCAGGCGTGTTTTGAGCATGTTTGCATAAAGTGGATGCAGGCTGCAATTCCGTGATGAATTCTATGAATACTAATCCGCTACTACCCTTGACCTTGGGGTCACCGAAAGATCAAAACCAAACCATTTAATATTTTCCTTTTGCAGATCAATAGAAGCATAAATTCCCCCTCAATGACAAGTATAATTTCAAACAGATCTATAGAAGGCATGCGTGCATTTCCAGCCGCAGACACTCACTGCCTGCCTGGCCTTTTGGGGAGCAGACGAGGAGTTTCTTGCCTTTTCTACCGTTGAATTTCTTTTTGCCCTTTTTTTATGGCTCTGAAATGCTATTTTCAGCAGCTGCTGTCATATAAATATCTCTTGTTTTTCTTCTCCTCTTTCCCTCCTGGTGAAAAGGGCAGGGGACCTATTGAAAATTCCGCTTTATCTCTTTCAGTCGGGTTCAAGTACAGGTCGAATAATCGATCCCTCCTCCTTTTCTTTTTTAAGTTTCCTGTCGTTCTTTTGGCCGGATCAGCAGCGGGGAGAAATCAGGAGGGCAGCTCTCTTATGCAGATCCTCTCAGAGGTCTATATTGCTGGGTTTGTGTGCGAGTTTGCGCGTGCACATGTGCGAGCTGCCCCTGGGTGTGTGTGTGCGGGGGGTGAGTGTATGAGTGTGTGTGTGTGTGTGTGTGTGTGTGTGTGTATACCTTTGTGTACATGACCATAAAAGCTCATGCTAGTTCAAACTCTCACCCAGAACTTGAGGAGGGAGGAAATAGAAAATCATCAAAGAGAAAATGTGGAGGACTGGAGCGGGCATTGTTAACCCCTGCAGCTCCCAGGCAGAGCCAGGTTGGGCCTGGGAATGTCTCCCAGCTGGCTTGCCACGCGTGCACCTCGTGAAAAAGAGCTTCTGAGTCTTTATGAATACAACTCCGAGAAGGGGGAAAAGATGCAAAAAGAAGACGGGGCAAAAACCAAACCAAACCAAAACAAAACTGGAGGCGGAGGGGAAAAAAGCAAAAGAAAAAAGGGAATTAAACCATTAATCTGCCCAGATTTTCCACTTCACAGAGTAATCAGTTTGGAAGTGACTGAGATAAAGTGGAAGCCACGACTGCCATCACCTCCTCCCTCCAGTCCACGTTTCTTATTTACAGAAAAATGGGGAGCCAGGAAGGCAGCCTCCCTGCCCCCCCGACAAAGGCCCCCAGTGTCCCGCTCCAGAGAGGGATGAGGACCCCAGCCCTCAGCTGCAGCTGCCCGGTGCCGTGACACCCGGGCAACGGCCGCCCTGAGCTGGAGGTGCAAAGCCAAGATGATTTAATTTATAGAAAGGACAAGGATGTCGTGTAGCAGATTTAATCATCGGAGAGTTTAAAAAAAAATAAGGACCGGGCTAATGTCGTAATTTACATTTCAGGATAATAAAGAGAGAAAGACAGAAAAGGAAGGGCCCATAAGCCTGCAAGAGGCAGTCAGGAGGGGAGGCCAACCAGGGGACTGAGGGAGCCCAATAGATTTGCCTGAAACACCAATAAATTTAAAAACAAACCCAGAAAGCTAAAGACAGCCCCTGGAAAGTGCTGGGAAAATGGACCATCGATTTTAGAGTTGATCTGCATTTTGTATTTTAATAATGCTCTCTCTGTCTTTCCTTTTCTCTCTCTCCCTCTCTCCCTCTCTCGCTCTCTCTCTCTTTTGCAAAATATAAAAGCTGATCTGATAAATATTAATTTGAACCATCATAATGTATTTGAAAATTCCAGCTAAAATGTCACCACATGGAACATTAATGTAATATTTCAAGGCCCTGAGAGCAATACTCATATTGATTGCATTTATTTCACTCTAGGGAGGAGAGATAATTCTTCAATGTGGGACACATCTGGGAGCCAAGGAGGCAGGGGCTGAGGGGAGAAACGCGAAATTATATATGGTCATAAAAAATACAAAACAGAAGATCCTCCCCAAAACTCTCCCCTCTCCCGTGGCGCCCCACACCCTAACTTGGCTTTTTAATTTCTCAGCGTGGCGTGGGGCACGGAAGGCAGGAGCTCGTGTGCCTCTGGGGCCGGGGTTGCCAAGATTCAGCCTCCTCTCCCTGGGCCTCACCACGTGGGCCCTGTCTCCAGGCATTGGCTGCCTCCCAACATGGGGCATCGGGGCCCAGCTGGGGATGGACAGACAGATAGAGGGACTGGCCCAGCTGGGGGCCCCCCAGAGCTGTGGGGTGAAAGTCTGTGAATGCACAAGGGCTGTGGGGTCCTGTGGAGGGGGGGAGAGAAAGAGGAGAGGAGAGGAGGGCAAAGGAGGGAGACAGAGAGAAAGGCAAGAAAGAAGAGAAGAAAGATACCAAAACAGAGAAAGAGGAAAGAGGGAAGGAGGGAGACAGAGAGGTGTGAGTGAGAAAGCAGGGAGAGGGGGGAGAGGAAGGGAGGAAAGGAGGGGAAGAGTGAGTGGGGAGGGGAGGGGGCGAAGGGAGGCGGAGGGGGGCGCCGACCGACTGGAGTCCCAGTTCCTCTCACTGTCATTAAGGATATTGATGTGCTCAGGCGTCAACCAGTCTTTGCACAAGTGAAAGGAAATCCGATGCTGGTGATGACCCGGAGCCCACGCCCTCCATGCCCCCTGCCGGCCTGGAGCAGAGACCTGGGAGGCCTGGGGGGAGGGGTGTGGAGTGGTGAGACCCCCATACAGGGCTGAGGTGCCAAGGCTCCGTGACTCTAAGCTTCCCCAGCCCGGGGCCCGCGCCGGGGTAGGGAGGGCACCCCTGGAACCCACTTCTTTCAACACCCATGCCCACGGCTCCAGGGCTGGCTGCCTGGCCTCCTGCCTCCCCCTGGCGTGGTACCTGCATCCCAGATGCAGGCTGAGCAGGGGTGACCCCCTGACTGAGCCCTCAGCCGGAACGGGAGCCTCACCTTCCTCCTTGCTTCTTGGAGTGTGTGTGGGGTTGACCCTGATAGCACCCCTAGAAGGCCAGGGGCGGGGCAAGGAGAGGCCCTGGAGGCCCAGGGACTGGCCAAGGTCAGGCGCGCATCCTTGCCGTTCTTCAGATCTCTGCACAAATGTCACCTTCTCACAGAAGCCCTCCCTGGCCACCTAGACAGCCACTGACACACACTCCCTATCACGCCTGCGTGTTTTAAGCAGAGCACTTGTCAGTAACTGGGATTATCTTAATTTGCGTTTACGTGCTTTTTATCTCTCTTCCCCCGACTTGGAGATTAAGTTTTTAAGGATAGGGACCTTGCCTGCCCCGTTCACCTCTATATCCCCTACACCAGGCACAGAGCAGATGCTCCTAGGCGTTAGTTGACTTGATGGAAGGATGGATGGACGGTCGGAGGGACGGACGCTAAAGGCTCTGCCCTTACGCTCACCAACCCCTCCCGGCCTGAGCCCCCTTTGAGCCGTGTGACCCAGCATCGCCCGCACCCCCCGGACCCCACGCAGCCCCAGCTCCCGCTGCCGCCCGCTGCCTGCCGCCAAGGCTGCGCACCCCCGCCTCCCCTGAGCCGTCACTCGCGGAGCTGCCACAATATTGTGAAGGCTACGCGCTCCCGCTCCTGCGCGAAGCCCGCAGCCTGCGCCGGGAAAGCGAGGGAGGCGGCGGGCGGGCGGCTCGGCGATGAATAATGCATGACCAAGGCGCCCCCTACCGGCGGCCGCGGGCTCCGCGGGGACACGGCCCCGCCGCGCCCCGGACCTCGCCGGCACCAGGTGGACGCGGCAGGTCTCACTTCCCCGCCCAGGGCATCCAGGGAGGGAACTTCCCTCCCTGTCCTCCCTCCGGGCTCCAGCCGCCTAATCCTCGTCCTCTCCAGGGCACCCTCCCTCCTTCCCTCCATGTCTGGGGGGCAGCTTCCACCCATCCCAAGACTGAGGGCCTCTTTTGGGGGCGTCTGGGGCGGTCGGGGAGGCTGCACAAAGCCTGGGGCAGGCCTGCGTGGTCTCTTAGGGGTCCGATCCCCGGGTGGAGGTGGGATGGGGAAGCCCACTCCCTCTCACCCCAGGGCTTCTGCACCCTTATTTGGGCTCTGCCGGGAGTGCAGCCTCAGGAAAGACCAGCTGGAAGGCAAGGGAGAGCAGAGAACGCGACTTAATCTGCTTATAAAAATGAGTGCAAATTATTTGGTGACATTTTGGTCTCTATAGCTCATGGTAAATATCTAAATATATAATTATCTGATTAAGTTAACGTTATCAAAAAATTAATGCCAACACTATCACAAGTGTTTCCAAGTTTCTGTAGAACATTTAGAACATTGAGATGCTTTTTTTTTTTTTTTTTTAAGTTAAAATACAGGAAAGCCCACTATGTACATGTGGGTGTCTGTCATTTTAGAATAAGCGTCCTGGAAGTGTCTTCCTGGGGAAGTGTCTTTCTTTTCGGGGAGGAATGGACCTTCTTGGCTGCCCTCCAGCTGGAGATGCCAGGTGGCAGAAGGCACGGGTCAAGGGTGATAAGGCCTGGAGTGTCCCCCAATGGCTGTGACCTCTGGGGTTCCGCCACCACGACTGCCTGTTCCCCAGGCCCACTGTGTCCTAACAGGCAGGTAACGAGAAGGGAGCCAGAGGTCTCTGCTGGGCTTGAGAGGCTCTTTTACTCCCAGTCATGCAGGCCCCTGGGGAGCAGGGCCTCACAGCCTCTCCTCCTTGAGAACAGACTCTGTTGACACCCCCTCACACCCAGTCATTCCTCCTGTCGCCTGACCCATTGCCCAGCCTTAATAAGCCAGAAAGGAGGGGCGACCATTCCAGAGGCCGGGACCTCGGGCCTCTGGGAAGTGTCTCCAGTCCATCTGTTGAGCACCTGCTGAAAGGCTGACACGTGTTAGGATCTCTAGTGCCGGCAGCGCCCTGGGAACTTGGACTCTGAGCCCCATGTTACAGATGAGAAAACCGAGGCTCAGAGAGGTACAGTCATGGGCCGAAGATCACACAGCTCAGATCTGAACCCAGGCTTACGCTCTTCAGTACCTGAGGCAGGGATGAGCCAAGAGGCCTGGAGCTGGGAGGAGGAACTCCAGCCTCTTCCCAGACAGTCCTCTTGTTTCCTGGACCCCACCCCCAGGAGATCTGACTTGAATCCTGAGCTGGACCACAGCCCTCCTTGTGAAATCTTGGGGCAGCACTTGGTCTGGGTCACTACAAATGGGTTGCAAGCTTAAGTGCCCCAGGGATTGGCAGGGAATATATAGGAAAGGAAATATATGGTCCTCCAATAGTTTCCCAAGTAGTTTGACTCTTAAGAAAATGACAGTTCAGGGCGATGAAACCTGACAACCTGTTAGCATCCTTCACCCTGAAGTCTTGCTCCTTCAAGGGAGGCCCGGGTTCCAGCCCCTGTCTCCCTTTGCTTTGCTCTGTTGCCTCAACCAACAAGTCTGACGTCTCTGAGACTCTGTTTCTTCATCAGTAGACTGGGAATAAAAGCAATGCCCGTATCACAGGGGGCTGCATGGGCCAGGCGAGTGGAGGGATGTGCAGGGCTTTGTAAGGCAACCCAGGGTCCTCCCAGGATAATTCTTGTTAGTAAGTTGGGGTCCTCGTTTGGTGGCTCTTTTAGTGTGGGTCTCCCCAAAAGCAGACCAGGGATCTGGGTGTGTGCCATTTGAGAGGGATCTCCAAGGAGAACGGGGGCGGGGTGGGGTGGGGAGAAGACGAGGAAAACGTGTCAATGAGCAGTTGCCACTGTGAGTAGCCAGGGCTCATGACTCCTGCAGAGACTAGAGCACAGCTCAGAACTGTCCCAAGGTGAGAGTGTTGGGGCGGAGGGGGCGGGCGGCCATTTATCCACCAACTCCCATCTGTCACTGGTTCATTGGTTGAGTGAGAGTCACAGGGGGCCAAGCTCTGGCTCCTATGGCCAGAGAGATGTCCTTGGGGTGCTCAAGTCGGAGTGATGGGGGCTGTTGGTAGAAGCTGCAGGTGCCCTCTGGGGCAGGCGGAAGGACAAGGCAGGGCCCAGTGCCTACCCAAGTTCCCTTCCTTTTGCCTGCTACACTTGTCAACGTCAGTGCCCACTCTAGGCCACACCCAGGCTCAGGAGTCAGAGATGGGCCAGACTCAGCCCCAGCCTTGTCAAGGGGGAGGAAGGAAGCTCACTTTTCCAAGAATGAGTGCTGAGAGAGAGGTAGGTCTCCTGGCCTTTTTAGGAGCCCAGAGACTGGGTATTCAACTTAGCCTGGGGCTGAGAAGGCTTCCTGGAGGAGGGGACGTTTTTCTAGCAGAATCTTGAGCCAGAGACTCAATTCTCTGTCCTGGGGCCTAGAGGGATCTCACCCCCTACTGTCCAAACTTCCTTCCGGCCGTGGTAACTTAATATTGAATGGCTGGGCGGGGCTGGCAGCCCTGCTCCATCCACCATCCCGGACTCCAGGCCATCTGTCCTCCAAATCAGACTTTGTCCTGACCCTGGCACTGCTGTGGGGTGGGCAGCAGGCAGTGAGGAGAAAGGGTAGTTCTGGGCCTAGGACCTGAGGGACTGCCAGAGGTTAGCCAGCAAGAAGTTCCCAAAGCTTCCAGAATGACTGGAGAGCTTGCTTTAAATTTGGATACAGGTCTAATTCAGACCTTCCGACTGAGTATCTGGGCGAGGATTTGAGCTTCTGCATTTTTAAGCACGCACCCCAGGGTCTTCTCATGCTATACCAGTGGACTTGGGTTGGGGACCCACCTCCTGCTCTGTGCTGAGCTAGTGGTCACCTCCCCCCCTCCCCCGCTAGAGACTTCCTGTGAGCTGTGAGCTCCCGGGAGCATCCCTCCCGCCATAGACATCATCCCCATCACCTAAATCATCTCCCCGCGACCTGGATCTGTGTTGCCAAGGAGAGGGAGTGAGAAAGAGGAGACTGTCTCCCCAGGGATGTCCTCTCTACCTCTGCAAGCTCCACCCTGCAGAGACACCCCCCCCACCTCTGTTTCCTGGAGAGCGCGGGGGAGCATGGGGGCTCCTCTGTGGCTGAATCAGTGACCTCCCATTCATTCATATGCATGGATCAAATTTTGGAAATGCAATTAATTACCTGTTGTTGTGTCTGCTTTAATTATTGTCGTGTCTTCTATATACTTCACACAATGTAATAAACAGTTGGGGAAACAAGATCTTCATTGTGGCCAGGGCTCGGGAGAAGCTGGGCTCTGTCCCCAGCCCTGGGAAGCACTTTCCACCTGTCATTCATGGTCACATCCATTCATTCTTTCATGCGTTTGTTCACTGATTCTCCAGTCAGTTTGTCATTGATTCATTCACTCAGTCCCTCATGCATTCGAATACTCATTTACTCATTCATTCATTCATTTATCCAGTGAATATGTGTTAGCAAAGCCATGTGACAGCCTCCAGGAGAGGTGCCAGGAAGGTCATGGTAAATAAAACAAGAAGGTCCCTGCCTTTTATGAGCTGGCAATCTGGTGGGGGAGACAGACGATAAATACATGAGATGAATACAAATAGAGCCAGGATGACCAGGGAGGACTTCTTGGAGGAGGCAACATTTAAACCCACTCCCTGTTTCATTCATTTGTTTATTCATCCATTTGGGCAGAGCAGGCTCTATTCCTGGAAAGAGCAAGAGATAGAAGGCCCAGTTCTGAACCAAGACCTAGGGGGAGAGACAACTGGCGGCCGAATTATTACAACACAGTGGGAAACATGGTGGTAGAGGTAGGAACCAAGTGGGAGCGTGGAAGCTGGAGAAACAGCCAGGAAAGTTTTTTCCTTGAGAGGAGGCATGGAGCGGGTCTTCCAGGGCCCAGAGAAGGTGAGTAATCTGAGCCTCCAGGGGACAGGCTCAGGGGCCATGCACAGCTCCTCTGAAGGGAGGGACCAGCAAGTCCCGGTCACAAGTGCTGTGCACAGTGGTGGTGGCCTGGAGAAAGAGGAGGAGTGGGTCTGGTGACTAAGACCTCCTGGTTCCCAGCCCCCGCAGGGCTTGGAGTCAGAGGGGACTGGATAAGGCTGGGTCTTGGTGAAGGAACAGAAGTTTATCAGCCAGAGAAGGACACTCCAAGTGTACCCCGCACGTGCAGAGGCCTAGGGGCAGGAGGGAGCTGGTATGGAGTGGGGAAGCCTGACTTCGTGGCAGAAGATGGAGCCTTAGGCCCAGGAGGTGGGAGACAGGTGACTGGATCACAGGGGCTGGGGGGGGCAGCACCGAGGAGCCCGAGCGAAATCCCAGAAGTAATCAGCAGTCATGGGCGGTCTGCAGGCTGGGGAGGTGACGTCAGAGCTGAGTATCTGTGCTTGCTTACAAACATGTTCAAGGGACTTCCCTGACGGTCCAGTGGTTAAGACTCCGTGCTCCCAGTGCAGGGGGCCTGGCTTCCACACCTGGTCGGGAAACTAGATCCCGAATGCCACAACTAAGACCCAGCGCAGTCAAATAAGTAAATATTTTTTAAAAAAATAAATATCCTAACAGACTTTAAAAAAAAAAACCAACCAAACAAATGTGTTCCAATGCCTGCTCAGGGCCGGGGATACAGCAATAAGCAAGACATGGCCTCCGCCCGTGGAGAGCCAGTGACTCCGGTGGTGGAAGTGTCATCAGGGCGACCATGCTAGGTACCCAGGAGCCCAGAAGAGCAGGTTAGGCTCAGGAAAGAAAAATGAAAAGCCAGCAACACCTAGTATTTATCAAGCCCTTCCTCCACGCCAGGTGCCTCGCATTGGTTATCCCATTAATAATAATAATAGTAGGAGCAGCAGCAGTAATAAGTAACACTTATTTTGTGCCAGCTTCTTTCTGGTCTATGGGCTTTTACCCATATTAATTCCTTTAATCTTCACGACAACCCTGGGAGGTGGATATAATGATCAATGTCCCCATTTGACAGATAAGGACATGGAGGCTCAGAAGCTGAGCGACTTCCCCAAGGAATAAGTGGCTGAGCCAATATATGCACTCAGACCTTCCCTCTTCCCCAGTCCATGCTGGCCTCTTCCTGCCCCGCCCCCCACTCCATCAAGGGATGGGCTGGGGGCTGAGGGGGCGGGGGCACTGCTGGCAATGAGCCGATGGCCCTGTCCTCTCCCTTCAGGCAGCCACGGGCTGCTGCATTCTCCTGCCGACTGAGGCTAGTGTTTTATGAACCCAGAACCGCAGCAAGATTCTCCTATTAATTTATTGGTATTGCTAATTAAACATCATATTCGCAAATGTAAATTTCCTAATGGCCTCCCTTCCATTTCCGAAGTTTCCCAAAAGAGATTTCTTGTTATGGTTGTCAATTGAAATCAATTAAATCTCACCGGATGGGTGGGCTGTGGCTGGCTCAGGGGTCACCGAGGGGATCTGGGGCCTCTGGACAGGGTCTAGCTGGGGCCCTTTTTGACCACAGAAAAGGACCGGGATCAGGGAACTCTGGGGAGAAAGAGGCAGAGTAGGCCCAGCCCCAAGCTCCTGGGTGTCAGCTGCCTTCCCTCTGGCCTCCCCTAGTCAGGGATGGGCTTTCCTCTGGCCCTTGATGTGGTTGCTGGCTGGGCCTGTAGCTGTTTGCAAGGCTACGTCAGGGAGGCCAGGCTAGGATGAGGAGTGAGGAGGGAGGTGGAGGGAAGAGAGAATCTAACAGGAGGGTCCAGGAATGAGCAAATGCCGGTGCTTGGAGGAAACTTAGAGATTTTTCCAGTCAAACCCCTCATTTGAAAACTGGGGAAACGGAGGCACCAGGGAGGAAGTGACATGCCCAAGGCCACAGAGTCAATATGTGGAGAAGCTGGGACTTAAACAGAGGTCTGCCTGTAACCCCTTTGAGAATTTGATGAGCTATGTGCCCTCACTCCAGAAAAATGTACACAGGGATCACATAATTGCAGGAACCTCGCTCTCTACCATGGCAATCCCCGACCCCAGTCAGTCATCGTGTAGTGCTTAAAAGCAATGGCTCTTGGACCACAGGTGACCGCTTTTGAATCCCATATCCAGCAAGCTCTCTGTCTCTCTGGACCTCAGTCTTCCTGTCTGTAAAATGGAACGGCAGTCTCTCCCTCCCAGGGCTGCTGGGAGGGTTATCTGACAAAGCATGTGAGTGCCCAATACCAGGATGGACCTCATCATGTCAGAGCCCAGTGTGGAGAGGCCTCTGGCCAGTGCCGGCCTGGGCTGCGGGTGGACCCAGGGAGGTTGGGAGAGGGTGAGCCCACGCAGGCCGAGGCTTGGCTTCACGTTTGGAATGATGGTCACCATTTACTCAGCGCTGAGACACCACATGCGTCATCTCTGTAATTCTCCCAGCTGATGAGGAGGTGCTGTCTTTGCCTCCTTCACAGATGGGGAAACTGAGGCTAGGGAAGTCCAGGACTTGCCTGGCCTGGGGTTCCCTGGGGGAGGGTCTCTCTGACTCCAGAGTCTGAGTTGGTAACTGCTCTGCCTTTGCTGAGAATGAAATGGAAGAACTAAGAGTGGACCAGCCACCAGGACTTTGAGTCCCTGCTCTGCAGCTCCTTTGCTGGGGGGGCTTGAGCATGACCCCTGCACAGTCAGGGCCCAGGACACACCTGAAATATGTCAGAGAGGACTGATGGTCTCTGCAGGCCAGTCTAAGACACCAGGGTGCACACAACGGTCAGCACTGCCCTTTCCACTCCTACAGCTACAGGCCTAGTGTCCCCTCCCGACACCCCTAAGCACAGCCTCTGGGGAGAGAGGCAGAAAAGGGAGCCTGTGGGGGAAACTAAGTCAAAGGGCCAAGGCACTGGCAAGGACCCAGAGGATGCGGAAGACCCCTTCCCTTACCTTTGTCCCTGGTACCTGCGCAAAGCTGGGGAGTGGGACTGGCGGGGAAGGAGATAAGTGAGGGACATCTCCCAGATGCCAGGAAGCATCCGCCTCGCCCCAGCTCTCCATGGCACACGTGGCTTTTGAGTGTCAGTATCGTTAGGGGACCAGTGGGTAATCTGAGCGTGTTGGTTGCTGCGTGGGGATCTCCATTAGGGAAAGTTTTAAAAATACACTCTATTGTTGTTTGTTATTAATGGTAATGACACAGGGCGCGAGGCTGCCCATCAGCTCCCTACTGTCCCCGGCTCCTAATGTGCTGGGGGGAACAGTCATGACCCAGAGCCTTGCATGGAGCGCGGGCTGGGCTCAGGGCACAGGACGACCCCGGGGTGCCCAGACATTAAAAAAAAATTTTTTTTTTGCTTTATCCACCGCCCCCCCCACCGGAGCCGTGCTGGTTCTGCAGCTCAGTGGCGGCTAGGGCCTCTGTTCTACAGGATGGGGGTTGTTAAAGTTGTCAAGAATAAGGCCTAGTTCAAGAGATGCCAAGTGAAATTTAGAAGACGGCAAGAGGGCAAAACTGACTACTATGCTCAGAAACGATTGGTAATCCAAGATAAAAATAAGTACAGTGCACCCAAATACAGAATGACAGTTCAGGTAACTCACAGAGATACCGTTTGTCAGATTGCTATGCCCGTATAAAAGGAGGTATGATCGTTTGTGCAGTTTGTGCTCGTGAACTCCCGAAGTATGGTGTGAAGGCTGGCCTGACAAATTACGCTGAAGCATCTTGTACTGGCCTGCTGCTGGCACGCAGGCTTCTTCATAGGTTTGGGATGGACAGAATTTATGAAGGCCAAGTCGAGGTGACTGGAGGTGAATACAGTGTGGAAAGCGTTGATGGTCAACCTGGTGGCTTCACCTGTTACTTGGATGCAGGGCCTGCCAGGTCTACTACTGAGAATAACGTTGTTGGGGCCCTGAAGGGAGCTGTCGATGGAGGCTTGTCTATCCCTCACAGTACCAAACGGTTCCCTGGTTATGATTCAGAAAGCAAAGAATTCAATGCTGAGGTACACTGAAACCACATCATGGGGCAGAACATCGCAGATTATGTGCGTTACCTGATCGAAGAAGGTGAAGATACTTACAAAAAACAACTCTCTCAATACATAAAGAAAAACATAACTCCAGACATGATGGAGGAGATGGATAAGAAAGCTCATGCTACAATATGAGAGAATCCAGTGTATGAGAAGTTAAAAGAAGAGGTGGGGGCTTCCCTGGTGGTGCAGTGGTTGAGAGTCCGCCTGCCGATGCAGGGGACGCGGGTTCGTGCCCCGGTCCGGGAGGATCCCACATGCCGCAGAGCGGCTGGGCCCGTGAGCCATGGCCGCTGAGCCTGCGTGTCCGGAGCCTGTGCTCCGCAACGGGAGAGGCCACAACAGTGAGAGGCCCGCGTATCGCAAAAAAAAAAAAAAAAGAAGAGGTGGAACCATCCCAAAATGTCACTTGCCCAGAAGAAAGATCGGGTAGCTCAGAAGAAGGCAAGCTTCCTTAGAGCTCAGGAACGGGCTGCTGAGAGTTAATAACCCAAACCACAATTTCTACGAAGATTTTTCGGATAAAGACAGTAATAAACTTATTGAACAAGTTAAAAAAAATTTTTAATGTGGTAAAATACACAGAACATAAAATTTAACATTGTAGGCCTTTCTTTTTTTTTTTTTTGCGGTACGCGGGCCTCTCACTGCTGTGGTCTCTCCCGTTGCGGAGCACAGGCTCCGGACGTGCAGGCTCAGTGGCCATGGCTCACGGGCCCAGCCACTCCGCGGCATGTGGGATCCTCCCGGACCGGGGCACGAACCCGTGTCCCCTGCATCGGCAGGTGGACTCTCAACCACTGCGCCACCAGGGAAGCCCTGTAGGCCTTTTAAAGTATGTAATTCAGTGGCATTAAGTAAATTTTATGTAGCTGTCTAGTTCCAGAACTTTGTCATCACCCCAAAATGAAACCTCATACCCATTAAGCAGTCCCTCCTCATTTTCCCATCCCCCTGGCAACCACGAAGCTGCCTTCTGTCTCTATAGATTTGCCTTTTCTGGATTTGCCGATTCTGTACCCATGAAATATCAACTCCCCGTTTCCCCCTCCCCCCAGGCCCTGGTAACCTCTCGTCCGCTTTTGTGTCTATGGATTTGTCTATTCCAGGTACCTCATATAGATGGAACTCTGCATCGTCTGGCCTTTTGTGTCTGCCTTCTTTCGCATAGCATCATGTTTTCAAGGTTCATCCATGTGGCATGTGCCAGTGCTCCATTCCGTGTTCCGGCAGAACAATATTCCACTGTGTGGATAGACCACGTTGTGTTTACCCATCATTCACCGATGGACATATGGGTTGTTGCCACCTTTTAGCTACCGTGAATAACGTCCAGATGCTGAGCACACGGTTATCTGCGTTCTGAGTAGGGAGATGTCTCGATTCTCCTGCACAGATGTCCGGAGAGCAAATAAAAGGTCATCCTTTCATACTGTACATGAGTGTGTCCAAGCTTCAGACCCCCAGCTCAGGGGCCCAAAGGACCACTTTGGTGCTCTCATTAGGTAGGTGGGCTCCCGTAGGGCCCAGGCCCCCAGGGAAATTATCCACAGCTTGAAACAGTGCGGGTTCCTTGAGGTGGGGAAAAGAGGGGCAAGCGGTACCCCTTGGACATGTGACCCTGTGGGGTGGTGGGGGCTGGATGAGATGACCTTCTGAGGACCCTCGTAGGCTAGCACACAGGAAGAGGTCTCTGCCCACTTGGCAGACCTTGTGGCCTAGAGCATAGAACATGAAATGTCAGAGATGGACAAGGTCTTGCTGTTGTCCAGTTCAAGTGTCCCACCCTGGGCATTTTAGAGATGGGGAAACTGAAGCCAGAGAAGAGACGAGACCTCTTCATTGTGTCGCCAACACCTTCACAGCTCCCGTTGACTGACACTTCCCAGCATGAGTTCCCTTAAACCATACACTTTAAGGGGTGTTCTAATGTCATTCCCATTTTACAGATGGGAACTTGAAGGCTCATGGAAGTGAACCCCTGTCTGAAATGTAGGGAAGGGACAGAAGTTCTCAGGTGTCCCCAAAGGAAACCAGAGGTTTTCCAGCTAAACTCACGCCACTGCGGCCAGTGGCAACTGCCCTCGAGGTTGGCACTAAGTCATCCTCTCCCAGGGCGCTTAGCACCCCTGCACTCTCCTGCTGGCATCTCCATCCCTCAGCCAGAAGCTGGATGTCTTGGGAGGTGGCATAAATAATGGCAAGAGCACAGACTTGAGTGAAAATCCCAACTCCACCCCTTGGTAATTTACTTTATCTCACTGAGCCTCAGTGTGCCCATCTGTAAAATGGGGAGTCTTGCCAGCACCCACTGCAGAGGGTTGCTTTAAGAGTTAAATGAGTTAATGTATCCAGGAGGCTTGCACAGAGCTTGGCACACAGTGAGTGCTCCAAAAATGTAGCCCAGACAAGCCTGGCCCCCCACCAAGCCCCACGTGGGAAGAGCTGGACGGAAGAACATCAAACAGATCAGGGAGCCTGGCGCTGCCCCCGGGGATTCGTAGCTGAGAAGAAGCGGCGCTCATGGTCTCCCTGGGATAATCAGAGAGGACACCACCTTAATTCCACCTCCATCAGACCTCTGCCAGAAGACACGACCCTTTCACCTCATCAATATTCAAGAGCTTAACAAAAAAAGCTATAACTAGGGAAGTCAGAAATAATGGAATGCAGTATTGATTATTTTATGGTGCGATTAGGGGTAATTACAGCTCTCAAATTTTATTTTAATGTTACTTTCTACTACTTTTAGCCTTTTAAAATTATCCCAAACATCCCCATTTAATGGAACACACATGCCTTCAATTTCAATGTGAAATACTTTTTTTCTGCTAAAGTGTGACCTCAATATATTTGAAGACATAAATTACACCATGTATAAACCATAAAAAATGAATGATGAATTTAATTCTGGTGAAGCAGGAGGGATTGAGGAGGCAGGCGGGCAGAGGTGCTGTTTATCCAGTGCAGAGGGGACGATCAGAAGCAGGAGGGGGCAGTGGGGGCCAGAGGGGGTGCCTGACCTTCAGGGGCACAGGAACGGGACTTGGAGCTCTCCAGGACACAGGCCGAGGAGGGACTGTCTGAACTTGTGGCCACTTCCTCTGCCCACCTTCCCTGGGGAATGCGTTTCCAAAATCTTGCAGTTGCATGGTCTGACTTGAGTCTCCAGCCTAACCCTGCCCATCATAGGTGGTGTGGTGTGGTTGCTAGATGCCAGTGCTCGCTTTTATCTATCCCAGCATACAGATGAGCAAACTAAGGCTGAAGGAACTCACCTAAAGTCACTTGGGGAACAAGTGGGGGTTTTGGGTGCTGGCTGCAAAGCCAGAATTGGGTACTCTGCAGTCCAAGAGCTTCCGGCTGTCAGAGAAGAGCCTGTAGGAACTGCATTCCCATGGACCTCAGGGCAGTGAGCAGAGTGGCTGAGGACACAGGATTTTGAGCCAGACACCCTGGGTTCAAATCCTGGTCCCCTTATAGTGCTATGAGGACTCTCTACCACTATAAAGCCCCTAGCATGTTATTTCTGATCTTCTCTTGCCCAGAGTCTATGCTGGGGTTCGGGGTGGGGGGCTTTGGGCCCAGCAACAGGGGTTTTCAAAATCTGGGTAGGGATTTCTCCTGCACCCTCAGGGTACGGCCTCCAAACCTCTGTCCTGGGCTTTCCTGGTTCCTGTACACTCCTCTTCCCCAGGTGACTGGTAGCTCATTATTTGGGGACCCTCTTGCCACCCCTACTACATCGTGAGACCCCGGAGGGCAGGGGCCAGCTCTCCTTGTTTGTTGTTGTATCTTCAGCAACGGCACATTGTGGGAACTCGAGAAAACTGCATGAATGAAATGCTCGGTCGGACTTCCCTGGTGGTTAAAAATCCGCCTGCCAATGCAGGGGACATGGGTTCGAATCCTGGTCCGAGAGGATCCCACATGCCACTGAGCAACTAAGCCCATGAGCCACAACTACTGAGCCCACATGCCACAACTACTGAAGTGCGCCTAGAACCTGAAGCTCCGCAACAAGAGAAGCCACCGCAATGAGAAGACTGCGCATCGCAATGAAGAGTAGCCTCCGCTTGCTGCCGCTAGAGAAAGCCTGCACATGGCAATGAAGACTCAACACAGCCAACAATAAATAAACAAAAATTAATGAATTTATTTAAAAAAAAAAGAAATGCTTGGTCAACTGGTCACTTTGCTAATTTCAACGTTCAGTTCTCAGCCCATCCGCAGCACTGGTCACGGGCGCCTCCCTCCTCCCTGGAACACTCTCTTGCCTTGGCTTCCCGGCTCCCACTTTTCCTCTAACGTCCTAGGTTGCTCCTCTCACCTCTGGTGCGTTTCCTCTTCACCCTCTTCACCTCAGGGGGTCCAGGGCTCATCCTTGGGGCTTCTCTCTCCCATGGTCACTCCCACTGTGACCCCATCCTGCTCGCACTTTAATGACCATCTAGACCAATGCTGTCCAATAGAAATAGCATGTAAGCTTCTTAGGCAGTTTAACATTTTTGGATACCTACATTTTAAAAAATTAATTAATTACTTTATTTATTTATTTTTGGCTGTGTTGGGTCTTCGTTGCTGTGCATGGCTTTCTCTAGTTGTGGTGAGCGGGGGCTACTCTTCGTTGCGGTGCACGGGCTTCTCATTGCGGTGGCTTCTCTCTTTGCGGAGGCTCAGTAGTTGTGGCTCGAGGGCTCTAGAGCACAGGCTCAGTAGATATGGCGCACGGGCTTAGTTGCTCTGTGGCCTGTGGGATTTTCCCAGACCAGGGCTCGAACCCATGTCCCCTGCAGTGGCAGGCGAATTCTTAACCACTGCACCATGAGGGAAGTCATCCCTACATTTTTAAAAAATGAAATAAAAAAGAGTAAGGTAAATACTGTATTTTATCTAACCGAATATATCCAAAATTATTTCATTGTCATTTCAATATAAATGATCAATATAAAAAGATCATTAATGAGCTATTGTACTCTTCTTTTCATCTAAGCCTGTGAAATCCGGTGTGCATTTTATACATACAGCATGTCTCCATCGGACCAGCTGCATTTCAAGTGCTCAGTAACCACGTGTGGCTTCCGGCTACTGTGTGGGGCTGCAGAGGTTTCTACGCTGACCGTTTCCAACATGTATCTTCAGCCCAGATCTCATGTCTCAGTGGTGGACACTTACTCCTACGCAGTGTCTCCATTTGGAGGTCTGAGAGGCGTCACAAACTCCAAACGTCCATAGCTGAGCTTCTGTTCTTCCCCGCACCTGCTCTACCCACCGCCTTCCTGCCTCTACTAATGTTAGCTCCGGCCTTCCAAGGCTCAGATCAAAATCCTCAAAGTGACCCTTGGCTCTTCTTCCCAGCCAATTCTGGTCCCCCATCTGATCCATCAGCAAATCCTGTCTGTTCTATCTTCAAAATACATCCAGAATCTGACCACTTCCCACTCCCTCCATTGCTGCCACTTGGTCCAAGCCACCAATACTTCTCACCTGGGTAACTGAAATCGCCTCTTCCCTGGTCTTCTCAAGCCCACTCTTGCCCTGGACGCTACAAACAACGTCCACCCAGATCACAGAGTGGTCCGGTAAAAGCATCAGTGAGCTTCTGTCACACCTCTGTTCATAGCCCTTCAATGCTGCCGATCTCCCTCAGGGTGAAAATTCAAGTCCATGAAGCAGAAAACACATAAAACATGTTCCTGCCTCAGGACCTTTGCCCTGTCTGTTCCCTCAGCCCAGATGGCCCTTCTTATAGGTATCTACAAGGCCAATGCTCTCATCTCCTTTGAGTTTTTGCAGAAATATCACCTTTTCATTGAAATCTTTCTTAATCTTTCTATTTTAAACTGCCATTTCTCTCCCCATCCCCTACCCCTCCTTTATTTTCTCCTTTTATTTCTAATACATATAATTTACCTATTTATTTGACTGACTGCCTCTCTCACCAGAATGTCAGCTCTACAAGGCCAGGAATGTTTGTCCTTTTGTCTATTTTATTCACTATTCCACCTCAGCAGTGTCCACATGCATGGTGCCTAGCCTGTGTTAGGCATTCATAAATATTTGATGGAGAAATGAATAAACATTCACCACTAAATGGATAGCCATTTGAACTAAGACCATTTATTGAATTCTGTTTATTTGAAATGTCATCTTTATCATAAACTACACTTTCATATAAACATGCATCTGTTTCTTTCCATTGATTGATTTATCTAATCTCATTCCAATACTACACTGTTGTAATTACTATGACTTTATGTTTTGCCAACTGTTAAGGTTATTCACCTTTGAAATTTTTTTCAATATTATTACACATTTTCTTTCTCATACAAACTCTACAAGTGGACTATCATGTTTGATAACAATTTATGTCAGGAACTTCACTGAGACTGCAGTAGATTTATTAATTCAAGAATTTATTATATTTCAATATTGTCATCACATCCAAAATATATCTTTCCTTTTTTTTTTTTTTTTTTTTTGCGGTACGTGGGCCTCTAACTGCTGTGGCCTCTCCCGTTGCGGAGCACAGGCTCTGGACGCGCAGGCTCAGCAGCCATGGCTCACGGGCCCAGCCGCTCCACAGCATGTGGGATCTTCCCGGACCGGGGCACGAACCCGCGTCCCCTGCATCGGCAGGCAGACTCTCAACCACTGCGCCACCAGGGAAGCCCTCTAATATTTTTATATTTAAAAAATGTAGAGACTCGCATACTGCAAAATATATATATATATATATATATATATATATATGTATATTAGAGGAAAATATTTTCACAAAATTGGAGTAGGAAAAACAAGACCTGAAACCAAGGAGCCATAAGGAAGAGGGCTGCAATCAAAATTTAACATTTTTATGTCACAAAAATCATCAGCAGGCTGGGAGAAAGATGATCCACATCCAGGATATATAAAAATATTCCATTAGAAAAATGGACAAAAGATACAAACAGACATTTCACAGTAGACGAAATTTAAATGGCTAATAATCATATTTTTTTAAAGCTCACACTCAGTCACAGGCAAATGAAAATTAAAACAACAATGGATTTTTTGGTTTTGTTTTTTGCCTGACACATTGGCAAAAATTAAGGAGACTGATAATATCAAGAGTTGGTAAAGATGCAGTTCAAAAGCAGTCTCATACAATGTTGAAGGGTGTGTGAGTCAAATTTTCAGAGAACGATTTGTTAATATCTATTGAAATTAAAAAAAAAATTTCACCCAGAAATTCTTCTTCTAGGGCTTTCTTTACCAAAAAGACTCACTCGGGTGCACAAAGATGTGTATAAGGATGTTTATTATCTTGTTTGCAATAGAAAACATTTTTGAAAAAACGTAAATGTCCATCAATCAGAGATTGGATAAATACTTACAGCACAAGCCGAACTATGAAACCTTGAATAGGTACTTAAAAATAGTGAGGTAGGTCTATAAAAATCTATAAAGATCACGGAGAGATCTCCATAGCATACTGTCAAGTACATAGAAGCAAGTGAGATGGTGTGATGCCACTTAAGATAATTAAGATATTCGAAAAACTGGCAAAGAGTTTGAACAGAAACTTCTCCAAAGAAGATATCCTAATGTCCAAAAAGCATGTGAAAAAATCTTCAACATCATTAGTCATTAGGGAAATGCAAATCAAAATCACGATGAGATAACCACTTTACACACACTAGGAAAGCTATAATAAAAAAGACAGATGATAGCAAGTGTTGGTGAAGATGTGGAGAAATCAGAGCCTTCATAAGTTGCTGGTGGGAATGTAACCTCGCGTACCCGCTTTGGAAAACAGTCTGGCAGTTCCTCAAAAGGTTAAACATGGAGTTACCGTATGACCCAGAAATTCTACTCTAGGTATATACCCAAGAGAAATGAAAACATTATGTCCACACAAAAACTTGTACATGAATGTATGTAACAGCATTTATTCATTATGGCAAAAAAGTAGAAACCCATATGCCCATCCACCGATGAATGGATAAGTAAAATGTGGTATAGCGATACAATGGAGTACTATTGGGCAATATAAAGGAATGAAGTACTGATGCACGCTACAGCAAGGATGAACCTTGAAAACATTATACTTAAGTGAAAAAGCTATACACAAGAGACCATCTCTTGTATGGTTCCATTTATATCAAATACACAGAACAGGCAAATCCACAGAGCTAGAAAGATTAGTGGATGCCAGCGTTGGGGAAATTGAGGGGACTCGAGAGTGGCTGCTAGTGCATATAGGGATTCTTTTAGGGGTGATGAAAATGTTCCAAAATTGGTGTGGTGATGGTCGCACACTCTGAATATACCAAAACCCATTAAATTGGACAAATCATATGGCATGCAAATTATATCCCAATAAAGCTGTTTTTTAAAAAAAGATAATTAAGTGCTTGCATTTGATACTTTCTAACTAGTTAACCATGATCATGGCCATAGACTCTTGCCCACAGTCCCAGTACCCCCTGTATCAGTCTCCTTTAAAATCAAGGTGAACAAACCATGATGGACAAAATATCAACCTTTTAAATAAAACAGGATCATATTCCTGATTGTTCATTTGTCACAGGCTCCAGCATGGCTCAGTTCAGCGGTTACTGATCTTGTCTTTAAAGTGTTGATATTTTGTTCACCACTGAATTTTTGGCATTAATATTTCTTTTTAAGACTATTGCATTAAAGTATCATTTATCTTGGTTTCTGAGCGGTTTGGGGGGCGCTCCTTAAGTTTGGCCCCCGAGTGCCTCATTCGCCCCATCCTTGTCTCTGTCCTGGGTCCCAGGACTAGTGCCCCTGGCCTTGTCCTTATCCCCAGAGGTGCCACCTGGGACTCCCAGGCTCCCAGCGGCTAGAAAGTGGAGCCTGGTGTCGGGAGCCTGCAATGCCACTGTCCCAGGCTGTGGACAAAGGTCACAGCCTCCCGCCTGGGACGGTTGACCCGTCCTCCCCAAGACCTGTATAGGGAGAGATGGAGAGACACAGACCAAGAGACTAAGACCTCAGAGAGATAGGAGATGTCGGGGGAAAACGGACGGAACCCGAAGAGGGGGAGAGAGAGACAGAGAGAGCCTGGGGAGGCGGAGAGGAGCCGGGCGGGCGCGGGGCCGAAGGTCCCACCGCGGGGCGCCCCTCCCCGCGCCCAGCCCGCCCCCGCCCCACCCCCAGCGCGGGAGGCCCCGGAACAACCGTCAGAGGCGCCCGGGGGAAGGGGGCGCTCCCGGCCGCCCGCCGCCTGATGCGTATCGATCTGCGCCCGGGGTCGGCGCGGGGGCACCAGCTACCAGCGGGAGGGGCGACCGCACATTAGCGCGGCCGGGGACCACTCCCCGGAACGCGGGCCGGGCAGCCCATTAGACGCCCTGGCCGGTCGGCCGCGCGACCACCGTGGGCGGGGCGAGGCTGGCCCGGAGGGGATGCAGCAGCCTCCGAAGCCCCACCTCTCCCCATTGCCCGCTCCGAACAGCTGGTTTCCTCTGTTTCCTGAACTCCTCTCCAGCCTCTAGGGCTTTGCACGTGCTGTGCCCTCTGCAGGGACCAGATCTCCCATCGCGCCTCACCCAACTGAACCTCGCTCGTTCTTTGGCTCTTGCTTGGAAGTAGATTCCTAGGAAAGCCTAGATTCCTTGGGAACCCCCCAGACCCAGTTGGGTGCCCACCTTTGCACCGACCTCCTGAACAGCCCCCCATGAAAGCTGGGGGCTAGTCACAGGGATCAAGGATTGACCTCCCCAGGTGGTCTGTGAGTCTTTTGGGGCTTCTCCCTGTGTCGCATCTTGGGGATCCTGGCACCTATAGTGGCCCCAACTGGCACACCTGTAAATGAAAGAATAAACACCAGAGCTAGTCAGGAGGCAAAACCTGCACACCCCACAGGGACTTTTGACAAGGACCTCTTGTCCCCCTTACTTATCCTTGGAGAACGGTGTTGGGCATAATTGGGGTCGAAATCTAGTTCTGCCACTTAACGGCTGCATGACCGCGGCAGGTTATTTAACCTCTCTGGACCCCCATTTCCCCATCTGCAGCTTTATCAAAGTCTGCATTCTAATTGCTGCTCTTACGGGAGACCCCCAGAGATCTATACCCAAGCTGGGGAGGGGACTGGAAACCCCATAAGGGGTGGCTGCAAAGGGCATGAAATGCTTCACCGGCGTGTAGAGCATGCAGGAAAAACTGGCCACCCTCACATGCTGCTGCTGGTGGGGGTCAGGGAAGGGGGACTTTCTGGCCGCAGTGACTCTCCCTCTTAGGGCTCTTTCTCATCAGCCTCATTTTTCTCCCATGCATCACTTTTCCCTTGACACCACTTCTCTGCCAACTACCACCCTGTTCTCTGCCCTTTACCCAGTAAGATTCTGTGAGAGGTGCCCCTGAACCCACTGTTCTCTGGTTCTTCCCTTTCCATCCTCTCTTGAACCCACCCCCATGCAACGGCTCTGGTCCAGAACACCAATGACTCCACAATGTAAAGTCCAACAACGGTCAGTTCTCAGCTCTCGATTTACTGGCCCCTCAGTGCCCTGGACCCAGGTGGTCCCTCTATCCTCCATGGAACCCTTTCCTTACTCCGCTGGTTCTCTCCCTTCTCCCTAGCTGGTCCTTCCTGTCTCCTCTGCAATATCAGAGGCTTGGTCTTCTGAGTCTTCTCCATGTACCCCTCTCCCTCCGTGATCCCCCCCAGTGCCATGGCTCTTTAAACACCAATACACGCTGACAATTCCCAAATGTATATCTCTAGCTCAGCCCTCTCCCCAGAGCTCCGCGCTTGTCTGTCTACTCAACATCTTCACTTGGATAATAGGCAGAGCTGCCTCTGACTCATATAGCCCCATGCAAGTTAGCAGAAGGTGCTTTTCTTAAGTAATTTAAAAAAACAAAAAACAAAAAAAAAACCCACTTCATACTACATATTATTCTGTCCAACTATGGGCAGGCCAGCCAGGAGAAGGCAGAAAGCACTGACCCGCTGCAGGCCCTGCTAGGCAACGAACGCCAGGCTGGCTCTTGTATAAAGGAGGGGGATGGGAGGAGAGGGAAGAGAGGCAGGAGCCGGAGAGGTGGACGGGGAGAGGTAGAGGGGGCACTGGGTCCGGGGTTTAATCAGTAGCATCCAGCTTAAATTCATCTGAATGGCGGGTCCATAAATCAGGCTTCTTGTTAAATCTGTGGCCAGAGCATATGCTTCCCGTTAGGAAGCAGTGAAGCTTCTGGAGCATGGCTGTGCCCCCTTGCTCATCCCCCTCAGCTTGGCCTGGATCTGCCCCAGAAGACTTTACTGGGAGCGACAGCCCTGGCTGGGGCTCGCTTGTACCCAGGCGCTAAGGCAAGTCACTCAGTGTACAGTCCTTCCACTGCCCCTGCTCTGTGAGGTGGCTGTTGCCTGTTTAGAGTTGGGTGGGGGTAGGGAGTGGAAATCAGGCCTCTGAGAGAGTCTGGTAAACAAGAAGAGCAGCCTCAGGGGATGCCCTGAGCATGATTGCAACAGGACATAATCCTTCACACGTGTGCAGGATCTAGAAGTTAGACAAGTCTATGATTATAATGAAACCTCCTCAGAGATGCTGCCGTTGTACAGTGTACAACCTGTGCAACCTTACATGGCAGTCCTACTGACAGGTGCCTGTATTATTCAGGATAGGATAAATTATGCTGTGTTAGCAAACAACATCTAAATCTCAGCGTCTTAGAACAACAAACATTTATTTCTTTGTGATGACACATGTCCAGGCCAGGTGGGCAGAGGGCTCTCCTCCATGAGTCACTCAGGGTCCCAGGCTGATAGAGCTTCCACCTCGGCCAAGCTCCAGAGATAGTCTCCACAGGGCACCAGCAGAGCCGGAAGTGATTAAAGCCCCAGCCCGGAAGTTACACATATCACTCCCACCCACAACTCTCTGGCCAGAGTTCATCCCCTGGCCGCATCTAACTTCAAGGGGGCAGGGAGTGCCGTCCTCCTGCACACCCAGTGGAGAAGAACAGGATATCAGGCTGGCAGTGATGGCTGCCTTAGCTCCCCACCGACTTCCTCCCAGGGTTTTCTCTGCTGTGCTAAACGCATCTCTCCCTCTCCAGGGTTCAAGCTCCAGACTTTGGAGGCATCCTTGATTCCTCTCTCTTTTTAGTATCCCATAGACAAGCGATTTGCAAATCCCGTCAACTCCATTTTCAAAATATATCCGGAAGGAAACCACTGCTTTCCACCCCACACCACCAGCCTGGTCTGAGCCACCATCATCTCCAGCCCAGCTGTCACAGGGACCTCCTCGCTGCCACCCTGGCCCTCTACAGCGATTCTTCACCCAGTAGCCAGAGAGATCTCATTAGATGTAAGCTGGACCACATCACTGCTCTGCTCAGAACCCTCATGGCTCCCACCTCCCTCAGAGAAAAGTAAGTGTCCTCACAGTGGCCCTCAGAGCCCCGAGATCTGTACCCCCTTCATTACCTCTCTGACCTCACTGCTCCCACCCTGTACCTCTCTCCCTAGTCTAGCCTCACTGGCCTCCTTGCTAATCCCTGGACAGTCAGCTCACTGTTGCCTCAGGGCCTTTGCACTTGCAGGTCTCTATCTGGCATGCCCTCCCCTCAGATCCCAGCCTAGCTCCCTCGTCCTCCTCCTTCAAGACTTTGCTCTAATGCCCCTTCTCAGTGAGGCCTTGCCTGGCTTCCTTATTTTAAATTGCACACCGACCTCTGCATTCCCATTCTATTGTTTTTGTTTGTTTGTTTTTGGCCAGGAAACTTACTAACTTCCAAAAACCTAAGGATTTCACTTATTGTGTTTACCATGTGTCTCCCCAGCTAGAATGTAGGGCAGAGATTTTTTATCCGTCTGGTACACTACTGTGTACCTATTATCTGTAATAGTACCTGGAATATATAGTAGGTGCTCAGCAAACATTGTTGAATGAATGAACAAACCAAAGCATGGCACAGTGGCTAGGAGCTCAGGCTCTAGAACCAGGCTGCTGGTGTTCAAAACCTAGCTTTGCCATTTACTATCATGTGATTTGGGGCAATTCCCTTAGCTTCCCTGACCCTCAGTTTGCTCATCTGTACAATGGGAATAGAATAGTACCTACCATGTGGAATTGTAAATTTGAATGAGCTAATGCATTTAAAGCTGTCCAACGCCTGGCAAAGAAATGCTTGGCATACGTTGGCTATTACTATTTTAAAACATTGACCCTACAATTCTACTTCTATCTACTGAAACGAAGAACTAGTGAGAGGTTGTTTTGATTATGGGCAAAGATTTACATATGACTGTGCTCATCACTGTGTTCTTTTAATAGTAAAAAGTTGGAAACAACCTAAATTTCTAAGAAGATAAGATTTGTTAAATAAAATATGGTACACCCTTTGAAGGAATACCAGGCAGCCATTAATACTCAAGTTCTCAAAGAATATTTAATGGCATGGGAAAATGTTCAGAGCCTAATGCTAAGTGAAAAAACAGGATGTAATTCTTAAATTAAGTTGTGGATATCTGGCTGTTTTATTTATTATTGTTCCTTAAAATGTACATATACTCTTTCATACGTATTAATTCATAAAAATGCAGGAAAAAAAGCAGGACACAAAACTACATGATCTCAATTTAGATTGACATGTTTTTATGCGTCTTCCTACACCCCTACACGTTCAGCGAAAAAATAAAAAAGACTGAAAAGAAATGGACCAAAGTGTTAACAGTTGTTCCTTCTGGGTGATCAGGTATTGAAAGAGCTAAACAATCTTTCCTATTCCTTATTTTATTTTTTAGATTTCTTTCAAGGAAAGTGAAAAACTGAAATCCTTTAGTAATCAGGAAAAAGGAGGGTTTTAAAGATTCAGGTCAGAGTTTTCCAAATAGCACGTTAATAGGTGATCATTGAAACATAAGCTGCAGGATCAGAGAAAGGAGACCACGGTAGGGTAAAGGGAGTACAAGCAGTTTCACCCCTGCAGGACGTCTCAGAGCGTTTACTGTAGCGCCAGTGATGGCTGTCAGTAAGAGGGGGCCCTTTGCTGCACAGAAGCTCATGGCGAATCCCTGGGTATGAACTGGCACTGGGGGGGCTTGGTGCCACCCTTACCTGCTGTGGGGCCTCTGTGCTGGTCTCTACAGGCTCCCCACACAGGATCTGGAGCCCGGGCCTGGGTCTGCCTCTTTTAGTCCCTTTGCCAAGCCTCTGTCCATCTGGAATGTCCTTCTTCTGCACTAACCCCAACCCTACCCATCCTCAGGGCCTCTCTCCCCCTGGAAGCCTAAGGCTGCCCAGCACCCTTGAGTGCCAGTGACAAGGATTGAGTTACCAGACTGGGTTTGGGGGTTTATCAATGCTTCCACGATGGTTTCATGATTGTATTTAGAAGAGGGAAGTGATTTGTCTTCCCAGATGACCTGCATGAACCCCAGAGGCCAGGCTGCCTCTGGGGGCTTCCCCAGGTCTTACAGGGCACCCAGCACAGCCTGGACAGGTGCAGATGCCCCATGAGGAAGCCCACTGCATCCCTGCTGCCCACCGCGCCCAGAGGGTACCTCCATTTGCTCAAGCCAAGACACTCCGCTGACACCAACTCTCGCAGGGTCCCATCCCCCAGTTCCTGCTCTCCTCCTTTCTGAAGACCCACTGCCCACCCCCTCCTCAAAAAGTCCCCCATGATCCTCGGGCAGGCAGAAGTCATCCCCTTCTCAGTCATTGCTAGAAAGAGCTGCTTCTCTGAACGCACACCTGTGCCAGGTCCAGGGGCACCGAGACAAATGTGACACGTGGAGGGGCACGGGCCTGTTTTTCTGGAGGTGACTCACCTGGAGTCTGAATCACTTTCCTTTCCTAGGTTTCGGTTTGCCTATCTCTCCAATAGCAACAGGGAGGAAAAATCCCCTTTCTAGTCATTGAAGACTCTGTTGTCTGCGTGCACATAGCCAGACTGGTCTGGAGGGGGCCAGTTATTCCCGCCACATGTCTTCTTGGGGTACACGGGTCCGTCTGAGTGCAATCCTGAGACAGAGCACATCCGTGTAAAGTGTTCATTTTTGTGGCTGTGGTGCCTCGAGGACCTGACTCTGTCCCTGTGAATCCTGCTGTGCTGTGTGTGTGTGTGTGTGTGTGTGTGTGTGTGTGTGTGTGTGTGTGTGTCTTGGGTCCCTATTGAGCTCTGCAGTTCTCTGGGCCTGGATCACAAGGACAGAGTCCCAGCCAGGCTGGGGTCTACAGGGGGTCATGAGGCAGAACATCATCCCCCTATTCCTCCACTCCCTGCCCAGAGAGACACTACAAAATTCCCACCAAGCGAGGGAGGGCTGAGGGGACCACCCCTCCCAATGCACATGTGTCCTGGCATAACCTGGTCCCTGAACCCAGCCAGCCACGTCCTCTAAGGGGCTGACCAGGAGCCCAAGGTGTCAGAGGCTGGGCAATACTACTGGGTCTCCCCCACGGTCCATGACTCACTGTGGTGGGTCCCATAGGGCCCTCCCTGTCCCCCGCAGCTGGGCTGAGCAGCTGGGGAACACCTTCCACCCTGCCTACAGGGACCTAGCTTTGACTCGCAGCCACAAGCAAATGCAGTGAGGACCCCTGGCGCCCCGGCTCCCCGCCTCGTGGCCGCTCTTCCCGCAGAATCAATCATCCTGCCACTGTGTTTGCGGGAAGTGGGGGGGTGGGGCTGGGCAGGAGGCTTGCAGGATACCTGCTCCCCAGTGGGGTGGCAGCCCAGTTGGGGCAGTGAATGGGGCTCACGGGCACCAGCACTCCCAGCAGACCCGCATCCCCGGCTCTGGGCCCCTTCCCTGCTGGCGGAACCAGACCCTGAGCATAAGGAGAGGAGTGGGTGGGAGTTACCTCAGGGGTGTGGCCAAGGGTGGGGCAGACGAGGCTGCACCCAGAACAGGCCCCCCAGGAGGCGGGGGTGGAGGGAGGTGAGGGGAAGGGTGAGAGTAACTGCTTAGGCCGTGTTAGGTGTCCCCCGAGTGGGAAGTTAGATCAGATTCTTTCATTCATGGGTTCAGGAGTCTTCCCCACGCCCCCGCAGACCGAGGAGCCCTCTCCACCCTCCCGGAGCTGGCAGGTCATGACCCAGGAGTCTCGACTGTGGGTGTGGGCTGGGCCGGGATAAGGAGGAAGAGCCCCAGGCACCTCCTCCACGGTTGGTGGTTGGCCTCTGCTGCCTGGATTTTACCATCAGAGAGCTATCTCCCCACCCCAGGGAGGGTGACCACCCCTGCCCCTCTTTGGTTACAGGGAACGCCCCACAGTTGGGGAACAGATGAGGAGCTGTCAGCTCGACTACACCCTCCACTCCCACCATCACTATTAATAAAGACCACGATTAACGCCTAACATTTACACTGGGCTTTAGCAGGTGAAAAGTGCCCTGTGAGGATGGGCAGGGGAGCAGGCACTATTATTTTCACACCCATTTTACAGATGAGGAAACTGAGGCTCAGGGAAGTCCACCTGTTTGCACAAATGAGCAAATGGCAATGGGCTAGAACAGCTAGAGGTGCAGGGAGGAGGTCTGAGTGGGCAGGGCGTGTGGCGGGAGGTGGGGTGCTGAAGGGGCGGGGAGGACCAGCTCCCAGGAGACGTGTTCTCCTGGGAAGAGCAGCAGACTAGGAGTCCTGCAGCCTGGGTCGCGCCCTGGCTCCTGCACTGAGCAAGCCTCATCTCCTCCCTGGGCCTCTACTTCCCTCTCTGTAAAATGGAGTTAATAATCCCTGCCCGGCCCTGCCCTGTGGGATGTTGCAGGGACCAAACCAGTGTTACTGGCTGGGAACTGGCTTTAGAAACTGCAGGGAGCTGCCAGCCTGTAGGAGTAATCAGCCCACGTCTGCCTTCCAACAGCTCTGGGCCCAGAGGAAGGCAACCCAGCTGGACCCTGGTCGTAGAACCTGGAACTTTTCCCAGCTTGGAGTCTCAGAGCCACACACCTCTGAGCCCCATCTGGCTCGCCCATCGCTGTCTTCTCCAGGCTTCGAGGGCTGAGGTGGCGACAGAGAGCAGCAGCCCGAGATCCACGGGGAGCTCCCTCCACCCTCCTCAGATCCTGGGTTGAGGAGGGGGCGTGGGGAGTCCAGGCCGCCAGTATGAATATTAGCTGGTGTGAACTAATTTGATGGTGCTGATAAAGACTGGGCTGCCTGGAGCCCCTGAGCCCCACCCAGCCTCCCACTCCACCCCCACTGAGAACATCGAGGCTGAGCTGTCCCCGCTCCATTCTCGGTGATGAAATCCCAGCTCAGTCGGACTGGCTAGCGCTGCAGTTACCAAATCGCTGTAATTGAGATTAATTTGGGTGCCAGATTGGGTCGGTCCTCACCGGCACCCATTAATTAGTGGGGGAGGCTCAGAACCCCAACAGCTGGGCCCTGCCCCCAGCAGGAGCTGGGGCCGTGGGATGAGGGTGCTGAAAGATGCCCAGGTGGGTATGTGGGGTGGACAGAGCCTCCCCCACCCCATCCAGAGCTCTTCCTCCCCTGCCCAGGAGGGGAGGGTGCAGCGGATCTTTGACTCAGGCCCAAAGGCAGCTCTGGGTCCAAGGGTTAAAGGGCTCATTACAGGGGTGGGGAGGACGGGTTGGGGGCTCAGAGGCTTCTTGGACATCAAACAGCTCTTGCAAAACTTCTAGATGAGTTAAGTGCAAATGAATTTGAAACAGACAATGACGGTCCCTTTATTGACACCTGGGCAGAAAAATGCAGGGAAAATCGCCCCAGGGGGAGCTCAATTAGGGATTTTTTTTTTTTTTCCCTGAACCCAAAGCTCACAGGGAAAAACAATCCCACCCATCTACACAGGCTACACCGGGCGCCAGAGGCAGGCTGGCACTCCCTGACTCAGGGCTGGGCTGGCAGTGAGCTGGGGACACACGTGAGGCCCTGGGCACACATAAGTGAATGGAGAGCAGCAGCACAGACCTGTGCAGAGCTGGGAGCACCAGGCACACACGTGTGGAGGTAGCACAGCCCTGGGATCGGAGCGCAGCCCGGGCTCGCTGGTGGAGGATGCAGGCATGCGTGTGTGGGCAGCTAGAAGGAGGCCAGATGGGGGTGGGGGCTCAGGGTCTTCTGGGGTGAGGCGCAGAGCCCCAGGGCCCCCCAGGGTGACAGTGAGCAGGGCTGCCCCAGTCACGTGAGTGCTCCTGGCCTGGACAGGGCCCTTGGGATTGCCAGGCAGGTCCCCACCCGCCCTGCCCCACTCACCTGACTAGCTCCAGTTAATTGCCTGGGTGTTTTATTTTTTCCCTGTGAATCTCACAGAGGGACAAAAGCAGGTTCTGAGTCACCAGGAACCAGCCCCCGCTTCCACCCACTCTGGAGCCTTACCCTTGCCCCTACCCCAAGGACCTGAGGACCCTGAGGCAGCTGGGGCCCGGCCCAGGGTGACTGCGGGAACCGCCGCTGGGTCTGCGAGGTGTTCCCGCTGCTGACCAGGAGCCAGCCCCCCGCCCCCCCCGCCCCCCCCGCGGGGGGCCCAGGGCGTGTGACCTCCCTGGGGGCCTAATGGAGCAGCCTCCGCACTGCACCATATTTACAATTCATGGCTCCAGCTGAGATTGCATTAGGGCCTGGCTGTCACTCTTGATGAATGTCGCTTGTTTTCCAGAAAAAAACGGGCTCTGGATGCAGAGTGACAGGGCGGAGGGAGGCGCCCGGCCCTTCCCCTGGCTGAGGACTAGGGCAGGGCCCGCCTCCTCGGCGGCCTGTCAGTGGCCTCGAAACTTGACCCGTGCACGGGGCTCTCAGGGGTCCCGCACGGCCTCTCCCGTTCGCCAGGCCCTTCGTGTTGCCTGCCGTGTGGGGTTCTCCCAGCAGCCCTACAGAGGGACTCCGCTAGAGCAGCTCCACTTGACAGATATGCAAACTGAGGTTTGCAGGAAGAGGGAAGCTGATGAAAGTGTGTTGGCTGGAAGTGAGCCGGAGAGTGGTGAGGAAACTGAGGCAGAGTGCTCATGGCAAAAGGCAGGGACTCTTGTCTTGGGCTGTGAGCGCTGCTTTGCTCGCTGTATATCCCTGTCCCTAGAGCAGTGCCTGGATTACAGTAGGTATTTGCTGAAAGACTGAGTGAATGAATGAATGAATGAATGAGCTAATGGCCTCAGCAGCTGTGGGATGCTGGAGAGGCTGAGCCATGGGTCCAGGCACTCAGGCCCTTGATGCCCCCTCTCCTGACCTCCCTGCTTCCCTCTGCCCTCGGCTTGGGAGCGGGCAAGCTGCTGACACAGCCTTACGGGTTTCCCCCCGTGGCAAAGGCCTCTGACAGGGGTGGGAAGCCGGCTCTCACCCAATCGGAGGGCAGGTTTCTTGGCATTCAGCCCCACAGCCCCAAACCCACACAAAGGGACTGGGGGAATGCAAACCAACAGAAAAAAAACCCCTATTCTTTGGGGGTCTAGAGCCCAAGTCGGATCCCAGATATGACATCGTAATAGTGGCTACTGTGGCCACGCACCATGCTTGTGTCATTTGCTCTCCGGGACAATATACCACTGGGAAGTGCTGTCTTTCTCCCCATTTCACAGATGTAGCATAAGACTCAGAGACTGAGAGGCAGGTTGGGACCGCAGCCCATGTACGTGAAAACATCCCTCGTGATGACTTGGATCCTCCTGCCAGTCCTTTCCGGCCTCATGAAGCAGCAGGGTGCTACTCCTCTTGTGGCCCTCCCCTCCCCAGTTCAAGCTGCTGTCCTGGCATTTTTGTCCAGTGCGGAAAGCCTCACCTAGAATACCAGGTGTCCACTCCCATTAGCTGCCTGTCCATCGGTTCCAGAGTGGTCCCAAGGTCATCACTGTCAAAGGGCATCCCTCACTGTCCAACATGTGGGTTTCCTTGGCCAGAAGTTCAGCTCCGGAATCCCTTGAATGACCCTCCCTGGCTCCCCAGGGACCAGACAGGTTTCCAGAATCAAGATGGCCCAAGTCCCTGCCCCTTCGCCATATGGGCAGATGTTGGTCTTATCTCCCTGGGCTGTAAACAGCTGCATAGCAACTCTGGAGAGTGTCAGAGGCCATGGCTCAGGGCCAACATTGTACCCACCCTCCAACTGTATCTTCCAAGCGAACATGGAGCCAGGCAAAAAGAGCATTGGCCCTGGAGTGAGCTGGCTCTGCGTTCAAACCCTCCTGTTGTCCCAGCTGTGTGACCTTGGACCAATTCCTTCACCACTCTGAACTCCAGCTTTCTCATCTATAAAATGGGCATGATCATACCTCATATCGCATGGTGGATGTGGGACTCACATGGGCTATATGTAAAGCACCAGGTGCCCCGTAGGCGCTGGCTAAGTGGGGTGGAGGATGACCGGTTCTACGGACTGGGGGTGCAGTTCAACGCTCTGAGCCAGCGGACACCACCCCCAGGTCCCTGGGTCCCGTCCGCTCCTGTCATCAATCAACGCTGCTGGGCCGCTTCTACAGCCATCTGCCAGCACCAGCTGCTGCCCACCGCCACCAGGGCACCTTGCGGGCCCCAGATGCCCCAGGGACCCCGCCACACCCTGTCCTCCCCCGCTGACTGCCCCAGCCCACCTTCAGGCTTTCAGATGCAGGGACCCCAGCAGCTTCCCCCCATCCCAAGGGCACCCCCTTTATCCTCACCCCAGGGCCTTCTGCATCCCCAGGGGCTCCTCATGAAGGCCTGGGGCCCAGGGACCAGGCTGGAAGGCCCTCTGCTCCCACAGCCTGGCCCCCGCCTGTCCTGCCCGTCCAGCCCGTCCGCTGGCTCTTACCACATCCTGCCGCAGCCCTGCCTCTATTTCATCAGGCCAAGGATTGCTTTTTAAGTAAATCTAAAAAACTCCACTTCCTCCTTGGCAAGTTCATTTTAAGTCATTTTATCTCTTTCCCCCCTATATTTTTCCCAAATAATGTGATTAAGTGACTCAGCGCCGGCTGCCTCTGGCAGGCCTGGCCTCTAATTCAGTTTGAGGACGGCCACCTCTGACCCCACTCCACTCTGGCTAAGAGAACACTTAAGCGATATCCTACCGCTTCCTACAGAGAGAGGCTGGGGGGGTGGGCGGGGGCGCACGGGGGGGGAAGCGAAACAAACTTTCACATAAAATTATGGTATATGGATAATTGAGAAGTTTAAAAACATGAATCTAATTGTACAGTCCCCGGAGAAACCCATATCGAGCCACCCTATAAGAGGCCTGGAATCTCCCGATGATGATTTATTGCTAAATCCTAGTATTTTTCAATACATTATAGTTTTTAAATTGTGTTTAAATTGAGTGTAGAGGAGCAGAGGCCATTAGGAGATGCAGAAATGATGATTATATTTAAATATTCATGCACGCAGTACCTTATTATTGAATCTGAACACTAACAAAATCAATATTAAGTGCGGTTTGACATGAATTTATTTATGAATTTCGACTTTCTAAGTACTGTATTTTTTCACTCAAAAATTGTGAGTATAATGTAGTAATGATATCAAAACACAGTGTCAGAGAGCATTAGCTGGGGAGGTTATAAACCTCTGGATTAAGGGGCCCCAGATTGCCCTCAAAAGTGCTTAGTACACAAAACCCAATTCCTTTTTTTTTTTACCTTCCCTGTTTCTGAATTGTGCAAATCCACATACACTCAGAGAGGGAGGTGGGGCAGGGTTGGGGAGGGAGGGCAGCTCAGCTGGAGTGGCAGGCGGGGCTGCGGGCACTCAGCTCATCCAGCCCGGGGTGCCGGGGATCCAGGCTTCTCTGTGGACTCCTCCCCTGAGCTCCATGCCCGGGGAAGCAGCCCTCTGGCCAGGGGGCTCCTGAGGGTCTCAAGGAATCTGCTGCCACGACTCCCTAAAGGGAGATACCATGGGGGTTGGGGAGGGGGGTGTATGAAGGTCTCTTTATTTCCCAGACTTTTGATTTTGGGGGCAGGGTGAAAGCTGGTGGGATCTGGCCCCAGGAAACCAAGACATACGGAGCTAGGAGAGCCTTTGCCCCTGCCCCCAGATTCTGGGTCGGGCCCCCAGGTGCATATCCAGGGCAGGTTTAGGGCCCCTCCTGCTGCTCAGGCCACCAGGACCCAGACCTGCATGCTGATGTTGGCCAAGGTGATGAGTGTGCCGGCCCCCACCTTCCCCGGCCCCCTTTCCTTCTGTTCATCCACAGCTTCTCTCTCGTGTGGCCTGGGACCCTTCCCCTGGCTGCTGCCCCGATGCCACCCCTGCCAGGAGGCCACCTGCAGCTGTAGGGTTGCCCCTCCCTGTCCTTCCAGAGATTTGATGTCTGCCTGTTGGCTTAGGCAGCATCCCAGCCCGGCACAGCCACAGCTGGCAGTGGTCCCCGTACATGTGGAACCCCCTTGGCACACTCCATTCCTATACGCCGAGACCTTACAGAGCCCTGTGTAGACACACACACACGCATATACACACCACTAGAGTGAAAAGGGACCAGTGGCCAGCTGGGGTGACAGCCCATTTTTCAGATGGAAAGTGACTCCTGGATGTGTAGTCTTTTGGAAAACATGCAACGTGCATTTGAGAAGAACCAAATACAGAAATACAGTTAACGATCCCTGACTTAAGTGGATACCTCTCAGCCCACCCCGCACTGTCACGCAATCCTGACTCTAATGATCAGTGGTCACAGTGTCTTCCAAATAGACTCATGACCCCCCATCCATAAACCCACAAACACCCCACAGCCCGGCACTCACCACACCCCGCCCCCAGCGGACCCCCCCAATAATGTAACACACAAGCACACACACCTCGACACCCACAACTCCCCAGCTCTCCTACGCAGAAACGATCACACGGGCACACACGTTAACACACACCCTCAAACACAGTCAGACCGCAATCATCTTTAAACATAGCCCCACACACCTCAACACAGGGATGCGCCCGCACAGATACACCCCCCCACTTCCCGACACCCCAAGTCCTCAGCACATGCACAGCCCTGTCCTGAAGCTGGCCGGGGGCCAGGTGGTCAGTGCTGTCTGTCCAGCTGCGTGCCGGTGGATGCAACCTGGGGTCAAGGGTCAAAAAGCACTTAGAAGCTTTGCTTCAGAATATTCATCAGCCTTTGGGGAGGGGGGAAGAAGCCCACACAGGGGGAGGGGGAGAAAAAAACTCAACCTCGACCCTAAACTCTTTTCCAGTAAATCGATGTATTTTGCTATAATTTTATTAGGAATATAAAAGGAGCCTTTTCAAAAGTGCTTAGGACGCAAAAAAAAGAGGCGGGCGATGGAAACATTAGTCTGTCTGTATTAGCAATCCCATAGTCACATTTTATTGTTACTGTCAGGATGCAAAAGCTGTGCTTAAAACAAAATAATACATAATGTATTACTGAGGCATAAACATCAGCGAGCCGCGAGCGGTCGGCGCTTTTATTTTAAAAAGAAGATGCAAGAAAAAAATATATCGAGGGACAGAGGGTGGGGGTGGGGTGCGGGCAACCTCTGGGAATCAGAGTTGAGCTGGGATCCCAGACCCGGAAGACTAGGGAGCCCAGAGCAGGGGTGGGGGCTGACCCCCAGTGATGATTTCAATCACAGTGTCACCCCTTTTTCTGCTCCCCGCCAGGAAAAATCTGTCCCCCAAAGTAACCCCAGGCTCAGGGAACTCCTACCTTCTAGATGCACCTTAGCACCTTATGGTTTATAAAGCTCTGGCTCTTTGTCCTTCCCCAACCCTGACCCTCACTGCATCCCGGGGAAGGAGCCCAGGAAGCTATTCTTGTCCCTATTTTGCAGATAAAGACATTGGGGCTCAGAGAGGGACAGTTATCTTTAAGTCACATAGCCAGTGAGTGATGTGCTCAGGACTAGAATCCAGGGCAGAGCATCGGAGTCCCAGTTCAGTGCCCCTTCCACTGATACCAGCTACTGAGGTGCCTGCCAGTCGCCAGCGTGGGCCCCTAGCTCCCTGGGGGTGATCTCTCTGCCCCACCCTTGCCCCCTGTAATCCATTCTCCAATATCAACAAGTATAATCTTCCAAAATGCAAACCAAATCTTGCCTCTCCTAGCACCCTCCAAGCATATTCCATCCTGCTTAGGAGACAATCTGGCCCTGGCAGGGTCCTCCTCCATCTGGCCCTGCCCTCCTCTGTCACCTCCTCTCCTGCCCCCTGCCCAGTGCTCACTCTGCATCAGATCTACTGACCTTCCCTCTGTGTCTTCAGGCCACTAAGCTCACTCCTGCCTTAGGGCCTGGGCACCTGCTGTTTCCTCTGCCTGGGAAGTCTTTTCTGGCCCTTTACATCAAATACCACCTCCTCTGAGAAGTCCTCCTGGATTACCTGATCTAAACTTGACCCTGCATCACTTTTTGTCTTATCTTGTTTTATTTACTTGTTTATTGCCTATTTTCCCCAAACTAGAGCATAAGTCCCAGGAAGGCAGGGACCTTATTGGTCTTGCTCATTGCAGCGTCCCTAGCTCCTGCCACATGTACAGTCCACACGTGCAGATGGAAGGATGGATGGATGGATGGACAGCACTGCCGCTTGGCTGTCATAGTGGGCTGAGACTGGAGGCTTATCCTGCTCCAATCCCCAGAGTTCCCAGGGCAGGCCCAGCTTCCTGTGTCTGGGGGCTCCACAACCCCACCAGATCCAGGGGCCCCAACCTGGGCTGGTCCCACCGCAGTCTGCACAGTTGAAAACAGGGCCTCCGGATTTCAGCACCATCTGGACCCAGCACTGCCTCTAACACCTGGGACAGCTTCTCCCCCATCCTGTTCCTGCCCCCCAAGTTTCTCCCACCTGTTCTTGGCCCTCTGGGGAAGCTGGCTCTGTTTCCCCACCCTGGGTTTCCCCTCCAGGCCTTTCCTGTTATCTCTCCTCCATTTCCTGGACCCCTGGTCAGGCAGGCTGCTCGGGGAGCATGACTCTTCCATCAACCTCCCCTCCATCCCGCTCTCAGACCCTAGCTTCTCCCCTCCCAAACCCACCCCAATCCTCCAAGTTAGCCTCCCTACTCTGAAGGCTTCCTCAGAACCTCTGGTCAGCTAGCTCTGGGGCCCCATGGTTCACTCTGGGGGCCACTGACCCTTATGAGAGAGCTTTAGGGAAGCAGTAGCTAAGAAGAACCAGGAAGACAGGGTTAGAGTCCTGGCCATCCTTCTTATTATCTATGTGACTTGGTTACATTGCTTTAACCTCTCTATGCCTCAGTTTCTTCATCTGTAAAATGGGGACAGAAATGGTGTCTACCTCATTGGGCCTTTGTGAGGCTTGTGGGGGAATGCAAGGTAATGAATGAAAATCCTTTAGCACCGGGCTTAGAGGCCGCCATGCCATTCAAGGGAAGGACCATGGGGGCAGGAGGTCCAGCCAGTGCCAAAATGGAAGCCCCTCCACCCACCCCTGCCCCCGAGCCCTTCTGGGAGAGTTCCCCACTGTCTCAGGGCTCCTGGTGCCACCTAGTGGTGGGTGGGGGCACCAGGGCACCTAGTAGGGGCAGGGCGGGGCTATGGGGTGTGATGGATACCAGAGAGGGGAGAAGTGGCCAGGCACAGGTATCCACCTGTCTGGGCCAGCATACACCCAAGAGGCCACCCCGCCTTAGGCATGGCAGCCTTCCTGGGAGAACAGAACCGGGAGGAGCCACCTCCAGGGCCCCCTGTGCCAGCTCAGGAGTCCCCAGCCAGGCCCACTAGCCACAGCTCAGATGCCTTCACTTTCACTGAGGGAGAACAAGAACGATGGAGAGGGGAGCTAGGAATGTCATCTGCAGCCCTCAAGTGGCCCCAGCCTTCTGCCCATCACACCCTGTCCCTCCTCAGGACCCGGGGCAGCGAGAGGTCCTGTATGTCAAGGCTGGATGACCCTGTCCTTTCAGGCGTCAAGTCCTTCCATGCAACACATATCTGTTGAGTCCCTTCCAGGCAGCAGGACACTGGGGATACAGAGGGAACAAGATAAATGCCTGTTTGAAAGTCAGTGGGCTTGTACTGGGGTAGTGACAGGTGGGGAGAGAGAGGGGAAGGGGCAGAAAAGCAAATAGCAAAAATTCACGGTGTGTTTAACCAGCACAGAATGTTAAAGTACTGAGGGCTACAAAGCAGAGGGGAGGGCAGGCAGGGGAGGCTGTGATGGAACAGGGTTCGAGGGCCTACCCACGGCCGCAGCATCACCTGGTGGTTAGGGCCTTGGGCTCTGAGCTGCCAAGATGCCTGACTCTAATCTAGCTGTGTGGCTTTGGGTGAGTTATTTAACCTCTCTGGGCCTCTTGTTTCATCGTTGCTGAAATGAGGAATAATAAGAGCTACTATCTTAATACCTGATGGGTGGGTTTTTCCCCAGGACTGAATGAGGCTCAGAACACAGGGAGGATCTGTGGCTTTGGTAGTAGCGTCAGCTCCAGGACCATCTGCTTCTCAAGACCCCACACCAGCTTCTTCACCACACACACACACACACACACACAGCCCAGGAACACCGGGGGCCATATCCATGTAGACATGCCCAGGTGGCCTCAGGAATCAGGGCTGAGCCTGAACAGGTGTGCAAGGCCCTGGATGTGCAAGGCCACGCGTGCCTGTGGATACCCAGCCCAGGGAGTCACCTGTGCATCCTCACACGTGGTGGGCATGCACACATGAGCCTGTGAGCACAGCTATGCATGTACCGATGTGTCTACAGGGTTGGGGGTCCGCCCATGTGTATACCTGGCGGGCGGGTCAAGGCTGCCAGGAGCAGGGCTGTGCTCGTGGGTGGGGAGGGCCCTGACAAGGGCTGTAATTACCACCAATTGCCTGGGGAAGTTACTTGGGGGAAAACCTGCTCCTCTTAGCCCGTCTCCAGCCTGGCGGGGTTACCCCTGTCACAGCCGCTGCCTGTCAAGTGCCTTCCTGGTGCTCACTCGGAGATCCCCCTGGAGAGTTGAGCAGGGGCTCAGCCCTGGGGCTGGAGAGTCTGCCCAGGGGGGGCCGCACTCCTCTCTTCCATCGACAAAATCATGGGCGGTGCTGAGGTTGGCTCTTTGTGCAGCGGTGTCAGCTGTTGCAGTTCTTGGCCCTGCCCTGCCTGGAGGTACCCAAGGACAGGAGGCCACAGGATCTCTGGGGTCAGACAGAACTGGGTTCTAATTTCCAGCCCCACTTCTTCATGGCTGTGTGGCCTTGGACAAGTCACGCCACCTCTCTGCGCCTTATTCCGTCCCCTATAAAACAGCAGGATTTCTGGCGGGAACTGACATCATGGGAATGTGTGACGCTTGGCCCATGGCACTTGGTAGGTTCTCATTAATGGGCCTTCCATTATGTTACTGGTCATGGAGCATGCGGACACCGTGCAGAGCCCTTTGCCTGTCCCATCTCAGTCTTCAAATCCTCCCAGGAGTTCTCCACGGTGGCTGCTTTATTGCTACCCCCATTCTTCAGATGAGGAAACTGAGGCTTGCCCAAGTGGAGTGATTTGCCTGAGTCATACAATGAGTGAGGGGGAGAGGCAGGACCTGTGTGCAGGCAGACTCCAAACCCGCATTCTTGCCCGGCTGCAGTCCTGGCCCTGCCCTTGGCCTGCTCCTGACCCCACGGGACCCTCCATCAGGCCCAGTTCGGCACTCCAGGGCTGGCTTTTGCTGAGGGTCACCAGGCTGCAAACAAAGGCTGTGAAAAGGAACCAAGATGGCCAGGCAGAACTTCCTCGCTACACCCCATTTCTCCCCCCATCCCCTCTCCTTCCCTGTTATTAGGTCAGGGGTGGAGAAGCTGCCTCACCCCTCTCCAAGGATCCCAGAGCCAATGAGCTGGAGGACCCTCCAGTTCCAACGTTCTCATTTCCACAGATCGGGAAACTGGGACCCGGAGACGGAAAAGCCCAACCCCAGGTCACTCAGCGTCCAAATCAGGCCCACTTGTCCAACTGTGATCTGTACAATGAGAGCGCAGAGGATGCAGGCAGGGGGCGGAACCCAAACTTGAGAGAGGGCTCCCCAGGCTCCTGGGAAGAGCGTGCGTTCTCTGTACCTTCCAATCAAACAAGCTTTTCCTGGGCACGTCCTCTTTGCCAGACACAGCTGGTGATGGTCTGGGCAGGAGGCAAGGGTACCTGGGAAGAACAGGACCTGCAGCCTGCACACCAGGAGCTTGCGGCGTGGTGGAGAAAACTGACCACTAAAGCTGGGACCTCCACTGGGCTCTTGGCCGGAACCCCACACATGACCTCTCTATGTGGTCTCTCCACGTGGGTGAGCTTGGGTTTCCTCACAGCCTGGTGGGGCTAGGTTCCAAAGGCTAGTGTCCCAAGAGAACAAGTCAGAAGTGCGTGGAGTTTTAATGATCTGGCCTCGGAAGTCACACACCGTCACTGCCATCGCGCTCCATTGGTTGAGGCAATCACAGAGGTCTGCGCAGATTCAAGGGGAGGGACACAGAGCCCGCCGCTGGGAGGACTGTCAATATCACACTGTAAGGACTTGTGGGATGAGAGGCGTGGCAGCGCGTTTGGAAAACACAGCTGGCTACGGACACCATGCACATCTTGAATACTGGGCTAATGGGGCTGACTTCCCCTGGTACAGGAGGGAAGGAAAGGATAGCAGGGAATAGAGAGAAAAGACAGAAAACCTTGGGGGTCCAGTCGCCAGGCAGGGGCAGAAGCTGATACCCTGGATTAGGACTTCCTGGATGGTCCACCAAGGATGCTGCCCAGACCCAGCCCTCCTTGCACCCACCCAAGGCTGGGGTTCCAGGGCCCCTCCATAACTTTGGAAGGCTCTGAGGCACAGGTGGGCTGTCCCCATGGAGCCCCTTTATTCCGGGCTGAGGGTCCCTGCCTCTGGCTGCCTTCTCTCAGGGGCTGCCCTGCCTAGGCGCTGGTGAAAGAGAGCAGCAGCAGGCCTGCTTCTCCCCCATCCTTGCTCTCACACCCCTGCCTCTGAAGGAGCCCAGGATGCCTCCCAGCAGGTGGTAAACCTCACAAAAGGGCCAGCTGTCCTCTTGCAGTCTAAGACAGGGATCAGTGTGCAGGAAGGGGGGAAAAGGAGGCTTCCCTCCCAGACGCTGCCAGGCTGGGCCCTGCATCTCCCCACCCTCATGGGCCGGGACAGGGGTGGCCTGTCAGCTGCAGAGCCCCTGCCTTGTCGTCAGACTCACAGGTCCAGGTGGCAGTGTCAGCAGCCGGCAGGGTCTCCCTCCCTCCACCGGGCAGCCTCCATCAGCAAGGAACGAGCTGGGGCAGGGTCTGGCCTTCCAGGCTGATAAACACAGTGAGTCTGGGGTTACCTGCCTGGAAGTCTGTCTTCCCAAGTTCCCGGTGAGCAGTTAAGGGCTGGCAGAGCCTGCTTCGTCTCTGTGACCCGGCGCAGCACCTGGCACATTGTAGGTTCTTAGTTAGCATACGCTAAATGGACAAACGAACGAATGAATCTTTTCAATGTCTATATTCCCAGTGCATAGCACTGCGCTTGGCACATAGACACCCAGGAGGTACCCAATAATCATTTGTTGAATTAATGAGTTTCATTCTTCTCTGGATCCCTAATGCCCAACACGTAGTAGGTATTTAGGATCTATTGAACTGAAATGACAAAGCAAAACTCCTGAGGGCCCATCTGGTCCAAAGGGGACTTCAGGAACTTCCCTGGTGGTCCAGTGGTTAAGACTCTGCGTTTCCACTGCAGGGGGCCCAGGTTCCATCCCTGGTCAGGGAACTAAGATCCCGCATGCCACGCAGCGTGGCCAAAACAAAACAAAACACACACAAAAAAACCCAAAGGGGACTTTAGAGATGGGCTACTGTTTATACTGGCCCATGGGGCCCCCGCCTTAGCATCCTGGGAGGGCCTGGGCTCTGGGCATGCCCCATGAGTTCCCACACCCCACCATCTCCCCACCCCTACCCTCCTCCACGTCGAGGGCAGGGGTGGGGGGGGAGCTTTGGCCCCCTTGGTACAGGAACAGATGGATCAGAGGCAGGAGGGAGAGAGGGGAAAGGCAGACAGTCAGACAGACAGCACCGCAATGGGCCCTCCCCACGTAGGTGACACCAGGGCCGTCATAGGCATCCTCCCCTGACAAACCAGGTCATCCTTATGAGCCCCCTCCGTGGAAAGTCTCCTCCCCCTGCAGCCCCTTACCCCCAGGGCCCTGCTTCCGGACCCTCTGCACACTCAGTAAGTCGGGGTTGGGTGGGTCGGTGGGGAAGGGAGGGGGAGATAAAATTCTTCCTGGCAGTTTCAAGAGTTTTGGCATTTTCACAAGGGTGCATGTAATATTTAAATGACTTCCCCTCAGCACGCCCTCATGCCTGCCTTGGCTTCCCCAGGTGAATTTGTAGGCGCTGAAATGGTCTAATTTCCCACACAAGCCATGTCAAATATAATTTGGGTGCGAAGTCGGTAATTATACGTAACATCAGTCTGATGTTAAAAACACTGAAAAATTTAGCAAGAAGAGAGTACTGGAGAGACATGAGTCTGAGGCCCAGCCAGAAACAGGCAGGCCCGGGCTCCGCAGAAGCCAAAGTCTTTAATTAATGATAGCATGTTTTCAGGGACTCAAAGGACGCAGGTCCCCAACTGTCTGAAACTCCTTTGTCTACCAATTACCAGCATCTGGGGAGGGGGAGGCAGGGAGGAAGTCGAAGGGGGGCACCCAGATCCTGGCGGAGAGTTGCCGAGGTTTGGGCTGGGGCTGCGGCTCACCTGAGGAGAAAGATCCTGCTGTCAGGTGACCCCACTCTGCTCTTCCCTCACCAGAGACCAATCCCGGCATCCAGGGTCGGCGGGAGGAGGGGGCTCGTCTCCCCTTGACTCTATGGGTGAACTGTGGGGAGGGGGCGAGGTTTGGCTACTAGCCAAGCAGCCCCACAAGGCTTAGAGGGTCCGCAAACAATACCTGTCCCGCTCCTGATTTAGGTGGGCTTTTTCTTTTCTTTTCAGTTTAACGGACTGTTTCTATGAGGACGGGGACCACATCTTGTTTGCTCAGCTCTGTGTCCCTGGATCTGGCACATAGTAGGTGCTCAATAAATATTTGTTACCCGAATATACTGTATGAAACAAGCTCAAATTACTCCTCACTCTAATCCTGTGTGGACCGAAAGGGACCCCAGCACAGGAGACATTCGAGGGACTAAGGGGACAGGCACCAAGCTTGGATTAGGGTGCTGATTCTACACTTACAAGTGCTGTGACCTTGAGATAGTTTCCAAAACTCTGCCTCGGTTTCCTCATCTGCAAAATGGGCATATTAATAGATCTACCTCCTAGGATGACTGTGGATTCTGGATGAGATTCTCAGCGTCAAGCGCTCTGAACAGTGCCTGGCAGGTAACTCTTGTTTTGCTGAGGGAGATGGGTGAGGTGTGGCTTTGTAGAACAGCTCTTCAGAAGGGTTTCCAGAGGCTGTATGAGGACCAGGAGAGAAGGGGCGGCCAGCAGGGCACAGGCACCTGGAGGAACAAAACAGAGATTTCCAGTGGACAGCTTGGAAATGTTTCTGCCACTGGGGGCATGACAAGAAGACCTTCTCCCTTGACTCCCTAAGAAATCTTTAATAAAATATTCTCTGTCTCTTGGTACATGAAAGGGAGTTGTTTCTGTTTGGGATGTATAGCCTCCAGGTGGGCAAGGATGTAAGCGGACACCTGTGAGAGGTGACCATATCCAGAGGTGGGTACTATTATTGTTATTGAGGTTTTTAAAAAAATTTATTGGAGTATAGTTGATTTACAATGTTGTGTTAGTTTCAGGTGTACAGCAAAGTGACTCAGTTATACATATACATATACCCACTCTTTTTTAGATTCTTTTCCCATATAGGTCATTACAGAGTATTGAGTAGAGTTCCCTGTGCTGATGTGAAAGCAAGGCTCAGAGAGGTTAAGTGATGGGCCCGCACTTCACACTTTGGCGTGGTGGGTTTGCCTTCCCACTCTCTGCTCTTAACCCTCTGTGCTCCACTGAACATACTGGAAATTCTGCCAAATTATAGCAAAAGCCGTAGCTGACATGAAGAACTTTACTGAGAGTCCGACGTCCTGGTTTACCCCCACTTCATCCTAACCGCCCTTGGAGGCCGGAACTGTCGGCATCCCCATCTTACAGATGAGGAGGTTGTGGCTCTGAGGAGTTAACTTGCCCCAGGTCACAGGATGTGGGACATGGAATGAAATCCAGGCCGACCCCGCAGGAGCCCTTAACTGGGAAGGGACCACCTCCTCAAACGCTGCCCTTATCCTGCACCCCTGCCACAGCTACACCTTCTGCAAAGTGGTCCTCAGCCCTGAACATTGGAATCATCTGGGGACATTAAAACCACTGATGCCTAGGGCTTCCCTGGTGGCGCAGTGGTTGAGAGTCCGCCTGCCGATGCAGGGGATGCAGGTTCGTGCCCCGGTCCGGGAAGATCCCACATGCCGCGGAGCGGCTGGGCCCGTGAGCCATGGTCACTAAGCCTGCGCGTCTGGAGCCTGTGCTCCGCAACGGGAGAGGCCACAACAGTGAGAGGTCCACGTACTGCAAAAAAAAAAGAAAAAAACCACTGATGCCCAGGTTTGAAGTAGCCTGGGTCCTGCGTGGGCAACAGGATTTTTTTAAAGCTCCCAAGTTGTCCTCATGTTGGGAACCCTTGCCTTTGTCCTGCTTCAGCTAAATCCTCTTAAGCTTTTCTATAACTATAATTCTGTGCAACTATAACGTGCACACGGATCACCCGGGGATCCTGATAAAATGCAGGCTCTGATGCAGGGGATCTCTCTGGGTTGGAGCCTGGGATTCTGCATTTCTAGCAAGTTCCCAGGTGATGCTGAGGCTGCTCCTACAAGGACCACGTTTTGAGTACTGAGGCTCCACACCAACGGCTCTCGAGCGTGTCTGCACATCCAACTCATCTGCGGAGTTTGAAAAAATTTGGATGCCTGGGTCCCGGCCCAGAGATTCTAGTGTCACTAGAAAGGAAGACTGGCAATTTTGGGGGCAGGGTCACTTTGAAAAAATACCAAAGCCCAGGCCACATCCCCGGCCAATTAAATCAGAGTCTCTGGGGTGGCACCTGGGCACCTGCATTTTTTAAAGCACTCAGGTGATTCTGACCAACAGCCAGGCTTGAGAACTAGAGCTTTGAGCTGCGTCTCACATAGTGTTTGCTGTCACCAAATCCCATCAAACCCAAGATTTTATTTCCTTCTTCAGGGCTTCACATTCATCGGGTCTGGGTGGAACCCAGGAGTCAGCATTCTTAACACACTTCCCAGGGGCTCCTGATGCAGGCAGACCCCAGGCCACGGGTCAAGAAACGCTCCTCCGTCGTCCTCATCCTCAGCCGCTGCTCAGCTAAGCCCTCTACGCAGCATCCACCTCAGCCAGCAAGAAGTATTCACCGGGCTTGTGAGGCCACATTCCTCAGGACCCCGGGAACCTCCACCTGGGGAGATGAGAAAGGCCACAGAGGGAGACCGGAGGCGAAAGCTGAAGAGTGGCTGGCCGTGGCTGTAACCTGTCACCCCTCTGCGGTTGACCAGCGCTCCGAGGTCAGCTCCGCCCTGGGACAGGCAAGGATTCAGGACTGCTGGCTTCTGAGGAAGGCAGGGGTCGGGCAGAGACTGGAAAACCAGACAGGAGGACTCCTGTCTAGCCAGGTCCTCCCGGCCCCGCCCCGCCCCCCCCAACCCCGGCTCCCTGTACCACCCACCTGGGCAAGTCAGAACAACATCCCCACCCCATGCCTCTATTCCCGCATTTCTCAAATAAAAAGAATAAACTCTCCCCACCCCACCGTGTATGTGTGTTTTCTTTTTAGATTAAAGTAGTGATTGCTCAAGGCAATGAATTAAAACAGATCAGAAGCATATGAGGTGAGGAGTCTCTTTTGCAGGAACCACTGTTAATAGTTTCTTGTGTGTTTCCAGACGTTTTCTTTGCAGGTACAAACACACCAACATCTGTATACACTTTTTAAAAAATGAGATGGTATATGTTGTTACAATTTTTTTTTGCACTTAGCAATGTATCATGGGTACCTTTCCATGGAATTCCATAGAATCTCTCTCATTCTACTTGAAGGCTGCATAATATTCCACAATATTGATATACCATTTTTTTATTTAGCTATTCTTCTGCTGGTGGGCATTTAGGCTGTTTTCTTTTTTTTTTTTTTCCTACAATAGGCAATGATGCAACAGACACCATTATATGGCCACCTCTGAATACTTCTACAAGCATGTCTCTAATACATTCCTGGGAATAACATTAAGGTTCACCCAAATTTCCATCTCTCTCATTTTATAAGAGGTTGACAAACTGGCGTTTGCGATTTGCATGGATCTTTAATGAGAAGGGACGAGTTGGTGTAACTCTGTCTAGAGTGGACAGGGCTGCCATGAATTTTGCACCACAGTAGGATTTCACTTAGAAACTGATCAGCAACACCTCTCTTATTTCCATCCTAAACAGCAGCACCAACACTATCGTCAAATCATGACTGCCAGTACCACTGTCCCCACCAGCCAGACCATCAACACCAATGCCATCACCGTAACCACCAACACCGTCATTTCCATACCAGCCTGTGTTCTCAGTTGCAGACAACAGAACCCACTCTGATTTAAGTGGAAAGGTATTATAAAAAGGTATTAGGAAAATATCTAAATGTAAAACCTAGAATTAGAAAACTCCAAGAAAAAAAAAACATAAGAGAAATTCTTTAAGACCTTGGATTAGGCAAAGATTTCTTAAGACAAAGGCACAGATCATAAAAGATAAAAATTGATGAATTTAACTTCATCAAAACTTAAAATGTCTGCTTTTGAAGACATTGTTATGAAGATGAAAAAGAAGCCACAGACTGGGAGAAAATATTTGCAAAATGCACAACTCATGAAAGACTGGTAACCACATATACAAAGAACTCTCAAAACTCAAAAATAAGAAAAGAGACAAGCCAATAAAAATATGGGCTAAAGATTTGCATAGACACTTTCCCAAAGAAGGTATATGGGTGGAAAATAAGCACTTGAAAACATGCTCAACATCAATAGTCACTAGGAAAATGAAAATTTAAACCATAATGTGATACCACTACCCACCTATTTGAATGGTTCAAATTTTAAAAAACTGACAATACAAAATGCTCGCAAGGATGCAGAGTAGCTGGAACTCTCATACACTGCTGGTGGGAATGCAAAATGATGCATCCACTTTGAAAACTTGTTAGGCAGTTTCTTGTAAGGTTAAACATATACTTAACACATGACCCACCAATCCCACTCCTAGGTATTTACCAAAGAGAAATTGAGGTATATGTCCTTGCCAAAAACAAACAAACAAAAAACTATATGTGTAGGTTTATAGAAGCTTTATTCATTACCAAAAATTGGAAACAACCTAAATGTCCATCAGCAGGTGGATGGATAAACAGATTATGGTATATCCATTCAATGGAATACTATTCAATAATAAAAAGGAACAAATTACTGGTATATGCAATGACATGGATGACTCTCAGAAGGATTATGTTAAGTTAAGGAAGCCAGACTCAAAAGGCTACATACTGTGTAATTCAATTTATATGACATTCCAGAAAAGGCAAATCTATAGCAAAAGAAACCAGATGAGTTCCTCTATCCCCAGTAGGAGGCTGGGGATAGAGGAGGGGATTCAACGGCATCAGTGATGTTCTGTTAATGTTTAACAACCAGCTCAGGACAAGTGAGAGATTTTCTATATATATATATATATATATATATATATATATATATATATATATGTAAATGTATGTGTGTGTATATAGGTATACATGTGTATACCCATGTATATGCTTATCATAAATCTTACTGATATAAAAGATGTGTAGCACATATATTTTTTTATTTGAGCAAAACTCACCTAACATACAATTGTACCATTTTAAAGTGTACAATTCAATGGCGTTTGGTGTATTCACAGTGTTGTGCCACCACCACCTCTCTCTAGTTTCACAAGATTTTCATCGTCCCTGAAAAAAAACCCATACTCATCGAATTCTCCCCATCCTCCCCTCCCCCATCCCCTGGCAACCACTGCTTTGCCTTCTGTCTCTGTGGATTTGCCTGTTCTGGGTATTTCACATAAATGGAACCATACACTATGTGACCTTTTGTGTCTGGCTTCGTTATTCGTTTAGCATAACGTTTTCAATGTTCACCCAAGTTGTAGCATGTATCAGTACTTCATTCCTTTTCATTGCTGAATAATATTCCATTGTACAGATCCCCAGTAATTTTTTTGTTTATCCATTGATAGATATTTGGGTTGTTTCCACCCTTTGACTATATGAATAATGTTGCTATAATCATGTATGTACAAGTTTCTATGTAGATATATATTTTCATTTTTCTTGGGTGTAATACGTAGGTAAGGAATTGCTGGGTCATACGGTAATTCTATGTTTAACTTTTTGAGAGACTACCAAACTGTTTTCCACAGTGGTTGCACCATTTTATATTCCCTCCAGCAATGTACAAGGATTCCTATTTCTCCATATCCTCATCAACATGTGTTATTTTCCCTTTTTTTTTTTTTTTACTATAGCCATTTTAGTGAGTATGAACTGGTATCTCACTGGGTTTTGGGGGGGATTTTAAAAGATTTTAATTTTTTTCTTTTTTCTTTTGGCTGCATTCGGTCTTTGTTGCTACGCACAGGCCTTCTCTAGTTGAGGTGAGCGGGAGCTACACTTTGTTGCAGTGAGCGGGCTTGTCATTGTGGTGACTTCTCTTGTTGAGGAGCATGGGCTCTAGGCACACAGGCTTCAGTAGGTGTGAAACACAGGCTCAGTAGTTGTGGCGCACGGGCTTAGTTGCTCTGCGACATGTGGGATCTTCCCGGACCAGGGCTTGAACCTGTGTCCCCTGCATTGGCAGGCAGATTCTTAACCACTGTGCCACCAGGGAAACCCATCTCACTGGGTTTTAATTTGCATTTTCTTAATGATAAATAGTATTGAATATTTTTTCATATGTTTGTTGGCCATTTGTATATCTTCTTTGGGGAAATGTCCACTCAATTCTTTTGCCCACTTAAAATTGGATTTTGTGTCTTTCTGTTACTGAGTTGTAAGAGTTCTTTAGATATGCTGGATATTACACCCTTATCATATACATGCTTTGCAAATATTTTCTCCCATTCCATAGGTTGTCTTTTCACATTCTTGATAATGCCCTTTAATGCACAAAAGTGTTTAATTTGGTGAAGTCCAATTTATCTAATTTTTTCATTTATGCTCGTGCTTTTGGTGTCAAATCTAAGAATTCCATTGCCAAATCTGAAATCATGAAGATGTACTCTCATGTTTCTTTTTTGTTATTGTTTTACAGTTGAAAAAAAATTTATTCATCATGTTTCTTATAATAGTTTTATAGTTTTGGCTCTTATGTTTAGGTCACTGATCCATTTGGAGTTAATTTTTGTACAAGGAGTACAATTTCTCTAGTGCAAATACCCCCACCCACATGAGGTCACTGAATTCAGAGTTGAGAAGAGCTATCATTACATAGTATTTCTACCAAACTGATGTAATAAACATGATCTCGCAAGCATAAATAGTAAAATGTAGCGAAATCTTTAGGAAGTAATGATTTTATTACAGCTGTTTTTTTTTTTTTTTTTTTTTGATGATGAGAAACAATGCCATATTTTATTTTATTTTTTTTTGCGGTGCGGGCCACTGTTGTGGCCTCTCCCGTTGCGGAGCACAGGCTCCGGACGCGCAGGCTCAGCGGCCATGGCTCATGGGCCCAGCCGCTTTGCGGCATGTGGGATCTTCCCGGACCGGGGCACGAACCCGCGTGCCCTGCATCGGCAGGCGGACTCTCAACCACTGCGCCACCAGGGAAGCCCTACAGCTGTTTTTAATATAAGTTATTTGTAGGTTTATATAATTTAACATTTAATGAGGGCTGTGTTTAACAATCAGCTTCTGAAGTTTCTGAAAATTCAACAATTGACTCTCGCAAGGTAGCCAGCTCTAGCACACCACCAGGATCGACTACCAAGTGGCACTTGGGAGCTTTCGAGGGTGACAAAAATGTTCTACATCTTGACTGTGGCAGCAGCTATAAGACTGTATAAGTTTGTCAAGATATATAGAACTGTGCATACAAACAGGCTAATTTTACTGGATGTCAGTTATACTTCAATAAACCTGAAATAAGGGGCATATGGTAACTCACAAACTTCCCAGAGGCACCACAGAATCAGATTTGGAGGCTGGAATAGCACCCAGGGCTAGTGGCGAGGCTTCTGCTACTGTCCCTGAACACAGGTATGGCGGCTCCCACCACCAAGGTGGGCAGGGAAGCCCCTGCCAGGACCCCACCCCTGCTGCCACTGGACTCTGGCTGTCTCTCCATCCTACTCTGACAAACTCATCTGTACTGAGCCTGCCAGTGCCTCTTCCCTGTCAGAACCCTGTGTCTGCATCTGATTGATGGAGGTGAGATCACACAGCTACACTAGCTGCAAGGGAGGCTGGAAAGTGAATTTCTTTCTTTCTTTTTTTTTTTTTCCCATGCCATGTGGCATGTGAGATCTCAGTTCCCTGACCAGGAATCGAACCTGTGCCCCCTGCAGTGGAAGTGCAGAATCTTAACCACTGGACTGCCAGGGAAGCCCCTGGAAAGTGAATTTCTGATTTCTACCTTGGTGGAGTAGGACTCGTAGAGTGGGAGACACCTCGAATCTAGGAAGAGAGTTTACAGGATGCAAAGTGGCCACATGAGCATGAAAACGGTCCCCTACTATGACCACCAGTTACCGTCACCAGCACATGACCACGGATACCAGCAACAGTGTCATCCTAGTTATTGTTATAAGCCTGGTTCCAGCCCTTCCGTGTGAAGGCCACACAGACTGTTAGAACCCACGTGGAGACAGGTGTCAGCCAGGCCTCTTCGTAGAGAAGCTTACCGTCTGGTCGGAAGGCCTGGTCACCCATCCTACGGGGCAGTGTGTGCTCAGCTGCCACAGAAGGACAGGAGGACTTGAGACAGACAGCTACAGGAGCCAGAGGGAGAGGTCCCCCACGAATGGGGAGGAAAGGGAAGGCTTCCTGGAGAAGGGGGCATTTGAGCTGAGCTTTGAAGGGTGGGAAAGACTTAGACAAGGGGAGCAAGGAGGAGGGCACCTCATAGGAGGACCCGTGTGGGCAAAGGCATGTTAGGGTGTCTGGCTGGTGAAGAAATGTAGGCATTGCTTCGCAAAATTCTTGACCACAGCTTCAGAGTGAGAAACACATTTTACCTGTAACACACACATATGCCTAAATGAATAAGAATTTCACACAGCAGCACCTACCCCACCACATGCTGTGCTCTTTGATGTTTTCTATCCTAGTTGATCCTGTTTTACTATTTTTTTCAAGTGCTAGTCATCACTCATTAAATTGACGTCATGACCCATCAGTGGGTCACGACCTGCAGTTTGAAAATCACAGATGCATGCAGGGGCCATAGATCTGGGGGAAGAAGCAAGCGTGGGGCCTTGAACACCAAACGACAGCATTTTTGTTTGTCTGGTTTTTGTTTTTGTTTTGTTTTGGCCACACCATGCAGCTTGTGGGATCTTAGTTCCCCGACCAGGGATTGAACCCAGGCCCGAAAATGCCGAGTCCTAACCACTGGACCGCCAGGGAATTCCCAAATTCACTACATTTGGACTCTGCCCTATAGATTCTTGATCCCGGAGGTCAGGTGCGGAGTTGCGATTTGAAATGATTACTATACACCATCTATCAGTCTTTAAAATGCACATAATATTTGACCCAGCAAGTCCACTTCTAAGAATGCAGTCTGGAAAGACACCCATCAAGGAGCTCAAAAGAGGGTGTTTGCTGCCACACTGCTTCTCACTGGAAAAATTGGAAGCAACTAAATGTGGAATACTATGCAGCCCTTCAAAACAATGAGGTCAGTCTTGATTGTGAAGAGATCTCTGGGACATTTTGGGGGTTGGGGGGAGAAACAAGATCAAGTCACAGAGCCAGAAGTGTTGTTTGCTTTCAGTTTTGGATAAAACACACTTGTACATGTGTACGCACATTTACATGTGTGGATGACTTTTTAAAAGATCTAGAAGGAAATTCGGACACATGCTACAACACAGGTGAAGCCTGAGGACATTACGCTAGTGACATAAGCGAGTCACAAAAGGACAAGTACTGCATGATTCTACTTTTATGAGGGACCAAGAGTAGTCGGATTCATAGAGACAGAAAGTAGAAGAGTGGTTGCCAGGGGCTGGCTGGAGGGGGGATGGGAGTCAGTGTTTTATGGGGACAGAGTTTCCGTTTGGGAAGATGAAGAAGTTCTGGAGATGCATGGTGGTGACGGCTGCACAACGCTGTGACTGTACTTAATGTCACTGAACTGCACTCTTAAAAATGGTTAAAATGGTGAATTTTATGTTATGTATATTTTATCACATACACAAAAAACGATTTAGAAGACCCTACACCAGACCTAACAGTGGTTGCCATGGGAAGGGGAGTGAACTGGGGTTAGTGCAGGTAAAGGGCGTCTTTCACATTTCACTCTCTATGCTTCTGTATGTTTGTAATCTTTGCAATGAGCGCTTGTTCTTGGATAACTCACGTGATTTTTTAAAATCCAGTTTTTAAAAATATATACATATGTAAAGTTCAGGTGACCCTAGGAGGGTCAAAGGGTGGACATGAGGGAGGGGTTAGGGTCCAGAGAGGCCTGGAGGTGCTGGAGGGTATGGCCAATAAGGGGTTACCTTATTAAGACCAATACTGAGCACGGTGCGTGGGATGTCTAAATAGCTCCCTGGAAGAGGTGGTTATAATCCACTGCAGGAAACATTAGGAGCTCTGGGACCCCAGAGGAGGTGCTTAACCCAACCAGAGAATCAGGGAGGGCTTCCTGCAGGAGGTGGCCGGAGCAGGAGTGTGGACTACGAGAAGGCTGAACAGTAGCAGCAGGAGACTCGGAAGCAGCACCTTCTGCAGTCCACAGCCGGGACCCCCAAGCATCCCCTGGGCTGGAGGCTGTTGGTCCCACCCCCCCCATCTCCCACACAGTTCCTGCCCAGCCCCCCGCCCCCCCAGAGAATGGCTGCGGGGCAGTATGGGGGCAGTAACGCAAATCACCTCCTGGGTGTAGCTCTCATTATTTCTCAGTGACTGGCGCTGCAGAACCACTTTGGCCTGGTGGAGGTGGGAACAGATGCTTTGCTCCCTGCTCTTCCCCCAGCCCTCCTGCAAGAGCCCCCAACCCTAATCACATCTGGTTCACATTGGTCCTGTTTGGTTCCAATTGTCTCACTTCCTGCTACCGTCTCTGGGCACCCCGCCCCCCCCATCTGTGGGAACAGACCCCTCCCCCTGCCCTCCCCTCAGCCTGCAGCAAGTCCCGCACAGAGGAGTCCCCCAGCAGCCCTGTGGATCCCCCCTTGACCGCTCTCGTGAACGTGATGGGTCATCTCACTGCCCCCCCGATGTGCCTCCTGGACATTATTCTGGGGTGCCCTGGCTCTGGTGATGCCCACCTGCATCCTACCGGGTCTGACCCAGACATCTACTAGGAACCCGCTATCCCGTGCCTTGCCCCCTTCACCTTCTGGGGAGGGGTCTCCTGTGTCAAGCAATGTGCCGGGCTCCTCCATCCCCACACCCAGCCCTCTCTGGGAGGTCCTTGGTGAGAGTGAGCCAGAGAAGGCATGTTTCCCTGGAGGGCATTTCTCTCCAAAGGAAATAGTCCTAAAGCCATTTCCAGGGGTTGCTGGACCTCAGGGACAGAGTTGTACAGGGTGAGGATGGGGAGGCGGGGTCAGGGCGCAAAGAGCTGATGGGACAGGAGGAGATGGGGGATGACTGACCCCAGAGAGCAGGCACTCCAGGCACCCACCCACGTGGAGCCAGAGGAGTGATGTGGAGGGAAAGTCAGAGAGTTCCCTCTACTCCCACCTCTGGGATCAGCTGGGAGTGTGGCTCTCTCTCCAGTGCAGGATGGTACCCGGGTGATACATGCTCTGTAGCATTTGTCCCGAATTATCACTAATCAGTGACGCGCTGCTCTTACCATAAGCCAAGCCTTCAAAGTGCGTTAACTCCTTTTATCCTCTCAGCAACCCCATGAAAGCACTATCATCATCATCATCATCACCACCATTAGCATCACCATCATCACCACCATCCCCATTTTACAGATGAGAAAGCTGAGGCAGGAAGAGGTTAAGTAGCTGGCCCAAGGCCGCACAACTGGTGAGTAATGAGGCCAGCATCTGGGCCCAGGAGCCTCTTAATCTCAAAGGGCAGGAGTACCCAGTGAGCTGGGGCCTCTGAACCCACCACTACCCCTCCCCCCGACTGGACCAGACCCTGCACTGGGAACTCCTTGAGGGCAGGAACAGGGGACAGGCTTCCTCTCCGCCTCCCCTGAAGCCAGCACTAGACATTCACTCATTCATTCATTCATTCCGTAGGATTTTTACTGAGTACCTCCAGGCAGTCATGTGCCAAGACCCCCTCCTGAGCCTCCGGCCCCTCATCTGCAAAATGCGAATGTTGTCTGAACAGAGGAGTCCAAATATATTACAGCGGCCCATGGATGTAATAGTAGCCACGTTTAAAGGAGTAAAAGGTAACAGGTGAAATTAATTTTAATAACATACTTTTTGAACCGAGTATCTCCAAAATACTAGCATTTCAGCATGCAATCGATGTAAAAATAATGAATGAGATATTTGACATGCTTTTGTTTGTACCGGCCCCGAGAAATCCTGTGCACATCCCCCTTCCGGCACATCTTCCTTTGGACTAGCCACACATCCATTGCTCAGTAGCCACGTGTGGCCATCGTACTGGACAGCACGGCCCCAGACTGGAGGGTTCAATAGAGATCAGAGGGCACGGGTGTGTAAGCCTCCAGCTCCCAGCCTGGCCCACAGTAGGAACACGTACAGGTGCGAGGGTCCCAGCGCCTTCCTGCCCTCAGCCTGGCAAAGCCTCCCCTTTCCTCCTGCACAGCCAGGAGTCAAGGCCCCTCTGGGATGCCCCTGGGACTGAGGCGCTGCTGGCTTTCCAGGAAGAAGCAGGAGGAGGAGGGGGAGAGCAGTCTGGGGCCTCGAGGAGGGAGCTGCTGCTGCCGCCTGGCACGGGGACAGAGTTTGTTTGCACCTCTTTGAAGCCGGGAGATGAAAGCGGGGCCCACACGGCTGCCTTTGATTCCCTCCTCCCTGGGCCCTCGCAGCTGCAGCCAGGCCAGGCCCAGCCCTTCGCTACCCGGGCGGGCGGGAGCAGAAGAGGCCCCAGGCCAAGGGCGTTTCTCCCCTGGGTGGCTTGGAACGTAAGCAGAGGAAGCACCCTCCGTGCTGGGGGATCTGCCCTCCCATAGACGGACCCACCCAAAAGGCAGAGTGACAGCTTCCCTGGAGAGGAAGGAGCAGGCGTGATGTGCAGGATGCGGGGGAGCCTGCAGCCTCGAATCTGTCTTCTGCTGACGCCTGAGTGTCCACCATCAGTGGTCAGACCTTACAAACAAATGCAACAAGAGGATGGCGTTGGTTGAGAGTTGGGTGGATACCTTCACCTCTCTAAGCCTCTTTAATTCAACCAGTATTTATCGAGGGCCTACTGTGTGCCTGCCAGGTGCTGTTCTAGGTGCCCTCCTAGTATGTTTCACAGAGCAGATGGAATGAAATGATGTATGCAAAGTGCTTAGCATGGCGACTGGCATGTGGAAATAGCTCAGTACACGTCAACCGGCATCATCATCATCGCCATCATCACCATTATTGCTAAGTACTGCAGGGTCTCTTAACCACTCCCAGGCACTGAGGGAAGAGAACCAGCTGCTAGAAGAGTGCCCACCCCCAGGGCTAATCCTTCATCCTTTGTCCTGAGCTCTACCTCCTCTCTCCTAGGTCCCTTGGGGGCAGGCCGTGGCCTGGGGGGGAAGCAGGACCACTGACCTTGACCACTGATGCCTCTGGACCAAGAGTGGCAGCTCAGACCACAGGTATCATGCTCTGGGACCTCCTGCCGTAATGGATGCAAAGTCACATCTGGGATCCTAGTGGGCCCCTCCCCTGACCCAGGCCTGCCGACCCCTCCGCGTGCAACTGGAGGCCACGGGGCAGCGGCACTTTAGAGCAGCAGGCGGTAGGACATCTGCTGTACCAGGCACGTGGCTTCTGCAATCCCAGACCCCATATGGCCCTGGCAGCATGGACTGGGTGTCCTCTGCCCTGATCCCCGTCCAGACAGTGTCTGGATTCTCCCAGCCACGCCACCTTGGAGGAAGACCCGCCTCTGTCCTCCTCTGGTACAGGGCGCTGGCTGCACCGTCCTGGTCACCTCGTCCTTGCACACACATTGCTTGTTCACAGTGCTCAACACATGGCGGGGGAGGGAGGGGGTCTGTGAGCCCCACACAGTCCTGCCCCTCACTCCTGGTCCTCTCCTGCTTGACGGCTTGCTGCCTCTCACGGGTCAGGGAGGAGACGTGGTGCCGCCAGGGCTGCAGAGGAGAGCAAAGTGGGTAAGACCCAGGTCCCGAGCGCTCCTGGGCAAGCACTGGGTTTGCGGGCGTGCGTGTGCAGGCCCTTCCGAGATACACGTCTGACCCTCACTGATGGTCGTCCCCATTTCACAGATGGGGAGGTCCAGGCTCTTCCACAGTCACACACTTAGGAAGGAGGGCAGCCCGGATTTGGAGCCAGGCCTGATTGATTCCAAAGTTTGTGTTCTTTTCACTCAAGCACACTGCCAGGCCCTCTCCTCAGCTCAGAGCAGCCCCAGGTGGCTTCTCCAAAGCCTGAAACTCCAGGGCCAAGAAGCCTGCCCTATAGACAGATGTACTGGAGCAGAGGAATACTGGCCTTGGAGACAGACCGGCTGGCTGGAAATCCCACCAGTCCCGGGACCCCGGGCAGGTCATCTCACCTCAAGACCTTCATCTTCTCTTTCAGGGATTTCCCAAAGCATGCATGGCTGGCAGAATGACTTTAGGTGGTACTCAGCCTTTTCTTTCTATTTTAGTTGTTAGAGATTTGTTCTATTGTGTATTAAACCAGAGAGATGTGACTAGCGCGTCCAACCCACAATTTCACGGCTATTTTGCTTAGGTGGTGTCTGCGTAAGTGAGAAAGGTGCGTTGACTGGAGGGATGATACTAAGGAAGTAAAAACACAGGTGGTAGGAGGACGTGGCATATCAGTTGCCCATGTCTGGGGAACAGGAGCTGGTACAATGACCACATCAGCGAGAGGAGGATACCAGGTGGCTAGGGGGGCTAGAAGCAGGGTGCCCTGGCCCCATTGGCTGGGGCGAACCCCATGGAGGCCTGGACTGGAGAGAAGGAAGCAGGCAGGGAGGTGGGAAGAGGGAGAGAGGCCAGCGGGGCTCCAGGGCTTACCCCAGCCGGCTGGCCGGCTGCATCCACCCGGGCCTCCGAGCCTGGAGGCCACATTGCCGCCTCCCCTCCCCGAGCCATGCAGTCCACAGCTGGCTGATGTAAAACACACATGTTTTGACTGAAGCCGCTCTCCCCGCCCCCCCAAAAAACGCCAACATTAAAGGGAGCGTAGCTTTGTAAAACTGAAACTGTAAAACGCTTCTGAAACCCAGCCCGGGGGATTAAAGAAACCACATGAAAAGGGATTTGGGACGACCTGGACCCTGACTTCCTGTTCAGAAGTTCACTCACCATGTGCCTCCCACCCGGCCGGTGGCATGTAGCCAGGAGGAGGAGGGGGAGGGGGGAGGGGAGGGGGGAGGGGAGGGGGAGGGGGGAAGAGGAAGGCCAGGCCAGTGGGGGCCTCAGGGGGCCTCCAGAAGTCCAGGGCTCCCTCAGGTCCAAGGCCTCACAACCTCAGCTGTGGTCTTCCCTGGCCTCTGACCTCTGGGGGCTCTGAGGAGAAGATGCCATGTTGCCCTCGGCCTTGGGACACCCTCCCTTGTAGTAGCAGAGGGATGGGGTGAGCAAATGAGACCACCATAGACCTCCCTCCCGGCCTCTGCCAGTTGCCTCTACTGCTCCCAGCTTGGTCCTCACTGGTCCTGGATCCTTGGAGATGCAGGACGTGTTTGGACCTCAGCTCAGCCTCCCATCCAATCATAGTTAAGAGCTTCCCCCAGGCACATGAGCCGACTGTGAGTTCAAATCCCAGCTCTGCACTTATTCACTGTGGGATGACCATGACCTCCCATTGGAAGCTCCCCCCCTTTTCCCTCTGCACGTTACTGAGCAGCGTGGGGAAGGCTGTGTGCAAAGGTGCCGTGACTGGGATGGTGCAAAGGTGGCCCTGCCCCCGCTCTCACAAGACTGGGGTTGGAACTCCCCCATGGGTCTCTCTCGCTACATGGCCTTGGGCCCATCACATTCCCTCTCTGAGCTCAGGACCCTCATCCTCGGAAAAAAGAGGATAGGATGGACTGGGTCAGAGGGGAAGCCTGGTCTATGGACACCCGCACACGCACACATCATATCCACTCTCAGATGGACACACACTCACCGCCCCCCATCGCACACGTCGTAACACACACAGACACACATCACAGGCCACTTGGCCCCTGCCACCCCCAGCTTCATTACAGCCCTCCTTCCCTTACATAAACTCCCCGTGCCCTCCAGTGTCCCCCGCAATCACTTACCTAATATTAGGATATTAAAAAATATGGCAAGATTTTAAGAGACTTATTAAAATGCAATTAGCAGCGTGTACGACTTAAGCAGGGAGATTATTTTTAAAAATGACTTGATTGTGCGGAATACCACGCACCTTCCCGAGGCCGTAAACCTGCCAATCACACACATTCTCAAATGAGGAGGTCTCCTCGCTTTCTCTTTGTCCTTCAGGGTTTTCTCCTGCCCCCAGGGACCATGAAGGCTGTGGTCCCCCGCCCATAAAAGCCACCTGCCCACACACAGACACTCTGAACCCTCAGAAGGAAGCCAAGGGGTTAATCAGGTCCAAAGCCAAGCTTGGAGAAGTTTCTAGAAACCGGCCGGAGGGTAGGCATGGGGATGGAGACACTCCCACCCCCCACTCACGCCCACCCCAGTTAAGATTCGGGTCCGGCAGGGGCTGCAGGCAGGGTACGGGTGACAAACTGTCCTTCGAAGGGGCTGAGGATGGGAAGGGCCCAGGGAGGAGGAAGAGGACCAGGGTAAGGGGGGGTGGGCTGCTGATGACCCCCTCTGAGGGCTAAGCCTCTGAGACCCCCCCAGCTATTGCCCCCCACCCAGCGGCCACTCTCCCGGCTGGAACGGTGGGTTATGCTGCCCCCTGCTGCCTGCTCTCCACACTGCAGCCCCGCTCAGGACCCAGCGGCTGAGCAAAAGAGCTGGCCCGGTCCAGGGTCAGCCCGTCTCCAGCTGCAGGGTCCGCGAGAGGGACCCCTGGAAGCCTCCAGGCTCTAAGCTAAATAGAAACTCGCATCTGGAAACAGGGGGCCCGCTCTCCGGCACCCCCTCCTGGGCTGCCCCACCCCTGGCTGAAGGAGTTTATCCAATGTGCTCGCTACTTCCTGGCATTAGGCTCCCGCTGGTACTTTTATTCCAACCATAAAAAGGCTATTTCATTGAGAAATAAAGTCCCATCTCCCCGACGTGTAGCTCCTTTCAGAGCTCTTATTCAGCCGTCAGGCAAAATTTATGCTTCCTGGATGCTTTCTCTTGGGATTGCAGCTGGAAATGGGGGAGAGGGGGCTGTAGGGAGGAATTTCCTTTCTCGCCAATGGACATGTGTTTATTCCTTCGGTCTAAGGAGCGGCAGAAACCCAAGGTGTGCAGGAGGGAGCCCTGGCCTTGGAATGAGGAGGCCAGGGTTTGAGCCCTGGTTCTCTCTCCTATTAGCTGTGTGACCTTGGGTAAGGCCAAGTTTCCTGGTCTGTAAAATGGGAAGAACAATTCTTCTCTTCCCCAGAGGGATGGTGCTAGATGCCGTGAACAGAGAGAGGTGGAAAGTACCTGGACATTGTAGAAGTGCAAGCACTGCTTTTGTATGAAGGCAGAGGAATTCTCGGGCTCTGGGAGGCGTCCCTGGCACGGATTCTCCCAGGCAGTGGTCCTCGACTGCCATGTGCATCAGAATCACCTGGAGGACTTGTTCCAACACAGATTGCTGGGTCCCACCCCGTGAGTTCCTGGAACTGTAGGTCCGAGAGTTTGCATTTTTCACGAGTTCTCAGGTGAAGCTGATGCTGCCCGTCCGGGGACCCCGCTTTGAGAACCACCATTCCGAGGCTTTTGAGATCTGGGATGTGAGGCAGCACAGCCTGGGCCTCAGGAGAGGAATGAGGAGGAGGGGGGAGGTCACCTGTGGTGCCAGGTGGGGCTGGGCTGTAGCCAGCTCCATGGGAATGAGCATCGGTCCACATCACCCCATCTTATCCCCCCGCTGGCTTGGCCTGAGGTCTCCGGCAGCCCCACCCCCAGAGACCAGACCAGCAGCAGGAGTGTCAGGAGGTGGGCTGAGCTGGGGAGGATGGACCCTCCGGGGTGAGGGGTTCTCTCAGACCTGCGTTAGAGACTTCTGACTTGTCATCTTCAGGGGCTGACCCCCACGTCACCCTAGAGCGGAGGTCGCCTGGCCGACTACTCCTGTTTCCAAAAACCCCATGCTGAAGCAGGAGCTCAGAGAAGTGAACTGATTTGCTCAAGGTCACACAGCTTGGGCAGGACACCCAGAAGAAAGCTCTTCCCACCACGCCGCCCCTCTGGTTACGCAGTAATTTGGAGGATTACTAAATTGACGACTCCAATTCCAGTTTAAGTAATATTCAAATACCCAACAGAGACTTGTAGCTAAGGCTGAAAGAGCGTGTTGTGATGGAAGAGGTCTGACGTGGGAAGCATCTAAAATCTGGAAATTCGAGAACTTCAACGAGGGAAAAACAAGGAGCCTGGATGTTTCAGGGCGTGAAAGCTGGCTTTGTGCTCACGGAGGAAAACCCAAAAGGGAAACTGGACCAGTGGCTGTTCCCTGTCACAGGAGAGAAGGACAATAAACGCATCACAGACCCTGGACTTGACACACAGAGTCGTGTGGGGAATGCTGAGGATCCAGGCTGCGGGGGGTGGGGGTGCCCGATTTCTAATTACCCCCAAATCCCAGGTTGCCTGAGATCCCACCTGGCAGGCCACTGACCGGGAGTGGCAGAGCTGCCCTCTGCCGGGATTTCACTGATCACAGATGTGTCAGCTGTCAGCCATAAACAAATGACCGCACGACCGACCGGGGAGGTCTCAACAGGAAAACCGGAGGTCCCCAGGGCAGAGAAAACACTGACGCACGTGTACATCGTGACTGTGGGTCAGACCCAAGAGCCACCCAGGCCCTGGCGGACCCGGAGCCCTGGTCACAGATCTGGGGTTGTCCCGTGTTGAGGGAGAACAGGAGACCTCCGGAGAACCCCGATCACTTTCTAATTAAACACGACTGTCCGCGTTTTGAGCCGAGGCGGAGCGGAGCAAAGGGAAGGAAGAGAAGAAAAGTGGTTTGTTCCAGCTGCGCAGAACGCTGAGCTGGGAAGAGTGCCCAGAACAGTTAATGCCCAGACCCTCTCAGCCTTGCAAATCGCCGCCCGCCTGGGGGTGAAGCACCATTTATGCCAGGGAAAGGCAGGCGATTTCATTAACTCCACTCCTGCTGTCTCATCTCCAAGGGCGCGGGTGGTTAAACGTGAGCGGGATTGGTAAAGGGTCAGCCTGGTTGGCAGGACTTTCTGGGGTGGGTATGTGTCCCTGGTCAACGAGGTCCCCAAGCTGAGTGTCTCTGCAGAGACGAAGAAGGGAAGAGGTGATCGGGGGTGGAGGAGAGACAGACTTGAGACAGAGACTGAGTCCTGGTAGAAACACTGCAGGCCGGTGTTGAGGTAGATGTGAAGACGTCCCAAACATCACCAGCGGCCGTGGAGTCCTCCAGGTGCAGGGCAGGAGTGGCACAAGCCCTCAGCAAGGACCCCCTGGAGTCACTTCTCACGGGGCCTCTCTCATCCCCCCCACCTTGTCCCCCTGCTGCTCGTCTTGTCCATCTGATGTCCAGCCTTTTAAAGCCAGAATAAAGCTGGTCTCCTACCTCAGGCTTCAGGTCTGGCAGGCCCCTGGTCCCTTCCACTTCCTCCAGTCGGATGGCCGTCTTTCAGTCCCTCCAACCCTCCCCAGGACTCTGGCACCTGCCGTGCCTCTGCGTGGACACCCTTGCCCCAGTCCTTTCCAGATTTACTTCCTCGGGGGGGCCGTCCCCGCCATCCCACCCAAAGCAGCCCACAACCTGCCCCCACCGACGTTGCATGTTTAGGACTCTTCAGAGCACTTGGTGTGAAAACATCCATGCGTATGTTTATTGTCAGTCTCCCTGCCCCTTCACACACGAGCACGTGGGCCTTTCTCTGTCCGATTCCCCCTTCCCTTCCAAGCTGGATCGGTGTCTGCACAGAGGACGCGCTCCGTAACCTAGCCGTAGGGTCCAGGAGACGCTCTACGGAAAGGCAGGTGATCCGGGGAACCAGCCAATGGTAAGCCCACGCGACCTCAGCGCTGGGCTCTAAACAACTTCCCCACCAGCCTCTGAAGACCTTGTAGCCCCGAAGCCACGGGCTCCTATGAGCTGAGCCAGCCTTAGAGGAGGTCAAGGCCTTCCTTCCTCACCAGTCCAGGCCACCCAGTCAGGTGTCCAGGGCAGTGGTCAGAGGCTTGGTCCTCCTCCTGCTGGCTTCCCCTCTAGGTGTCAGGCTTGCCCTGGCATGGGGGGTGGCCTTCCCGGGGAAACGCCTGGCGGGGCTGGGGGATGGGGAGGGGGCCGGGCTTGGAGTCACGGCTCCGATTCAAGAAAGGAAATCATCCGAGCTTTTAAAAAATTAAATGGAGTCAGTAATTTGATTTCAGAGAGAAGCTGAAAACCTCGTAATGGCAGGAGCAGCTCAATTCCGTGGTGAAAAGGAAAAGCCTTAAATGGGGCTATTAAGCTTTTGCCTGGGATGGATCTGCCCGGAGAAGGAGGGAGGAGGGAGGGCGGGCAGGGGGGGCAGGGGGAGAAGTCGTCCTCGAGGCAGAGACCGTTCATCAGGCAAGACAACCCTGATTATTTATTTATTTATTTATTTATTTCACGTTGCGGGCGTTGCCGAAGGCCTCTTCTTGGCTGCGTTTCAAATCCCTCTTCCAGTGATGGGCCGGCCTGGGGGTGGGGGTAGGGTTGCTACCCTTCCAGGGAAGCACTGGGTCCCACTCTAGCTCAGGCCACAGCTGGGCTTCTGGGCCAGGGAGCCTGGGAACACTGGCACCCCTGGGGGTCAACAGGGGTCACCGGAGCTGTTCAAGCCAGCAGGGTACCAGCTGCTGCCATGGGGACAAAAGGAAGGGAGCGGTGAGTCATGAAAACAAAGCAGTAACACTCAGCGGGTTCTTTGGAGACCTGGGGTCATGGCCCCCTGGGGCCCAGGGGAGAGGGCTTCTCACATCATAGGATCTTATCACCACCTACCTTCTCAGAAGGATGTCTGAACTATGGCTGAAGGCTTTCCATGCTCTCCTGGAATAAGCAAACATCCCCTCTGCCTGGGCCTGGGAGCCCAACTGTTCAGCTTCTCTGATTTGCCAGGACGGCAGCAGTAATGACCTCAAGAATGACTCACTTGGGCTTCCCTGGTGGCGCAGTGGTTGAGAGTCCGCCTGCCGATGCAGGGGATACAGGTTCGTGCCCCGGTCCGGGAAGATCCCACATGCCGCGGAGCGGCTGGGCCCGTGAGCCATGGCCGCTGAGCCTGCGCGTCCGGAGCCTGTGCTCCGCAACGGGAGAGGCCGCAACAGTGAGAGGCCTGCGTACCGCAAAAAAATAAAGAATGGCTCACTGGTTCTGAGCTAGAGGCCTGTGTCCGTCTCCCTGCTTGCCCCTAAACAGACCTATTGGGAAGAACTATTATCACCCCCTATTTGACTGATCGGGAAACTGAGGCACAGAGAGGTTAATGCCTTGCCCAAGGTTACACAGATAAAGAGTGAAAGGACTGGGCCTTGAACCGCGGCAGCCTGGCTGCAGAGCCTGCAAACTTCCCCCTCCCCCGTGCCTCACACATCTAACTGCGAAAGGGCAAGCACAAAAACGTTGGGGCCTGCGCTCGTGGGCAGTCCAAGCGGGTGGGAGGCGTGCCCCGATGCTGCCCACCACGCTCTTCCACACTTGGCATCCCCTGGGGTGCTTCCAGGACTCACCCCAGCAAGGGGGTCTCTCAGAAGCCCCTCCACGATGTTCTGAAGCTCAGGAGGCCTGTGCCTCTCCGGGATGATTGCCAATGTGGGCTCTGCTGGCTCCTGCCGGGGGCTACCCTGGCCAGCAGTGAAAGGGTCTCTAGGCGCGGCCAGGCTGGGTGAGGAAATGTCCGTGGGAGCCCGCAGGCTCTGAGGTTGCTGGACGTGCGTGTGGCCCCCCTCTCAGCCTGCTCTACTGGCCAGCTACAGGCTGACTTGAGGCCTCAGGCTCTGCATGACTTTCCCACAGATGAGGCAGTGGGCTTCTCGGAGGCGGAGGCTGGATGGCTCTTGGGAGGAGCTGTCAGGTGGCTGCACTCTGCTGACAGCTGCTCAGCAGGAAGAATTGGCAGGGCCCTGCTGGGCCCTCCCTGTGCCTCCCCTTGCGCTCCGGTCCTGAGGCCCTCAGATGGCCACTGGGGCCTGGCTGCCGCCACCACACCTCGAAAGTATTCACCACCGGGGCAGTGCTGTGGCATCCATCCCCAGAAGGAGGGTGCGTCCCCTCCAGGTCCTGACTGGGTTCTGGGAATGAGAGGTCCAGGTGCCCTCCGGCCCCTCCCTGGGTAGCCCCCCAGCTTCCATCCTGGAGGATGTTTCCGGGGGCTCCCCAGGCGAGCGGCGGGAACACAGCACCTCTTCAGCCAGGCTGGTCATCAAGGGCTTTGTCAATGGCTGGACCTCCTTGCTGGCCTGCCAGGGCCCCCTCATGGGCTAGCAGGCAGCCACATTCCCCTGTGACAACCTTCCAGGGAGGAGACTTCCTGGTAGCTAGGCGGGGCTCTGCTCCTAGACTGCCAGTGAGGGTAACAGATGGCCTGAGACTATTGGGACCCCCAGAGAGGCAGCTGGAAACGAGACATCTGAGGACAAAGGCATGGCCAGGCCCAGGGGCCGGAGGACTGGACAACTACTATGGACGCTGAGGACGGTACAGCTGCAGGCAGGGGGTCCAGGTCACCCCACTTTCCCTGGGGGACCTGACCCTCTGGGAAAGGGAAAAAGGAAGCCAGTAGATGTCCACCTTCTTCCACAGGTTTGGCTGTTTGCAGAAAAGGTCCAAGCCCCTTCTTCAGCGAGAGAACAGTGGAGGGAGAAAAAGCATCAGAAATAAAAGGATGTGGTTTCGGCCACCCTGAGGATGGCAGCCCGGGGAAAGGCCTGTGGCAGCTGCGACCTCAGGCTGGCTCTCCAGGCCCGGCTTCTGGGCTCCAGCCTGGCTCCTGGGCCCCAGCTCCTTTGAAGCGTGCCTCGGTTTCCCTCCTGTCTGTGTGCACCGCCGCGGGCCCTCCCCTCCACCTCCTTGTGCCGGGTCCCAAGGCCCTGCATGGCTGTGAGCCAGGCAGGACAGCTGGGCTGCGCTCAGGTGGGAGCTCTCGGGGAGCCCCGCTTTCTCTGGGGAACAGTCGGAATTTGAAGAGGAGGAGACATGGCCGGAGGTCTGAGTGGGACTCCGTTTGGCAGAGCGGTGGCGAAAGAGAGGGGCCTCGTGCCTGGCGGGGTCCACTGACGACTCGTGGGGATGCACCCTTCAAGGGAAACCGTGGGTGGAAGTCAGGGCGAGGGACTTCCATTGGCCAGTGCACGGGAAGGCTAGTGAGCGAAACTCTGAGGAAACCCTTCCCGGCCTCCAAAGGCAGCTGGTCCTGCAGTTTGGAACTGGGAAAAGGCAGCAGATCGTATTCCTCCTGGAGGAGCTCCTGCTGGGGAGTGGTCCTTGGCGTGGCAGTTGAGGCAGACAACTCCCTTCCTAAACCTCCCAGAAAGGAAACAGAGGTCAGTCCTCCTCCTAAGGGAGCAGAATCCTCCCAACACCCTGTTGGAGGGGCCACATGGGTCCCCTTTTTACAGACGGGGAAATAGAGGCTTTAGAGGTTAAGTTCAAGCACCGGATTAGGAACTGTCCTCCTTGGCTGAAATTCACAGACCTTTGACCTGGAGTCCTTTTTGAGATCATGCAGGCATCAAAATCTATTTCTTTTTTTTTTAATTTTAATTTTATTTATTTATTTGGTTGCGCCGGGTCTTAGTCGCGGCATGTGAACTCTCAGCTGCGGCATGCGTGTGGGATCTAGTTCCCCGACCAGGGATGGAACCCGGGCCCCCTGCACTGGGAGCGTGGAGTCCCAACCACTGCACCACCAGGGAAGTCCCTATTTCTGAAACTGAATCACAGGATTTCAGGTTTTCTCTAAAGAGCACCTGTCCCTGACTCTGCCTCTGCTTGCTGCCACCAGCCGGTGTCGTCTCTGAGCCATTCCCTATTCTGCGGCCAAATCCATCAGCCCAGCCCCAGGAACCACACAGACCCAGACTCTGCCTCGACCCCGTTGACATCCTGGGCAAGATCATTCTTTGTTGTGTCGGGGAGAGGGCTCCTGTGCACTGTAGGATGTTTAGGAGGATTCCTGGCCTCTACCCACCACATGCTAGTAGCGTCCCCCTGCATTGTGACAATCAAAAATGTACCCAGACACTGCTAAATGTCCCCCCGGGAGGCAAAAATGCACCCCCAGTTGCAAATTCTGGCTCACGGGTCAAATATAGCCCTGAGACATGTTTGGTTTGGCCTGCAGAGGGTTTTAAATATTTTAAAATTAACTGAGAAAATTTTATAATTTTCCAGCTTCTCCTGGAAAGTCAGAAGATTTGGCCACACTGGCCTGCCTCCCTACAAGGCAGGAATCGGTTCCACTTAAATGAGACTACTCTCTTGAAAAGGGTCTGGTGGGACTTCCCTGGTGGCGGCGCAGTGGTTAAGAATCCGCCTGCCAATGCAGGGGACACGGGTTCGAGCCCTGGTCCAAGACCCCACACACCGCAGAGCAACTAAGCCCGTGTGCCACAACTACTGAGACTGGGCTCTAGGGCCCACGAGCCACAACTACTGAGCCCACGTGCCACAACTACTGAAGCCTGGGTGACTAGAGCCTGTGCTCCGCAACAAGAGAAGCCACCGCGATGAGAAGCCCGCGCACCGCAACGAAGAGTAGCGCCTGCTCGCCGCAACTAGAGAAAGTCGTGCACAGCAACGAAGACACAATGCAGACAAAAATTTTAAAAAAGAAAAGAAAAAAAAAAACTGGTGGCTGGCAGTTCACCACTGGAGTCCCCACCGCTCCCCACTGGCTCCTACACTGAGCTTTGGCATCCTACCCTCGGGCCATGGATTTTCTTACCCTCATTCCTTTACACTCCCTGCCTGACCCCTAGAGGCATTTTTGCCAGTAACCCCTGCTTTACAATGTAAAACAGCGGTAGCTAAACCACCCTCTTGGCTTCTCTTCTCAGGCTGGGCACTCCATTGCCTCCACTGCTCTTGACGCCTCCAACCTTACATAATGAGGATTTCTCCCACAGGTTCTAATCACTTTTTGGCAGAGAGGAAGGAGATTTTAAAAAATCTGTAACCACCAAGTGCTTAGGCAATCCTGGTGCCCTCATATTCCAACATAGTCGCCACATATTATCCCAGAGAAATGTTCTCTAAAACATTTTTTTAAAAATGCCTGGTGAAAATTCAACCCAACAAGCATGTATTAAGTGCTTACCAAGGGCAAGGCAGTATGATAAGGCCCACGAAGAGTAAAATGCTGAATAGAGCACGGCCCCTGATGGCAAGGAGTTCATAGACCGCAGGGAGAGCCAAGAGCACGCACCACTAACAATAAGAGGAGAAGCTGCAGGGGAGGTGCAGGGAAGGTGTGCTGGAAACCAGGGAAGGGAGAGGTTAATTCCGGCTGCTGATATGAAGTTAATAAAATGAGGAAGAGCGCATTCTTCCCCCGTGTAAATCTTTCCAGAGAGGCCAAAACGCCTTTCTAAAATGCTCTTATTGCTGTCGCCGCAGTTATTTTTGTATTTTAGGGTCTATGTCCCTATCAAGAACCTACCCTCTCTCAAAGCCCAGGCCAAAGGTCACCTTCTCCTTGGCGTCTTCCTCAAGCCCGCCTGCCCTCGTTACAACTCTCTGGACATTGCTTCTCTCCCCTTCCAGACAGGCCACTAGTTGAAAGCAAGGACCAAATCTGGTGGCCTCTGTTCCCTCCCACGGGGCCTCACGCATGGCAAATGCTTAGTGAATATTTGTTGGATAAAGTTCTGGCCCTCCCTTTCCAAAATCAATGTCATCGCTGCAGGAAACTGTTAAAATAAAAACAGCCGAAATGTGTAAAAACTTTCAGGAAACATTTCCATTTTTAGCAGACTGTTAGAACTCATCCCCGCCCCGCCTTTTCCTTTGTTTCTAATTCTGAATTTGGGGCTGGATGGTAGGCAGTCCCCCTTTTAATCTTTAAATATAGTTCTGAATATAATTACATTTTTATGCAGCACCGAAACATCATATCCTGGTAACGGGGCATTCTTGCACTATTAACATCTGAGTTAAATCTCCTTTGCGTCTGTCTTCTATTGAGGACAGTTAGGAAGTCAAAGATGAAAGTGATCGACATCATTTGTGAATTATGTGTATTTCCTTATGCTGTATTTCAATGGGTTCTGCTCCTAGTGATTTTGTGAATACCAGGTTGTCTGGTAGCTGTGCTTTCACCAAAAACGCCTTTCAAGACTTGAATCCCAGCATCCTGGCACGGAGGACACACACCACGTTTAGAGGAGGGTTTGTCTTGGTTAAGAAATAAGTGGTAAAGCAACTATCCCCCAATAAAAAAAAAAAAAAGAAGAAAGAAGTGACCTCAAATAGTGCTCCTTGCCAAGGAGCCCACTCTGTGCCGTAGGTCGGCGGACCCCGACCTTTTAGGCACCAGGGACCGGTTTCGCGGAAGACAATTTTTCCACGGAAGGCGGAGAGATTGTTCAGGTGGTAATGCAAGCTATGAGGAAACGCAGATGAAGCTTTGCTCGCTCGCCTGCCGTCCACCTCCTGCTGTGTGGCCTAGTTACTAACAGGCCGCGGCGCGGGGGTTGGGGATCCCTGCGGTAGGTGACCTGTGGAACTGGAGCCCACGCCAGATCACTGGACAATCGAAACAGAAGTGGCTCATCTTGTGCCAAGAACTCTGCTGAGCTCCTAACTCCATCATCTCCAGTCCTCACGACAGGTAGCGGTATTCCCACTTTAAAAAAATATATTGATTTGTCTATTTGGTTGCACCCGTAGTTGCGGCAGGCGGGCTCCTTAGTTGCGGCATGCATGTGGGATCTAGTTCCCTGACCAGGGATCGAACCCGGGCCCCCTGCATAGGGAGCTCTTAGTCTTATCCGCCGCGCCACCAGGGAAGTCCTGGGCTATTTCCATTGTGCAGATGGAAGAAACTGAGGCTCAACAAGGTGAAGTGAGTCGCCCAGGTCCCGCAGCTAGCTAGAAAGTTGATGTGCCCCCCGTCCCCTCCCCGGCACTTTGACTCCACCTAGCTCCCCGCAGCCCTCCTACTCCCCGGCCAGTTCCAACCAGTGTGCCTGACACCATCGTTTCCCCGGGTTGGGTGTGGGACCTGTCAGGCCGGGAAAGAGGAAGCCTGGTCATGGGAGAAGGAACCACAGGCAGAGCCGGCAGGCACATCCTCACCGTGACTCTCACCCACACAGTGGAAGGAGCTCTCCACCGTCCAGAGGATGGGGGCGGCCATCTCAGCAAACCCCAGGCTCAGAACCACCCTGTAGAAAGCCTGCATCCCCAGAGCTCCTTGGGCCTCCTGGCATTGCTGTCGGGGCGACGAGGAGTTAGTCGCGTGTGGCAGGGTGCATCCTGTGTCCTGTGGCTGCCCTCCCATGGGGCCACCCTGGCAAGAGTGCCAGGCTTCCAGGCTATAAGTGGCAAAGGTCCATTTTCTGCTGGCTCCACAGCTCTGCTGTCACGTCTCTGACTCCACATGGCATCAGTGGCCCAAGGAGAAGGGGTCTCCAGAAGGGGCAGGACAGCCAATGACCCTGACCTGGACCTGGAGTGCCCCAGCCGCCAGGACGCCGACCAACGCAAAGTCCCTGTTTTCGGTCACTGTGAAGTTTAAGGAACAGGTGGACTCGGGAATTTTAGGCTCAGGCTTTCCTCCAAGTAGGAACCTCTTTTGACCAGATCCAGTCTCTGCTTTGGGATGTGAACAAGACCTCCATCTCTGGCTGGGATGACACTGGAATGGGGAAGGACACGTGACACAGAAAACTACATGCTCTGCAGGCACGTGGACGAAAGGGTGGTGACAGGACCTCAGCCAGGGGCCACGCCCGTGGCCGGCACTTTCGGGATTGGTGACATGAGATTACTTGGTGTTTGGTATCACTGCCTGGGCTGGAACGTGACTGCACTGATGCGGAAGAGAAGGAAAGACCATCCCCAAACACCTGGGGATCCCGCTGTCTGCAAAGACCCGTGAGGAAGCAGATGCTACGAGCGGGGCTGCCCGTGGAAGTTGCAGAAATGTCTCTGCCAAGACTGTCTTCAGCTCGGTGACCTAGCCTGGTGCCCCTTCCATTACCAAAGCTGCTCTTAAGAAATAAAGCTTGTATCAGTTGTTTACACTTTAGCAAGAATTTCGTTGTGTCAGCCCTCTCACAGGGGCATTTAAAGCCAGCTCTGCACTGGCTAAATGAAAGCATCTGTCTCCACGTAAAAGGATTTCAAGCATCGTGAATAAGGAAAGGGATGTTTGGGGGCTTGGTGAGGCCGTCCCCAATGCCCTAAACTCCCCAGAGTCCCATCATGAAATCTCGTCCATGATAAAATTCTATACAAATGTCAAGTCTTAGTCATCTCAGACCTACCCACTCAGGATGAAGCCTTTGATGTACCTAACTTTGCATACAGAGTTCCTTAGAACTTAAATTCTTCTGGAGGTAGGAAATGGTCTTCCAGATTCCGGGCCTCTCTGTATCACACCCCACGCTGAACGAAATAGTTATCACATACAGGGTCTAGATCAAGGGACCCAACCTCTGTCAGAGCATGGAGCCCTCAAGAACCTGATGAAGACTGCAGACCCTCCCTCATCTTTGTTCTCGGACCCCCTGGAGGCCATCTTGGGACTTCCCAGGAGTTCAAAGAGCCCGGGTTTGGAAAAGTGGAGGATTCCACTTCTCATCCACTCTCTACACCCCACCCCTGCTCCACACACACCTGTACCCGCCAGAAAGAGCCGAGGTCTCTCTGTCCCAAGCAATTCAGGAACGCATGGCCAAGGTTGGGGCTAAGAAGAGGCGAGGTGGGGTGGGACCACGGACATAAGGTGCCAGAGGAGGGAGGAACAGAAGAGGGACAAGGGAGCGATGTAGCCGGAAAGGATGGGCATTGGGGGCCCTCTTGGGTCTTACCCCGTGGGCCAGCGGCTCCTAAAGACAAGGCATAGCCGCTCCCCACGAGCAGCAGGAGGCCTGGGGGGTGTGCAACACTTGCTGAGGCAGGAGTGCCTCCCCGTGGCCTCCGAAACTGCTCCTTCCAGAAGCAAACTCCCTCCACAGGGCCCCCCTCCCACCTTCGGACCAGCCTGTGGACTGAACCCCCAAGGGTCCCAGAGCTCAGGTCAGGGACTGTTGCTCCAGTGCAACCAGGATATATTATTTAGGCGGGATATTTTTAGCAGGAAAGCGAGCTCGGAGCAAATGTCATGTGAGCCGTCTTCTCTTACATGGCAACTTTGGGCTATTTAAAGAGATGGTAATTACCCTCCTGCCACCATGATCAGGACGACGAGCTGAATGCGTGATTGCAGGAGCTGCTCATCTGCCACGCGGAGCGCTTGACACTAATGGAGCCCAATTTTCGAAGCTGCCTGCCTAAATCCGTCCGGTCTCCAGGTGGACATTTGAATCGGCACTGCAGCGCCGGCAGACTGCTCTCCGGGGCCTCCCCGAGGGTGCCACGCCTTGAGGCTCCCCGCCTGGTAGGGGCACTGGGCACATGCTAGGTGCGCCACGGGGCTGAAAGACCCAATGAGCCGTTACCCCCACTAGCAAGGCCAAAGGGTGACCCACACTCTGCCCAGCCTAAGTCCTGGCCTCGGTTCCCTTTGCAATGCTCCAGAGAGACATTGGCCATCGGGGCCTTGAATAGAGGCGGGTGCCTGGAGGGTGGGAAGGGGACAGAGAGGGGTCCCCGGCCCCTATCCTAGGGGGACTAGCAAGAGGAATTCAGGAGAAGACTTGAGGAAGGAAAAGCTCACTGACTTCAAACATTCAAAGGGCCGTGAAATGGAGAAGGGACTGGCTCCTTCCGGGGGGCTGCAGAGAATGGAGGACCAGCAGAAGGAAAGTTTGGGGAAACATCTGTGCAATATGGGAACAGGTGGTCTTGCAAAGGAATGAGCTCCCCGTCACTGGAGACTGTGCAGAGAGAATCTTAGCACGAGGAGGACCTCAGAGGCCTTCAACCCAAAGCTGGGACCCCTCCTCAGATTTCCTCTCAGATGGCCTCTGCCTGCAGGACACCAGGGAACGCTTCCAGCCTCGGCTGCCGAGACGCGAGCCCAGCAGAGCTGGCCTTGTCCACCAACTCTCCAAAGGAGAACAGAAACCAAAACCTCCTGCCTCAGGGTGTCCCCAAGCACCAGGCCTGGCAGAACCTTCCAGAAAGTTGCTCCTGACCCACCTACCTGTCCACTGGTGCTTCCCAGGGGTAGGGGCAGGGAGACCTGCAGAACAAAAAGGAAGCAACATCTCCTGGCAAAGCAGTAAGCGAAGGTGAGAGTAAACATTTCTGTCTGAGCACAGAAGCGCTGACAATTACCCCAGCAGGAGGCCGGCGAGAGAGCCACATGGCTGGGTTGTTTGCTCATTAAGACAAGAACATCATTTACGTTCTGAGACTCCAGTGTCAACAGGCCCAGGGAAATGTCGTTGCCTCAGCTGCCACCCTGGGCCTGGCCAAGGAGGCGGCGAGGGTCCCGGGAGCAGCTGGCAAGGCCAGGAGCACAGGCGCACGGCCGGGATGATCCTCTCCCAGTCCTCCCAGCTTGTTTTCCTCCCGAGTTCACCCATTTCTCCCTCGCCCTTTCTCTTTCCTTTTCAGATCCAAAAAGCAATGGTGGAGGGAGGGCTTCCAAGGATGGACACTTTCACCACTGGCCCTGAACTTGGGGTGACCACCCAACCCAGTTTCCTGGGGACTGAGCAGGTCCCCCTGGGACTTAGTGCCAAAACAGAAAAGGCCCAGGCAAACTGGGATGGTCGGTCACCGTACCGCCTGTGAATCTCGCAGCCACGCCACAGGGGGACCGTTCTCCCAGACGGTCATCTGAGAAATGCACAGACGAGGGGAAGGTGATGGTGTGGGCTGGGCCCCTTTCCTGGAGCTTCTGCTGCAGCCCACACCCTCCACCCTGCCCTTCTCTCAGTTCTTTCTGCTTTCTCCAAACTCCACTTTGCATTTGCTTCAGACCTTGGCAGGGAAGTCTCGGCACAAGGAAGGAGTCACAGACCAGCCGAGGGTCCCTCGGAGATCATCTGACCAACACCCCTCGCTATACAATGTGTGGAGGAATGAGGCCGGAGGGGACTGACTTGCCTCGGTGATGCCCCCACCCAAGACCACTCCCACTCCATACGGAGGGACAGAGAGGGGCTCCCTGCAGCAGAAAGAAGCAAAAGGGACCGGGAGGACACCCCAGGCAGCTCAGCCTTCTCAGCTCCCCAGCCCTACTGCTCCTTGGCCCTGAGAGCCCCTCCTGGCAGCAGGCTCACGATGGCCCACGGGGAGCTCCTCCAGTGAGCCTGGCTGTTTCCTTGTCTTTGGAGGTGCTGCCTTCACTTGCGGGGCGAAGGGGCAGGAATGGGACAGATGCCTGAGGTTTGGCGAGAGGATGGAGAGGATTGGGCATCTGCCTTTGCCACCACCAAAGCTGTCCCACCGTTCCCACTCCTGTCCTCCACTGCAGCCTGGAGGAAGGCAGGGAAGCCCCCCGGAGGCTGAGCTTTGAAGAGGGAGACAGTTCTGCTCCAAGAAGGAAGAGAAGACAGATCAAGAGCAAAGCAAAAACGCACAGCCCTTTAAGGCCACACGCGGAGGCTATATTTAGGGCCGCAGGACTTCGGGCAGCCTTCCCTGGGAGCAATCGCTAATCACTGCATTGAGTTTATGGGTGCCCCTGGGCACACTTAACCCAGGGCAATGAATAGTTATTGCGCGGCCTCCCGCTCGGGGCCTGTGGGCACACTTAAGCGAGTGCGCCGGATCGCTGGGAGCGGGCAAGGCTTGGGTACACCCTTGGGCACCCTGCGCTTTCAGCGGAGAGAGGCAGAGTATTAAATATCTATGTGCCCTGTGCCCACAGCTGCATTTAGCCAAGGGCAAGGCCGGTGAAACGGCTTTAATTAAAACTTAATGCAAGTTCAAGGTGCAGACACGGAAGCCGCGGCTGCAGGTCACCAGGAATGAATCAGTCGATTCGATGAGGTTCTCAGGTGGGGGAAGGGGGTGGCGAGGAGGGGGGCTTGGGCTGCGGAGACCTATCTTGTGCTGAGTACTTGCTGCCCACCTCTCTGCATCTGTGCTCTGGGACTTGGGGCCACCGCACACGCCCATACCTCGCTTGGTGAAGGATGCTGGGATTTGGGTATCCGGGCTTCAAAGGCAGGTGGTTGGAAATAAAGCAGGCCCCTGGGCCGGGAGCGGGTCCTGCTTTTCTCAGCCACTCAGCCCAATGTCGCGCGACACGGGCAACGCCGTCCCCCTGGCGGCAGCTCCCAGAATTACAGGCCCAGTGCAGAGGGAGGAGTGACCAGCGCCGGAATGTCAAAGGAACGCGCTGGTGGCAATGCTTGGGGATCCTGGGGTCCGACCCTGCGATTCTTAGGAGGACCAACACCAGGCTTGGTGTGGCCACTTGTGCCACTAAAAAGGCAAGTAGGCAGAGGAAGCCTTGCCACTCTGCCTCTTCTCCTTAAGACTGGGAAGCAAAGGAATCTCAGAGAGGTCTGCCCATCGGCCCAAGATAGCAGTGAGCTGGGCTCAGAGTTGGGGGAGCTCAGGTCCTCTGAGCCGTGGTCCGGGGATGCTCCCTGCCAGACACACCTGCTTTAAAATTCAGACCAGATGAGAACACAGCTATAAAGCCTTCCTGGGGCAAAGGCTCCATGTCTCATTCAAATCTGTTCCCTTAGCAACAGCACAGCACCTGGCATATATAGTAGGTGCTTAATAAATGCTTGTTGCGTGAATGGTGATTGTCATTAGCAGGCTTTTTGTGCCAAACTCCTCTTTTCATTTCTCCTTTCCTGTTTCCTGATCTTTAAAACGGAGGCATTATACCTGATTGTAACGGAGGTACTTTTATGACTAAAAGTCTATAATTCCTCGGCACTACCCAGGTCAAGAAGGAACATGCAAACTGGCAACTTTTTTCAATGGAGAGAAAAAGAACACAGGACATAATATTGCAGCTTTGGTGATAATCCCATCCTCCCACTGTCCCCAGTGCCAGCGACGATGGGAAGTGGAGAATATTAGTTCAGACCCTTTAATAGCCCCACTCCCACTCCATCCCAATCTCCTCCCAGTTTGCTCAGACAACAGCCCAGCGGACCCGGGCATCCAGCCAGGGCCCATGAATGTCTGCAGAAGAACCATGCCACGCGGCACCTCCAGCTGCCACCTGTGGGCCCGGCCACATCTTGAAGCTCAGGAGCCATGGCCTCTGGAGAGAAGCCCAGCCTGGGAGCCCCTACTCCCACCCCCAGGCCTCTGAGCCCATTAGCTGAATGAATGTGGACCAGCAGTGGACACTCTCTTGGCCCAGCCTGGACGCGATCACTGGACACTTCATTATGTAGCAGTCACTCTGCTCCAACCTTTTCACCTCCCCTTTGAAATATTCTGGTTTCCAACCTGTAATTTGCTTTCTAGAAGTAGGACAAAATTCCTGTGTGCAAACGAAAGAGGAAAACACAGTTAATAGGCTGCAATTATAGGTCAGTGACTGTTCACAGCAAATATGATTAACATCAACCCACTGGAGGCTGGGCAGTTCTCATGGAAGAGGCTAGGAAGTGAGCTGAGGCTGCCGGGGATCAAAACCTGGGTCCGGCTTCTGGAATCCAGCAGTTCAGCCTCCACCAGGGAAGCCCTCAGGGCCAGTGGATTTCAGGAAGGTCCAACCTGTCCGGACAGAACAGGGGCTTGTGCCTGAACATCCCTTGACAGGTGTCAAGCATCTGCTCACAACTTGTCTCCCTCGATCCTCACAAAGATCCCATAGGGTAGGCTTTCTTATTCCCATTTTACAGATGAAGCAGTTGAGGCTCAGAGGAGGTAAATAACTAAGCCAAAGGCATGTGGCCACTCTGGAACTGCCTGGCTCAGTCCATCGTGTGCCAGATGGAGCTTCAAAGGTGTCAAACCAGTGGGCCCCACAGGGGATGCTGGGGCTGACCTCATTCAGCCACAGAGGATGAACCCAATTTGAGGCTTTGTGGTGGGGCCTGAGAAGAGTGTGTACTGATGGGGTGGGAGGTGGGGAACGTCAAAGAGGGTGATTGCAGAAAGGAAGAGAAAGAGAAGGAAGAGGATAGTTCCTGAAATTTCTCCCCCGTTATGGACCACAACCCCGGTAGAAATTCTGGGCTAGATTGAGGGAGGAAGACAAAGAAATGAAGGAAAGAGGAAATGGAGGTGAGGAGAAAAAGAGAAGAGGAAAACATGAGGGTCCGTGGAGCAGTTCACACCGTCTTGGGGGCCAGGCGGTGGAATAAAGCGACAGGTGTGCCCAGGGAGCTGCAACCCTCCAGCCCCCAGGCCATCGGCCGCCGCCTAAATCAGGGCGGCTCCTTGTCTTCCTGGTCCCCAAAGAAGCATCAGTTCCCCCTCTGACTGGCATGAGCCCACCCCTCCAGCCCCAGGTTTGAAACCTGCTTCCCTGGATGGGGTCCATGTTGTATGGGGCCTGCAGCTCATGCAATTTGGGAGAAGGACCTCTTTAAGGAAAAGAATATAAAAATATCTTACTTTTGCAAATGTTACAGAGTCATACGGTCTTGTAGGCATGTAATGGGCCATGCGACTGAGGGGTCCTGGGCTTATGCTCTGTCAGATTCATGGTCAATCAGCATTTACTCACCTCACTGAACACTAACTGAGCACCTACTGTGTGCCAGGCCCTAAGTCAGGGGCTTCCCTGGTGGCGCAGTGGTTGAGAGTCCGCCTGCCGATGCAGGGGACATGGGTTCGCACCCCGGTCCGGGAAGATCCCACATGCCACGGAGCACCTAGGCCTGTGAGCCATGGCCGCTGAGCCTGCGTGTCCGGAGCCTGTGCTCCGCAATGGGAGAGGCCACAACAGTGAGAGACCCGCGTACGGCAAAAAAAAAACCCCAAAAAACAAAAAAAACAAAGTCAGCTCATGTGCCTCCTCTGTTCAAACCTCCCCATTTTTCACTCCGAGGAAAAGCCAAAGTCCTTGAAGGCCCCAGTGATTTGTCCCCTCACCTCCCTGACCTCCTCTCCCACTTCCTCATCTCCCTCCCAGCCACACTGCTCCAGCCACACTGGTCTCCCCGCCATTTCTCAGGCATGCCAGTCCTGCCTCAGGACCTTTGCATGGGCTGTGCCCTCTGTGTGGAACTCCTTCTCTTGGATACCTGCATGGCTCACTCCCCCACCTCCTTCAAGTCTTTGCAAAAATGTTGCCTTTCAGAATTGGAGACACAGATGCAGAGAATAAATGTATGGACACCAAGGGGGGAAAGTGGCAGGGGTGGGGGGCTGGTGGTGGGATGAATTGGGAGATTGGGATTGACATCTATACACTAATATGTATAAAATCGATAACTAATAAGAAACTGCTGTATAAAAAATAAATAAAATAAAATTCAAAAAAAAAATCTCCTTTTCAGTGAGGCCCACCCTGACCTGCTTTATCCTATGGCCCTGCTTCCTTTCTCTGTAGCACTTGATACCTTCTAACCTTATTTGTTATATTTAAGGCTCATGTCACCCCACCCAAAGTCAGCTCCATGGGGCCAGGGAGTCTGTTTTGCTCATCGCTGCATCCTTGGTGCCTTGAGCAGTCAGGCATATAGAGGGCTGTCAATAAATATTTGTTGAGTGAGTGAAAGGCTGTCTCTGGGTAGAGAGATTACGGGTAATTTTCATTATCTCCTTTGGATTTTCTCTAGTTTCCATAATTATCGCATACTGCTTTGTCATGATTTTTTTAAGTCCTTTTTAAAAGCTCATGGTTTCTTTTTCAAATGCTTGACTCAGTTGTGTACTTGATAGGAGATGAATGCGTTATTTCAAAAAACAGCTCTGGAAGCCTTTCTGGAGGGGATTCTCTGGTCACAGGCTTTTCCTTTAAAAGCACGCAGTTTCCACCTCTATCTTAGCAAGCGATCAGGGCCCTGCCTCTGGCAGAGGGAAGCTCTGAAAGGTAGATCACTGGGGAAATAAAGTGTCTTAGCCTGGATGTGCAAATTGACCTGGATTGTTTTAGTTTTGCATTCACGTTTGCACTTTGTAAATATTTGCCTGTCGCCCCGCTGCTCACACCTGCTTGCTGTCCCCTCAAGTTTATGGAAGGCAGCAGGCACTGTCATTTCTCCAACCCCACCTGGCGCTGCTGGCGCTGCCAGCACGGCCGTGTGAAAAGGAAACTCGCTCGCGAAAGCCACAGGTGTCTCTGACAGCGCCTAAAACTAATGGTCTGTGGCTGGCCGCTGTGACTAATTCTCTGATTATTGACTTTATGATTTTACGCTTAAAACTTCTTTATAATAACACACAGAAATGTTTAATGAGCTCTATCCAGAGCCATAAAAATTACTTATTGAACAAGCATTTTAAAACTATTAATCTATTGTTTTCCATTAATAATGGCTCTCCAAAGAACGGGCGACAGCTTAATGTATCCACAGCATTTCTCCGCGAAAAGTGGCCTTTTAAGACATAAATGCCGCTCCCAAAGCATCGCGGGCTGGCCGGCCATTGGGTAGCTGACCCTCCCAGGACAGATTTAGGCTCTACCAGTCCCAGAGTGTGCTTTAAGGATTTCCAGAATGAACAGGGGCCCTGGGAGATTTTGCTAGTCTCTCTGGAAAGCCCCTCTCCTCAATTTCTCTCTTTTTGTGAAAAAGACAAGAGGTATTCCGGGGGCCTGTTTTGCAATGCCCGATGGAGAGCACAGAGGGAAGCAGACAAGTTACACATTGCTATCCTTGTTCCTTCTGGAAGGTTCCAGGTACCCATCTGGCTGTACCCATCCCCCCTTCTGTTGGCAAGCCCATGGCTGAAAGTTTTCCATGATACTATGCCCCTGTTTTTGCTATTTTGGGGGCACAATTCCCCCACTAAGCATGAGATGGCTTCCTACTTCAAGTGTGTAAGAATAACCCCTTTAAAATAAATCATCCGGGACTTCCCTGGTGGCGCAGTAGTTAAGAATCTGCCTGCCAATGCAGGGGAGACGGGTTCGAGCCCTAGTCCGGGAAGATCCCACATGCCACAGAGCAACTAAGTCTGTGTACCTCAACTACTGAGCCTGCGCTCTAGAGCCCGCGAACCACAACTACTGAGCCCGAGTGCCACAACTACTGTGCCTGTGTGCCACAACTACTAAGCCCGAGTGCTACAACTACTGAAGCCCATGCGCCGAGAGCCCGTGCTCCGCAACAAGAGAAGCCACTGCAGTGAGAAGCCCACACACCATAACAAAGAGTAGCGCCCGCTCGCTGCAGCTAGAGAAAGCCCATGGGCGGCGACAAAGATCCAAAGCAGCCAAAAATAAATACATTAATTAATTTAAAAACATTATATTTTGAAAATAAATAAATAAAATAAATCATCCATTTATTTTTCTGGGTAATTTAGATTGTGAAACCTATTGGCACCAGATGGGTACTTCTTCTAAGAGCTTCAGTCGTTCATTCATTCAGCAAATATTTATTGAGTGGATACTAAGTACCAGGCTGTGTTCCAGGTTCTGGAGACACAGGAATAAACCAGAAACACATGGGCCTTGCCCTCACAGAGCCCATCTGTCAGAGGGGAGCAAAGATGACAGCAGGTGAACATTGTAGAAGATAATTTTAAGATCATTTAAGTAATAAATGCTGAGAAGCCAACGGGATAAGATTGTGACAGGAGTGGGTGGGGACTGCTTTTGATGGAGAGTCAGGGAGGCTTCTTGGGGAGGCGGCCTTTGAGCAGAGATTTGAGTGACAGAAAGGAACCAGCCATGAGAAACATTCCTGGCAGGAGAAAGGCAGTGCAAAGGCCCTTGGGTGAGGTATACATACAGATGTCTTTCCCTAGGTGAATTCCCTACCCAGACAACAGCTGTCCCTTACCTGGCACATGCAGGATCTGCTCAGCCACTGCCGCAAACCCTCCATGTGGCTCCTGGGACCCATAGGGCATGGAGCGGAGAAGCATTCAACCTCGTCTATTGAACAAGAAAATACTTCTCCTCCGAGCCCTACTTCAATGGAATGGTTAGGAAGAGGTACAAAGGAGTCATATTGTCACAATGAGAAAGACGCTTTACACCAGGCAGAGGTCACAGAACAGTGTCAGAGGGGATATGTTTTAGGGTGCAGCTTCTCAAACTTCAGGTGCCTACAAATATCACCTCGAGGTCTTTTTAAAATATAGATTCTGAGTCGGTAGGTCCAAGGTGGGGTCTGAGATTCAGCAAGTCTAACAAGCTCCCAGGTGATGCCAGTGCTGCAGGTCCAGGGACCACACTTTGAGCAGCAAGATCCTAGAGGTCATTAAATCTCAGCACTGTGTTTTACGGGGGGAATGGGGAACAATGTGACTTAATGGTAACAGGGATCTGGAGTCAGAGCACCTGGGTCTGGTGTGTGTGTGTGTGTGTGTGTGTGTGTGTGTGTGTGTGTACCAGTTCCTTAGTTTTAGTTTCTTCCTGTAAATTGATTGTATGATGACAATGGCAGTGATGACGGTCACAGTAGTGGTAAAGATACTGGTGATGATGGTGATGATGATGGTAGTGATAATGGTGATGATGGTGATGGTGGGATAATGGTAATGATGGTGATGGTGATGGTGGGATAATGGTGATGGTGATGGTGATGGTGGGATAATGGTGATGATGGTGATGGTGATGGTGGGATAATGGTAATGATGGTGATGGTGATGGTGGGATAATGGTGATGGTGATGGTGATGGTGGGATAATGGTGATGATGGTGATGGCGATGGTGGGATAATGGTAATGATGGTGATGGTGATGGTGGGATAATGGTGATGGTGATGGTGGTGGTCATGATGGTGATTGTGGTAGTGAAAACGGTAATGATGGTGGTAGTGATAATGGTGCTGATGGTGGTGATAATGGTGATGACGATGGTGATAGAACTTCACAGGGTGGGTGTGAGACTTGAATGAGGTCATGCACACAATGATCTTCATGGAGTGCTCATCACAGAGAGCGGTGCCTAAAGATGACACCTCTTACAATGATAATTACCGTCACCCAGAGATTAAAGGACCTGTACATAGTCACGGAGCAACAGGACCAGGTGCCTAAACATTCCTACCATCATTTTCCAGCTCATAGTCAATAAATTAGGGTGTCAGAGAAATGGAGTAAACACTAGAACGCACATGACCCTGAATCAATACTGAACCCAATGTGATGTTCCTCTGCTGGTATGAGAAGTACATCTGCCCCCTGGCTGGCCTCAAGGTCATTGTTGTGGATACAGCCTCCCACAAGGAGGCTAGAGAAAATGGGGGCTCTAGGCTGAATCTGTCCAACACAGATACGTGACAGGCATGTGCAGCTTAAAGGTATGAATTGGCCCTGAGTAGCAGCTTGTTCACAAGTCACTCAACTCATAAAAGTGAAGTAGGGGGAAACCAGGGCATTCTTGGAGCTTTGCAAGTCAGCTGAGGACTCCGGCTAGTGGGCACAGCCAGAGGTGAGAGGCAGTGTGCAGTGTCCTGGTGACACCCTATCTTTACCTCTGCTCCCCACCCCCAATCCACCCCAGATGGCAGCCAAGAGGGATTTTAAAGTGTAAATAAAGGACTTCCCTGGTGGTCCACTGGTTAGGACTCCACTCTTCCACTGCAGGGGAAGCAGGTTTGATCCCTGGTCGGAGAACTAAGATCCCACAAGCCGCATGGAACGGCCAAAAAAAAAAGAAAAGAAAAGAAAAAAAAAAAGAAAAGTAAATACAGTCCCTTCTCAGAACCCTTCAATAGCTCCCCACTGCCCTTGGAATAAAATCCAAACACTTTCACACCCCATGCAGCCCTGCTCACCTCTCTGTCCTCTTCCATCACTACACTCCAGCCAAGCCAGTCTTTTCTCCACCTCAGGGCCTCCGTAATACTGTTCCCTCTGCCTGAAACACCGTTCCCCATTCTTCACATGACTGGCTCCTCTTCATCCAGCAGGTCTTAGCTTCAATGTCAGCTTCTCTGGGAGGCCCTCCCTGCCCACTCCCATCTCTTCTCTACCCAGACTTTGTGTTTGTTTCCTTCCTGGCTCACATCACTGTTGGACATTGTGTTATCTAGTGGTTCACAGGATTTTTGCATATTTCTCCCAGTTGACTGAAGATAAGCACAGACAAGCTTGTCTCCCAGTCAAGTGAAAACGAGCTTGGGGAGGGCAATGACTGTATCTATCTTGTTCACTCTCTGTTCCCAAGGCCAGTGCCTGGCACACAGTAGCTGCTTAGTAAATATTTCTCCAGTAAATGGTTTTAGCTGCAGCCTAGCCTGTCCAGGAGACAGGGAATGATGGAAGAAGTAATGGCCTGGTGATTTGTCTATTTCCCTTCTTTCCCTGACCCATAAAATATAAGTTCCATGGAAAGGTATAAATTGTGTCTAACTTACTCACAATAGCACCCCAACCCCTCGCCCAGTGCCTGATAAATAAGTGTTAAATATGTGTTTTCATTCCAAGTACAGTACAGTTTTCTGTAACCACACGGGAAAAACAATATTGAAACTTGTTGGACATGATGTAATTCCCCAAACAGAGCCCTGCCCAGGCCTCCTTAACGCATAGAGATGATAGAGATCTTAAATTAAATATACTCTAGACATGACTTATCTGACAAATAGAGAAATGGGGAGATGGAAAAATCTTAACTCCTGGGTTAATTTCTCTCTCAATGGAGACATTAAAGCTTCCAGGAAGAGCACAAGATACATGGGGACCTGGAGTTTGGACTGTCAGGTTTCAGATCCTGGATCTAGCTGTGTGACCTGGGCAAGTTATTTAACCTCTCTGAGATTCCATTTCCTCTTCTGAAAAATGGGCACATGTTCAATAAAGGATTAACCTTGCCCACAGAAAGGTTTGGCCATTTGCCCCCAGCTCCTGGGAAGTAAATTCTAAGCCCTCATAATATCTCACTTGATAAGCGTCTTTGTCTACCTGGGGGCCTTGGACCACACAGGATAGTCTGTGTTAACTATGTGATATATGGTGGGGGGCTTTGAACCTTGTGGTATCAGCTCAACCTCTGGAGGGGCTGGAGACTGAGGTCAGCCACACAGGGGGTCAGCCATGCCTACATGACTGACCCCTAGTCAAAACTCTGGACACCAAGCCTCAGGTGAGCTCTCCTGGTTGGCAATACTCTGACATACTGTCACACATCATTGCTGGGAGAAGTTAGCTCCGTTCTCATGACTCCACTGGTAAAGGATGTCTAGAAGCTTGTACCTGGATCTGTTCTGGATGCTGCCCTGTGCACCTCTTCCTTCGGCTCATCTCAATCTGTAACCTTTAACTGTAATGAACAAGAACCATGACTGTAACAGCTTTTCTGAGTTCTATGAGTCCTTCTAATGAATGACCAAACCAAGGGTGGTCTTGGGGACCCCTGAACTTAAAGTTGACGTTAATGGGCTTCCCCAGTGGTGCAGTGGTTAAGAATCTGCCTGCCAATGCAGGGGACACGGGTTCGAGCCCTGGCCCAGGAAGATCCCACATGCCGCGGAGCAACTAAGCCCGTGCGCCACAGTTACTGAGCCTGCGCTCTAGAGTCTGCAAGCCACAACTACTGAGCCCGTGTGCCACAACTACTGAAGCCTGTGCACCTAGAGCCCGTGCTCCGCAACAACAGAAGCCACCGCAATAAGAAGCCCGCACACCGCAACGAAGCGTAGTCCCCGCTCGCCACAACTAGAGAAAGCCTGCGCGCAGCAACAAAGACCCAACTCAGCCTAAATAAATAAATTAATTAATTAATTAAAAAAAAAATAGATGTCAAAAGAGAGGTTGGTCTTGGGGAGTCCTAAACCAGCACCTCCCTCCTTGGGTACCAAGAAGATAAAATGAGATGATATACATACAACACTCAGAATAAGTGTTCAATAAAGATGTGCTATTTTCTAGTGTCTTCTATTTGGTGTGGTGGCAGAGCCTCTGGAGCTCGCCTGCTTGGGGTGAAATCCTCTGGCTCACTGCCATGGGACCTCAGAAAGCCATTCCCTCCCCTGGACTTTGGTTTCCTCATCTAGAAGTCATACTGTCATAAGGATGGGTCAATGGCCACAAATCCCTGAAGGCAGGTCTGGCACACAACACATGCTCCACGCTGGTTTGTATTACTGAAACAAGTGCTGAACGCTGAGTCAGAGGATCCAGGTCCAACCCCAACTCAGGCACCAGCCATCCACGTGACCACCGGCACTTGGCCTCCCAGTTCCTCACTGGGAGAACAAGAGACTGAAATCCAGGCTTCTGCAGAAGGCTTCTCACTTTCCAAGTGACCCAGTATCAGCAGGTCACTTAACAGTCTGCTCAGTGGAGAAATGCTTGAAGGCTGATGCAAGCCATAAAAATGTCATTCATATACCTGTTGAAATTTCAAGCTCAGGGATGGGCCTGTCTTTGTTTGATCTGAAGGGGAGGATCCCTGGGAACACCACAGGTGAACACAGACAAGACAGATGGGCCAGCAGGAGAGGAGGGACAGAGAAGGGCCGCGGGTAGGAGACAGCTGCTACTGACCTACCTACCTTCATTCAGTCCATTATATTTATTTGGAGTGCCCACCCATGCAGTGACCAAGACAGGGAAAGACGACCAAAAACAAGCAAAGAAATAAATGAACAAAGTATCTCAGAAGATGATCCAGCTCTGAAGAAAGTAAAACAAAGCAATGAAATACAAAGAGTTTGGGTTGGGGAAGGTCGGTGTTAAAAGATAATTTTCAAAAAGATGTAACATCATGACTCCTGTACTGATAAAAAAAAAAAAAGAACCCATGTTAAAGATTTTATCTAACTCATTATTAATGAGGGAACCAGGCAGATGTTACAACCAGTTCAAAGGAGAAATCAAAGAACAGACACATTTATGATGAAAAATGTTGGAATGAATTTACAAATAGACCAAAACTGGATTCTTCCGCAGGGTGTTGGAAGTTGATTGAACTGCCCTGGACTCAATTTATTTGCACGTCCAAAGACAAGGAACACTTGCATTGCCATAGGTGCTCTACAACTTCCAACACTGGGAAATAGGTCAGAGACAATGAAGGACTGGAGTCAGATAGAAGGAAGGGTGTCCTGTAAAGGCTGGAGACAGGCAGTAATCTTTTTTGCTTGTTCCAAATTCCCTATGTCAGATAAAACATTGCTGAGAAATGACATCTGAACCAAGACGGTGTGTCAAGGAGTCCCGGGCAAAGCTGTGGGGAGAGGTATCCCCAGCAGAGGGAACAGTAGGTGCAAAGATCCTAAAGTAGGGGATGAGTCAGGTGTGTTTAAGGAACCAAAAGAAGGTCAGTGGAGCTGGAGCCAGTGACAAGGGGGTAAGTGGTGGGCACAAAGTGAGACAAGCAGGCAGCGGCCTGAGCAAGAAAGTGCAGACTAGGATTTTATCTTAAAAATGAAGATTTTTACCCTGGAGAACTCTGAGCAAGGAAGGGACAGGCTCTCCCTTCCGTTTCAAAAGAATCCTTCTGGCTGCTGAGACTGTGGCTACTTAAAAATGACTCGTAGGGGCCAATATCACTGATGAACATAGATGCAAAAATCCTCAACAAAATACCAGCAAACTGAATCCAACAGCACATTAAAAGGATCATACACCATGATCAAGTGGGGTTTATCCCAGGGAGGCAAGGATTCTTCAATATACGCAAATCGATCAATGTGATAAACCATATTAACAAACTGAAGGAGAAAAACCATATGATCATCTCAGCAGATGCAGAAAACACTTTTGATGAAATTCAACACCCATTTATGATAAAAACCTTCCAGAAAGTAGGCATAGAGGGAACTTACCTCAACAAAATAAAGGCCTTATATGACAAACCCACAGCCAACATCGTTCTCAATGGTGAAAAACTGAAACCATTTCCTCTAAGATCAGGAACAAGACAAGGTTGTCCACTCTCACCACTATTATTCAACATAGTTTTGGAATTTTTAGCCACAGCATTCAGAGAAGAAAAAGAAACAAAAGGAATGCAGATCAGAAAAGAAGCTAAAGCTGTCACTGTCTGCAGATTACATGATACTATACATAGAGAATCCTAAAGATGCTCCCAGAAAACTACTACAGCTAATCAATGAATTTGGCAAAGTAGCAGGATACAAATTAATGCACAGAAATCTCTTGCATTCCTATACATTAATGATGAAAAATCTGAAAGAGAAATTAAGGAAACACTCCCATTTACCACTGCAACAAAAAGAATAAAATAACTAGGAATAAACCTACCTAAGGAGACAAAAGACCTGTATGCAGAAAACTATAAGACACTGATGAAAGAAATTAAAGATGATACAAACAGATGGAGAGATATACCATGTTCTTGGATTGGAAGAATCAACATTGTGAAAATGACTATACTACCCAAAGCACTCTACAAATTCAATGCAATCCCTATCAAACTACCAATGACACGTTTCACGGAACTAGAAAAAAAAAGTTCACATTTGTATAGAAACACAAAAGACCTCGAATAGCAATCAAAAGACCTTTCTCAAGCAATCTTGAGAAAGAAAAATAGAGCTGGAGGAATCAGGCTCCCGGACTTCAGACTATACTACAAAGCTACAGTAATCAAGACACTATGGTACTGGCACAAAAAAAGAAATATAGATCAATGGAACAGGATAGAAAGCCCAGAGATAAACCCACACACATATGGCCACCTTATTTTTGATAAAGGAGGCAAGAATATATAATGGAGAAAAGACAGCCTCTTCAATAAGTGGTGCTGGGAAAACTGGACAGCTACACGTAAAAGAATGAAATTAGAACACTCCCTAACACCAAACAGAAAAATAAACTCAAAATGGATTAAAGACCTACATGTAAGGCCAGACACTATAAAACTCTTAGAGGAAAACATAGGCAGAACACTCTATGACATAAATCACAGCAAGATCCTTTTTGACCCACCTCCTAGAGAAATGGAAATAAAAACAAAAATAAACAAACGGGACCTAATGAAACTTAAAAGCTTTCACACAGCAAAGGAAACCATGAACAAGACGAGAAGACAACTCTCAGAATGGGAGAAAATATTTTCAAATGAAGCAACTGACAAAGGATTAATCTCCAAAATTTACAAGCAGCTTATGCAGCTCAATATCAAAAACTACAAACCACCCCATCCAAAAATGGGCAGAAGACCTAAATAAACATTTCTCCAAAGAAGATATACAGATTGCTAACAAACACATGAAAGGATGCTCAACATCCTTAATCATTAGAGAAATGCAAATCAAAACTACAGTGAGGTATCTCCTCACACCAGTCAAAATGGTCATCACCAAAAATCTACAAACAATAAATGCTGGAGAGGGTGTGGAGAAAAGGGAACCCTCTTGCACTGTTGGTGGGAATGTAAATTGATACAGCCACTATGGAGAACAGTATGGAGGTTCCTTAAAAAACTGAAAATAGAACTACCATACAACCCAGCAATCCCACTACTGGCCATATACCCTGAGAAAACCATAATTCAAAAAGAGTCATGTACCACACTGTTCATTGCAGCTCTATTTACAATAGCCAGGACATGGAAGCAACCTAAGTGTCCGTCGACAGATGAATGGATAAAGAAGATGTGGCACATATATACAATGGAATATTACTCAGAGTCGTAAAAAGAAACGAAATTGAGTTATTTGTAGTGAGGTGGATGGACCTAGAGTCTGTCATACAGAGTGAAGTAAGTCTGAAAGAGAAAAACAAATACAGTATGCTAACACATATATATGGAATCTAAAAAAAAAAAAAGGTTCTGAAGAACCTAATGGGAGGACAGGAATCAAGACGCAGACGTAGAGAATGGACTTGAGGATAAGGGGAGTGGGAAGGGTAAGCTGGGACGAAGTGAGAGAGTGGCATGGACATATATACACTACCAAACGTAAAATAGAGAGCTAGTGGGAAGCAGCCGCATAGCCCAGGGAGATCAGCTCGGAGCTTTGTGACCACCTAGAGGGGTGGGGTAGGGAGGGTGGGAGGGAGAAGCAAGAGGGAGGAGATATAGGGATATATGTATATGTATAGCTGATTCACTTTGTTATAAAGCAAAAACTAACCCACCATTGTAAAGCAATTATACTCCAATAAAGATATTTAAAAAAAAAAGCAAAAAAAAAAAAAATGACTTGTAGGGATTTCCCTGGCAGTCCAGTGGTTAGGACTCCACACTTCTACTGCAGGGGCACGGGTTTGATCCCTGATCAGGGAACTAAGATCTCACAAGCTGTGTGGCATGGCCAAAAGAATAAATAAATAAATTTTTAAAATAAATAAAATAAAAATGACCTGTAGGCAAGAGCCTAAGCTTCCTGGGAGGAAATTTTCCTTAGGGAAGTTCAGAAAGCAATCCTGGAACCAGCAGCTGGAGAGGACTGACTATAACAGGAAGAGACAGCAGGATACGGAGCAGTGAGAAAGGTCCTGCCTCCTTTGGGAATGAGATTGGTTCAACCACTTTGGGTGCCTGGTAGGATCTACTGAACTGAACATACCTCCTCCAGCCTCTGACCTCCAGCAATTCCACTCCAACCGAAGTGCGAGCACATGGGCACCAAAAGACACAGAGAAAATGGTTCACCACAGCACTATTATTTCCTAAAACTGGAAACTGCTCAAATGCCCATCAATAGTAGAATGGATATAGGGCCAGTTCATCCAATGGAGTGCTGTCATGTGATGAAAAGGAACAAATCACTGATGTGTACAACAGCACGAATGAATCTCAGCAACATTTTGAGGAGGGTGGTAAGAAGCCACGTATAAAAGAGTCTTTGATTACATTGATAGAAGTTCAAAAAGAGAAAAAAACAGCCCTTGGGGTTGGAAATCTGGAGAGTGGTTACCTACAGGGAGGAAGACAAGAGTAATGAATGAATGAGAAGAAGCCCAAGAAGGGCCACCAAGGAGATGATGATGGTCTGTTTCTTGTCCTGGATGGTATTTACAAAAGTGCTCGCTTTAGAACAATGAATGGGGCCATACACTCGCTGAAGGGAAAACTGAAATCCTTTGAAATGGATCTCCCAAATTCCTAGGTTTCTTTAATAGAAAACCAGGAGTTGTCTAGTGCACTCTATGGGATTATTTGATTCTATGCACCTTTCATCACCTTTGAGCTACTTTACAACTCTGTAAGTTGTTAAATATCGATAATAATACAAATGATTCTTGTCCAGAAAAATGCATATATTGTGTCCCGTGGGGTTGCAGTTGGTTACTGACTTGTGGATACTGACCAATTTTGTATCTACTAAGCAAATTCATTCCAGCATTCCTGACTGCCTATATGTGTGTCTGCCCTTTAGATTCGCCTTGAGCAGACTGTAATGTGTTACTGGTTCTCTTGTTAGTTAATGGGTTAAATAAGATCTCTACATGTGTGTTTGTTTGTTTGTTTGTTTGTTTTTTAACGGCCGCACCATGCAGCACGTGGGATCTTAGTTCCCCAACCAGGGATCGAACCTGTGCCCCCTGCAATGGAAGTGTGGTGTCCTAACCATTGGACCACCAGGGAAGTCTCCACATGTTCATTTTATATTTGTATGAAAGTCATGATTATACCATTTTTAAAAATTCTCATTTAACAAGATCTATAGGTTTTTCTGTCTGTGTGTTAGACTTCAATTTTAAAAGTTAAATGTAAAAAGTTAAATATAAAAGGGCAGGGAGTTCCCTGGTGGAGCAGTGGTTAAGAATCCTCCTGCCAATGCAGGGGACACGGGTTTGAGCCCTGGTCTGGGAAGATCCCACATGCCGCAGAGCAACTAAGCCCATGCACCACAACTACTGAGCCCATGAGCCACAACTACTGAAGCCCGTGCTCCGCAACAAGAGAAGCTACCACGGTGAGAAGCCCGCACACCGCAAGGAAGAGTAGCCCCTGCTCGCCACAACTAGAGAAAGCCCGCGTGCAGCAACAAAGACCCAACGCAGCCAAATTAATTAAAAAGGGCAGGGAGGGTAGGGTGCTGTGACTCCATCTAGACTGCTGTCATCAAGCCCTGGGATGGGGCAGGCCAACTGCCAAGGCCCACAGGCTCCCCAGAGTGGGTTGGCAAGAATGGCAGGGCAATTCCCTGGCCAGGAATCTAAGCCAAATCTGAAGCCTGAGAGCCAGAGGAACAGGGGGCTGAGGGAGCCTAACTTCATTCACCAAATTCACCAGCAAGAGAGGTCTCCCTTGGAGGAGGCAGGCTCCTCCCCACTCGCTGAACCTGCTGCATCCTCTGGCTCCAGGCAGGGGGGAACGCTATTATTATTTGATTAATTCAGAAAACAAAGACCTGGCTGGGGCAATAGGGCTTGAAGTAAGGTTCTCTAAGGGCGAGTAAATCTGGAACTAGAACAGAGAAATAAACCAAGGAAGGAGAAGGGTTGTCTCTGACATTTGGCCCCATCCTCCCAGGGAAATTCCTGCCTCTGCCTTTACATTAAGGAAAGCTACATGAATCTGACCTTGCAAGAGGCCAGGGGCTGCCGGGGTGGGCGGCCAGCCTTCCTTCCCAACCCACTCCAATACTCCTCCTTGAGCTTCCGACCCACTGAAGATTGACAGACGATTAAGAGAAAGATGCGGGTTTGGGTTTTGCCCCTCACTTCTGCAACCCAGCTGAGGCGGCTCCTGAAAACTCCCGTCGCGGCTTCGGGATGGAATGACATCCTCTCCCAAAGCTGAGCCCCCTCGTTGGGCATTTGTGAGAAGTGGGTGGGTCCTGGGGACCTCACAGGGGACAGAGCCCAGGCCTCCGCCTGGACCACCCTCCTCCACTCACAAAACTTGAAACAGAAGCCCTGCAGCCAACTGCCAACCCCGCCCCGGGAGGGAAGTGACAACAGCCAGCTACTGTTGACATCCAAGCCGGTCCTTGGAGGCCTCCCTTCCCACTCACAGGAGCTTTTCAAAGTGCTTCTGAAAAGTGGGTCTCAGCTGGGGAAGGGAAGCAGCAATCATGCTGTTGATGCAAATGAGATTCTCTCCATATCCTCACCATTCCCTAGTTTGTGACCAGGGGCCCTTCCATTGGAAAACTCCTTGAGATCAAGCACCTCTCGGGCATCGTGAACCCTAACTTGTTTTAAGGACCCGTCTAGGAAAAACAAGGAGTGTTGCGCTTTCTCCTTCACAAGACAGAATGACTCGAATTCCAGGAGCCCCAGGAAGGTGGGAGCAACTGTGGCTGGGCATCACCCCAGAAGGCCAGCCGCTCCCAAAGCACGCCCAGACCTGGTCAAGCCTCACACATTGGGGCCCCTTTTCCCACTGAGATGTGAGGTTTCAGGATTCTGACAAAGAAAAACAAATATCGTATAATATCGCTTACATGTGGAATCTAGAAAAATGGTATAGATGAACTTATTTGCAAAGCAGAAATAGAGTCACAGATGTAGAGAACAAACGTATAGATACCAAGGGGGAAGGGGGTGGTGGGATGAACTGGGAAATTGGGATTGACATATGTACACTGTTATGTATAAAATAGATTACTAATGAGAACCTACTGTATAGCACAGGGAACTCTGCTCGGTGCTCTGCGGTGACCTAAATGGGAAGGAAATCCAAAAAAGAGGGGACATACGTATACGTAGGGCTGATTCACTTTGCTGTACAGCAGAAACTGACACAGCAGTATAAAGCAACTATACTCCAATTAAAAAAAAAAAAGAAAACATATTGCATAAATAACTTTTTTATTTGAAGAGTTTTCAGCCTCTAAGTTACCATGTTTTTAGGTAAAAAATGTATTTCATTTTCAATGCTTTTCCTATTCGTTTCCTTTTCTTTGGGATTATCCCTGTACAAACTTGGTTTTGTAAAAATTGAGTTATTTAAATATATATTTCCTTTAAATTAAATATTTAACAATTCCAAAAAAAATAAAATAAAATCATTTTTTAAAAGAATTCTGACAAAATATTTGGTTTCTGCTCCAAGCCGTGCTCAGCACTCCACCAGCCTCCCCAAGTCCCATAATAACAAGATGAGAACTTTGGGGACAGCCTGGATAAGGGACACCCATCAGACCACCCCTGGGGACTCCTGTGTCCTCAGGCTCAGCAGCTTTCTCCTGCGCTGGACGAATTTACCCGGAAGCTCCAAGCACGTAAAGGAATGGCCAGCCTCTCCCCGTCCCTTCCAGTACAGGTCTCAAGGGTCACTCAGAAAGCACAGGTAGGCATCAGCATTTCCCAACTCCTGCTTTAGCCCTGGGGGTGCCAAGTAAGAGTGGGGATCAGAAAGATGACAATAGGTCGGTTTCCCTGAGAGGTAAGGCCTCAACTTCAGTTTGCAGGAGAAGCCTGTGTAGGGAGGAAAGAAAAGTTTTCCTAGACCTTCTTAGGGTCTCTGGTGGGGGCTCAAAATTAAACTGACGAGACAGATGAACAGGACAAAAGCATACACATTTATTTCATGTAAGTTGTTTTTTTAAATGTTTATTTATTTATTTTTGGCTGTGTTGGGTCTTCCTTGTGGTGTGCAGGCTTCTCATTGCAGTGGCTTCTCTTTGTTGCGGAGTACAGGCTCTAGACGCGCGAGCTTCAGTACTTGTGGCACGTGGGCTCAGTTTTGTGGCTCACGGGCCTAGAGCGCAGGCTCAGTAGTTGTGGCGCGCGGGCTTAGTTGCTCCGTGGCGTGTGGGATCTTCCCCAACAGGGCTTGAACCCGTGTCCCCTGTATTGGCAGAAGGATTCTTAACCCCTGCACCACCAGGGTAGTCCCTATTTCATATAAATTTTACCGAACACGAGAGCCTTCATAAGAAAACGAAGACCCTAAGAAATGGTCCAAACTGAATGTTTCTATGCTAGGTTTGAGGAAGAGTGAGAAGTCGTGGAAAGCAAGGACAAAGGGTGTGAGGTGAGTGTAGTCAACTGGGGGAGACAAAGCAAGGCCTGTTCGCTGAGATTCCTCTCAGGGTTGCTCCGTCTTAGAGAAAAGGATGCTCTCTTCCTCTGGGTACAGGGAGGGCACCTCTCACCTGAGGGTATATGGCCTGCTTCCAAGGAGAGCCACAGAGTCCTTCTGCTTCTGCTGTTTTTCTCCAGCTCCTTCAGCTTAAAATGTCCAATACACCAACATGCCATATTTGGCGTAACGTGTCCTGAACCTGTCAGCTCTCTCCAGGCCAAGTGAAGGAAAGAAGCTGAGAAGTCAAGTTTAACCTGAGGAACAGCCACGTTCTCTTGACCCGACTTCCCAGAAACCTACCCAGGGGTCCCACCCCCACCCCAGCAGAGTTCAAGTGCAGCTGAGAGCAGTTGCACCAGCCGGCGAAGCTTGGAGGGAGTCTGAGAGGATGAGTGGAGACTTTATGAATAAACCAGCCCAGGTGAGAAAAATCATGACAGAGGAGGGACGTGAACTGACTTGGGGTTCTTGTTTTTTTTTTAATTAATTAATTTATTTATTTATTTTTGGCTATGTTGGGTCTTCGTTGCTGCGCGTGGGCTTTCTCTAGTTGCGGCAGTTGGGGGCTACTCTTCATTGTGGTGCACGGGTTTCTCATTGCGGTGGCTTCTCTTTGTTGCGGAGCACAGGTTCTAGGCACCCGGGTTTCAGTAGTTGCAGCACATGGGCTCAGTAGTTGTGGCTCGTGGGCTCTAGAGCACAGGCTCAGTAGTTGTGGCTCACGGGCTTAGTTGCTCTGCGGCCTGTGGGATTTTCCCGGACCAGGGCTCAAACCCGTGTCCCCTGCATTGGCAGGCGGATTCTCAACCACTGCGCCACCAGGGAAGTCCATTTATATAGTTTTATGATGAAAAACATACCTTTTCCACTATACTTTCTAGTTGGATATTATTGGTGTGGAGATATGATTTTTTGAAGATTATCTTTTATCTAGCAATCTTAGTGCCACGAAGCAAGGCTACAAATAAGAATGGAAAGAAGAACCAGACCGGAAGTTGGGAGACCCATCCTGGACCAAGTTTTTTGTTTTTTGCTTTTTTTTTTTTTTGCTGTACGCGCACTTCTCACTGTTGTGGCCTCTCCTGTTGCGGAGCACAGGCTCCGGACACGCAGGCTCAGCGGCCATGGCTCACGGGCCCAGCCACTCCACGGCATGCAGGATCCTCCTGGACCGGGGCACAAACCCATGTCCCCTGCATCGGCAGGCGGACTCTCAACCACTGTGCCACCAGGGAAGCCCCTGGCCCCAGTTTTATTGCTAACCAGCTCTGGTGAGTCACTTCATTTTCCTGTGCTTGCCTTTACACATATGCTGTTATGGATGGAGTTGTGTCCCCTCAAAATTCATATGTTGAAGTCCTAACCCCTAATACCTCATTATGTGACCTTATTTGGATTTACAGTCTTTATGGAGGTAGCTAAGTTCAAATGAGGTCACTAGGGTGGGCCCTAATCTAACCTGACTAGTATCTTTATAAGATGAAGTTAGGACACAGACACACACAGACAGAAAACCACGTGAAGACACAGGGAGAAGACAGCCATCCGCTAGCCAAGGAGAGAAGCCTCAGAAGAAAGCAACCCTGCTGACACCTTGATCTCGGCCTTCTAGCCTCCAGAATTGTGAGAAAATAAATTTCCATTGTTGAAGCCCCTCACTCAGTGGTACTTTGTTACGGCAGCCCCAGCAGACTAATGCACATGCAAAATGAGGGCTTAGGACTCCAAGGCTCCTAAGAATGCTTGCGAGTAAAAAGTATACAGTTTTGATTCCACTGTTCTATTTTATCTATACATATGCCTTTCTTCCCCTGCCAAGAGTTGCCATCACTGAAGGTCAAGGAACTTCAAAATTCTGGCAAGAGCTGGACACACAGTAGCTCTTAATAAATGCTCACTGAATGAAAAAAGGAACAACAGGGCAGAAGTAGTAGGGAGTGCCCTTAGTTCTGTGAAGTATAGTGGACATTCATTCAACGAATGTTCATTGAGCACCTACTATGTGCCAGGCCCTGTTCTGGGTGCAGGGATCACAATGGTGAAGAGGAACTGTCTTCCCTGCCTTCCTGGAGGTGACATTCTAGTATTGGGGGAGAGGAACAAGCCATAAGCACATAAAAAAGTTAATTATGTAATAGGGCTTCCCTGGTGGCACAGTGGTTAAGAATCCGCCTGCCAATGCAGGGGACACAGGTTCGAGCCCTAGTCCAGGAAGATCCCACATGCAGCTAAGCCCATGCACCACAACTACTGAGCCTGCACTCTAGAGCACGCAAGCTGCAACTACTGAAGCCCGCGTGCCTAGAGCCCGTGCTCCACAACAAGAGAAGCCACCACAGTGAGAAGCCCGCACAGCAGAACGAAGTGCAGCCCCTGCTCAACGCAACTAGAGAAAGCCCGCGCGCAACAACGAAGACCCAACGCAGCCCAAATAAATAAATAAAATTAAAAACTTTATAAAGACAAGAAGTTAATTATGTAATATTGCTAGTCAGCCCCAACTACTTTTTTTTTTTTGGCCTCTCCTGTAGTGGAGGACAGGCTCCAGACGCGCAGGCTCAGCGGCCATGGCTCACGGGCCCAGCCACTCCACGGCATGTGGGATCTTCCCGGGCCAGGGCACGAACCCGTGTCCCCTGCATCGGCAGGCGGACTCTCAACCACTGCGCCACCAGGGAAGCCCCCAACTACTTATTGATGAGCTACTTTGTGCCAGGCAGGATCTGGCCCAGAGGTGAACAGGGTCATCCTCCTCTCTTTCAGCTACAGCCCAAAGCAGCCACTCTACTACAGGGCTGCCATAACAAAGTACCACACACTTGGTGACTTACAAAAACAGAGGTTGATTCTCACAGTTCTGGAGGCCACAAGTCCAAATCAAGTTGTCAGCAAGGCCATGCTCTTTCTGAAGGCTCTAGAGGAGGATACTTCCTTCCTTCTAGTTTCTAGTAGTTGCCAGCATCCTTGGTGTTCCTAGGCTTAGAGACGCATCACTGCAATCTCTGCTGTGATCCTCACCTGGTATTCTCCCTGTATGTCTCTGGCCCAAATTTCCTTCTTCTCATAAGGATACCAGTCACTGGATTAGAACCCATCCTAATCCAGGATGACCTCATTTTACATTGATTACATCTGCCAAGGCTGTATTTCCAAATAAGGTCCCATTCACAAGTACCGGGGGTTTGTACACATCTTTTGGGGGCACACAAGTCAGCTCACAAAAGCCATCATCTTGCTTTGCCCGCTCAGAGTGAGCGAGATTGCAGCAGAACTTAACCGTCAGGAATCTACCTCTCCATTTCATTCTTAGAATCCGATTAACTCTTTTTTTTTTATTGGAGTATAGTTGATTTACAATGTTGTGTTAGTTTCAGGTATACAGCAAAGTGATTCAGTTATACATACACATATATTCATTCTTTTTCAGATTCTTTTCTCTTATAGGTTATCACAGAGTATTGAGCAGAGTTTCCTGTGCTATATACAGTAGGTCCTTGTTGGTTATCCATCTTACATATAGTAGTGTGTATATGTTCATCCTAAGCTCCTGATTTATCCCTGCCCCCCATGTTTCCCTTCAGTAACCATAAGTTTGTTTTCGATATCTGTAGGAATCCAATTAATTCTGTCAATCTTTTTAAGATTCTTTTTTTTTTAACTGAGCTGGAAGAAAATTATCCCATCTACATAAAAATTAAAAATTTGGGGATCTGGGGATAACAAGACCTTTTCTTTTTCAGTTGGACTCTCTCTTTACACAGCATTTTATTATGATAATTTTCAAACATACAGAGAAGTCGGAAGTGTACAACAAACACTTATGTAACCACCGCAGAGATTCTACTTAGATTGTTGACCTATTGCTCCATCTATTTTGGATTATTTCTTTTTGACTCATCGCTCCGTTGATCAACTTTTCCTTAATCCCACGTTGCTCTGGACTTATCGTGAGCCACCTGAGAAAACATGGGGTTGGACATCAGGACCCAGTGCGGTACCCGAAGGCTGCTTGTCACCAGAGTCTGTTCATGCATGGATGGGAGGCCCTTACAACACCCAGCAGAAGCAAACAAGAGCGGAACACACAGCTGGTTGAACCTTCACAGGGATTCTCTGGAGGCCCTGGACTCTTCAGAAGGCCTCACCCAGGAATGCCAAGGCCAGTGTCCCCGAACACAGCTCATTCATCTCACTCAAGAGAACCTACGAGGACCACCCCCGAGCTCTTGTTTATATCTTTTTTTTAACTGAAGTATGGTTGTTTGTTTTTGGCGGGGGTTTTTTGGCCATGCTGCCTGGCATAGGGGATCTTAGTTCCCCGACCAGGGATTGAACCCGTGCCCCGTGCAGTGGAAGCACGGAGTCCTAACCACTGGACCGCCAGGGAAGTCCCTGTTGAAGTATAATTGATTTACAATGTTTCAGGTGTACAGCAAAGTGATTCAATTCCATATTTTTTTTCCAGATTCTTTTCCATGATAGGTTATTACTAGATATTGAATATAGTTCCCTGTGCTATACAGTGGGTTCTTTTTTATTTTATATATAGTATACAGTAGGTCCATTGTGTATCTATTAATCCCAAATTCCCAATCTATCCCTCCCCCCTTTCCCCTTTGGTAGCCACAAGTTTGTTTTCTATGTCTTTGTTTAAACCTGAAAAAGAGAAGAGGAAACAGTAATTGAAAAGCAAATTTCTTCCCTATTTGACAATCCAAAGTCCATTCCTCGTACACACATACCCCTACACACATAGCTACACACACCCCTATTCAAGTCCTTACACATATGCCCTTCACACACACACACACACACACACACACACACACACACACACACACTGCTCCTGTGTTGGACATTCTTAGAGAAAGCAGTTTCATTGGGATCTTTTCACTCGTGTTCAAATTTCATTTCTCCATTTGGGAAAAATCACATTTTCAAAATTGCTTTTACTCAATAGATTGGATGCCTTGGGAAATGGCCGAATCACAACCCCCGCACAGTTTCACCACAGTTTTATTTATTAACACCCTCCCTCTCTTGCAAATGAGAAATTGTGAAATCCTTTTTAAACGAAGGGCTCTTACACCTACTAAGCCGGCTTTTCAAAAGCAGAAACCACTGACCCACTCACTAGTTTCCTTTGATACTTAGAGGTCAAATGGTAACGAAATATATTAACTCCAATTGCCAAGATTCCAAAACCTTTTAAGTTCGCCCATCTCAGATCTGGCACCATCATTACCACTTTATAAATGAGGAAACCAACATTTAACCAAATGATTACCAGCCTTGTTAAAAAGCTACTGATTAGTCAGTTACAAAACACACAGGGCGCCCTGGGAACCAGGAAGTGAATGGTCAATGACTGTGATAAGGAAACCCAACTTTCTTCTTTGCTCTATTAGAAGCAGCAATTTAATCCATTATCAGGGGGAGTTCCCTCTCCTCCTGGAACCGAATTCAAATCTTTGATTATCCTTCCCTCCAAAAGGGGAGCCAGTTTTTCTGCTGCTAAGAACTGCCATTCATCAAGTGATTCCAGAATTAGGCATGGTTCTAAGACACAGAGCATCTAATTCGGGGACCTTTACCCAGGGTCCACCCCAAGGGTACATGTATAGAATCTGGAGGGCCCTTCAATTTGGGTGAGGGGAAAATATCACATCTTTATTCCCACTAACTTCTAAATGGGATTTAGCATTTGTTTCTGTTATGAAAGTAGGGAACAAGCCTCATCATTACCGTGACCCCGTCCTCAGTGGAAATCCCAGGTGTTTTTGTACACTGTGACAGCTGTTACAGATAGCTCCAGAGATCTTTTACAGGTATCACTACTTTTTTTATGATAGTGAATTGATCTGCTGCCATTTAAATCCTAATAAAGCTGTGCTTATTATGTCATACGTCACACATTAGCTTAGCATTTTGATAACTGAATTTTGATATACTATTTTTGTAAAACACCTTTATTATTTTCATTTGTGGTAAAAACCACGTAGTGTATAAAATTCACCATCTTAACCATTTTTAAGTATACAGTTCCATAGCATTAATTACGTTCACAATATCGTGCAACCATCGTCACCATTCTTCTCCAGAACTCTTTCTGTCTTACGAAACTGAAACTCTACACCCATGAAACAATAACTCCCATTCTCCTCTCCCTCAGCCTCTGGCAATCGCCATTCTACTTTCTGTCTCTATGAATTTGACTACTCTAGGGGACCTCATATAGGTGGGATCATACAGTATCTGTCCTTTTGTTTTTGTTTTGTTTTTGTTTTGGCCATGCTACATGCCACGCGGGATCTTAGTTTCCCAACCAGGGATGGAACCTGCGGCCCCTGCGTTAGAAGCATGGAGTCTTATCTTAACCACTGGCCTGCCAGGGAAGTCCCAAGTACCTGTCCTTTTGGGGATTTTTTAAAATTTATTTATTTATTTTTGGCTGTGTTGGGTCTTTGTTGCTGCGCCCTGGCTTCCTCTAGCTGTGGCGAGTGGGGGCTACTCTTCATTGCGGTGCGTGGGCTTCTCATTGTGGTGGCTTCTCTTTGCTGCAGAGCATGGGCTCTAGGCACGCGGGCTTCAGTAGTTGCAGCACGCGGGCTCAGTAGTTGCGGCTCACGGGCTCTAGAGCGCAGGCTCAGTGGTTGTGGCACATGGGCTTAGTTGCTCCGCTGCATCTGGGATCTTCCTGGACCAGAGCTCGAACCTGTGTCCCCTGCACTGGCAGCGGATTCTTAACCACTGTGCCACCAGGGAAGCCCTAAGTCCCTGTCCTTTTGTGATTGGCTTATTTCACTTAGCATAACATCCTAAGCATAACATCACGTTGTAGCATGTGTCAGAATTCCCGTCTTTTTTAAGGCTGAATATTCCACTGTATGTATGTACCACATTTTGCTCACTCATTCATCCATCGATGGACACTTGTGTTGGACATAATTATTTCGTTGTTATACCATATATTGTATTACATGCACTTAAAAACGTTATTTTGAGGAGTCCATTGCCTTCACCAACCATCCAAGGGATCCGTGTGTAATACACAAAAGGTGAAGAAGCTCAGTGAGACAGACATTAGGAAATGGGCTCAGAGAAGTTAAAACATTTGCCCAAGGTCACCCAGCAGGGAGTCCAGCCCAGCTCAGTCAGAATCCAAAGCCCACCTGTACGGTATGACTTCCCTTTCACTGCGAATGACTTAGACTCTGGTTTCAATGGACATTTGGTGTTTTTCCAGAGAGACCCTCCAGGAGCACCGTGAAGGGAACGGAGACAGTTTACATCCCAGCACTGAAGTTCAGGGCATGGCTCACCGTTTGTAGGAGGAAAGTCCAGCACTTTCTCCACTCCCTTTTCTCAGGCAGTGCCCCCTGTGTCTGGGTCTTCACTCAACTCTGTCCGACTCCCTAGTGAGGACCCCAGGACATCTGAGACACAAAGGGACCCCTGGACGTCACCTAAGTTACCTAAACCCTGAGATCTGGGACAGTGGGGAGTGCGCACCCCATTATACCCCCAAGTCTGTGAGCAGACAACTAGAATACCCTCATCCTCACCTAATAGCTGGAAGAGGGCAGTGATTCCCGAACCTTCTCTGAAGTCATATTGACAAACAATCACATGCTTTAACTCCCGATATAAAATTTGGGCCTTGTAATTGCTCTAGTCTAGCAAAATTTCCCCCTGAGAAAACTAAGAACTGAGATTATTCACACTGGTGTCATGGGAGACCCTCTGGAAAATGCTAAACTCTCCGACATCACCACATAACGATTCTTTTTCCCTTTCTTATGAGCACTGATGGGGTTAGTATTAGGAGCTAATAGCAGAGGTGAAGCGGAGGGAGGGATAAACTGGGAGATTGGGATTGACATATATATACTACTATATATAAAATAGATAACTAATAAAAGGGAACTCTACTCAATTTCCTGTAATGACCTACATAGGAAAAGAATTTTTAAAAGAGTAGATATATGTATATGTATAACTGATTCACTTTGCTGTACAGCAGAAACTAACACAACATTGTAAATCACCTATACTCCAATAAAAATTAATTAAAAAAATAAATGACAGTACCTAATACTTATTGGCACCTTCTTTGCACCAAACATGTTAATTCTCCAGGAATCATATGCAGCAGGGGCTACTACTGCCCCTCATTTTACAGAAGAGGAAACAGGCCCAGAGTGGTTAGTAATTTGCAAGAAGTCACACAGCTGGTGAGTAGCTTGAACTCTGACCCCAGGTGGTCTGCATGGAGGACATCATGGCCAAGTTCTGTGAGTCCTCTTTCTAGGACACAAGCCTCAAGTTGCAACAAGGGAGGAAGGCCCGTAAATGTCTGTGAATTTCCTTGTGAAAACTTTTTCTTCACCTTGTGTAGAAGATAAACTAGTTTGCTTTCGAGAAGCAAATTAACCATTAGGAGCCCAGATTCTAGAAACATTCAAATTCACTAGACGTCAGAGAAGTGTAAATTAAAACAACATTATGAGAGAGGATTTACACTCATCAGAATAGCAAAAATCAGGGAGGTGGAAATGAGAGAGGAGGGGTGTCTGCAGAACCATGCAGAGAGGCAGGAGGACATAGAGCTAAGAGCCCGGGTGCCACAACCAGTCTGGGGGGGAGTCACACCCACCCAGGCACCTCTGCGCTGATTTCCTTATCTGGAAATGGAGGTGATTTTATCTATTTCATAGAATTGTTGCAAGGATTCCAACAGCTAATGACACCAAGGGCTGGCAAGGGCACCTGTGCCCGTAAGGGCTCCGTGAAAACAGCACAGGCAAGCCTGAGCTCCCGGAAGACAAGGCCTTTTCTCTGTTCGTTGGCTGTATCTCCAGTGCCTAGAATAAGTGGGAACTTAGTAAGTGAAGTGCTCAATCAATATTTGTTGAATAAATGAATGCATTTACGAATGATGTGGGGAGAAGGCGATATCTCAACACCACTTGATGGAACGTCAAATAGTGAAAAATTAAAAATCTTGGAAATTGGGACAATACGGAAAGAAGGAAAATCAAGTAGTTTGTCCAGTCCTTGAGCCAGCCGTCTCACTTCGATGTATCTCAGAGACTTCCTCCTCTGGTTCATGATGGGTAACAAACCAGGGGACAATCCAGGGACATTCACAGGGAGCAAGCGAGTCGATGTGGGAGAGCCACACGACAGAACACGCTGCAATAGTTAGAAGTGATCATCCAGAGCAGGGCTTGGCAAACCTTCCTGTAAAAGGCCAGATAATAAACACTGTAGGCTTTTCAGACCGTAGGGTCTCGGACGCAGCCTTAGATGGTCTGTGAATGAATGGGCGTGGCTGTCCTAACAGAACCATTTATGGACACTCAAATGTGAATTTCATATAATTCCTACGTGTCCCAAAATATTCTTCTTCTTTTGGGTATTTTCCCCCCAGCCATTTAAAAATCCTAGCTTGTTGGGCTTCCCTGGTGACACAGTGGTTAAGAATCCGCCTGCCAATGCAGGGGACATGGGTTCGAGCCCTGGTCCGGGAAGATCACACATGCTGCGGAGCAACTAAGCCTGAGAGCTGCAACTACTGAGCCTGTGCTCTAGAGCCTGTGGGCCACAACTACTGAGCCCATGTGCCACAACTACTGAAGCCTGCACGCCTAGAGCCCACACTCTGCAACAAGAGAAGTCACCGTGATGAGAAGCCCATGCACCGCAACGAAGACCCAACACAGCCATAAATATAATTAATTAATTAACTAAAAAATTAATTAAAAAATAAATAAATAAAAATCTTAGCTTGCAGGCTGCACAAAAAACTTCAGGGGCCCAGATTTCACTCGGGGGCCATAATTTGCTGTTCTACGTGTATGTCGGCAACATGGATGAATTCCAAAAACACAATCAACAAACCTGGTGATCTTGGGCAGGGTAAGGGTTAAAGAAAAATGACCATACATCCTAATTTTCCAGGGACAGACTAGTTTACCCCACATTGTCCCGGTAATTAATAGCCTGTCTTTCACTCTGAAAAATCCCGGACTGGATGATGAATTACATGTCACCTTCCCCAGTTAAACCATCATCCTAGTTATATAAATTACAAACATACGTTCATTTGTGTATCCCCCAACGTGTAGAGCAGGGGTCGGCAATTTTTTCCCCATAAAGGACCGGAAAGTAGATATTTTAGGCCTTGTGCCATGTGATCTGTTGATGCAGCATGAAAACAGTCGGAGATAACACAGCAATGAAGGAGTGAGACTGGGTACCACTAAAACTCACTGATGAACACTGAAATTTGAAGGTCATGTAATTTTCACATATCACAAAATATTATCCTTCTTTGGATTTTTTCCAACCATTTAAATATGTAAAAAGAGTTTCAGCTTGCGGGTCATATAAAATCTGGCAATGGGCTAGATTTGGCCCAGAGGCTGTAGTTTGTTGACTGCTAGTCTGGAATAACACCTAGCCCCGTGGTAGGTGCTGCAGAAATGTCTGGTTTTTGCTGAGTACACTCACTGTGAAAAACCGTGCCTGTTTTACAAGGACACATGCAGATTTAAGGACAGATAAACACCTGAGTGAGGGTCTAGGAGGGGGATGGGAGGAAATAGGGACTGGGAATAAATAGGGAAAATAATGAAATAAGGGAAACTTCGTCCAGACTGAGGAGGATGGTGGATCATGAACTGAAGAGGGTAATAAACGCTACTCCACTTCTGAGGCCCAAAAAGAAAAAGAAAAAACAAAGTGAGGGCTCTGGAGCCAGAGAGCCCTACATTTGAAATTCTGAAGCTGCCCACCCTATCTGGTGACCTTGAGCAAGTCTAACCTCTCAAAGGTTCTTTGGAAAATAGAACTAAGTATAGTACCTACTTCCTAGGACTGCTGTGAGGATTGAATGAATCCATACAGGTAAGGGCTTGGCACCGTGTCTGGTCAATGAATGTTATACTGTAGTGGTCGTTTTCCATAAAGAATAGAGAGAAAACTTGTGCCCCAGGGGTCCAAATAAGGTGATTGACTAGAGGTGATTAAGAGGACAGGCTCAGGAGCCAAGAACCCCAGCTTTGCCGTTACTGGCTGTGTGACCTTGGCCAAGTCTTGTGTCCTTCCTGTGCCTCAATTTCCTCAGCTGGGCAACGCTAATAATAGTAGTACTTGCCTCGTAGGATTAATGTAAAAATTAAATTACTCAAAACATAGCCTAGGGACCTCCTTAGTGGCACATTCATTAAGAATCCGCCTGCCAATGCAGGGGACATGGGTTTGAGCCCTGGTCCGGGAGGATCCCACGTGCCGCAGCGCAACTAAGCCCGTGAGCCACAACTACTAAGCCTGCGCTCTAGAGCCCACGAGCCACAACTACTGAGCCCACGTGCTGCAACTACTGAAACCCGGGTGCCTAGAGCCTGTGCTCTGCAACAAAGAGAAGCCACCGCAATGAGAAGCCCGTGCACCACAATGAAGAGTAGCCCCCAACTGCCGCAACTAGAGAAGACCCACGCGCAGCAACGAAGACCCAACATAGCCAAAAATAAATAAATAAATAAAATTAAAAAAAAAAAAAAGAACCCCAGGTCAGTTGACGTCCCTCCTCCGTCACGATTTTTCTCACCTGGGCTGGTTTATTCATAAAGTCTCCACTCATCCTCTCAGACTCCCTCCAAGCTTCGCCGGCTGGTGCAACTGTTCTCAGCTGCACTTGAACTCTGCTGGGGTGGGGGTGGGACCCCTGGGTAGGTTTCTGGGAAGTCGGGTCAAGAGAACGTGGCTGTTCCTCAGGTTAAACTTGACTTCTCAGCTTCTTTCCTTCACTTGGCCTGGAGAGAGCTGACAGGTTCAGGACACGTTACGCCAAATATGGCATGTTGGTGTATTGGACATTTTAAGCTGAAGGAGCTGGAGAAAAACAGCAGAAGCAGAAGGACTCTGTGACTCTCCTTGGAAGCAGGCCATATACCCTCAGGTGAGAGGTGCCCTCCCTGTACCCAGAGGAAGAGAGCATCCTTTTCTCTAAGACGGAGCAACACTGAGAGGAATCTCAGCGAACAGGCCTTGCTTTGTCTCCCCCAGTTGACTACACTCACCTCACACCCTTTGTCCTTGCTTTCCACGACTTCTCACTCTTCCTCAAACCTAGCATAGAAACATTCAGTTTGGACCATTTCTTAGGGTCTTCATTTTCTTATGAAGGCTCCCGTGTCCGGTAAAATTTATGTGAAATAGGGACTACCCTGGTGGTGCAGGGGTTAAGAATCCTTCTGCCAATGCAGGGGACATGGGTTCGAGCCCTGGTTGGGGAAGATCCCACATTGCCACGGAGCAACTAAGCCCGCGCGCCACAACTACTGAGCCTGTGCTCCTAGACCCCGTGCTCCACAAGAGCAGCCACCGCAATGAAGAGTAGCCCCCGCTCTCCACAACTAGAGAAAGCCCGCATGCAACAACGAAGACCCAACACAGCCAAAAATAAATAAATAAATTTATTTTTTAAAAAAACACACATAGCCTAGCAAATCTGACATATGCTGCAACATGGATGAACCTTGAGAACATTATGCTAAATGGAATAAGCCAGTCATAAAAAGACAAATACCCATGATTCCACTTACACGAGGTATTTAGAGTAGCCAAAATCATACAGACAGAAAGCAGAATGGGGGTTGCTGGGGTGATAGGGAGGGGAGAATGGGAAGTTATTGTTTATAGAGTTTCAGTTTTACAAGATGAAAAAGTTATGGGGCTGGATGGTGGTGATGGCTGCCCATAATGTGAATGAATATATGTAATACCAATCAAGTGTGCACTTAAAAATGGCTAAGATAGTAAACTTTATGTTATGTGTATTTAACACCATAAAAAACATTTGCTTACAAAAAACAATGAAACAAACACACCATAGCCTAGCATATAAGTGCTCAAATATTATACATTAGTATGTTGTCACTCTGGACCCACAATTTCTGCCCCAGGGGAAATTTAAAAAGGAATCAGAACAACAATCCCCTGTGAAATACTCCAAAAGATCCAAGGAGTTGGGCTGTGGGCTTTGAGGAAAGATTGCGTTGAGGAAACATCTAACATGAAAGACAAGATCAAAACAAACAAACAGACAATAATTATTCTGATGAAACAGACATAATGTTGTGCACAAGAAAACATCAAAGAAACTAACATTAATATCCTCAGAGAATTAAATTAAAAATATTACCTCCATGAAACAAGAACAGTTGCTATAATCAAGGAAAAAATCGGAGAATAGGAAAGATCTTTTGGAAAATAAAAACATAGATGCCAAAATAAAAAAAAAAATACAATAGAAAGACTGAAGGTAATGTCGGTGGATAAATTTCACAGAAAGTAGAAAAAAATTTGCAAAACAGAAGAAAAAATATTTTTTAAATGGTGAGTCATTGCAGGAGATTCAGTAGCTAACTAAAGACTTTTAGAAAGTGGGGGAGAACTTGTCATAGTAATAATACAACAAACTTTTCCAGAATTAAAGGAGAAGAATATTCAGAATGAAAAGATCACCATATGCCCAGAACAATGAATGAAAAAAAATCTCCAGGAAGACAAAGTAAGACATCATCTTCAATTTCAGAATACAAGTGGTACGAAGATTATGCAAGACTGTAGAGAAAACGCAGATTACGTGAATGACCAAGAATACAATGGACTTCTCAAAAACAAGAGAAGCCAGAGGGCAGTGGAAAAATATCTCCCAAGGGCTGAGAAAAAAATAACTTTCAACCTGAAATTCTGTCTACAACCAGACTATCAGTCAACTGTGAAAGTGGAATAAAGCCATTTTCAGACATGTAAGGACGTCCCAGGATGACAGCTGATACAAGTCCCAGAAAGCAACCAGGAAAGGGGGTCTGAAACCTCCAAGAAATTTAAAAATGGAAATGATAATTTTCTGATAGATTTGACTATAAGGAAAAACTTAAGAGCTTTCTATACCTTTTGGAGGGTATAGGGAGATGTAGCTGTTCAAAGAGAACAGAACAAATGAAAAAACAAGGGGGGAGGGAAATAAAAAAATACAAAGGAATTAATAACTCCAAGAAAAACAAAAAGTTGCACAAGAAGAGATACACCTTGGTTCAGCATTGAATAAAATTTATGTAGTCATAATAATGAAAACATTGAATGTGTATTTAACCAAAATTTGTGATATAAGTATATTAAGAGGATGGAGGAAATGATAATGGAGTGTGTGAGTTAAAAATCCTCACTGATCATAGAGGAAATCAACAGATAATTTCTAAAACAGGTGAATCAAAATATTGCAGAATAGCTTTATTATTTAAAAAATACGTAAGTAAATCCATAAGAAGCAACTAAAAGAATGGTTGGTTACCTCTGAAAGGGATAGGAGGGTTTTGGGGAGAGCATGGGATGGCAGTCTTTTGCTATTGGTGTTTTTACACTGATTGGATTTTTACAAAAATAATTTTAAAAATCTAAGACCTAGGCTAAATAGGGGAGGCAGATCTTAATTCTGGAATGTTCTAAGACACTTCAATGAAAAGGAAAGTAAGTCATGATGAAATAAAAATGGCTTGCCTTGGTATTATATTATTTTACCTTTCAAAAATGCTTCTGACAACCAAGGCAGCAATGAGTACACCTAATGACCAGATTCTAGTTTCTAAATGTCTTTCCTGACTAAAATGACCCAGGGCTCTTTAGAGGAATGGCTGATTCCAGGGCTGGCACAGGGAAAGTATACGGTGAGACTGGAACACTTTCTTGCGCCAGAAAGCAAGAACGTACTCAAAGACTGAAGGGAACACATCAAAAGAACACAAAGCCAGTTTAAAGGGTTTCCCCAGGCCATAATTAGGACAATTTGATCATTAAAAACACTAATGACTGTAATTATTGCAAAACATTGAATAAATAAATTCCAAGAGTTCATAGTGACTAAAAAAAAACAGGAAAAAATTAAAATTAATTTGTTACCATTTGAGATGACTATTAGGTCAACCTACTCTGAAACTTGATAAAAAGTTAAGCATTTAGGGGGAACTGCAGTTCATCTCCAGTTAATGAAGGAAAATTCTTCTTTACAAAGGAATGTCGAAGAAATGATGTATTTAAAATTTTGTCTTTTTGCAACCCCCAGTGAAGTAACTGAAACAGGCAGGGATCGTTAGTGGATGCTAAAACCATTAAGTAAAAGGTTGTAGGGAAATGGCATATTTCCTTGTGCCCAAGTATCCAGAGATTACTTGCAAACTGCAAAGAGGGAAAATATACTTTTTCTGTGGAGGGATCCAGTGGTCACAATATTAACCGAAAGACCAGATTTAGCATTGCTGAAAGTGAGACAACCAGTCATTGTGTTCCCGATGGAGTGCAATGGGATGTACACGTCTTTACCCACAAAGTGTTCTGGCCATTGTCTAACCTGAATGTGACCATGGGTTTAGACCTAACTTCCACTGTGCAGGAAAATAGAGGAGAGAGGAATGAGCTAAATAATGCCATGAGGAGCCAGTCAGATGAATCCAGAATGTAGAGTTGACCCTTGAACAACACAGGGGTTGGGAGTGCCGACCCTCCAGAAAGTCGAAAATCCGAGTATAATTTATAATCTGTACCCGTGGTTCCTCTGTATTCGTGGTTCCCCTGTATCTGTGGTTCCCCAGCCTCGGATTCAACCAACCAAGGATCATGTAGAAGTGTAATATTTATTACTGAAAAAAAATCCATGTATAAGTGGACCCATGCAGTTCAAACCTGTGTTGTTCAAGGGTCAGCTGTACACATCCCACAAACTATCTGGCCAGATCTCTTTAAAAAGTCAGTGCCTTAGGTGGGGAGATTATTTTAGATTTAAAAAGACTAAAGGATATAATAACCAAATGTAATGTGTTCATTGGATCCTGGCTCAATAAACCAAATGTAAAAGACACTGTGTTGTGAAAATTTTGAATATGGACTAGATATCAGATAATATCATGAAATAACTGTTAATTTTCTCTGGTGTAAAAGTGGAATTATGGTTATGTATGAGAATGTCTTTGTTCTTTTTTTATCTTTTACTATTTATTTATTTATTTAGGCTGCACCGGGTCTTAGTTGCGACATGTAGACTCTTAGTTGTGGCGTGTGGACTTCTTAGTTGCAAACTCTTAGTTACATCATGCATGTGGGATCTAGTTTCCCTACCAGGGATCGAACTCAGGTCCCCTGCATTGGGAGTGTGGAGTCTTACCCACTGGACCACCAGGGAAGTCCCAAGGATGACCTTGTTCTTGGGAGATACAGGTTGAAGTATTTCCTGACTGCAGCTTAGTTTGAAATGGTCCAGCAAAAGTAGAGAGTTAGCCATATACACAGATAGATGAAGCAAATAGGGCAAAAGAGTCACAGTTGTTGCATCTAAGTTGTGGCCATGCTGTTGTTCTTGAATTGGACTGTCGCTTCAATTTTTCCATACTTTGACATTTTTCAGAATAAAAAGTTTAAAAACTGTTGAAGAAATAATGGGGGGAAAAAAAGAAATAATGGAGCTAGAATATCATAATTTTGCAACCATTTGAGTGGTAACTAATTAGGCAAGAGTCATCGATGGATCCTAAAGCCAGTAGGTGAAAATTTGAAAACAAACAGGACATTTGGGGTCATCTCAGTGTATCTACCCATAGGTTTGGTTTTTTTTCCACACGGCTTGCAGGATCTTAGTTCCCCAACCAGAGACTGAACCTGGGCCCTCAGCAGTGAAAGCGCAGAGTCCTAACCGCTGGACCACCAGGGAATTCCCTCCCATAGATTTATTAGTTCCAAAAGGGGGAAAATGGTATTTTTACAGTGGAGAATAGCAGTACAAGAAGGGCACAACGCTGCTTCTGTGGTATTCTTGCCAAAATTTTATATAATATTAATGTTAAAATTCCTGAATTTGATAATAGCACAGTACTGGGTTATACATATTATTATTATTTTATATATCTCTAGAGAGAGAGGGAGTGATAAAGCAAATGAGACAAAATTTTATCAGTTGGTGAATCTGGACAAAGGGTACACAGGAGTTCTGTCTACTATTCTTGCAACTCTGTCATGTTTTAAATTATTTCAGAGTAAAAAATTTTTAGGAAGGGCTTCCCTGGTGGCGCAGTGGTTGGGAGTCCACCTGCCGATGCAGGGGACACGGGTTCGTGCCCCGGTCCGGGAAGATTCCACATAACGCAGAGCGGCTAGGCCCGTGAGTCATGGCCGCTGAGCCTGCGCGTCCGCAGCCAGTGCTCCACAACGGGAGAGGCCACAACAGTGAGACGTCCGTGTACCACAAAAAAAAAAAAAAAAAAAAAAAAATTTTAGGAAAACCTAAGTTAGACCTAGACTAGTTGGGGAGGCAGCTCCTAAAAATGTAGGGGTTAACAGAAAATTAAAATCTTTTTTTTAACTTTTTTTTTTTTTTTTGGTTGTGCCGGGTCTTAGTTGCAGCCTGCGGGCTCCTTAGTTGAGGCACATGAACTCTTAGTAGAGGCGTGCATGTGGGATTGAACCCAGGCCCCCTGCATTGGGAGCTCAGAGTCTTAACCATTGCACCACCAGGGAAGTCCCAAAAATTTAAATCTTGATAAAATAAAATTACTTTTATTTAAATACCTTTATTACCTTGGCATTTCTTTTCGCTTTCAGGAATACTTGACTTCATGGAGCTGGCAGAACTGGGACTCCAAGGGAGGGGGTGGAATGTGAGAAGGCATGCATGCCCAAGTGACTGGGTTGCAAACTGAAGTCTGTTCCCACTCTGGTTCTCTGGCCAGTAGCCTTTCTTTCCAGTTGAGACTCCTCATTCTTATATGGAAGCCAGTTCCCCAAAGAGCTGTTGGGGAACCCATCAGACCCTCAGCATCTGCCCAGCACTGGCACCCACATGCTTTATATCTCTTGGGATTGTTTTCCAATTATTCTGTCACCACCCTCACCTGGATTAGACCACTCCGTCCAGGCCACGACTGGCTCCCAGTTTGCTTGCGTGTCTTTACAGTATGGTTTTAACACAGCGCTGAATAAGGCATAAAAGCTCAATATATCATTTCTGATCCATTATTTTCAGAAAGCAATTAATAAGCAGATACTTTTTGGCCTTCTAACAATCTTTGGGCTTAATGTGTAAGGGATATGAACAAACAAGCAAACAAACCAAGATAATTTATAAAGCAGATTTCAAACAAGTAGAAGTTTTGTGTTTTTTTTGAAGTATAGTCGATTTACAATGTTGTGTTAGTCTCAGGTGTAAACAAGTACAAGTTTTGACGACCAGTACTATCAAGCTGAAACCCAGAGATGAATTCCACCAGGAGTGGGAGAACTCCAGGGTCCAGCCTCCCTCTGGCCTTATCAATACTCTTCCTGAAGGAGTTATTTACCTTCTTCAAGACTGTGTTTGCTGGTCTTCCCAAGTGGCCTGAAAACTTCTGGGAGAAGGGACAGACTTTGTGGTTTTGTCCCTGTGTGACCTCTCTCCAGTTTCTGCACACTCAGCTCTGCCCACTTGCTGCAGGCATCCCAGGCCCCACGGAGTCGCCCACACTAAATGCCTCAGCCTCAATCTTGTCAGAGAGAATGGTCCAGGGAGGTGGACAGAGCACAGCTTCAGGATCTGACAAACCTTGGACAGTAATTTATGGACAGTGTGACATGCTCAGGCAATTTACACAGCCTCTGAGCCTCAGTTCCTTCTTCTGCAAAATGGGGGTAGTGGGAATTCCCTGGCAGTCCAGTGGTTAGGACTCCATGCTTCCACTGCAGGGGGCACGGGTTCAATCCCTGCTCTGGGAGTAGTAAAACTGACTTCTCCCCCAAAATGAATGGGTAGACTGTGATGACAGGCCTCTGTACTTCATCCAGTGTTTAGAAACCTTAGTGACTGTCAGGGGCCATCTGTCCAGCTTCATCCCCTGTGTGTTGAGCTACCCCTGGGGGTGGGTAGGGGTAGCTCATTCTGACTGCCTCCACTCCCTCCTTTCTATCTCCCCAAGTTGGTTCAGGTATAATCTGCTCAATATGAACAGCAGGTATCAGAGATGGATGTGCAGGACTCAATATTTATTCCCTAGGAGGCTATAAGAAGCAGGAGGCACCAACTCCAGAGCCAGACTGCCTGGGTTCAAATCCCAGCTCCACCATCTACAGCCCTGTGAGCTTGGGCAAGGTTACTTAACCTCTGTGCCTCAGTTTCCTCATCTATAAAACAGGAATGATAACAATGACACCTACCCTATAGGGTTCTTCTGAGGATTAAATGAGTTAATGCATAAGTATAGAGTGCTTTGCTAGTACTGCATTTCATTGAATCTGATACCCTGGTACACTAGGAAATTAAGATTGTTGCCAATTAAACTAGGACATATCATCAGTGGAACTGGAACTGAAATCACATATTGATTTCAGAAATGTGAAACATAACATGTGTCAAAATAGATGACGTACACTATTATTATTAGCATACTTAGCTGGAATACATTAGCATTAGAGTTAGGGGTCAAATCCCAGATTCACCATTTACTACCTGGGTGACCTTATTTATGCAAGATCCTGAGCCTCTCTGTGCCTCAGTTTCCTCCTCACCTGTATGTGCGGATAACATCAATAGCACCTACCATACATGACTGTTGGGGTAATTAAATATGTGAGGACTTAGGAAGTACCTGGTACACAGTAGGCACTATGATTGGTATTATTTAGAACAACGTTATTCTCTCCAGGTGTGGAGGTTGGCTGGGGAGAGAAGGGAGGACGAACCTGACTGGCTTTTTAGATAAAAAGGTCTTGGCCTCCGTTGCCCTCCCCAGTCTCAAAACGGTCAGGAGGGCCCAGGTGCCCCGCCCCAACCCGGCGCCCCGCCCCCGCCTCGCCCCGCCCGGCCCGGCCCCTGAGCTAGTCTCGCGCACTTTAAAAGTGCGCGAGCTCCGGCCGAGACCCAGGGCCGGCGGTTGGTCGGGCGAAGCCATCTATTATGCTACGTGGGGGGAGCTAAAAGCCTAAGCCTCCACATTTTTTTCCATTTTTAGCTTTTCAGGCCCAGGTTCGGTCCCCTTTAGCCTTCAAGCCCGCCCCGTATACTCAGACTACGAGAAGGGCGTTCTGACTCTCTGGGGAAAGGGTCGTTGTGTCTCTGTGCGGCGGCCTCCCCCTCTGGACGGGGAACCGGTGGGAGAGGACGACGGCCGGAGGGGGGAGGAGGCGGCCCTAGCGCCATTTTGTGGGAGCGAAGTGGTCGCTGGGCTGCTGTTGGATTCGTCGCTGCTTCAGTTTCTCTGTCGGGCTTCCTAGCAGCGGCCTAGCGGGTGAGTCGCGGACGCTTCTCACTGAGGACGCCCTGTGTGCTTCGGCTCCCGCAGTGGGGCGGCCCCCGCCCCGGGAAAGGAGCCGTGGGGCCGGGCCTGCTTCATTCTGCCCGAGCGGGCTCGCGTGGGAGCGACGTTAGGGCCAGGCGCGGGGTGGCAGCCGGCGCCGAAGCAGGGACGCCGGGCCCGCGGAACCGTGCAGCCCGAGGCAGAGGTTTGGCCTGGCTTCCGAGCCCGGGCACTGCTTTGTGCCTTCGTACTTTGCGCCAGGACAGCGTTTAGGCCTGGTGCCCCAGCGGTCCCCCCCCGGCCGCGCTTAAAAACTCCTCCCACGGTTGTCACGCACTGGCTTCTGGGAGGTGGCGGTCCGCGTCGCGAAGGACCTGTCGCCGCTGTCATTGCGGCTCAAGTTTGGAGAGTCCCCACATTTGGAACAGGGAGGCACTTTTCCCTTGTTCTCTTCATCTCGTTCACTGCTTCTATTTAGTTCTCAGAAGACTTAGTTTCTGCATCGCTTACTTAGGGAAATCCACTTTGACGTTCCCCTCACACACATCTCAACCAGTTTAGTTTCTTCCCAGTCCCCAAGACTACTTTCCAGTAGCATAATCACGATTGTAATAAAATAATTACTTGTTTGCTTTCTTTCTCCTGCTTATCTCCCCCTTTGCAACCAGCATGCCAGCTGGGACTGTGGTTTCACCCAGTGAATAGTTGCAGCACCTGATGGATAGTAGGCACTCATCAAATAATGAATGAATGAACTAGCAAGGCATTGCATTTTAATAGGAATAGCTGTCCTTGCCTGTACCTCCTCATTTTTCAGGGATAACCAACACCTATAAAAATCCAAACACCGAGAATTTTTCTGGCAGTCAGAACAATGACATGGTAGTGGTGGTATTAGTCAGCTGGGATAATTACTTTGACACAATTACTTTGACACAAGTGTTGGTCATTCGTATCTCTTTTCCATTTAAGCAAGACAAGCAAAGATGTCCGAATATATTCGGGTAACCGAAGATGAGAATGACGAGCCCATTGAAATACCATCAGAAGACGATGGGACAGTGCTGCTGTCCACAGTTACAGCCCAGTTTCCAGGGGCATGTGGGCTTCGCTACAGGAATCCAGTGTCTCAATGTATGAGAGGTGTCCGTCTGGTAGAAGGAATTCTGCACGCCCCTGATGCTGGCTGGGGGAACCTGGTGTATGTTGTCAACTATCCCAAAGGTTTGTTGTCATTTGGTTTTGCAGTGATGCTAAAGTATAAAGTATAGGTTTGTGTCTCGTTCTAAGTCATAGGTCATGGTCTCTTCATGGTGAACCGTCTCCTGTAGCCCAAGTATTTCTTTAAACGTTACCGTCAGACAAGTTTGAAAGACCACTAGTTTACATTAGTGAAAATTGGAAATTACAGGACATTTTTTAAAGACTGTGTGTTTAAACAATTATCTGGACTAACGTTGCTGAGCTAATGTGAAATTTAAGGAATTAAGAATGCTTTGCAGTTGCACCAGTCTGTTGTAAACAGATTTTTCTGAAGTGCCTCAGTATTTTGGTTTGGTCTTTGTCCTTGCAGGCTTACATCACTCATCCAGCTAATCTTTTTTTTTTCCTCCTTAAATGAACATCAGTCGCAGTAGCCCAAATCTTGAATTAGTGCAGTCGTAATTATAATTTTGGGTTCTGGTTTTATTCTCACTGCCCCTTATCAATGATGTTTTTAATCTAAAAGGAAGCATGAAGATGTAGAAGTGAGCGAAGGAAATGAGTACGTTTTAGCAGTAGGAGTGTGCTAGTTGGTAGATCTGTTACTTTTTTTTTTTTTTTTTTTTTTGCGGTACGCGGGCCTCTCACTGCTGTGGCCTCCCCCGTTGCGGAGCACAGGCCCAGCCGCCATGACTCATGGGCCCAGCCACTCCGCGGCATGTGGGATCTTCTGGGACCGGGGCACAAGCTCGTGTCCCCTGCATCGGCAGGCGGACTCTCAACCACTGCGCCACCAGGGAAGCCCGTGTCTGTTACTTTTATTGTAACGTAATATTGCAACAAAGTCATATTATTTGGTCAGTATTTAAGACGTTGCATCAAGATATTTTTTTATATATCAAGAAAATTCTTAATAGCATCAACTTGATTTTTTTTTTTTAGTATGTAGTTTCTTGATCCATTGGCTGTAGATTAATATTTACCCAAACTTAAAATGTCATTTATATAGTAATGTGTCGATGTAGGTTCATGCTTGTGACAAACATACCACCCTGGTGGGGGATATTGATGCTGGGAGGACTCTGCAGGTGTGGGGAGCGGGGGTATATGGGAAGTTTCTACCTTCCTCAGTTTTGCTGTGAACCTGACAGTACTCCAAAAAATGGTCTGTATGTCTGAATGTCATTTAGTTCCTCTTCCAAATAATGATTTTTTAAAATAACCTTAGGTTTCCTTTTTTTTTTTTAATATTTATTTATTTTTGGCTGCATTGGGTCTTCGTTGCTGCGCGCGAGCTTTCTCTGGTTATGGTGAGCGGGGGCTACTCTTCGTTGCGGTGCGCGGACTTCTCATTGTGTTGGCTTCTCGTGGAGCACGGGCTGGAGGCGCATGGGCTTTAGTAGTTGTGGCTCGCAGGCTCTAGAGCACAGGCTCAGTAGTTGTGGTGCATGGGCTTAGTTGCTCTACGGCATGTGGGATCTTCCTGGACCAGGGCTTGAACCCATGTCCCCTGCATTGGCAGGCAGATTCTTAACCACTGTGCCACCAGGGAAGTCCAGGTTTCTTTTTTATTACAAAAGTAACGTGAATTAACGTGAAGTAACGTTCATTGCTGAAAGTTTAGAAACGAAACAGAAAGAAAATTGAAATCACCCTTAGATCCACAGCTGGAGATAAAAGTTGCTAATTTTTTAGTAGTCTTCAAGTTATAGGCCTTAAAATAATCACACAGATATATTTAATAGGCACAAAGATAGTATCACAGTTATTCAACCTGTTTTTTTTCCTTCCTTAATGTATTTTAAAGTGAAAGTGAAGTAACTTGTTTTGATATACCTTTTTAGAGGGGAGAACATAACAATTGTAATCTTGAGACATTATGGAACCAGAGGTTGGAATCCCTAGATTGGCTCCAGAAAAGCACCTTAGCCACTTATTCAATTCTTATTCTGTCTGTGAGAGCTAACATCACTCTTTGGCAAAAGTTTCCAGCGTCTTAACTGTTCTGAGAATGTTTTTGCTTCTCATTTCTAGAAGAAGAGGGTGTGTGTTTTACGAAGTGTTTAATGAAAGTTCTGAAAGGTTTCTGCTCATTTTGTTTAGATAACAAAAGGAAAATGGATGAAACAGATGCTTCATCAGCAGTGAAAGTGAAAAGAGCAGTCCAGAAAACATCTGATTTAATAGTGTTGGGCCTCCCATGGAAAACAACTGAACAGGATCTAAAAGAGTATTTTAGTACCTTTGGAGAAGTTCTTATGGTTCAGGTAAACTTTGATTTCATTCAACAGTTTTTCAGTGAATGAGCACCCAGAATTCTTGTTGTTTTAGTGACGCTGCCTTTCATGTTCAACAGATGATATATTTTTTTTATAAGTTTTCTTTCTTTTTTTTTCTCCAAAGAAATTTATTTATTTTTGGCTGCATTGGGTCTTCTTTGCTGCATGTGGGCTTTCTCTAGTTGCGGCGAGCAGGGCCTACTCTTCGTTGCGGGGCGCAGGCTTCTCACTGCGGTAGCTTCTCTTGTTGCGGAGCATGGGCTCTGGGCGCACTGGCTTCAGTAGTTGTGGCACATGGGCTCAGTAGTTGTGGCTCACGGGCTCTAGAATGCAGGCTCAGTAGTTGTGGCACACGGGCTTAGTTGCTCTGCGGCATGTGGGATGTTCCTGGAGCAGGTCTCGAACCCATGTCCCCTGCATTGGCAGGCAGATTCTTAACCACTGCGCCACCAGGGAAGTCCCGATGATACTTTTAACATTTGTTATGTGTATACGTAAGGGGCGCTGAAAAGAAATATGGTTTATACTATTTCCCTTCACGTATGTACTCTGAGTTGGTTATGTGTGTGTGTGGTTTTAGTAAATTTAAATGATTTTTTTCTAGGTCAAGAAAGATATTAAAACTGGTCATTCAAAAGGGTTTGGCTTTGTTCGTTTTACGGAATATGAAACCCAGGTGAAAGTAATGTCACAGCGACATATGATAGATGGACGATGGTGTGACTGTAAACTTCCAAATTCTAAGGTACTTTGCTCATTTTTTTTCTCTGCTTTGGCCATTTTTGCTGACAGACTTACTTAGAAGACACTGTAAAATAAAACGTTACAGTTGGAAAATGTAGTGGCAGGGTGTGTTCTTGAAATCTTTTGCCTTGTTAAAGTCTCAGGACCTTAATGCATGCTGAATATTTTATATGTTTGTTTGAAATATTTAGTTCATTGCTCCTCCAAACTAAAACGTTTTTCGTTTTGTTCTTCCTTTTCTCTTGTTATTTTTAGTGATTTAACAATTTCTTACATAGTTACATGTTAATACAGACAATTAGAATATGTTAATCTTTTTAAAAAGCCTAACTTATTCCAAGCAAGCAAGACTTGCTTATTTGGAACATTATCATCTTTGCCAAGACATTTCTTAATCATCAACTTTCCTTAATCCAAATATACTTTCATCAAAGTATAAGACACTGATGAAAGAAATTAAAGATGATACACACAGATGGAGAGATATACCATGTTCTTGGATTGGAACAGTCAACACTGTGAAAATGACTATACTACCCAAGGCAATCTACAGATTCAATGCAATCCCTATCAAACTGCCAGTGGCATGTTTCACAGAACTAGAACAAAAAAGTTTACAATTTGAATGGAAATACAAAAGACCCCAAATAACCAAAGCAATCCTGAGAAAGAAAAACGGAGCTGGAGGAGTCAGGCTCCCGGACTTCAGACTATACTACAAAGCTACAGTAATCAAGACAGTGTGGTACTGGCACAAAAACAGAAATATAGATCAGTGGAACAGGATAGAAGGCCCAGAGTTAAACCCACGCACCTGTGGTCACCTTATCTTTGACAAAGGAGGCAAGAATATACAGTGGAGAAAAGACAGCCTCTTCAGTGAGTGGTGCTGGGAAAACTGGACAGCTACATGTAAAAGAACTAAATTAGAACACTCCCTAATACCATACACAAAAATAAACTCAGAATGGATTAAAGACCTAAATGTAAGGCAAGAAACTATAAAACTCTTAGAGGAAAACATAGGGAGAACGCTCTGTGACATAAATCACAGCAAGATCCTTTTTGACCCACCTCCTAGAGAAATGGAAATAAAAACAAAAATGAACAAATGGGACCTAATGAAACTTAAAAGCTTTTGCACAGCAAAGGAAACCATAAACAAGATGAAAAGACAACCCTCAGATGGGAGAAAATATTTTCAAATGAAGCAACTGACAAAGGATTAATCTCCAAAATTTACAAGCAGCTCATGCAGCTCAATATCAAAAAAACAACCCAATCCAAAAATGGGCAGAAGACCTAAATAGACACATCTCCGAAGAAGATGTACAGATTGCCAACAAACACACGAAAGGATGCTCAACATCCCTAATTGTTAGAGAAATGCAAATCAAAACTACAATGAGGTATCATCACCTCACATCAGTCAGAGTGGCCATCATCAAAAAATCTACAAACAATAAATGCTGGAGAGGGTGTGTAGAAAAGGGAACCCTCTTGCACTGTTGGTGGGAATGTAAATTGATACAGCCACTGTGGAGAACAGTATAGAGGTTCCTTAAAAAACTAAAAATAAAACTACCATACCACCCAGCAATCCCACTACTGGGCATATACCCTGAGAAAACCATAATTCAAAAAGAGTCATGTACCACAATGTTCATCGCATTTACAATAGCCAGGACATGGAAGCAACCTAAGTGTCCATCAACAGATGAATGGATAAAGAAGATGTGGCACATATATACATTGGAATATTACTCAGCCATAAAAAGAAACGAAATTGAGTTATTTGTAGTGAGGTGGATGGACCTAGAGTCTGTCATACAGAGAGAAGTAAGTCAGAAAGAGAAAAACAAATAACCGTATGCTAACACATATATATGGAATCTAAAAAAGGTTCTGAAGAACCCAGGGGCAGGACAAGAATAAAGACGTAGACGTAGAGGATGGACTTGAGGACATGGGGAGGAGGAAGGGTAAGCTGGGACGAAGTGAGAGAGTGGCATGGACGTATATAAGGTAAAATAGATAGCTAGTGGGAAGCAGCCGCATAGCACAGGGAGATCAGCTTGGTGCTTTGTGACTACCTAGAGGAGGGGGATAGGGAGAGTGGGAGGGAGATGCAAGAGGGAGGAGATATGGGGATATATGTATATGTATAGCTGATTCACTTTGTTATAAAGCGGAAACTAACACATCATTGTAAAGCAATTATAGTCCAGTAAAGGTGATAAAACATATATATATACTTTCATCAACTTTAAAACTTTATTCTTCATTGAAGTCTTACAAGAAGTGCTAATGCAAAAAATAAGAATGTACCTACTTTTTAATGACTCATCTAATATAAAAGGCAGATAGGTTGTATTACATCTTCTACCATAATGCTGTTTTCATTGCTCATAAAATATTTCTGATGGTTTTCTTCCTTTCAATTTGACCAGCAAAGCCCAGATGAGCCTTTGAGAAGCAGAAAGGTGTTTGTTGGGCGTTGTACGGAAGACATGACTGCTGATGAGTTGCGGCAGTTTTTTTGCCAGTACGGAGAAGTGGTAGATGTCTTCATTCCCAAACCGTTCAGGGCTTTTGCCTTTGTTACGTTTGCAGATGATCAGGTATTTTCTCTCAATAATTTTGTCCCAGCTAATTAGGTAATTTCTGTGGAACTTTGCCCTTCCAGCTAATTGCCACCCTTAGCTAAGCTCTCTGACCTTGTACGCTGTGGGGTATATGGGCCTAAACATTTGTGATAAACCCCTTAGATATTTTTTTAGTATGTGAGGTTTAAGTGGGGATGTTACGTGTCCTTTGAAAAAGAACTAAAAAATCCCTGCTGCCATTACTAAAGCTAAAGGCTATTTTATGGTTTTAAATGAAATAAGTGTTCATTGCTTATTTTTTCTCCAGTTTAGATGATGGCTTGAAATCTAAGTTTTATTGCTACTTTGATGTGTGAGTCAGTGGTTTAATCTCCTTTATTTGCATCCCTTATTTTTTTGTAGGTTGCCCAGTCTCTTTGTGGAGAGGACTTGATCATTAAAGGAATCAGCGTACATATATCCAATGCTGAACCTAAACACAATAGCAATAGACAGTTAGAAAGAAGTGGAAGATTTGGTGGTAATCCAGGTGGCTTTGGGAATCAGGGTGGATTTGGTAACAGTAGAGGGGGTGGAGCTGGTTTGGGAAACAATCAAGGTAGTAATATGGGCGGAGGGATGAACTTTGGTGCTTTTAGCATTAATCCAGCAATGATGGCTGCAGCCCAGGCAGCTCTGCAGAGCAGCTGGGGTATGATGGGCATGTTAGCCAGTCAGCAGAACCAGTCAGGCCCATCAGGTAATAACCAAAGCCAAGGCAACATGCAGAGGGAGCCAAATCAGGCTTTTGGTTCTGGAAATAACTCTTATAGTGGTTCTAATTCAGGTGCAGCAATTGGTTGGGGATCAGCATCAAATGCAGGGTCAGGCAGTGGTTTTAATGGAGGCTTTGGCTCAAGCATGGATTCTAAATCTTCTGGCTGGGGAATGTAGACATTGGGTTATCGTTAGTTGGTATAAACTGGTGGGAATTCAGATTTTTCTAAACTCATGGTAAGTATATTGTAAAATACGTATGTACTAAGAATTTTCAAAATTGGTTTGTTCAGTGTGGAGTATATTCAGCAGTATTTTTGACATTTTTCTTTAGAAAAAGAGGAAGAGCTAAAGGAATTTTATAAGTTTTGTTACATAAAGGGTTGAAATATTGAGTGTTTGAAAGTGAACTGCTGTTTGCCTGATTGGTAAACCAACACACTACAATTGATATCAAAAGGTTTCTCCTGTAATATTTTATCCCTGGACTTGTCAAGTGAATTCTTTGCATGTTCAAAATGGAAACCATTGGTTAGAACTACATTCTTTTCTCCTTGTTTTAATTTGAACCCCACCATATGGATTTTTTCCTTAGGAAAATCTCCTTTTTGGAGATCATGGTGTCACAGTGTTTGGTTCTTTTGTTTTTTGTTTTTGTTTTTTAACACTTGTCTCCCTTCATATACAAAAGTACAATATGAAGCCTTCATTTAATCTCTGCAGTTCATCTCATTTCAAATGTTTATGGAAGAAGCACTTCATTGAAAGTAGTGCTGTAAATATTCTGCCATAGGAATACTTCCGTCTTCATGCTTTCTCATTCAAGAATTCGTCACGCTGCACAGGCTGTGTCTTTGACGGTGGGTGTCCCATTTTTATCCGCTACTCTTTATTTCATGGAGTCGTATCAACGCTATGAACGCAAGGCTGTGATATGGAACCAGAAGGCTGTTTGAACTTTTGAAACCTTGTGTGGGATTGATGGTGGTGCCGAGGCATGAAAGGCTAGTATGAGCGAGAAAAGGAGAGAGCGCGTGCAGAGACTTGGTGGTGCATAATGGATATTTTTTAACTTGGAGAGATGTGTCTCTCAATCCCTGTGGCTTTGGTGAGAGAGTGTGCAGAGAGCAATGATAGCAAATAACGTACGAATGTTTTTTGCATTCAAAGGACATCCACATCTGTTGGAAGACTTTAAGTGAGTTTTGTTCTTAGATAACCCACGTTAGCTGAATGTGTTAAGTGAAACGATACTTGTATTTCCCCTACCCCTTTGTCAACTGCTGTGAATGCTGTATGGTGTGTGTTCTCTTCTGTTATTGATCTGTAAGTGTGGTAATGTGAACTGAAGCTGATGGGTTGAGAACATGGACTGAGCTTGTGGTGTGCTTTGCAGGAGTACTTGGAAGCAGAGTTCACCAGTGAGCTCGGGGTGTCTCAAAATAGGGTGGAAGTTCTAATGTCTGTTAGCTACCCATAAGAATGCTGTTTGCTGCAGTTCTGTGTCCTGTGCTTGGATGCTTTTTATAAGAGTTGTCAATGTTGGAAATTCTTAAATAAAACTGATTTAAATAATATGTGTCTTTGTTTTGCAGCCCTGAATGCAAAGAATTCATAGCAGTTAATTCCCCTTTTTTGACCCTTTTGAGATGGAACTTTCATAAAGTTTCTTGGCAGTAGCTTATTTTGCTTCAAATAAACTTATTTGAAAAGTTGTCTCAAGTCAAATGGATTCATCACCTGTCATGCATTGACACCTGATACCCAGACTTAATTGCTATTTGTTCTTGCATTGTCCAAAGTGAAAAGTTTTTTTTTTCTTTTTAAATCTAGTTTTTAATAAGTCTGGGTGACCGCACCTAAAATGGTAAGCAGTACCCTCCAGCTTTTTCTTAGTGCCTCTGTGCATTTGGGTGATGTTCTATTTACATGGCCTGTTACAAATCTCCATTGGGAAATCATGCCTTCTAAAAATACTCTTATTTGGCGGAGTGGGCAAAACAATGGTCATTATTTTAAAATGCTTTGTAGCAAAGCCTATCAATTGAAGGGACTGTCAGCACCTTTCTAGTTGGGGATTTGAAAAGTGGAATTAATTGCAATAGGGATAAAGTAGAAGAAACCACAAATTATCTTGTGCCTGAAATCCATTAAGAAGCCTGACAGCTTTAAGCACTAGCAGGGTGGTTGTCTGTCTGTGGAAGTGTTAAGTGAGATGGGCTTTGTCTTCCAAAGGTGGGGAAATAGAGTAATGTTGAATAAAATCGCTTATAAAACTCAGATTAGACTCTCACGATGCATTGTTAAGTATGTAAAAGCAATAATATATTCTCCGTTGTACTTAAAATGTAACTAACTTCTATGAGAGTTGAGCTCCTTTTCTAATGGAAGAATGTAAGTTTTTGTGCTGATAATTTACTTGATGCCCTTATCTAATTAGATTATGATAAATAGGTTTGTCATTTTGCAAGTTACATGTTTTAAACTTAAAAATGAAGTCGTCCTTTAGACTTACGGTCGCCACATTGTTTTATTCAGTTTCATCTGTAAAAGGATCTTGCGTTGTTTTAATTTTTTTTTTTTCTGCATCTAAATTGCATGATTTCCAAATCCTGTACCATCTGAATTTTGCATTTTAGCACTTGCACTGTTACTCAGCAGCAGTAACATGGTAACACTTAAAATGGTATTCGGGGACCTCCAAAGACTAAACTGACAAGCCTTCAAGGAGCCCAGGGGTAAGTTATCTTTGTCAATGGCATGGTTTTGATCCCTTATTTACACTTGTGTAAATCTAGTTACCAGTCTTAGAAGGCTTTCATTGTTGACTAGCCTTCTGTTAACATGTTTATGGTACTGCATAGCTATGGGTATTTAATTCTACCCTAAAGAAAAAAAAAATGAAGTTTAGAAGTAAACTATTTGGCAGAGATTTGTTTTTAAAGTCTACTTGATCATCTAAATGCATTCATTCTAAAAAATTTCTTGAACCAGTTGAATAAAAATTTTTGTTGCCACCACAGTTTAGTGTCTGGAGTCTTACTGGAAAAACAGTTTCTTTTTTTTTTTAATGTGACAAAGATGCTGGAAAGTTACCTTTAAAAAGTGAGTCTCAAGAAGTTGCACTTCATATGCACAGGAGAAGTTAGTCAAAACTCACAATGAATTTCTACATATAATGGTAACTGTTTGGCTAGAATGAAAAAGTTTGTTAAATGTTAAGTATTAAAGCTTTTTAGGGAAGAATGGCCAACTAAATGAAATGAGATTTTTAAGGTTAAGTCAGAGCTTAAATGCTGTCCTTAGGAAAAAGATGTTGAGTACTTAGTAATTCAGAAGATGTATGTGATAATTAGAATAATTTTTTGTTGTTGAATACTAGGAGAGAAACTCTTAACTGTGTATTTAAGTTCTGTACTTAGCTGTTGTACGATCTGTAATCTATTTTTAAATGTGCCCAAGTATTCCACATTCGTGGTAAGAAGGAAAAAACTACAGATTGATTTATCAATAATACCGCCACTTATTTTTAATGTTGTATTTCATCTTATGGAAATGCCACATTTGATTCAACTGTCTTCTGAATTTGAAAATAAAATATTTAGGTTACTTCCAAGTGCTAGGAACATCCTCACAGCTAAATTAAAATCTTAGCATTGGAATTACCAGGTCAAAGACTATGCATGCTTTTAAGACTTGTGAAATAGATTTGCCAAATTGTCCTTCAGAAAATTCATCGCCTTCGACAGTGTGAACTGGTGCCGTTCCATGCTCTTCTTTTCTGCCAGTTTGAGAAGTGAAAAATTATAGCATCGCTTTTAACATGGAAATCAGTCTATACCTAGGCCAAAGTATTGATATTTCCAATTTATCTACCCAAGAAAAACATGATTCAAAGTAATTCCTGAACCAATACTGCTATAATATGTAACGCTCTCAGAGAACAATAAGAACAAGTACAAAAACTGGAGAAAAACAGTTAAAGAACATGAACAGGCAATTTCCAGAAATGCAAATGGCCAGTGCAAAAAGACACTGGACTTTTGTAAGTAAGTCCAGATTTAACCAGTGAGTTTCTGTTGGATGGGCAACGGTGAATATCACTACAATGGTTTATGTCCCCTTCAATCAGAGAGTAAGTGGTGGAAAAGTGGCAAGTGGAGAAGTGCCTGAAAGGCACATCTCACCTGTAGTTTGGTTTGGTTTTGAGGTGGAACAGCAACTGTCGTGTTAATGTTTCTCAGGTCAGTTTGCTGCTGAGGTCTTTTACAGGTATTTTTTAGAACAAAGAATCATGTACTCACTGGAGACACACAAGTTAAAAACTATTAATTATGTTCTTGATCCAGGGAATATAGTTAATGACTTTTGTGTAGACCCCATACTGATCTGCTTCCCCACAATTGATGGAACCCCAGGACACTATTCCTCCCACAAACCATTTCTGTGTCTCATTATGTAGAAACACTAATGCCCCCCCACTGTCGCCTTTACAGCTGTCCTTGCCCCCACTTTCTAAACCAGCACAAAGCATGTTGTCAGTTACCCTTCCCCCCGGATAGGACTTCTTTGCATATGCCGCAGTACAGTTTTGATGGTCAACAACTGGTATGTCAACAAACATTAGATTTCTGGCAAGAAAACCCCTTTGGGTTAATCCCCATCCAGATGCAGTTCCAATATCATTGGTTCTCATGAAGCATTCGGCTTCTTTTCTTGGCAAACAAATAGGCATGATGTTTCTATTTAATACAACTTTGTTCTTCAATTTAATCAATGCTATGTCATTATCGTAACCAGCATTATGAGTGTAACGTTCATGTATAAAAATGGCCTCGGCCCAGGCTTGTGTATAATGAGGTGACAGTCTCTTCAGGGCACCCATTCTAATGTCTAGGGAGGAGGCGTCTCCTCTTTGCTCATATACAGCATGAGCAGCTGTTAGGATCCAGTTGTCATATAGAAGTGCACCTGCTGCTACAGTTTTACCTAATAACAGGGCTTGCCAAGGAAAATCGCCAAGCTTTGCATTTTGTCCTCCATATATACGACCTTCTGTGGTACGGGTGGATATTCCACAAACTGGGGGAAAAAAGATGTATAGAGCCTTTATAGAAACCCGATGGTGTTTTTTCTCCAATTATTACCACTTTGGAGTTGTGTATATGTAATGTCAACCAAAAATTGTATCACATAATTTGGTGGGTGTCCACCTATACAGGCAAGTGAGACTGCTTAAAACACTGTTCAAAGACCTGATAAAACCATTTGGTATTTTTTAGCTCTGCAGAAAATGAGGTGAGTGAAAATTAACTTTTAGAAACTGATTTGTTTTGGTAAAATAATTTGGTCTTGCAATTGGGAAAATATTTAATAGGGCGAACAGGAATTGTCTGAGCTGACGTGCGTAGGAAGTGAAAAATAACCTTTTCATTGCTTCTGTTTTCCTACTTGTAAAATGGGGTATTTACCATGTAGTTCTGGGAAAGCAGAAACTAAGGTCACTATCATAGGATTTGCAGAATTACTTTCACCTTTGTACATTAAAATGTTTTTAAAAAATTAGAATGTTGCAGTTGTAGCCAGGAACCTTCAGGTTCAGAAATTATTTTGGGTCTAGTTGTTTCTTCCAAACACTAAACTTTATTATGTATTGCTAACTAAATATGCTCATAAATGTAGCAAATATGTTTCCTGTTGTGGCAGAATACTCTTATTAAAGCTTACAAACATTGTTGTCAGCTAAGATGCAGGTTTTTAAAAAAGACTAATTTAAGCCAAATAGCACAGGGGTGATGAGTATATTATTACCTTTCTGATTTTTTTTTTTAAGCACTCAACTATATCTTCAGAGCAGATTCTGGTAAAGCATTTTTTTAAGTACCGTTAAAAGGCAAATTGCATTAATGTTTAAAAACTAGATGTCATTGAAAACAATTGCTTAGGGAAATAATGAGGTTATTAGCTTTGGGTTTTAATAGCATTTTTAAAGAGAAGAAATCATGTTTATAAATGTATAAATGGTTCAAGATAATTTTAAAAATCATTTAATTTTTTATGCTTGCCTAGTTGTAAGGTCAAAAATAATCAAATGACTGATACAGTCAGCACCAACAACCTCTCCATATGGAAGGGGTAATGAGAACATACTATTTGGAAATAATAAGCTGGTCTAAGAGCCAAGTGCTGAAGTTACATTTCTGCCTACACAGCTGAAGCACTACTTACTGTCTGCTACCCAGTTCTACTTTCCATCAGTTATGAATCTCGTGTATAAATGTATCCATTACCAGGCTCACAGACGGGGGGTGATTTTTCTCCTTTGGAGCTCGTCCAGAATCCATCAGCCTCACACACATATTTACCTGCAAATCATTGAAAGAGCAAAAATGTTTAACTGCATGTGCAAAGGTGGTTGTCATTTGCTTGAATACCCCCTCGAAAATGCAGATTCCTGAGCATCAGTGGGAAACAGAGGCGTCTGAATAACCATTTTACATGATTTCATAAATAGGAGGTCTCTGCATTACCATGTATGCTTGCAAAGTGGAAACCTTTTAGATGTGTAACTTGAATATGTATCAAGATCTTAAGTGCTTAATGATAAGGTTTTGACTTGTTAAATTAAACCATTTGGAATATATTGTGTGTTTGTAGTAGTCATTTACTAGATAAGATCTGTTTTCAGATTCTTGCAAATTGACATTAAAGTCACTTCAGCTATAATATTTCACTTCGCAGGTGGAAGAAGTGCCTTTTAATCTTTTGTCTAGCCTTAGCCAGAAATGTTGGCTAAGTCTGTTTTCAGATCATGAGGGCTTAGGTTCCAAATATCACCCACCCCCAACTTTGAACAATTTGCTTACCATCATCTGTTCTCATTGTGTAGAACTCATTACAGCGATATTTAACCACAGCTTTGTATATGGTCACCTCGGCACCCGTTATATAGTCCACTTGGCCACTGGGTAGGTCATCAGGAGGGCCACAGTCAACAACTAATAAACATGGGAGAGGGAAAGTCAGTTTGTACTTTGAATCCTAACATTAAAACGATGTGGAGACTGATAGTGGTTGTGCTGTGTGTTGTTATAACTTGAAGTCATATTCAAGATGGACATCATTTCATCTCTGAAAATGGAGAGAATCGCCTTAGTGTGATTTGAAAGCATCACTCTCATCTCTGTTCCTAACTAAATGGCTAGGTTGAAGTGAAGGCCCTAGGCAAGGAGTTGTATGATGCCTTCCCTAAAGGAAGGGAATTTGAAACTACTTGGACTTCTTAGCACTCACGAAAGAAAACAGCACAGGCTGCATGTGCCTATACAGTCTGGTTTGATGTTAAATGGTACAATTTGGTTAGCCTAAAAAATAGAACAAAGAAGACCGAAGAACTTGTTCTTATGATCCTTTCCCTAAGTTGACCTTTTTAGAAGACCTGGAAGTCATAATACCTTGAGTTTGGGTTAGAATTCACAACTGTTAGGACATTACTAATGTGACATAACCAATTTGTGAAACAAAGTGATACCAGTCTAAAAGTCATAGTTTTGTACACAGACATCTAAAAATTGTTGATGTACTTCTGTGGATTTTAAAAGGTAAATCGTTTTTAGCAACTTAATAGCAGTGTGTCTGGCTTTGTGTCAAGAGCGTTGTCTACGTTGCCTTAATTCTCCACAGATGAGATGCCCGTAACTACCCAGTGAAAAGTGGCAGAATCAGGGCTCTAACCCATACCTTAGTCCAACAGTCCTTCGGTGCCAGCTCTTTACTGGTTTTTAAACTAAAAGAATTGGTAGTAAAGAATTGGTAGTCTCACGGGAATATAAATTTTGAAATAAAAATATTCCCCTAGGAATTTCGTAGAAACCCTTGCAAAAAAATATGTGAAAGTAGGGACTTCCCTGCTGGTGCAGTGGTTAGGAGTCCACCTGCCAATGCAGGGGACGCGGGTTCGAGCCCTGGTCCGGGAGGATCCCACATGCCACGGAGCAAGTAGGCCCGTGTGGCACAACTACTGGGCCTGCGCTCTGGAGAACGCGAGCCACAACTACTGAGGCCTGCACGCCTGGAGCCTGTGCTTTGCAACGGGAGAGGCCACTGCAGTGAGGGGACAGCGTGCCGTGGCGGAGAGTAGCCCCCGCTCAGTGCAACTAGAGGAAGCCTGTGCACAACAACGAAGACCCAATGCAGCCAAAAACTAAATAAATTTATTTTTAAAAAATATGTGAAAGTATACGTACAGAGGTGTTAACTATGGCAGCGTATGTAATAGTAAACTGGAAACAATAGAAATCACATGAAACAAAAAGCATAGGTCCTCTGATGGAATACTATGCAGTCATTAAAAAGAAGGAGCAGCCCTATGAGTGCTTGGATTGTTGTGGAACGATAACCCAACAATGTTGGGGGGAAGAGTACATTGCAGTCAGATTTAGTTCAAAAGTAAGTGAGATATGTTAGTATAAATAGTATAGGAAATAAAGAGTAAGAAGGAATGGATCCCAGTGTCTTACAGGTAGTTTGAGGATTTGGGCAAGAGAGGCTTTCACTGTATATTTTTGTGAATTTATATGGTTTTTCCATTTAACACGTATCATAATTTTAAAAATATTAAAAATAAGGTACGTGATTCTTAGTTCACAAAATGGTAGTGAACACCATTATCCCAGTTTGATGCGTATATGCCCCTACAAACAGTAGCCTGTACATGTTTACATGTGTGATATATGTAATTGGAGGGCTATGCACCAAAATAACGAGAGTGACTATACTCTGATACGGCGGGATTATGAGTATTATAATGTTGGTAATTTTCTCTATTTCCCATCTTTTATGAGTATTTTATACTTAGAAAAATATTTTTAAATACCATACTTTTCTGAAGCAAATACTTTTTCTAGTAGCTTGGTCCTGTTTTAACCTCTTAAAAGTGCTCTGAGAGACTGAGGATGAGAAGCAAATTTGGAATTCAGGCCCTGATAAATCATTCTTTAAAAATACCAGAAGCAGCAATAGTAGCAGAAGCAGCTACAGGCGTTGTGGTCACACATACGTACTGCTGCACTCCGGCATCGGTTGGTCCCAAGATCCATCTGTCTGACAGACTGCAACAAATGATTTCAGGGGCCAATAACCCTAAAGAGGAATTGAGAAAATATTAATTTCCTTGTTTATATCAGGAAACCACTCCCCAAATCTCTGCTCCCACGATAGTTCTTCTTCGAGTGTTTCAAGAGATGCTCCCAAGGGGGTGATGCACCCACATGACTGGACACGCAGCCCAACTGCCTTGATACATGTGTGTACTTGTTGGTGATGTCACCTATGTGTGTGTATCAGTTTTAAAGATGTTGACCTCTGCAGCAGTTTATATTTTCCGCTTTCCACTTAATCCAAGAATACGTCAGATTTCTCACAAGTTCCTGCTGGTGTTCCACCATTTCTTTATGTAAAGTGCCAAAGGGTGACAGTCAAAAGTTTGGGGAAGATCAGCCTGATCAGACGTGGATGTGTCTGGATTTTTCTAGCCTGCGGCTATTAACTGGAGGAAAGTTATTTAAAATATCAATATTTCCAGAAGCTTCGCATGTGTGTCCTCAATCACTTTCCATTGCTAATATTTAGCGGGACATTTTTGACTTATTTAAATATTTTTCTAAAATCAGACTTTAAAATGAAAGCAGGTGGCTTTGACTGAAGCTTTATGCTTCGAAGGAGAGCAGGATGACTTCTTTTTTCCTCAGAAACTGAACAGGCTTGGGTCCAAGTTGCTGTGGAAAGAGCCCGCCGAGAAGTTTACAAGCTGAGCAAAGTGTCTCACTTTTTTGAGGGTCGGGGGCGGTTGTCCCTCCACAGGACTGGTTGCATAACCAGCTATCTTTTCAGTGTTATTGCTTTTTACCACTGGGATTCAGTGACATTTTGAAGAACATAAAGAGGGCATGTGAATCTCTAACCTGTGCCCCTAAAGAAACACACTAAGCATTTTTTGAAATTATCCTCCTTCTCCCTTAACAGTGGTCACTGTTTATAACTTTGCAGAATATACTGTTTCCAAGGGCCATTTAATTTTTTTGTGGGCCCAGGAGTTGTTTCATGTAAAGGTCATTTGACCAGGAGGAGCTTGATTTAATGCAAGGTGATAACACAGAGCACATGACAAACATTTCAGCTGCTTTACCAAGAGCTGCTGTAATGTGTGTGAACAGAGAAAAGGTGTTCATTTTAATCGCCAGCTTTCAAAAAAAAAAAAGAGAAAGAAAAAGCTTTTTTAAAAAGCAGAGTTATGGGTTTCCCTGGTGGCGCAGTGGTTGAGAATCTGCCTGCCAGTGCAGGGGACACGGGTTCGAGCCCTGGTCCGGGAAGATCCCACATGCCGCGGAGCAACTGGGCCCGTGGGCCACAGCTACTGAGCCTGTGCTCCAGGGCCCACGAGCCATAACTACTGAATCCCGCGCACCTGGTGCCCGTGCTGTACAGCAAGAGAAGCCACCGAAACAACAAAGAGTAGCGCCCCCCTCGCCACAACTAGAGAAAACCCATGCACAGCAACAAAGACCCAACGCAGCCAAAAATAATAAATTTAAAAAAAATTTTAAAAAGCGGAGTTCCTAAGAATAGAAAATTCTCTGTAGCCGTTTCTCTTAGCAAATGTATCATTTCTTTGAATTTTATTGTTTAATCATAGGCAAAGTAAACCACCATGCTGACAACAGCTGTTTCCCCATTTTCCTTTTACATATTTGCTGATATAAATATGTATTCATTCAAAAACCGTCATGATTGTGGTGCACTTAAACAGCTTTGTATTAACTTACTTGCAGAAGTTCGTAGCCCGACTCGCAGAAGACAAAGAAGCGGTCTTTCATGATGTATGTGGCCTGCACAGGGGAGATGTGGCCGTTAGGTGGTGCCGTCGGGTCAGGGCAGGGCTGAGCTGCGCAAGGAAACCAGATGTCGGGGGTTTAGCTGGCTCTATAGCAGCAAGTCTGAATTTAGCAATTAGAAGTTCTTGGTTTATAAATGAAACAACGTGTAAAGAGAGCTTGCCACAGTGGGGTGGAGTTCTTAAGATTTAAAACCAAAGGCAAGATTAAACTCTTCGCTGCTTATCGTACAAATTAGGATTTGTCTCCTGGCCTGGGCTTCAGCCAAAGTGATGAAAAGAAAGCCGGGAACGTGGTAAGGGAGCATGGTCACGGCAAAGGGAGCATCTGCTCCACGCCAGGGGCCTCACACACACTGCTGAAAACCGGGGGAGTGTAACTTGGGGGGGAAAGAGCTGGACAGCATGGGTTAAAATCACAGGAAATCCTCAGTTTCCTCATCTGTAAGCTGAGAGTGATAAGAACGTTTGCTCAGCTTCTAAGGCTGTTGCGAGGACCAAATGTGAAGCACAGAGGAAATCGCTTTGCTAATAAGGGCTGGGCAACAGGGGGTTGCAGCCAGCGAACCCTCACAGCAGCCCCTGTGGCTCAGAGAGGCACCGGGGCTCAGGGCCAGACTGGCACTCAGGAAGCCTCATACATCCCTCGTGAGCACGTGCCCACAGGGCTCACGGCTGGCTTCCACTTTGGCCCCCAAACCCTGGCCTGTTGTCACCCCAAGCCTTCAGCCAGTGCCCCATGGCTGCCCATCACCCAAGGCCACCCCTCAGCCCATGCAGGTCATTTGCCCAGTCCCCTGCTTCCTCCAGCAGCTGACCCCTGTGTCCTGCAGCGACTCTCAGTCCCAGGCAGGCCCCAGAGTCTCCCCTCTTGGAACCAATCTCCAGGGATGTTCCAGGTGGCCCTCTCGGGGCCAGGGCTTCCCGAGGCCACCTCATACCCAGGCCAGGGCCCTGCTGGCATTTCCCTTCACACACACCTCCAGGCTCTGTCCTGGCCCCTTCTCACCCACCAGCCTGGCAAACCTGACTCTTCCCTCTGACTCACTCTGAAACCAGTGCTTCAGTTTTAGAAGTTTTATTACTTCGACCCACAGGAAAACAAAAGGCTTTTAAAATATGAACAAGAAGCAAATGAAATGTTCCCAAAGTGCTGGTCTCTCCCCTACTGACCCGTCTCCCACCCTTTCCCACAGAGCTGGCCCAAAGGTTAATATCTTTCCTAATTCAATCTCATTTTTAAAATTACTCAACACCTCCTCCATGCTCACTCGGTGTCTTCTGCGTTAGCCCACTAATCCCCACCTTTCCAAGGAGCTTTGTCCTTCATTGGATAATTGCGACATTAAGTCTCAGAAAAGTTATGTTAAGAGGTTCAATGTCACATGGCCAGGAAACAGGATGCGTTACAGCCGGGACGCCAACCCGGGCAGTCTGACACCCAGCCTGCGCTCTGAGCACGGGCTTGGGGCCTTGGGTGTTTTGCTTTGGCGCTTCTCCAGCTCAGCTACTCTGTCTTTCCAAAAACATCCTGAAAGACCTGTTGGCTGAGAGTGGTGAGAGGGACAGACAGGTCCAGAGGTCAGTGCCCGAAGGTGGGGGGCTTGGACTCGTGCCTCAGGAGGTGGCACCACGAACTACCGTCTACGTCTGAGGGTCTGTCACGAGGAAGAGGTGGTGGAGGAGGGTCTGAGAGGCAGAGTGCAGACTCCCTGTCCAAACCCTCCATGTCAGGCGGGAGTCCCCATCTCTGCCTACCCCATCACACCCTCTTACAGCTCACACCAGGAAAGTCGGAGCCTCTGGGCTTTTGCACATACACTTCCCTTGCACTTGGAACACCCTTCCACCTTCCTCCAATACCTACTTGTCCTTTCAATCCAATCTCGTATGTTTCGTGTCCCAGGCCCCTTTTGTTAGCACCCGGCCCCTGCCTGGGCCAGGTCCCTCCTCTGGACTCTCACTGTGTCTGGTGCTCGGCTGTGCTTGTCACAGGGCTGTGGTCATGGTGCTGTGACTAGACTGGACTGACAGCAGAGGTATTACGTATTCCCCACACAGGGCCCAGTGCACATCCATAAGATGGATGGATGGATGGAAGGAGGGAAGGATGGACAGATGGATGTGCGTGAGGGGTGGCATGAACATGACTTGGCATAAGGATTATAGCTGTCCCGCGATGTCTGCGGGGCATTGGTTCCAGGAGCCCCGTGGATACCAAAATCTGCGGTTGCTCAAGTCCCTTATACAAAATGGCAGAGGGAACGCCCTGGCGGTCCAGTGGTTAGGACTCAGCGCTTTCACTGCCGAGGGCATGGGTTCAATCCCTGGTCGGAAAACTAACATCATCCCACAAGCTTCTCGGCCAAAAGAAAAAACAAGGCAGCGCGTCAGCCATCTGTATCCATGGGCTCTACATCCACCGGTGTGGGAAGCCAACTGTATTTTGAGCTGATTATCTTATGAAACAGCAGACACAGGAGAGACTCTGAAAACAGAGTAGAAAGCACCCTTTTCTAAGGGAAATTTACGTTTACAGAGGAAATCTCCTTTTGTAAGAGTGTCTCAGAACTCTGTACCAGGAGTAGGAGGACTAAATCACTAGAAACTCTTAAAGGAAAAGACAGAAATTTTTTTTTTTACTAAAATTAAATTTCAAAAGCAATAAAAAGAAGACAGTCTTTAATCTCCATAACGAATCTTACTCTTGCTTACCATGCTTTTCCTGGTCACCTCCTCACAACTGGACTCCCCTGTACCCTTTCTCTCTTTTGTCTTTAGCTGAAGATGTTTAAGCCTGAATTCTAAGCCACCTCTGAGACTCATTTTCCCCTGTGTTATCTCCCACGTATGCACGAGATCTACATGTTCATAAACTTGTGTCTTTTTCTCTCGTTAATGTCTCTTGTTCCCAGCCAAGAATTTGGAAGGGCAGAGGGAAAATTATTATTTCCTCCCCTACAGATGGAAGGAAGGATGGTTGGATGGAGGGGTGAATGGAAGAGGGGAGGGTGAGAGGTAGGGAAGGAGAGGAGGATGGCTGTTTGGATGGGTAAATGGGTAGAAGGAGGGATGGTTGGATGGAGGGGTGAGTGGAAGAGGGGAGGGTGAGAGGTAGGGAAGGAGAGGAGGATGGCTGTTTGGATGGGTAAATGGGTAGAAGGAGGGATGGTTGGATGGAGGGGTGAGTGGAAGAGGGGAGGGGGAGAGGTAGGGCAGGAGAGGAGGATGGCTGTTTGGATGGGTAGATGGGTAGAAGGAGGGATGGTTGGATGGAGGGGTGAGTGGAAGAGGGGAGGGGGAGAGGTAGGGCAGGAGAGGAGGATGGCTGTTTGGATGGGTAGATGGGTAGAAGGAGGGATGGTTGGATGGAGGGGTGGGTGGGTGGGTGGATGAATGGGGGGGCGACACTTCCCATAGGGGACCCCTGCCTCGCAGACGACCCCACTCAAACCTGGCCTGTCTTCTGATGGAGTTCAGGACACACTACCTCAAAATGCGGCACCTTGGCATGTTGACGATTTTAAGCTGGGAGTTTGAGAAAATGGCAGAAGCAGGAAGGTCACTCTGATTCCCCGCCCTTCGCCCTTCTTCCCTGAAGCAGGTCATAAGACCCTCAGGTGAGAGGTGTCTGCCCTACACCCAGAGGGAAGCCTTATCACCAAAGACAAAAGGATGCCAAGAACAATCCTAACAGGCCTAAGTTCCCCCACCCCGTTTTCCACCCTTGCTTCATATTCCTCAGCCTATCATACACCTCAGCAAACCTAGCCCAAAAGTGCACAGGTCCAGCTGTCTCTCTGAGTCTTTATTTCCTTACAAAGTCTCCTGTGCCACATAAAATTTACATGACATAAACATGTATGCTTTTTTTTCCTGTTAACCTGTCAGGTTGCTTTTCAGACCCAGCCAGGAACACTAAGAGGGTTAAGGAAAACTTTTCCCTCCCCCACCTTCCCAGGCCTGGCCAGGAAGCGTTCCATCCTGTGTGGCTCCTTGATGTTTCTGGAAGAGCTCCCTGCCGAATTGGAGCCCCACCTGCGCTCACCTGTGCTGTTGTAGTGGATCTTCCAGCCCGTGTGGTCCCCCGACTCATCGGTGGCAAAGGTGATGGTCACAGTGTTGCTCTTAGTTTCAATCCTGCGGGGCAACGTCTTCCCACAAAATGGGCCATATTCCTCCTTGTCTGTTTGAATCTGAAAGTGGAGAGGCCCCTGTCATCTCAGGACCTGCCGGGCCAGGGGGAGGCAGCGGCCAGGGGAACCAGACCTTCAGGGAGTCGTAGGGGCACTGGGTCTCAGGGTGCATCTCCACGTCAAAGGACTCCATGAAGTCCAGGGTGACACGGAACCCCTCCTCCAGGCGGATGCTGTAGGTGCAGCTGGAGAGTTTGGGGTACGGCTGAGGGTATCCAGGGCTGCTGAGCACCCCAGACCGGGCGGTGAAGACCTGGCCTGAGCACAGGGCTGGGGAGAGGGGAGAGGACAGGCGGGGTGAGCCAGGCGCAGGCGGCGTGGCTCAGGCCACCTGTCCACTGTCACATGCCAGCCCCAGAGGCATCTCCTGAGACTGAACGCCCCACCCAGTGGCTGAAGGGACAATTTAGGGAGGGGTCTCTCTGGCTTCCAGGATTTAGCTGAAACAAGTGACCCTTGGAGGTACATTCTCCAGGGGCCCCACTCACAACCCCAGGGAGGATGGAGGCCCTAAGCTGAGGCTCCTGGTGTGGGGAACCCTGGGCCAGAGTCACAGTTCCAGGGGTGCGGGGAGTGAGCCATGTCAGGGTCTGCCTGGGGGAAAGGGGCACCAGAAGTGAAGGGGACTTTCCTGTTCACAGGAATTTGGTGTGGGGAGGTGGCAGGAGAGGAGTCTCCCCTGGGCCCCCTCCAGGAACACTCAGGAAGGCCTCCCCTTGCCCACCTTCCCTGGGTCTAGGCTCTGCCCTGGGGGGCAATTGAGGGCAGTTCAAGTCCACACTGATCATAAGTGAGTCTGGTACCCACTTTCCCCAATGAAACAGCTGATTCTGCCTTTGCAAAGAGAATGTCTGTTGGCATCACTCGTAGGAGGGTTCTACCCCCCCATCCCCCAGGTGGCAGAGGTGGGGACACAGGCATTCCAGGAAGTGAGGAGTCCCAGCACTGCCTTTCTTCTTCCACGTGGCTGCTCCCCATGGGACAGAGGGAGTCACCCCCGGATGTGGGGGACCAACCAGACTGCCCATCAGTGAATCGATACCTCCTTGGGCCTCTCTGCTCGGGGTCAGACTCCCCCTCCCCAGCACACCCAGGATCTGAGGTATCCTCTGAACAGGAGGTGGACCCCAGGATGCTTTGAGCTCAGTCCTTGGATTCCTGGTGGGGGAGTAGCTAGAGCTCGGTTCCCCTGTGTGAGCCCCCTGCCCCTCTCTGGGCCTCGGTGCCCCATCATCAAAATGAGGGTGAGGACAGAGCAAGCCCCTCTGGCAAAGGAGCCTGTGGCCCCATAGAGGCGGCTCCCACCAACTAGGGCCCGTCGGGCTGAGGTGAGGGTGGGAAGGAAGGGGGTCCAGAGTGCACACTGCTGCCCTCCCCTCACCCTTCCCCCCCAGAGACACGCAGCAGGTGGAGGTGGAGCCGAGTTTATTGTTAGGTCCGTGGGCGGGGTCAATGGGGGCTGCAGGCTGCAGCGGTCTTGCCCGAGCCAGACCGGAGCCGGAGGGCAGGCTAGAGGCTCTGCTCTGGAAGAGAGAACAGAGACGGGGAGAGACACGGGGGAGGGCACTGAGCAGGGGAGCGGGCTCAGCACCAAGGGTGGGGGCTGCTCGCTCCCAGAGCGCCAGCTGGTTTTCTGTCCAGGCCCCCGTCAGGGGCGCAGAGGGGAGTCCGGGCCGTGGAGGCCAAAGGGGTTGGCCTGCTGGGGGCTGAACCGGCAGCTTTGAGCTGAAGTTTCATGGAGGGAAGCTTGTGTGAGGCAGGCCTAGGGCCCCCACTCCTTCATCCTGAAGCCCCCCAAGGAGGATGAGTCCTGATTGGCCAGGTACACAGTGAGGGCCGACCACATGCTCACCAAGTGAATGAGCTGAGGAGGAGTGAGAGTGAGCCAAGGACAGGGTGGAGGCAGGTGAGGAGCTGGAGAACGTGGATGGATGAGTGCTTAGGTGGGGGGATGGGTGGATGGATGGGTGGGGGGATGGGTGGGGGGATGGGTGGATGGGGATGGGTGGGTGGGTGGATGGGTGGGTGGATGGATGGATGGATGGGTGGGTAGTGGGTGGGTGGATGGTGGGGTGGGTGGATGGGTGAGAGGGTGGGTGGGTGGATGGGTAGGGGGATGGGTGGGGGGATGGGTGGGGGGATGGGGATGGGGGGATGGGTGGGTGGGGGGATGGATGGGGGTATGGGTGGGTGGATGGATGGGTGGATGGATGGGGATGGGTGGGTGGATGGATGGGTGGATGGATGGGGATGGGTGGGTGGATGGATGGGGGTATGGGTGGGTGGATGGATGGGTGGATGGGTGGGTGGGTGGATGGATGGATGGGTGGGAGGGTGGGTGGGTGGATGGGTGGGAGGGTGGGTGGGTGGATGGGTGGGAGGGTGGGTGGGTGGGTGGATGGATGGGTAGATGGATGGATGGGTAGATGGATGGATGGTGAGAGGGGACAGAAGATCTGAAAAGGAGCCGTCACCCAGGAGAAGTGTCTAGTGGACCAAGGCCAGTGGGCCCTCCAGTCGCCTGGGCAGAGCAGCTATGGCCTTGAGAAGCCAGCTGTGTCTTGGGGCAGGGTGGGGGCAGGCTGGGCACAGGGTCCCCCTCCAGCTGCAGCTCACCTGAGCAGGTGTGCTTGTTCCTGTGGAGAACATAGCCCATACGGCAGGAGCAGTAGAAGCCACCCAGGTGATTGTGGCAGTGGTGCTCGCAGGTGGGGGCCTCTCCTGGGGGCACCTGGCACTCGTCGATGTCTGGGGGAGGGGCCGGCAGGCAGTCAGCGGGGAAGGAGAGGGGACATCGCTGAGGCCTAGGCTCGGGTTTAGGGCCCCTCCAGTAACATGGCCTGACCTGAGAGGAGCCTCCTCTTGTCTGCAGGTGTCTCATGCCCAGCTGAGCGCTAGAGGCCCAGGGTCACTGCGACCTCGCTGCAGCACTTGGAGGGAGACCTAAATACCATCTTTTTTAAACCAATGACGGTTTAATGGTCCTGCTCGTGGTGACTAAGCTAGTGAAAGGAGCGACCGGCACGGGAACCCAGTGGGTGGGCCTCTATATGGGTTTCACCAAATTCTTGCAGCAGTCTCAGGATGAGCACAGAGAGGTTGAGCCACTTGCCCGAGGCCAACAGCAAGTCCCTGCAGGAGCCAGAATCTGAAAGCAAGTGCCAGACTCGAAGCCCAGAGGCAGACACCGCGCTCAGCCCAGTGGCACCCGTCCCACCTGTGAACGGGCTCACTTGGTCCTTGCATCACGGGGCCCACGAGGACGTCCTGGCTCAGCACCTGGCACTGAATGGGGCTCAGCCTAGAGCAGAGGTCCTGGCTGTTGCTGATATTTGCACTGCGGTGATGATGTCAGACCAGGTGGGGACGCCCTCCTGCTGGTCTGGCAGGAGTCCAGCCTCAGGGAGGCGGGCGGAAGGGAGGGCTGGTCTGGCCCAAGACAGTCCCCCCGCACCAACCGGCCTTCTCTCAGCTCACCCTCTGCTGAGTAGAAGGCCTCGAAGCCCGCGAACGGCTTCTCGTTGGAGTAGTCGGAGCGGAAGGTGACGTCGAGGCTGGAGCCCGGCGAGTAGAAGGTGGTGTTGCCGGGCGCCCGCTCCGTGTCCGTGCTCTCTGACCCGCACAGCGTGGCCAGCACCGTGGTCCCGGCGCTCAGCTGTGGGGTTGCGGGTCACGGGGGGAAGGCGAGACCCCGGGCCTGCCGGCCCTCCCGCCCGCGCTCCGAGGCCAGCCCCCGCCCCCGGGGGTCCCCGTGCCCCAGCCCGTCCTGCCGGCACCTTGACGAAGTCGTACTCGCAGAGGTAGGAGGGCTCCAGCTGGAAGTGAGTGAAGTAGAGGCGCAGGCGGTAGCCGGGGGGCGCCGTCAGGGCCCAGCGCTGCTCATGGTTGTTGGCATACGTGCCTGGGAAGCCAGGAGATGCCAGGCGCCCGAACACGGGCTTGGGCCACTGCGGGCCCGAGGACGTGGTGGCTGCCGAGCCCCACAGCAGACCCAGGGTGACCAGCAGCCTGAAGACAGCGCAGGGGAGGGGCGGTGAGGCCCAGTCTCACCCCTCACCCCCGCTGGGGAGACCCTGGGGGCTTCCACCCACCTCATGGTGCACTCGGCCAGGCCCGGTCTGGAGCCCCGGGGCGCCTCACCTTTGATCTGTTTGTCCAACGCCGGCCCTGCCCCCAGCCGCCCTGCCCCTGGCATTCTGGGAACAGACCCCATGACTCCTGCCTGCCCAGACTTCCGGGCAGGCAGGACAGGATGCTCCAGGAGCCAGGGGGCTGAACCTGGATGACAGCCAGCTCCGCGGACAAATCCTGGCTCTGTCCCTCACCCTGAACCTCTGTGGTTCCCCCGCCGTGTGTGACTTCCGAGGTCGCCCAGGGTCTCTGTGACAATGACCTCGGCAGCGACGGCTTCTAGGCGGAGATGGGGGAGGCACACACACACACCTACCTTTGCCTCCTGAAACGCTACGATAAGAGAGAAGAGAAAAGTCTTAAAAACACGAGCCCACGACGATGGGGAATGTGGGAGAGGAGGCGGCATCAACATTTAGGAAGCTGGGGAAACAGATGGACAGGTGGAAACAGCTCTCCAGGAAGCAACTCTAAGTTGGCGGTGGAATCAGGAATTGGCGGCACCAGGTCCTTCTGGACGCATGTAAGAATCTTGCCAATCCCTATTTCCCATCCCCCGACCTCAGCAGAAACATGGAGACTTATTCTTGGAGGGAGTATATGGAGAGTCCCAGGCCCAGCTGAGCATGGGAGGGGCAGACAGAAAACAGGGGCACTAAGCAGACAGACCAGCCTTCCTCTGACTCAACTCCTAGAACCTGGCAGCCACCAGGCTTCTCTCTTTTTCCTGGGAAGTGTTGACGAGTTCAGGAGGAAAGACCTAAAGACACGGACTTAAGGTTCTACACGCAAATGGCTCAGCCGCCTCACCCACAGTGAAAGTCAGCTGACGAGCCCCCATCATGCGCTCAGAGCTTCCAATTAGCTTTTTAGTCCCCAGTCTTACACATGAGCAGAACATTCAAGGGTTACTGAGGAAAACCTCACACGTGAGGGAGAAAGACCAAAAAAATCAACCAACCAACAACAAAACAGTAAGAAGCAGTGAGAAGAAAATGTCCAAAACTAAAATGAAGCAATAATTAATATCTTCAAAGCAAAAAGAGAGGCCAGAACAAGAAGCAAGAACCGTATGCTATTTAACAAGAGCATTCAGAGAACAAAAAACAGCTTGGGGAAATAAAAATATGACAGAAACAAAAAACTCAACAAGATGTTTGGAAGATAAGATTGAAGAAATCTTCCAGAAAAATAGAGTCAAAAAGAAATGAAAAAGCAGTAAAGTCCTATACAGTATGTCAAAGACTAAATAACAGGAATTCTAGGAAAAGACAACAAAGAAAACAGAGGAAAGGAAATTGTAAACAAAATAATGCAAGGAAATTTCCCAGAACTGAAAAGAAGGCGAGTTTACCGATTGAAAATGTCCTCCAAGTGCCCAGAACGACAGATGAAAATAGAATTTTACACCTGATATTTGCAAAACATCAGAGAGAAAAATTATGTTCTACAAACTTTGAGAGACAGAGAGAGAGGGGAGGAGAGCGAAAACAGAGCAGATCACTTACAAAGGATCATGAAAAGAATGATTTTGGAGCTATCGAAATAACACTGGAAACTAGAAGCCAGCATCCGGTGAGTCCCATATTGGGGTATTCACGCCCTCATGTGTAGTCCCCTCCCACACTGGGTAGGGCTTATGGATAGGGCATGACTGGAATGACGGTGTGTGATGTGTGGCTAGGCATACAAGACATCGCAGCGTCCACCTGGCTCTCTCTCTGATCACTCGCTCTGGGGGAAGCCAGCCACCATGTGTGAGGACACTCAGTGTCCCTGTGGAGAGGTCCACATGGGGAGGAACTGAGGCCTCCTAACATCTGTCAGCATAATCTGCTAGTCATGTGACTGAGTCATCTTGGAAGCTGACCCTCCAGCTCTAGCGACAGCAACTTCATGAATGACTGTAAACCGAACCAACCAGCTAAGTCACTCCCAAATTCCTGACCCACAGAAAAGACATGTTTATTGTTATTGTTTCAATCTGCTACATTTTGGGCTAATTTTAAACACAGGAATAGATGATAACACTGGAAAACAGCAAATCTCAAAATGTTGAAGGAAGATAATTTCCAACATATTTCTATACTCAACCAAATTCTGTACCCATCAATTAAGCATGAAGATGGAAACAAGAGATTCATGCATGTCAGGTTATTGAAAACTTTCATCCCTTGTCCCCTTTCTCAGAAGGCTCCTCTAGGATATGCTTCACCAAAACGAGGGAGTAAACCAAGAAACAGGAAGATATGGGGTCCAAGAGACAAGAGTCCCGACAGGGTATCCCACTTGGGGTAGTCAGGAGGCTTGGAACAGATTCTTCAGGAAGATGAAAATGATAGGACACCGGTACAGTCCAAAGATCCTCCAAAAAAATTTTTTTCCAGTAATTATTTTTCCTGAATGAAAGTGTTATATACATTATGGTACAACTCATAATAAAGAAATGCACGGTATGTATATTAGTTTCTTATTACTGAACATTCCAATAAATATAATCATGAATTATAATGAGGCTACGTAAAATACTTAGAATCTCACAATAAGGAAAAAAAAAAAACAACTGATTAGCACATTGACCAGAACCTCAGGAAGTGTTTTGAATCCAAACGTCTTAAGAGCTTTAGCGATTTGGTAAAAGTTTGGGGCTAAATTAGTGATACATTTATTGAAAATGAAGCGAATGCAAAAACCCTCCAGGAAAACCAAGCTGTGCCAGAGATAAAAAGTTACCGTTTTCTCCGAGTCTCAGCTGAGAACGGCATTTGCCTAACTTGTAACGGTGCAAACACTGATTGCGGGGCCAACCGAGGTTATCGTTGAATGCTTGAGAGTGTGGTGGGGCAGGGAAGCAAAGAGCTAAATCCTCACGTTCCCCAGTGGAAAATCAACAATTATGACTGAAACTGACAAATCGAGAAGCAGTAATACAAGCATATTGTTCAGAGGCATGAGCAAAATGCTCAGCTGAAAGAGGTAAACGTGGCTGCCTCCAGGGAGAAGAGCAGGTACAGCAGGGCTGCTCTTTCTCTCCTAACAATCCGCATGGGAACTACTTGTATCCTTAAACCGGGGGCGGGCGGGGGGGGGGAAGCAGGGCTAATTTTTTTTTTAACTTTATTTTTTTATACAGCAGGTTCTTATTAGTTATCCATTTCATACCTATTAGTGTATATATGTCAATCCCAATCTCCCAACTCATCCCCCCCCTCCCAGCCACTTTCCCCCCTTGGTGTACATACGTTTGTTCTCTATACCTGTGGGCAGGGCTGATTTTAATAGCTGAATTTCAGAACTCTAGATAGGACTGATTTTACTCTCCGTGCCACAGACTGGGCCTGTTCACGGCCCTCTTCCAGATTTCTGGAACTTTGGAGGACTCAGGTCACACCCCCACCGAACGCCTGCTTTTGCTTCTGCTTCTGCTTCTGTGGATCAGTCTGTGTTCAAATCACATCCACCCAGCTGTGGGGTTCAGTCCTCAACGCCCACCCTTTCCAGGTGGGCACATGCACGCAGATGCCACTAAAAGTTGGGGAAGTGGAGGGACTGACACTGCAGACACCTTCTAGTTCAGGTCAGGCATTCTTGCAGCTACTTCTGCAACCTGGGCCCTCTCTTCTTCCTCTGCCCTGAGAAGAAATCCTGATTTCCACCAGCTCAGTGAGAACGACGTGACACGTGCTCCTTAATGAAGCCCTGTAACAGCTGAGGACCACTGCTCTCATTTTACAGACAGGGTGACCGAGTCAGGAGTTGTACGTAGCTCAAGTCACAGAGTTAGTGTGACCCAGGTCCAGTGACCCCAGCGCTGGGACCGCCCCCCTTCCCTGCCCACCTTCATTCCCTGGGTCATCCTCACGATGGACCTTCCTGGAGCCTGGTCAGTAAGATGAGCCACGGGGAGGAGGGCCACTGAGAGTGGAGGTCCAGGCAGCTGCCCCTGCTGGGAGCCCCAGGGTGCTCCGGCTGAGCTGCAGAGGCCCACGGAGCAGAGTGGCTCCTGGGAGACCAGCTGCCTGGTAAGGCCTCGGGCATGTCACCTCATCTTGTGTGGATTTAACAGTATCTTCCTTCCTGCCTTCCTTGTCAAGCTGGTGACAGGACAGCGCTCCATAGCTGGCCATCACCAGTCCTCCCTTGCCTGGTACTTTCTTGCAGCCCAGCCGAGTCCTGACTCCGCCGGGCCTCCGCGGGAGGGGGAAGACCGGGGGGTTGGAATGGGGAGGTTAGCTTGGGATCAGACTTGCTGACCAGGGATGAACCCCAAAACATGCTCACAGACCAGGGGCTTCGTGAGGGTGGAGCACGGGAAGCCCAGAGGGGGTGGGTGACTGGCCTGAGGCCACTCGAGGAGTTGGTGGCACAGCTGGGCCCCTGTTCCCACCCCTATTATGACTGCAATCTTAGCTCCTGCCGAGTGGGGCCTCCAAGGTGGGTGCCCAGGGTAGGAGCGGGGTTGGGAGTATCCTTGAACCACCGCCAGGGTTCCCACACCCACGCTGGCCCCCAACCTGCCAGCCCCAGTCTCCCAGGTTAACACATTCCCTGACCACGTCCCTGCCGAGGGCAGGTGTGGGGCGGGGGAGGTGATGCCGGCTTTTGCAAGGAGCAGGGGCCAATCCCCCGAGTTAGGAGGGGGCTGGAGGCCCCCTCCCCCAGCCTGCATCCTGTTGTGGTGGCTCCTGTCCCACCACCAGACCCTCAGTCCCCGCAGTCAGCAGGACCGAGGCGCCTGCCGGTTCAGCACCTTGGAGAGGGGACAGTCACATGCCCACAGAGTCCTTGTGTAGCCGCCCACACCTGCTTTCTCAACCTCTCAACACTTGGGGGAAGCTTCTAGGAACTTACCAGAGGGCAGGCTCGCGAGGGGGGCAGGCAGGATCTGAACCCAGGTCTGTAACCTGAGCCGAGTCAAGGCCCCTGACTTGCAGGCCCAGGGAACCGGACCCCAGTCATGCTCCTCAAAGCTGCCTCTGGGGTCACGTCCGCACCCACCCCAGGATGGGACCTGGCCCAGAGTCTTCTGAGGACCCTGCCGGGCAGCCCCAAGACAAAACAAAGCCCTTGACTTTGACAACCCCCAGCCCGGGCCCCATGGGCCTATCACCACCAGCCTTGTGCAGGGCTTGGTGAAGGAATGCCTAAAGCTTCTCGGGACAGACTTGGGTCCAGTTAGATGACTGCCGCATCCCTGGGCACCACGGGGCTCAAGGGGCCGGTCCACGGTTACACAAGGAGGCAGGCCTGCCTACTCCCACGGCAGACAATCGAAGGCCAGACAGCGGGGCCAGCTCAGGGCCTGGCACACGGGGGAACCCATTAATGGCTGATGCAGCCCCTGCCTGGGCCAGTTTGAAGTCCAGGGACACACAATTCAGCATTTTGTTATAAATACACGTGTTTGGTGAGTGAGGGGCGACAGAAGGTGGGCGGTTGCTGTACACAGCTGGTATAGGCTTGGAGGCTGAACTCCACACACAGGAAGACAGACAGTCCGCCCAGCAGGGCCGGCCGGGCAGCGTTCTGGGGCCTGTAACACTCGGTTGGTGGGCGAGCCAGCGGGGGTCTTGTCCAGGGCTGGTGCGGCCCAGGCGCCCCGGAGGCTCCCTGGCCAACGTCCTGGGCAGCGTGGGCAGCGGCACGTGGGCTCAGTGCACATCATTCAGAGCCTGGTGGGACACGAGGCCTAGTCAGGAGGGTGCTGGACTGTGAGGGGGTCAAAGGGGCCCTTCAGGGAGCCCTGGGTCTCCCTGCCCCGCAGGTAGCTCACCTTCCGGGCAAACTCGGGCAGGACGAAGGCTGCCTGGTGCACGTCGGAGTTGTAGTATTTCAGCTGCATCTCTTCCACCTGCTTCTGCGTCAGCTGTTGCACGGGCTCCCGGAAGTTGGTGCTCTGGGGACAAGGGGGGGTCTCAGGGGAGCGCTTTCCGTGCCCACCTGCCCCGCTCCCGCCCCCAGGACAGCCCACAGCTCACTGGGTTTTTGCTGCACAGCATGAAGCCGATCTGGCCACTGGGGTAGGTGGGGATGGTGCAGTAGGCGTAGTCCACCACGGGGAAGAGCGACTTGCAGAAGTGCCGCATCTCCTTGATGAGGTCCAGGTGCAGCCACTGGCACTCGCCTGGGGGCCGGTCAGGCGGCATCAGCACCGGGCAGGCGGGGCCCCCCCCGCCACGCTCCCACCCCAGCCAGCCCCTTCCCACGGGGTGGCCCGCTCACCCTGGCAGCAGAGGATGCCGTCCTCTTTGAGGGCGGTCTTCATGAGCTGGTAGTAGGACTCCTTGAACAGACTCTCAGCAGGGCCTGAGGGGAGCAGGGGATAAGGGACAAGGAACGCTCCGGCTGAGACTGCCTGAGCCTGGCTCTGGAGGCGGCAAGGACCGCTGTCACCTGACCACACAGACCCTCACAGCTGCCCAGGGGCAGAGCTGAGAACTGAAGCCAGGTCTGTGGAGTTCAGAAACCAACTACGAAGAGGGTGCTTTTGAGAGGGGCAGGGATCCAGTACCCCAGCATGAGGGGGCTCCACATTTTAGTCCCATTCCTGGGGGGATGCTCATAGGCATCGCATCAGGGGAATCTCCACCCTGAGCCTTGGTTTAAGGCTAGATACCCGCACAGCCTGATGCTGGCCTGTCGAGCAGAGAGGAGGCTGAAGAGGAAACTGGGGCCTCAGTGGCCCAAGCCCAAAGCCCCACTCTCTTCCAGGTCCTCAACCAACTTGTGAACTTTGTGCAGTCGCCCAGTCCCCCTATTCTGCTGAGCCATGTTTGAGTGGGGAGGTGACAACTCAGAAGGGAAAAGAGCTGCACTAATTCTGGGGCCCCCTGTGTCCTCTACTCCGCAACTCAGACTTGGGACACAGAGCGGGAGGCTGGCCTTCCCTCTGGTGCCTGCCAGAGGCCCCAGGCCATCCATTGCTTACCCATGGGGTCTGAGGAGTCAGTGATGATGACGTCGAAGGCGTCCTGGTTCTGTTTCATGAACTCAAAACCGTCACCCACGTGTAGGGTCAGCTTTGAGCTAGAGTAGCCAATGGCCATGCCCGGCAGGAACTTCTTAGAGACTTGAATGACATCCTGGGGAGGAGACAGGACGGAACAGGTTGGGCCACGGGGGTTGGGGGCCCTGGAGGCAGACAGAGTTGAGTGGGACCCCCTCTCAGAGCCCGGTCACCTTGGACGAGCCACTCCCTTTGTGGAACCCCAGTTTCCACATCTGTAAAACAGAGAGCAGTCTGGTACCTCCCCATAACTTCTCGGAGGGCTAGCTCCCGCCTGCAGCTCGGCCCACACCTCCACCACCCCTACTCCCTCTCCCCAGACACAGCCACTGCAACTGAGTGGCTATCTTGCTATTTCAGAGGGTTAGAATTCCAGCCTCCACCGGGAGAGCCTTTCCCTGTCTCCACGTGGCCAGCTGCTTCTCATTCAGACCTCAGCATCAACCCACACCCTAGGGACCCACCTCACATTCCTTTATCAGATAACCCTTTGATACCGCCTCCTAACTAGAATATCAGCTCCAAGGAGGCAGGGACTGAACCCGGAACCTAGATGCTCACTGAAGCACTCTGCTGTAAAGGGCAGATGCGCTAGTGGTTGGAGTCCCCTGGGACTTCTATGACGCATCAGCTCTTAGGCTTACTAAGAACTAGCATCAGTGGCACACCTACTCTGTGCCAGGTGCTTTACTATCTGCTTTTCCTACTGAATCCTCCAATGTGTTCTTGAGACCAAGAAACAAGGCCGAGAAAGGTTAAGCCACTTGCCCAAGGGTAAACAGCCAATTCAGGGAGCACTGGGACTTGAATCCAAACCCCGCCCGGCTCTGCGCACTCACCTCGTCAATCTCGCACTGGACCACCGACTCCACGGAGGAATGCTTGACCACCTCCCGCAGGACACCCCCATCCCCGCCCCCGATGATCAGCACCTGCCAGGGGAAGAGTCAGCCAGGAGCGGGGCCCTGGGCACCAGCCCCACCAAACAGGCTCCAGCAGGACTCAGTGGCTGGCCTCCCTGCCCCCCAAACTGCACTGAGCAGACAGAACCACCTGGAACAATTTCTCCGCTCCTCTGTTCCACAAGCCTCATTACTTCACTTTCTACTCCTAGAAAAGCTCTCCTGCCCTAGGAACCTGGCACGATGTGTCCCCCATTCCTGGAAACTCCCTCCAGCACGGCTCCTTCTCAAGCTCCAGGCCTCAGCAGGCTGTCAGCCCCCAGTCCTTGTAAAATGGGTGGCTCTCCCCATGAGCCCCCTCGTCCTTGCTAGCACTTTCTCTGACAGCTGTTTGGGAAGCACCTGAGCTGAGCACTGAGCGCAGCTGGGGCCCCCAGCACTGTTCTGTGGGACCTATCACTGGCCTCAGGGCTGGATGTGGGTGGGATGGGAGTACCTTGCGTGGGTTGGGGTGGCTGTAGAGAGGCAGGTTGGCGATCATCTCCTGGTAGGAGAACTCGTCCCTCTCTGTGCACTGGATAACACCGTCCAACACCAGCACGTTACCGTAGCTCTTACTGCGGGTGGGAGTGACAGTCAGGAATCTGGGTTCCCCAGGAAAGGGGCAACGTGCCCCGACTCGCCCTGGGTGAGAAGAATCTCCCCCAACCTGCAGAGGGGCTCCAGGGGTGAGTCCTAAGGGGTGACACGTGGCGAGGATCGGCGGGCAGGCCCGCTAGGTGGAGGCTGGACTCGGGGTCCCGGCTCTGACGTGTCCGGGACTGACACGTGGAGCTCGGCGCGTCGGGTCGGCGCAGACTCCGGCTCCCTCCCCGCCGAAGAGGACCGCCCGCAACGCCGGCCCCCCAGCCCAGCGAGACGGGATGCAGGGTGGGGAGGGGACTGAGGGAAGAGACGGGCCTAGTTACGAGAACTTCTGACAGTTCTGCAGGGACAGGAGCGGGCAGAGACGGCCGGGGGCATCCGGAGGTAAAGGGCGCAAGATAGGGGTCCGGCAGGAAGAGAGGCGGGCTGGGCCGAGACCGGGGCAGGAGTCCCGGCGGGCTGCGTGGGGTTGGGCAGCTGGCAGCCGGCGGTCTGGGCTGAGAGCCGTCGCCGGGGCTCCGGGGAGCGGGGCCGGGCGGGCGGGGGTACCTGCGAAAGACGAGGATATCCTGGTACTGCGAGCGTCGATGGTGTAGCAGCTGCTCCACCTGCAGAGACAGGGCCTGGCCGGGCCACAGGCTGCACGTCTCGCGGAACCAGCCCTCACGGATGGCAGCGGGGCCGGAGGCAGCGGGGCCGTCAAGGCCGGGCTCCATGGCGGCGGGCGGGCGGGCGGCGCGGGGCGCGGGCCCGGGACTGCAGGCCGCGCGGAGCCGCAGCACAACGGGACCAACTCCTCCCCGCCGCCCGCGCCGCAACCTAACCCTGCCGGCGGGGCGGGGCCTGTTGCCAGGGGCGGGCCCCAAGCCCTCCAGTGGCGGCGCGAGCGCTCGGCGGCCCGGCGGTCCCGCCCCGCCGGCACTCCGAGCGCGCTCATTGGCTGCCTCGCTGGAGCGCGGCGCCCGGTGGCTGCGGCCGGCTGTCAGTCGGCGGCAGCAGGGTAGTGCGGCCTGCTTCCCGGGGCCACGTGGGGCCGGGGTTGGGGAGGCACCGACGGGCGCGGAGAGGGAGCGAGGGGTACCCGACTCCGGATGGGAAACCTGAGCTGACATCTCGGGCTCGGCGCGGAGTGTCCGAGCGCCGGGACGTGCGGACCGCCGGCTTGAACCCTCGGGCTGGAGACTCCGGAGTGGGCGGCTACATTGTCCGGCGAAGAGTTACGTTGTTGGCGCTGGAGCGACGGAGTAGAATGTATCTCTCACCGCGTCCCTGAATTTGACTCCCTGTTGGACTTCAACAGTGTGTGTGGTTTGTCGGGGGCACAACGAGGGTTTTATTTACTTGAGAAGGACCATCACAGCCCCACGACTTAAGCTCGATTTAGCCATTTCCCCTTAGATTCCGTGAGCCATGAGCGTATGGCTGCTGAATGAGAAAGAGTTCTTAACGAGTTTCTAAATTTACCAGCAGTGTCCCGAAAGAGGCCAACATATGCATATTCAGCACCAGAAAAGACTGGCCCACAGTTTTTTGTTTTGGGTTTTTTTTTTTGCCAAACTAGGCCTCGCTCCTTGAAGGGTGGGTGGGTGGGGAATGTGCTTTCTGTTTTTATGAAAATGTCAAGGAACTTCTCTGAATCACATTAAGCATGCTAATTACCAAATATTAAATGCTAATTGCTCTACATGCGTCGTTCTTCTAATGCCGGGGAAGGGAGATGAAATTGGTGTAAGCTACTGGTGACATTATGACAGGGATGTTTTTTGAGTCATGTTTTGCAACCTCTGCTTGGAGTTGGGAAGCCTGTGTCCTTAACCGCAGGTGAAAAACACACTGGTGTTTATCAGTTAGTGCAAGCCTCAAGCCTTACAGCAATGAGCCTTGGTTGGGTTAAACTCCTTTTAAAGGGGAAGTGAGCCAAGGCAGTAAAAGAATTGCTAGGAGCTGGCTCCCACGGAACTGTTACCCGACCCAGGGTCAGGATCACGCAGCAGATGAGATCATCAGCCAATCCATCAGCTGCTACAGGCTTGATTGGGTTCAGCCGTGTACTTGGCTCATGGTGTTGACATCACAGCCTGCACATCAAGACGTCTATGCCTCTGAGCTGTGACAGCCTGCTCACTTCGGTGTACCCTGAGCCAGACTGTAAGCTCCATGAGACTAGGGACGGTGCCTGTAGCTGGCAGCACTGAGTAACAGGCTGAGTGGACGTGGGAGGCCAGGATGTGGGTCCAGGCACCCAGTGGAGTCAGCTGCCTTGGCTTTCTTCCAGGCACTGCACAGCTGAGCCCAGATGGGGGCCCTGGCATTCCTGGGGCACTGTGTGGGGCGGGGGTGGGGCAGTGGAAGATCAAGTCTATCCCATCCCTCCCCCAAGTTGAACAGAGCTGCTCCAGCATGTGCATCCTGAAGCGAGGACAATAAACGACACCCTCGGCCCCTCCTGTAGAGGAGGTAAAGCTGTGGTCTCGGCTTCAAGCGCCAACAGCAAACAGGACCTCTAGGCTGGTATGTATAGCAGTAGCTCAGACCCTCCAAGTTCAAAGAAAACGGCCCTGAATACATTTCAAGCAAAAAATTCCCCACATGTACAGGACATAGAGCCCAGAAATGTCACCCAACTTCCGATCACAAGGAGGAAGAACTGTGGTTTTGCCATTAGTAGCCATTGTTATACAGCCCAGTTAAATCTACAACTGATAGGGAAAATCAGGATGGAAAAAACCAAGGTATCATATGAAACGTTTCTCCAAATTCAGACCAGTATGCATTTACAATTCAGTTGTAAAGCCTTACTCTCCAGTGGGTCAACTGTCCCAACCTCCTAAAGGGTAGATAGTTTATACGAGGACAAGAGGTGGGTGAACAGCCACCGTCCAAGGCAATGGGGCTGCCACAGAGCAGGAATGCGTTTCTGTCATTGATTAGCACCTGGAGTCATTTTTTTTTAAGCATCGTGTTCAGCCAGCTGTGGTTATGAGTGGGAATTTGGCCAGTACGTGGTGTTACTTGGTTGAAAATGCTTATGGCAAGCTTCCTAAGGACCACAAACAGCAGTGTACCTCCTGGAGCAAAGAGCCCTTCTACTCATAAATTCTCTACCTCCAACCCCACCCGGCCCTGCCAGATCATCTTCCCAGAGCACAGGTCCCGTCACAGCCTCCACGGTTCAGAATCGCTGAGGGTTCAGAATCACTGAGCAGTTCCCGACTGACATGCGCCCCTCTATACACTGGCACATCCTCCCTGGTCCTTGGGGATCCGAACAATCTCCCCATGACTTGATGCTTCAGGGAAACGGAACTACAGCTGTTCTCCAAACCCCCAAGGCTCTTGGCCCTATCCCATGGCTCAGTGGTCCTGGACTCTGGGGTTCCATGGGCCAAATTTCAAACACACATTTGGGCACTGACATCGGTTGCCAAGTTTTTCTTTTGCAAGACGAGACACTTAAAAAAGACCTCTACTCCTACGGTCTATGGTCTCCATCTTATTAAAAAACAAAACCAGAGACAAAACGAGCAAGGATATACAGGACAAGGAATCATTTTACCTCTGTGAGAAACTTAATACATTGTCTCCGTTATTCATTTCACCTCTGACCAGTGGTAAGCCCACTAAACGCGGTCTGGGGCCCACTGCCTTGCTTATAGCACGTGGTCCTCAAACTTAAGCACGCATAAAAGAACCATCTGGAGAGTTCAGACCAGGTGTCCGGGCCCAACCCTCCATCCTGATAGGGCTGGTCTGGGGTGGAGCCTGGGGATCTGCTTTTCTAACCAGCTTCCAGCCGGTCTCTATCAGAGGCCCACTCTGTAGCACTGGCTACAAGGTTCTCTGCACTTCTTCCCTTCGTCTTCCAAGTGCGACCCAGATGTACCTTTCAGGAAGCCTCCTCAGGCTGTCCTGAGTAGAATACAATTTCTTGCTTAAACACATTCCCATCTATCTTTTTTTGGCCGTGACACATGGCTTGTGGGATCTGTTCTCCAGTCAGGGATTGAACCCAGGCCACGGCAGTGAAAGCCCAGAATCCTAACCACTGGGCCACCAGGGAACCGCCCCCCCCCCCCCCGCCCCCGCATCTATTTTTCTTAGCTGAGACTCTGGCATTTTTTGGCAGACAGCTCACTGTGTATCAATGTCCATTCTTTCCAAATTCTGACTATACAATGATAGTAACCAGGATTTTCAGCTGGGCACTGAAATAACGACTTTCCTAGTATCCTTTGCTGTGGTCATGGGGCTAAGTTCTGGCCAATGGGAAGTGGACGTTGGCTGATCTCCCCTCCTTCCAGTTAAACAGAATGAGGAGATAGTGGTGGCACTGGGGCAGTTACCAGGCCCACGAGGTGGCAGCCCTGTGTTTGACTTGAGGACGGTAGAGCAACAAGACAGCAGCCGGAGTCAGGACCAGCAGTCGCCGCACCAGCTCTGGGCTGACTGTTATTTACAGAAAAGACAGAGGAGAAACATCTTTTTGCGCAAGCCACCGATCGTTTGGCTTTTCTGTCGGCTTCAACCGCTCCAGCCCTACCTTGTACAGACCCTGGCTGTCCTGGGGGCACTGCTCTGTGGCACAGCCATGTCTGGCCTGGCAGCCCTGTAGGGCTCACACGCAGTCAGCCCTCTCAGTAACTCGTGGGAAAAACTTCCAAGAAAATAGGTTCCTTGCTTAAATATTTGTAAAATATTTTTTTACAAACCGTTATTTGTAAAAAAAAAAACCCCCAAATAATGGTATCATTCTGTGCTTTCTTTATTTGATAGCCCATCTCAGGATTAAAATCAAATAGAATTCTGAAGAAATAATCAGACTGGGGTCACAAATTTATACAAGAAGTTCAGTGTTGCCTTAAAAATATTACAAAGATAGAAATCTAAATGTTTAATAATTAAAATGTTTAATAATAATTAAAAATGTTTAATAATTCTAAAATGAATTTTAGAATGAGAAAAGTCTCATAATATAAACTTTAAAGGTGAAAAACTATAGGGGCTTCCCTGGTGGCGCAGTGGAGAAGACTCTGTGCTCCCAATGCAGGAGGCCCGGGTTTGATCCCTGGTCAGGGAACTAGATCCCGCATGCATGCCACAGCTAAGGAGCCCTCCTGCTGCAACTAAGACCCGGCACAACCAAATAAATAAATAATAAATAAATAAATATTTTAAAAAAAGGTGAAAGACTATAGAAATATAAAGCCGTTTGTAAGTTACAGATATACATGGTGGACTTCCCTGGTAGCACAGTGGTTAAGAATCCGCCTGCCAATGCAGGGGACACAGGTTCCAGCCCTGGTCCGGGAAGATCCCACATGCCGCGGAGCAGCTAAGCCCGTGCACCACAACTACTGAGCCTGTGCTCTAGAGCCCACACGCCACAACTACTGAGCCCACGCACCACAACTACTGAGCCTGCACGCCACAACTACTGAAGTCTGCGTGCCTAGAGCCCATGATCTGCAACAAGAGAAGCCACCGCAATGAGAAGCCCGTGAACCACAAAGAAGAGTAGCTCCCGCTTGCTGCAGCTAGAGAAAGCCCGCGCACAGCAATGAAGACCCAACACAGCCAAAAGCAAATGCATTTATTAAAGAAGAAAAGATATACATGGTAAAAAGCCTTTCTATCAAAATGTTAAAGGTTATCTCTGTGTGGTAGAATTAAAGATGATTTAATTTTTCTCTTGGCATTTATCTATGTCTTCCTCATTTCCTACAATAAACATGTTATTACTTTTAATTATTATTATTTTTTTGCGGTACGCGGGCCTCTCACTGTTGTGGCCTCTCCCGTTGCAGAGCACAGGCTCCGGACGCGCAGGCTCAGCAGCCATGGCTCACGGGCCCAGCCGCTCCGCAGCACGTGGGATCTTCCCGGACCGGGGCACGAACCCGTGTCCCCTGCATCGGCAGGCGGACTCTCAACCACTGCGCCACCAGGGAAGCCCTGTTATTACTTTTATAATTGGGGAAAAAAGTGTAAAAACAAAAGAGAGAGAGAAAGAAGCAGAGAAGAGACCAGGCCCTCGTGAAGCCCCGCTGGTTCTAGGCACCCACCGGTCCCTCCCGAATGTCCTTTCCACCATTTGGCTTCATTCATGTGATCCGAAGGTGTGTGAACAAGTGAGAACTCTCGGGATGGACAGTCGGGTGAGCGCTGTGCTCCAGGCCTCCCTTTCCTGAGTCACAGGACAGCCTCCTGCATTCCCCCCTGGAGGTAGTTCTGGATTTCTCCAGAAACCACACCCCAAGGGCACACTTACCCGAGGCCACTGACGATGGCGATCTGGACAAGATGAGATCTGCTCTCTCCTGCCAGAGCCGTGGTGGCCGCAAAAGAAAAGTCAGGAACCAGCTTTCTTCCAGTAAGAATTATTTTTAATGGTTTAAAAATGAGTCTGTACAAAACCAGCACCACCATTTGGTGCTTCCAGTCCATGGGAGGGTCCCAAGGGTCTCTTCCAACACTATCTCTTTGGCCAATTGTGCCTGAAACCTCTGTAGAGACAGCACGAAAACAAGAGAGTTACTTCTTCCAGTGTGGCTGAACGTCGGCTCTCAGCCAGTTTATAAAACGTTGTGAACCTTAATCATGCAGAACGGAGGGAAAATGGACTGTCTGGGGGTTGCGAGGACTGAGCAGGGCAGCAATGTGCCCCAAAACTCCAGCAGACAAGAGCGGGGCCGGAACGGCCGAGCTGACCGAGATCTACAGGCAGGTCCCTCGGTTACGGCCACAGCCTGGGGGCGAGTCCTCTGACCTCAGGGTCTGCCTCAAGGATCAGGGTTTCACACCTCTAACTAAAATATTCCTGAACAATGACAACCCACATTTGCTTACGGACTGTTTTTCTCATTCCTCAGAAACAAGCTGATCTAGGCAAACTTCAGACCTATTTGCTCCGAGGTGCCCCTGGGAAACCGTATGGTACCGGGAGAGCACTGAGGGTGACTGGAGCCCGGGGAGGCCGTGGCTGTGACTGGCATCCAGCGATCACCTCTCCTGTCCCAGCTAGTTTTCCAAATGACAAAGGGCGGGATCGGGTTGGGAGAGGCCGTCTGAAAGTCTTTCCACCTAAGGCCTCCGAGCTGCTCACCGGGTTTCCCGGGCCACGCCGGCCATCTGGCACGTACCTGTCTGACTTTCCAGTTGGAAAAGACATGCTTTTGTTTCCCATCGGCTGTTTAATTTTTTTGGCTGCAGTGCATTTCTGAAAAGAAGCCATTGAAGCTGAGTGACAACCATGACTGCAAGACGCACAGGAAAACACCCCTGAGCTCAGATGGCCCATCAAGGACTCCAGCGCCACTGGTGTGACTTTGGTTTTCTTGCAACTGGACATTTCTGGGTGTTTCTGAAGGCGAGGCCATACAGATGAGCTACTGAAGAAACGGGAGGGCTCCACGTGGGCCTCGCCCCGTCCCCCATGCCAGACGTCCAGCCACCCTCTGCTCTGACTGGAAGCAACGCCCACGGTGGGGTTGGGGGACAAAGGCAGGCCTGTGCCAGCAGCCACAGGGAGGCCTGTGGCTGTAATTCCCATGGCAGCAAACAGAGTAACACCCTTCAAAACCACACACCCACTTCTATAGACTCTTTAAAACATTTTTTTCTTGCTAGAATAGTTGACGGGTATTGTCTGTACTTGGGAAGAAATGAGGTGAGGGAAAAGATACGCAAAAAGGATTCCTAGATGGACCTGTCTTCCAAGCAGTGGAAGAGGTCAACAAACACGCACCTGGAGCATGCTGGGGTTCTCAGTCTATTACTTACCTTGCCAGACGGTGGCTGCTTATTTGGGTCAAACTGGGAAGAAAGTGTGGATTTGCTGTCTCCTAAAAGGTAAGAGAAGAGACGCCGGTGATCGTGTGAGTGAGTGAATACACACAACAGACTTACTACCAGGCCGGGGGCACAACATTCAGGCAGTGTGGGCTGTCAGTCCACTACCCCTTTACCGAGAGAAACTTCTGGCTGATGTAACTTCACAGATCATGTTCCCAGTAGCTAACGGCAGCCTGGAGACAAGGCTCATTTCTCACAGGTCTATTCTTAGGTCAGGGGCAGGTGGCTAAAGCACTGGCCACTTTACATCAAGGAAATCTATCTGATTTCTGTGCAGGATGAAGCCACTGTCAGTAAACTGGGACCAGAGGTGACATTCCTGCAGAAAAGACTGCTGTGTTGCCAAGGAGGCTGCTCTGCAGTCAGGAATGCCAGCCTCAGCCCCTTCAAGGTAGACAGGCTCTCACCGGCTCAGGAAGCACAGAGCTTCATCTCCTGGACATCAGGTTTTCTCAACAAACCAAATCGTGTGTGTGTGTGTGTGTGTGTGTGTGTGTGTGAAAACACAAGCTCTTGTGAAGAAGGATGAAGCCACGATTAGAACAGACACCATTGTGCTGAACCACCAGAGCGGCTCCTACAAGTCAGTCCCAGGGGCTGAGGGAGGTGGGTTTCTGTCCGGTCACCACTGTGTCCTTGTCTTGCCCTCACAACTCCTGCTTCGTGCCAGGTGTCAGGCAGAGCTGAAGCTCCGCCGAAGGCCCGCTGTTTCTTTACCCCATGTGACACGGCAGGTAGTCCTTGCAGGGCACCAGTTCTGGCCTCACCAGCAAAAGCCTTGAAATCCGACTTGCTGTAGTCATATGGGGTAAAATCTTTTTCTGGTGGATCTGGGTCTTTTAGCTTCTTGGAAATTTTGAGTCGTTTCTTGTCTTGTTTCTGTTCTGTCGTCCCCGGGTCACTTGTTGTTCGTTCCCTCTTCTTGGCAGCGTTCTCTAGCTGTGGATTGAACAGACCCGTAAGAGAGCAGCACGCCCCGCGTGCCCTGCAGAGAGCACAGCGCGAGGGACCCGCCGCCTCCTGGGCTGTAACGACTGATTCGGTGATGGGGAGAGGAGCGCCGGCGGGCAGTCTGGGCAGGACTACCGCCAGGTGGACCGAGACGAGCTCCCAGAGGGAGAATGACATCGGGCCACTTCGAAAGGCCGGGGCTGAGCATTCCAGAATGTTTGGGTGCCGGGGAGTGACACAGCTCCCAGGAGGAGTGGGACACAGCGCAGGCTTGAAGCCCTGTCTACTTCTACAGGCGAGGGGCACGTTTATCCCAAATGCGGAGGGAGGAACGTCGAAGAGGGATGACAGCGTCAACTTTCTCAAGGGGCACGAGGCAGCACCACTTGACAAGCCAGCATGAACTGGGAAGAGCAAGCATTCAATCCAAGCTGAGGGCAAGCCCTCCTGATGCTTGAGAACAATCCTGACCAGAACCAGAAAACGCAGAAAAGCCAGCACGTACGGCGGCCTGCTGGCGGACGGACACGGCCTGCTCCGCTGCGGCTCCGCACTCCTCCTTGGCCTGGTCCCGGGCAGCTGCAAGAGAGAGAACCGTCTCTGTGCAGCCTCCGCCCTCCTCTGCCCACAGCGGTCGCCCCAGCTGCGCGCGCCCTCCCTGCCCCTCAGCCCCCTTTGCTGGTCCCACCCCACCTCCCCAAATCCCCACAGGGTGGCTGCCGTGGGGCTCGGGCCCAGATGCTCTTCTCATCACCCGCCGTCTCAGTCCACACCCACACCTGCCCCTCATGCACTGGCCTACGGGACACCTCTGAGGGTGCTGCGTCGGGATCTCAACTGTAACACGTGAAGGACCAGAACCAAAACCTCGTCCGCCTCAAACCGGCTCCCTCTTCAGCCTCACTGTCGACGGCAGCCCCACCTCCTCAGGCACTCAGGACGAAACCTCTCGAGTCCACGGACCACCCTTGAGTCCTCACCCCACGCTGTCGGCTTCACTACGGGCCACACCCAGGCTCTGACTTCTCACCACCTGCTCTGTCCCCAGCTCGTCCACGCCAGCGTCCCCTTGCACCTGCATTCCGGCCCTGCCTACTGACCGGACTCCCTGCCCTGCCCTCTGCGCGGCTTCCAGGGGGAGGCCTCCACAGCCTAATTCAGCGCATGTCCCTCTTCTGCTCAGAACCCTGCAAGGCTCCCAACTCACTTGGAATTGAAGTCCTGACAACGGATTCCTGCTCTCTGCCCTCCCCTCCTTCCCGCCTTCGTCATGCCCGGGGCCTCCTGCCCACGCTGAGCAGCACGGCGAGCTGTGGCCTTGGCCTCGCTGGGCCTCCGGTCCGGTACCCTCCCCCCGATCGCTGCAGGTCTCTGCTCAATGCCACGTTCACTGACTGCCGTAGGGAAGAAGCCCGGCGCCCCCTCAGGCCCATCCCCCAGCACCTCCTACCTCGCTCTCTGAGCAAGTACCCGCTGCCCTGACAGCTCACACATCTACCGGCTGACCGTCCGCCATCCCTCAGCAGGGCGGAGGCTGCTTTGCTGTATCTGGCACGTCGCTGAACGATTAAATCGACAGAACGACGTGCAAGGGCTGTTCTCTAACGAATGCGCTGAGTCTCTGAGGAAGCAGACGCTGCGCTACCTGTGTGCTCAGCTGCCTTCTTCTTGGCGGTTTCTTTACATTCTTTTTGTACCTGTACCTGGCTTGCCAGCTTCCAACGGTTGCTGATCTATAATGAAAACAAACAAAACAAAAAAACTCCAGAACTCGGCCACCTAGGAATGCTTTATTTTTTTAATGAGGTGATGCAGAGCATGCTAACCTAGCAGCTATATACATTCTAGGTTATAAGTTCCATATCTAATGACACACAAAATAAAACCTCAGGCTGGCTTTATTTATACGCTACTTATTAAGAAGGACAAAGTACAGCTGTACCCCAGGCACGGGGCGGGATGCTCACATACCCACCCTCTCATTCAGTCCCTTCTGCGATCCCGGGACAGCGGCATTAACATCACCCCTGCGTTACGGACAGGAAGCAGTCTCGGAGAAGCTACAATAACTTGGCCAAGGGGCGTGGTTAATAAATGGCGGAGATGGGATTCAAGGCGGGACTCCTGCAAGTCTGACGTGCTTCTTTATGACACCACCTGTGCCTGCGGCCTTAGAACGCATCTAGGTGGCAGGAAGCAGCAAGCACGGTGAGGGACGGATGGCTGCTGAGTGTGCCACAGCCAGTGGGGGAAACCCTGCCTGACCCCCCGTCCAACAGCAGCAGGCTAACCAGCAGTGACAGGGTGGAGGCCCATCAGGGTGTCGGCCTGATTCTCTTGCCTAAAGAGTGGTGCTGGGAGCAGAGGGAGGCAGGCCACCTATCTGACCAGAGCGCTACTTTCTGCAGGGAGGAAGAGGGCTTTTAACAGACAATTCACATGCGGGCTCCCAGGAACATCTCACGGGGACCCAGGGAAGATGTGCTCTCATTCTTACTCATGATGCTGCTGAAGACAAACCACACGATACACGACAGAGTGCTTTAAAATGCAAGCCGCCACCTTTACGGACCTCATAATATTCATATATCAAAACGCATCCAGCTGTACATTTCATATCTCTGTACTTTACACCAAGTAAATTAAACTTCAATTTAAAAAAACAAAAACCAAAGATCTGTTTCTTAAAAAGTCCCCCAGTGCTTTCGAAAATCTGATTAAAGTCTGGCTGCTCTCTCTGGAAACAATGCTTATATATGAAGTGCTTCTTGCATTCACTTTCAGGGAGGTTCACAGATGGGCTTGTTTAAAACAGAAACCTGGTTTAAGAAATTAAGAAGTCCCCTTTTCTTAGAAAGTCACTCTTAGAAAGGGTGACAAATCCACTTACTTCATAGATTTTCGAAGATGGATCGAACTTTGCTGTCTGAGAGACGTGAGCCCGGGATTCTAGCGAAGGCAGAAACTGGAGAGATGGAGACGCAGTCACGTTAGCCGCTGAGAAACGGAATCCGGACCCAGAGGTCGGTGGCGCTGAGATGGGAGTTTTCTTGCTGGTTCCATCTTAGGAGGCCTCAGTGCAAAGCATCAGCCTGGCCGCGGCTGCCTGGCCCTCAAGTGGGGTCTTCTTTTTGGCTTTGTCTCAAAAGACCTGACCCCAGGTCTCAACCCACCGCCGGGGACGACTTCACAGTTTTGAGGCTTCCAGTCTCTGAACACTCTCAGCTTCTTTTCCAGGCAAAAGGCACCTACAGCTACAGAAAGCTCTGCCTCTTCTGTCAGCCCTTAACATACACAACCATTACTTACCATCCGAAATGGATTTTCAAAGGACTCCATTATGTTCTGGGCTTTTTTCTGTGCAACTGTTAATGGACCCTTTCCATTTTCTTCAGCACTAGGTTCCTGCAGGGACAGAAAATGATCACTCATGTAATCATTCTGTGACATTAAGATACAAGCAAGAGGAATAACAGTAACAGTAATGATACTAACAGTTGACATTCACTCATTCATTCACGCCATGCCGCATACGGGGATTTTAGTTCCCCAATGAGGGATCAAACCCGTGGCCCCTGCAGTGGAAGCACGGAGCCCTAACTACTGGACCACCAGGGAATAACTTAAATTTATTTTTTTATTTAAAACTTTTTTGGGACTTCCCTGGCAGTCCAGTGGTTAGGACTTGGTGCTTTCACTGCAGTGGCCCAGGTTCAATTCCTGGTTGGGGAACTAAGAGTAAGCTGCAAAAAAAACAAAAACAAAAACAAAAACAAAACAAAGCAAAAAAAATAAAAACAGACAAAAAACAGAAACAACCCCCCAACCCAAAGAAAAACCCCCAAAACAATTTTAATTTAAATTTTTAAAATTTAAGTATAGTTGATTGACAATATTAACGAGTATTTTTTTTAAAGTCTCCCCTATGCATAAGGCACTGTAATAACCTGTAATAGCACACAGGAGGGTGTTTAATACATATCTATTGAATCAATGAATTCTCACCATGTCCTTACAACCTATGAGCTATGTGGCATTATTCTCACCATCTTACAGATGAGGAAAGTGAGGCTGGGAGAAGTTAAGAAAGTCTTCCAGAGCCTTGCAGCTAATAGGTGCAGAACAAGGATTTAAACCCAGGTCTGGCTGGCTCTAAAATGTGGGGTTGTAACCTGAAATTACCTGAAATTTAAAATCATACACCTTTATAGGTAACCAATGAAATTATGCAACAGAATGTTGCTTCCACCTGGGTTCATCAGCATGTGCTATCCTTTGGCTTTTTCTGTAGTTAGGCTCCCTGCCACACAGGGCACGAGGGGCTCCAGCATCCTTTAGACCAGGCACAGCACTTACACGTCCACATAGCCGCAAGTTCACGCTCACATCTTTAGTTGCCTAATCACTTTGTGGCTCAATGAATTCTGCGGTCAACTAAAGCTCCTAGACTTCTTTTCACATGAAGCAAGACTAAATGTATGTAATTAAGTGAAAAGGAAAGTTTACTCCCGGGTGGTACATCTTGCAGGCGGTACTTCACCTCCCTGGCTTTGGCCCAGCATCCGAGTGTGGTGGAATAGCTGTGAACGGTGATCCCGTAACCTACTGGATCACCAGCTTCTTAACCATCTGAACATCTGCTAAGCTTGACACTTGTCTTTTTCCATATAGACAGTATTCTTGCTTCTCTTTCTCAGTTCCTTCTTTCTAGAAATTATGGTTTTTCCTTTCTACCACATCTATTGCTTGCTGTATTCAGAATTTTATCTGTGCATTTTCCTTTTGTCCCTGGTCATTTCAGTATCTGTCCATCCTGACCAACAAATGCACCTTGGTCTTCCTTGTGCAAAGAACCTGCAGCTCAAGTCACTGGCGGAAAGGAGAAGCGTGCTGGGTGGGATAGACCGGGATAAGCTCTGTCGCATCCCAGCCCGATTCCAGGAACACGGCTGGGCTCAGGCGGGCCACACTGGGACTCCACACTGGATGGAGTCACTACCTACCAGGACTCAGCCTCTCTCTGGGATGGGGAACAAGCTCCTACCCACTTCCTGGTGCCTGATTTCCTGCAGCTCACTTCCTCTAACGAGCCAGACTGGAGAAATGCTCTCTAAATCTTCTCTTTTTCATCCAGAGCACATATAGGTGGTGCTGGCAGCTGTCAGGAAGGTATACACAGCACACACTCTTCATCGGAGACATCACTCCACCCCTTCTGGGAATCAGGGTGAACTGTCCCTTGACCGTGGATGTTCGGGAAAAGTCCCTGCTTATGCGCCCCTGGAGCCCACACCACTTCCCTGGGGGGCCATCGGTGAGTATCAAGATGTCAACCCTCCCTTGAGGATCTCCTCACACAGAGCGCACAGAGAATCCTCTGCCACCTCCCACAGACCTCCTCGTCAGGGCAGCAAACACTATCTGGCTGATGGCCTCCATGCCCACTCCCACCACTGCTGGCTTCTACTTCTGGTGTTCGGCTCAGAGGTGGCCACGACACTCCAGGCAGACGGCCTGTGTGATAAACCCAGTACGTCCCCCCGGCCTGTCTCCCCTCCCCGAAGATGTTACTCACGTTAAATAACGTGATGACAGCGGTAGCGATAAGGCATCCGGAGCCCGGCAGGGCCTCCTCTTCTTCTCGGGCAGTGGGGAGGCCCTCCTGCTTCTGCACCGGCACAGGCCCTACAGGGAGGGAAGTCAGCACGGTCGAAGCCTGTGGGATGGCACACCAGGCAGCCCCAGCTGTCCAGGATATTCCAGAGGGCTTTTCATTACCATTGGTTGCAATGAGAGGACAGCCGTCTGACGGGGCGTGGGAGCAGTCGTGGGGGCCGAAGAGAGCATTCTCCAATCTCTGCAACAAAAAGAAAGCACCAGGCTGACACGAACAACCTGCAAGCGGGGGCAGCCTTCTGCCCGAGGTGTCAGGCCCTGGTGTCTGTCAGGGAGGTTGGGTCCGCGCTGGCTTTGACTGATGTCTCCCCCAAAGAAGCAACAATAAACACATCCCGGTACCTCAGGGTTGGGTGGTGGCCCGTCCTTCCTCACTCCAGCTGCAACTTCAGACTGAAAAGTAAAAACAAAGAGAATTTGAGAAAAGTTCCCTGAATTTGATGATACACACATTTTTTCCCCCTCAGCGCAGAAGGGTCCGTTCACTAGACGGTGTTTTTCTCAAGAGCCCAGAGATTTTCTCTCATCCCTTCATCCCTTCCAGTGCCTGGCACTATAATTACTTAGTGCTCAATAATTATTTGTTGGATGAAAGAATAAAACCTTTTATCGTAACAAGGCACAATGTGGAAGGACTCCAAAGAGCTTGATAAAGATTCTTCTCTTGTCACCAGCGTTTCTCTCTTTACTTGGAAAAAGTATAGAGCCAAGAAAGAAATTTTAACATGAAGACAGTAAATATGTTTATCCTCAGATTCTCTTCTTTTTCACCTTTTCAAAGGGGCTGATTTTAAGTCTTCTGGAATCAATAATCTTTCAAAAGATTGTAAACATGATTTACCACATGCTGACACTACTTAGACAAAACATGAAAAACTGTCCCAATAAAACACAAATCAAAACATGCAGGGCTTCCTTGGTGGCGCAGTGGTTAAGAGTCCGCCTGCTGATGCAGGGGACGAGGGTTCGTGCCCCGGTCCGGGAAGATCCCACATGCTGCGGAGTGGCTGGGCCCGTGAGCCATGCCACTGAGCCTGCACGTCCAGAGCCTGTGCTCCGCAACGGGAGAGGCCACAGCAGTGAGAGGCACGTGTACCGCAAAAACAAAAAAACAAAAACAAAAACAAACAAAAAAACCATGCAAATTTACCTGACATCTTGTATTATCTACACAAAAGCAGAGGCGTGCTGGTGTGTGCGTGCCCATGCGTCGCACATAGACGTAGATGTATGGATCTGGATTATGGGCCGGGGACCCTGCTTTCATCTAAATTTTCCTAAACTTTAGCATCTCCTTCACAGTTAGCTCTTTCTGAATTCCCCTCTTCTATCCAAGGTTCTCATGTTTCCCATCACCTTGGCTTTATATGTGGAGTGAACTGTCCTTGACTCCACCTCCGTTATTTTCAAATCCACTTGCCAGTCGGGGAATACCTCTAAAGCACTTAGCATCGTGCTCCAAAAGAAATGGCAGGGAAGGGCCTCCCTGGTGGCACAGTGGTTGAGAGTCCGCCTGCCAATGCAGGGGACACGGGTTCGTGCCCCGGTCTGGGAAGATCCCACATGCCGCGGAGTGGCTAGGCCCGTGAGCCATGGCCGCTGAGCCTGTGTGTCCATAGCCTGTGCTCCGCAACAGGACAGGCCACAACAGTGAGAGGCCCGTGTACCGCAAAAAAAAAAAAAAAAAAAAAGAAATGGCAGGGAATTCCCTGGCGGTCCCGTGGTTAGGACTCGGCGCTCTTACTGCTGAGGGCCCAGGTTTGATCCCCGGTCTGGGAGCTAAGATCCCACAAGCCACACGGTACAGCCAAAAAAATGAAAAAAAGAGATGGCAGCTGTTGTCTCCATCTGTTATTAAGTCCCATCGATCTTTTCTTCTGAAGATACTTCTTGTACCCGTCCTTTGCTTTCCATTTCTGTGACCAACACACTCATCAGGGCACTATCACTTCACTCTGGACCACTGCCCGTTTTCCAAAACGAGCTCCCTGTGCTGAGATCCCCACTCCATTTTATCCCGCCGGGTTAACTGCCTCTGAACAACAGCTAACCAGCCCATTAGACATCATTAGACATCACTGACTCGCTGGCTGATCAAAGATAAGGTCATGGAAAAAAGGATGAGTTTTAGCTTTTGATTATCATAAAGATACACCCACTGGATTTCCTAAACCCTATTATGTCTTCAGGATTTTTTTAGAATGGAGACCAGCTCACGTCCATAGGACACCATAAGGAGTAAGACACTGGCAGACAGGGTTGAGAACCTGCTGAGTTGGGAACGTTTAGCAGAAAAGCTTTCTTACCTTGAGCAGGGGCATCTCTCGCGCCTGCTGAATTAAAAGATGCATTTCATTGATCTGCTGCCGTACAAGAGGTGGCACAGGGTTACAGCAGGCTATGATGCCCTGAGGTTCCCTGAAGGCAAGCGAGAACACACTCAACTCATCGCCTAGGAACACAGCCCTCAAAGGCTCCAGGAAAGGACAATAACCAGATAAAGCCAGAGCACGGAAAGCTCAGGTGGACACCAAGGAAACACCGTCACGTCCGGGCAGCCCAGCCAGCTGCTCCTAGACGTGCTCCCTGCTGCACTGAGCCTTGAGCAGAAAGCCTCTTACAGCTGCCTCCTGCTAACCGGGAGAGCTGGAAAGAAGGGCCGCAGCTCTGCTGTACTGCGATTCTGCAAGGAGGTGATAGAAGATTATGAACTTTGATTCTCTGCTTATACTTCAATTAACATCATAAAACGTCTAAAATCATAAGATAGCTTAATTTGGAAGAAGGTACAGACATTTTCCTTCCTTGTAAGTGGACGCTATAGGCTCAGAGACTTACATGGGACTCAGTATAAGGCATATCCAATGAAACAGTTCCAGTTCAGAAGTTTTACTGCCTAAATGGCAGCCCAAGGGCAGAGACTGCATTCCTTGGTGCTAACTTCCTTGAGCACTAATCTTCTCTGAGTAAACAGCCTTGAGGCAATAACAATCAGGGAAGCTGGACTGTGAAGGACAACTCTTCTCTACTGAGAAAGTCCGCGAGCATATTAATCAGGTCTCACTCACTTGGGCAGTTCCTCAGCTATCTTTAGCATCATATGGTTTGGAAGGACATATCTGGAATAAAACACACAACAGGATCACATTAAATTCAGCCAACAAGTTCCACTATATGCTATAACCCTGGGAAAACAACCAACTTTCATGGCAAAAAGGGAAAAAAGTCCATTATTTCCTTGTTACCAGACCTGGCAAGATTAAAAGAATCTCTAGTCTCTTACCCATAACTTTCATCTTCCCTGCGAGCAGTTTTATCCCTCCAGGCAAACAGCAGCTGAAAGGCCGTTAGTTGCTGTGTGTTGAGATGTTTCTTTTGCTTTCTATACAGTTCCAGGTAAGATTCATCCGTGAAGATAGGTTTGATGAATTTCTGCAAAATATTATCGAATTTTCAAGATCAGTGGGAATCAATACTGTGCCCTGGGCTCTTCAAGACACTGGGCTCTTTTCATGAATGCAAAGAGCAAAGCAAAGAACAAGTGGGACCTGAGCGGAACCCGGGTGTCGGGCTTTACCTTGAGGCAGATGTCACGGCTCCGCTGCCACTCCACCTGCAGCTGCGTGGGCTGCTCGTTGCCACGCTCCCACAGCTCCAGCCTCATCTTATCATAGATGTAAAGCAGGTAATGAGTGTCGTCTCGGGCATAGTTGAGCATTTCCTCAGGCAGAGGTCTAGAGTTGCAACAGAGAACATTGTTTCACACCTTTCCCCCTGGGCGGCAATTCAACTTGTCTACGCTGCTGGAGCTAAGACATTTTTGGTTCCTTCTGATATCAAAGATTCTCTCCCGGCCAATACTACAGTTCTACCAGCATCTCCTGCATCTTCATATGACAAGCCACTCTTTTCACAGCTGGGTAGAAAGGTCAGCAGGACAAGGATGTGGTTAAAAATAAGGGCCCTGCTGTCCTGAGTTTGAATCTTAGCCCAGTGTATGGCACGTGGCATGGGTTAAATAACAGGTAATGGTTTTTAGATTTTATCATTTTCATCTTACATTTGGACTTCACTAGATTCTCTTTAGAAATTCTGGCATGAGAAGTGGAGAAAAGCTTGGTGCTTCTCCATACAACAGCTGCAACCTCAGAGAGGAAGCCGGCCATCTGAAAATGACCAAGGTGAGCAAGAATCCCACAAAGTATGGCCAAGACTCTGTTACAGCCTTTGACTATAGTAAACACTGACTATAAGGCTAAGTCAGCGCTGCACCTTAGAATCCTCTCACACCTATGGGAGACCATCTCACACATACACAAGCATCCCTATCCGGGAGATGTGAGTTACAAACAAGAGACTGGCGTTGACAAATGCTGACATGGTGCGGCTCTTTCAACTACTATTTCCACGAAGCATAACACACTGTTTATCTAAGATAGTAATTCCCAGCTTTTTCAAATAGGAAGCATTTTTTTAACCAATCCATTTAAAAATTTTTAAATTCCTCACATTACAGAACTAAACTGAAATTTACTAACATTCCCCTCTATGTAACATAATCAGCCCAACATAAACTTCATTGTTATTCTAAAACTTCCAGTTGTCCTTATGCAACGAAAACAACTGGAGAAAAGCCCAACGACATTCAACTGAAGATTCAAATGGTGTTACAGCCTGCACAAAGGTCTCCAGGAGTGGGAGTTAATGAACGCCGAGGCCTTCTTCTGCCATCCCCATTTCCTGGTCAAGAACAAACTAACCGTATTCTCCAATCGGCCAGCTGATACTGCTTGTTTGATTCCACGTTGCAGTAGAGCTTCAGCAGATGGTCGAGGGAGTGCCTGCCCAGGTTAAGAAGGCGTGCTGCCTGATGGGTATCAAACATGTTCACCACGTACAACCCGAAGTCCTTCTGTAGCCATTCTATGTCTGAATCGGCACCGTGGAAGACCTGAAAACAAAACCACAGGCAGGCAGTACAGTGGCACAAGGCCACTTATGCTCTGAAATGAACTCTGCCCCTAGGTTATTAGAACACTGGAATTAGAAGACAGGATAAAGATTAAGATGGGTTCAGTTTTAAATGCCTCTTTTAATTTGGGCCACAGCCTTCTACACTCCTAATTGCATACTTGTAACTGCTAACAGCTGATGATTCTAAGAAACCTGCTTTGCTAACTTCAAGGATAGTCATTAAGTCCAAACAATCTTGAGAGCATGGGCTCACTGCAATACTCATCAAAGTGATTTAACATTTTTCTGGGTGGTAACGAGCTAAGCCTTAGCTCTTCTAACAGGGGTTTAGAAACAAAAGCAGTTTAGCATGTGGTACCCTAGTGTGAAGCTACTGTTATTTCTCTCAACTTTATTGGGTCTACGTTGAAATGATGAAAACAGTAAACTGAAAAGCACCTAAATCTTGCACTCACGTGCGTGAGTGGGACTGACCTTAACAATAGCTGGGTCTGTGAGGCTCTCATTGAGAATGTACATGTCACTGCGAAGCTCCAGGGTGTCAACGATGAAGTCTTCTGTCCGGGTGGAAATCTGCATCAGGCAGGTGAGCCCTAGGAAGCTCCGGTAAGAGTGGTGCTAAAACACACAGAAAGAAGGGAGAACAGGAGAAAAAGATTTTACCAGGCTTACCTTTACCGATTTTGAAGTCAGTTATAAAGCAGAGTAATATAATTAATTTTTACCAAAAAGTAGATTTAAATTAGTATTAATTCTGTATTTCTTGAGTAGGTCAACTCACAGGAAACGAAAAATTTCATTCCAGGTCATTAACAAGTTACCTCCAAGTCTACAGCAAATTCTTGACACTTCAGGAGCTTTTCATTGAGTTCCACTAGTTCATCCAGCGAGGACACGAAGTGGCAGGGTGTCTCTCCTACAGGTCTGTATAACTGCATCACAGAAGTACGGGCAGAAAGAGCAGACTGTTAAGAATCATCTTTCATGAAAGTACCAAAATTAAGAGTTCACGAAATAATCCAAAGTCATAACCTTCTACTTTAAAAATATTTAAGGAAAGCCAAAATTACATCCAGTAATCTATGTATTTGATTCTTCCTGGGCTACTTGGGTACCATCCATCAGCTAAGGTTGGGCACTTACCTGAGGCTCTGGCTTTTGAAGGACTGAGTCTGGTGGAGTGAAGTGATCTAGTTCGTACTGATAAGGATGTGCAAACCTGAATCAATAAAACAAAAAGAAAAATCTTTTTGATTAATTCCATGATTCAAGGAAGAACAACTGCTTTAATCCAATTCGTAAAAACAAACAAGAAAAGACCATTGTGAAAATATTTTTAAAAGCATCATTGTTTCAACAACGATTCAAGTGCATCAAAAAAAAAAATTGGGTGAAACTTGTTCACCCTTAAAGTATGATAATTCAAAATCGATGCATTTATACAGATTTGAGCACTAATTTGCCAAACACTGTACGGCTGCTGTTGTGGATGATACAGAAAGGTGAGATATGTAACTCCTTGTGGTTTGGAATAACGAATCTGTGAGGTGAGAGAGAGTGGTCAATACCTCAGTTGGTCATATACCAAATGATGTATTTTTTTCAGTTCCTCTATCAGATACTTGCATAAAAATCCTAAGTCTCTCAGTTCCTTGAGGGCAGGGCTGCCTTTCATTACCTTTATTTCTCTAGCACTCAGCTAGTGGCCTCACAGTGCAGAGCTGGGGCTGAGGCACAAACGCTCAGACACTCTGGCTGCGTGTGAGAAAAAGACCAACACTGACGAAGTTTTCATCACCGTTTTTCTTTGAACTGAAATCAAAGTCCTCTTGTCTGTTTTAAGCAAAGTTTTTCCAAGATGCTTATCCTGCCAGTGAGAAATGTCTTTTCTGTACTGAATTTATTGGTGAGCATTACCTTCTTGTTTGCGACCACACCTAACAAGAAAGGCAGAGTGGTACAAAGGAAGGACAATTTTAAGAAAACTTGGGCTTAAAGTTCTAGTTCTGTGGGAAGTTAGCATCCCTAATTTTGTTTTCTCATCTGTCCAATGGGGACGAGAGCAACTGGCAGCTCTCAGGACTGCGTGAGGGCTACGTGAGACGGTGCTTGTGCGAGGCCCTCTGCGAACACAAGCAGGAGGTTTAATTGATAAGATGCACGTCAGGATAAGGACTCCTCAGATTCTGTTCTCATTCACACATGTTACAGAAGTGACACAGAGTGAAAATGCGGCACGAGGATGAGGGCCACGGCAGGACGTTCAGACAGGCAAACACTTACATGTCCTGCTCCACCTGCTGGGTTCTCTGCTGGTGGATGAAATCTGCCAGGGCAGGGGGGACATCCAAGTCCTCTGGTCGGTCCTGTGGGCGCTCCCGCCTTTCTTTAGAGAGTGCTGGAGACCCAAGCAGGGACAAAGACACATTCACATCTTGTCTAGTTATGGAGGGTTAACTGGCTCCCTCTGAATTTGAAGAAAGGAAGGTGGGAGGGATACCTTTTCCCCTTGATTCGTTTTTGTTGGGCAGAGCTGGCACTACTTACCCTGAGGGAGGGGTTTCTGAGCATTGGGCTTGATGAAGATTTTAGGAAGGAACGGCGTGTTGGAATTGTCAATCTTCTCTCGGAATTTAAGCTGAGGCCGGACGATGTTTTTTGCATGAAGCAGCCGGAATGTTTCACATTTTGTTTTTTTGCTATATTCTCCTGCCTATGATCAACAAATATAAATACTTTATAACACAGCAACTTGATGAATTAGAATAAATTCCAATTTATGCCTTCCAAAGACCACTCATTTAAGAATGTATGTGTGTGTGAGACTGGGGGGTTAGACAAGAGGGTGTAATTAGGTTGTGTCTATTTATGAGAACAACTTAGGCAGTGGCCAGTTCTGTGTCCAATAAGTTAAAACAGAAATGCAAATCAGAATGGGCAAGGGCCCTACTGCAAAGCTGACACTGAAAGCTCTAGTTCACCTGAAAAGCAGCCCTCACCTTCCGGTTCCAGCTGGACACTATGGTTTTAGGGACCTGCAATCCTGCAGGGAGGACAGGTTGTTGATTCTTATTCACACCTGATGCTTCATCCAGTAAAATGCCCTAAGAGTAAAAGAGACATTAATTTAGTGTCTTCCTTTCAGGGTTAACAGAGCTAATTACCTAAAATTTTTACGAAATACATTCAGAGAATTATGTGCGAGAGTACACACTTATAAGGGTGGATCACTGTAGCAGAGGTGATTAGAGAGTCATCAATCGCAAATAAATGAAGCATTATTTGCTCAATGACAGGGCTGTTATCCGGCACTCCCTACCCTTGATCAAGTCTCTTTACAGTTCTGAATTGGGCTGAAAATTCAAAAGTGATTCAACAGTATGATGTGGCCCACTAAAATAATTAAAAAGACCCTAGACTGTATTAAACATAGAGGTACGGTATTTAGTGAGAATGAAGCGTGTCCTGATCTACTTTATAAAGATGTGGAATCTCAGTTTGGGCACCATTAACAGAGGTGCACCCAGCTGATAAATGCCAGGACTTGAAATCATAAAGTATGAGAAACCACTGAAAGACCTGTGGGCATTTAGACCATGGAAGAGCTGACTTCAAGGGACAGGAGAGCATGATTTAAATGTCTGCAGGACTGTCACATGGCTGAGAGTCAGATGTGTTTTGGACAATCTGTGTGTATTTCTGTAAAGAATGTTATGCTGTAGTATTAGGTGTAAGTAGACAGTCAGCTAGATCAAATGATTCACATCTCCCTCCAATTACGCAAGTCAGGGTGTTTAGCAGACTGTGGATAATAGTAAAAATAGACTAAATTTTGGTTGGGATCTGTATCCAGAGGCCTCTTCTCTTGCAACAAAATGGGATTCGCAAATCTGGAAGGTACATTACTAATACGGCACTTTAAAAACAGCCCTCCCCCGGGGCAGCGATACTCTGAAGTGATATATCTGAAGACAACTGTGTTATTTTTCGGAAGAAGAAGCCAACTAGCAGAGGGAGGGAATGTCATTACAGGCCAGAAATGCTAAACTTCCTTTCTTTTCATTTCCTGAGGTGCTTGGGTTTCTTTTCATATTTAATAATACGAAAGCTCTTCATTTGTTAGTAACCTTAAGAGTAATGTGAAATACTCACCACTCTTTCCAGAATAACATCATTGGCATCAACTAGCAAATCAAACTTGTCCTCCAGCTCAGTCACTTTATTCTGATCCTTAATGTTGCTTCGGCATCCATGGTACTGCATTACCCTACTCATGCTAGAAAGGACAGGAAAACCAAAATCAGCTTGTATACTTTTATTCATTTGTTTACAATCTAGGAGAAAGCTCCCAAGGCTTGGCTTAGACTATTCCCAATACTTTTTGATCAAACTAATAAAACCTGCACCCTTTAGCAAAAAACATTGCTAGTTGTATGGCACTGGGCAATTCACTGAATCTCACTAAGACTTATTATTCTCATCTATTATTTGAAGGGGTGGAAGAAACTATCCCAAAGCTTCCTTTAAATTCTAAAAAAAAAATACATAACACTATGTAAATAATATACTCTGCATTCATTGTTTTCACATGAAATCTAAAACAGATTCTCTAACTCTGTCATGCAACAGTTAAACAAAATCAACGTTTGTGTAATGCCTGTCCTAATACACTTATTAGAAAGCTACTACTAAAAAAGAAAATAGATTAAAAAGAAAAAGAAAGCTAATACTTGTGACTTTCCAAGTTGTGTGAGAGAATCTTGGATCTCGGTTTTCAAGTCCCATATTAATTAAAAAAGATTCATTGTCTATAGCTGCAATAGTCAATATATATATTTTAAAAGTAAAACTCAAAATTTACCAAGTAACATTTCCCTAATTAACATTTCCCACTGTCTCATTTTTACATTTTATAGCTCTAAAGCACAGAAAATTATGGTAAGAAAAAAACAAATTTCAGGAAAAATCATCTACTTCTTTATAGTCTTTTCTTTCAACGTGAGAAACCAATATACAGTACTTACCACTGAAGCAACCTGTCTCCCTGTGTTTCACAAAATGCCTGGAAGCCAGGAAAACTTCGGTAAAAATCATACTCATCACCAAACTGCGGTAGGCCCCCAGATGCCTTGGTGACTGCCACCACTGCCCCAAGAGCAAACTGTCAAAAACCAGAAAAACAAGCATGTTTTAGACACGGATCACCATTCATTCAGCAACTCATTTTTTTTCAAGATCTACTATATATAATGAATTGTGTTAGATGATGAAGACCTTCATGCGTCCAACAAATATTCATTTACTGCCGATTTTACACCAAGCCCTTATGATGCAACAGTGAACATGAAACCAAGTTTTGGAGCTTACATTCTTGGGGGAGTAGGGAGAGAAAGAACAAATACATATATAATATGACTAATATTCAAAACAGCCTGGGTTTGAGTCTTGGCTCTGCTACCTATTGACTGTGACCTTGGGCAAGTTATTTTATTTATTTGAACCTTAGTTTCTGCCTTTGAAAAATAAGCGTAAGGGGGACTTCCCTGGTGGCGCAGTGGTTAAGCATCTGCCTGCTGATGCAGGGGACACGGGTTCCCGATGCAGGGGACACGGGTTCAAGCCCTGGTCCGGGAAGATCCCACATGCCGCGGAGCAACTAAGCCTGTGTGCCACAACTACTGAGCCTGCGCTCTAGAGCCCACAAGCCACAACTACTGAGCCCGCGTGCCACAACTACTGAAGCCTGTGTGCCTAGAGCCCATGCTCCGCAACAAGAGAGGCCACTGCAGTGAGAAGCCCGTGCACCACAACGAAGAGTAGCCCCCGCTCACTGCAACTAGAGAAAGCCTGTGTGCAGCAACGAAGACCCAAGGCAGCCAAAAAAGTAAATAAATAAATAGATGTAATCTCTCATTATTAAAAGAAGAAAAAAAAAAAGGGCTTCCCTGGTAGCGCAGCGGCTGAGAGTCCGCCTGCCAATGCAGGGGACATGGGTTCGTGCCCTGGTCCGGGAAGATCCCACATGCCGCGGAGCAACTAAGCCCATGCGCCACAACTACTGAGCCTGTGCTCTAGAGCCTGCGTGCCACAACCACTGAAGCCCCTGCGCCCAGAGCCCATGCTCCACAACAAGAGAAGCCCGCGCACCGCAACCAAGAGCAGCCCGCGCTCACCACAACTAGAGAAAGCCCGCGTGCAGCAATGAAGACCCAACGCAGCCAAAAATAAAAAATAATAACAATAAAAAAAAGTATAAGGGACTTCCCTGGCGGTCCAGTGGTTAAGACTCTACGCTTCCACTGCAAGGGGCACGAGCCACGTGGTGTGGCATGAGCCATATGGTGCAGCAAAAAAAAAAAAAAAAAACGACAATATAAGAATATTCTAGATCTTTTGGATAAGCAATTTAGAATGGCTACTGTCCACAACTGGACTAGTGTTTATGGCTCAGTTAGTGCCAGGTAGGTCTCTATTTTAACTGTTGTGTGATAATGAGAAAAAACCTTAAGTGGCTGTCATAGGTAAATGACAGTTGGTCATATCAAGGCCAACTGACATTACTGTGAGTTGTGTAATAAATGTTTTCCAAGAAAAAAAAAAGAGAGAGAGAGAAAGATGGGAACTTGAATCATGGTGGGGTACATGGTAGCACTGAGCCACCCAATCAGGACCATGGCTAGTGGCCCTGGAGCTATTCAGAACCAAATAAATGAATTAATAACAACATCTGCTAATGATGAATTAGATACAATGCGAGTGGCGTTTTGGAGGATCTGTAGTGCTAACTTACAAACTATTTTAGTTTCATGGTCTTGGAAGAGCTATGCATGAGGTGTTTAATCCCAGGTTTGTTTGTTCATATTTAAGCACCAATAGACAAATAATGTAAATGAACTCTATGTTCCTTCGAGGAGGCATTGATAAATGCTCTATGGCACCTCCAGGAGGGACACTCGGTGGCAGCTGTAACAGGTGACATTAAACCCAGGGTTTGGGATTATGTAGGATTGGCCCTCAAGAGAGGGAAGAAGCGCCATCCCGGCCGCGGGAGGCGTAAAGCAGCCAAGTCTCTCTGGAGAGTTGGTCGGGTGGCTCAGACCTGGGCGGGGGCGGGGTCGCGAAGGCTGGGGACATCAGGGTGACCAGAAAGCCCTTCCCACGAGGCGGAGATGGTTCTCCACACTCGGGACTACATGGGCTCAAACGGGAGATCAAGGACCCTGGGGAGTGTGGCGTCCCCGGGTGTCAGCGTGCGAGGCCCCATCCCCGGAGCATGAAGACTGTGCCCGGAGCGGGGAGCGGCCCCTAGACCCCCTCCCGAGGCTCCGCTGCAGCATGCGCGCGGCCGCGTGGGCGGCCTCCGAGAGGGTCCGCGCCTGCTTCCGGTCAGCCGCGGGCGGCTCCCTGTGCCCCCGAGGCCTCACGAGCTCACCTTCACGAAGCTGTCTGCATCGGGGAAGCCGGGCAGCACCATCTCCCCGTCAGACTCGGTAGCGCTTGTCGCCGACCGGGCCTTGGACTCTCGGGAACTGGGAAGCGCCATTTTTCCGGCTTGCACGACTTTTCTCGCGAGAGTGCCTCAGCCAACGCGACGTGCACGCACTGCGCATGTGCGAAGGCTATTCTTGAGTTGGGGCGGTATCAGCTGAGTACCCCACCCAGGGAATTTGACGTTTTTCTTTAACTTCGTATTATTTCATGACAGCAACCCAGTGATTTACGGTAAGACCTGGAGGACCCAATTATTCTTATATTTAAAGCTTGCTCCTCCCAGGCTCTGGTTCCGTGGCCCCCTCACTCACTTGATTTGACTCCTGCAGTTATCCCCTCTCTGGCGTCATCTATCTTTTCCCTCGCTGCTGGTTCATCCCTAACAAACTACAAGTATTCTGGCATCTCTCCCAAATAAAAGACAAGCTAGAAAACAACACTCCACCCCACACTTCCTTCCAGCCCCTGTAACATTCCTCTTGCCCTTTATAGGTAAACTATTAGAAAAGGCGTCTATATGTTCCTACCGTAGTTACCTCTAGTTCTCTGGAACGCCTCCAATCAAAGGTTCCTCCCCATCTACGTCTTAAGGCACTTAGTGTGAACTCAAACATTTCTTACATGAATGCCTGGAAGAGTTCTTGTTAGGACGTTGGCAGTATCGGGCAGCTCAGGGGTGGATTTGGGAAACCCGGTAGGGTGTGTGTCCTCTTTTCTAAGATCAGGAGTGGCACACCCTTAATACAATTTGTTTGGCTTAGTAAATGTTAGCTGTTATCTTTTTTTTTTGGCTGCACCTCACGGCTGTTAGGATCTTAGTTCCCCAACCAGGGACTGAACCCGGGCCCCAGCAGTGAAAGCGCTGGAGTCCTAACCACTTGACTGCAGGGAATTCCCATGTTAGCTGTTAATCAGAATATCTTATTAACAGAATGCTTGTTTTTCATTCTCCCTGCCCCCCATTTGCATACCTCAGGTACACAGGTACCCTGGCCGAACAAAGGCCTAGGCTAGCCTAGTTCATTTTTACAACTAATATTTTGAGCACTTAATTCATGTAGTTCAACCTAGGCTGTGCTGAGTGCTTTACATGGATTAGGTCATCCTCAAAACAACCTTCTGGGGTAGATCCACATTTTCAATGGAGGAAACAAACACAGAGATTAAGTAACTTATCCAAAGTCACACAGATAGGATGAGACGGAGTTGAGATTTGAAACTAGGTAATTTGATACCACAGCCTTGACTCTTACTGCTTTACCTGCCTCCAAGAGATTTAAGGCCCTCCCTTCACACATCTTACATGAAACTATCCGGGATTGATAGGGGAATTAGACTGTCTTTTAAGGCCTCCGTTAGCACCTCACCTTCCTCTGGTAACTCATTTCAACAAAGTCAGAGGTTTTGCTTAGGTATAACTTAAAACCCATTGGAGGGATTCCCTGGCAGTCCAGCGATTAGGACTCTGCACCTCCACTGCAGGGGGCATGGGTTCAATCCCTGGTCGGGGAACTAAGATCCTGCAGGTTGTGTGGCCAAAAAGAAAAAACAAAACAACAAAAAAACCCATTGGATTCACCAAACATCTTAATCCCAAGGACTCTCATGCCCTAAAGAATATGTCCTTACCACTGATGGCCACCATTTTCCTGAGTCCGTTATTTCCCATGGCCTTTATCTTTTGTGAATGGTATCGCTGTAGTCATTGATAGTTATTTCATATAGAATCTGATCATATTTTCAGGAGCAAAATAGTTGATACATAGTTTAGGATAGTTACAGAAAATCTGAAGGTATGAGACTTTCTAGCTGTGAGGGTTAAAACTGTTTTATCACTGTTGAGATTTAAACCCATCTTTTGTTTGTTTTTGGCCTCGATGTGGCATGCAGGATCTTAGTTCCCTGATCAGGGATTGAACCCATGTCCCCTGCAGTGGAATGGCGGAGTCCTAACCACTGGCCCACCAGGGAATTCCATCTTTGTTTTTAATAGAGGAACCCTCCAACAAATGTTTATGGAGCACTGCTGTGGCCTGATCTTCTGGCAGATTTTGGGGATGTGAATTCCCACAAGATATGGTTCCTGGCCTTATAATTCTCTTGCTCCCCCTATTACAAATTAAAAAAATTTTTTTATTGAAGTAGAGTTGATTTACAATGTGTTAATTTCTGCTGTACAGCAGTGCTTTAGTTATGCATATATATATTCTTTTTAATATTCTTTTCCATTATGGTTTATCACAGGTTATTGACTATAGTTCCCCATGCTATACAGTAGGACCTTGTTGTTTATCCATTCTATACGTAATACTTTGCATCTGTTAATCCCAAACTCCCAATCCTTCCCTATCCCACCTCTCCTCCCCCTTGGCAAACAAGTCTTTTCTCTATGAACAGAGTGAGTCTGTGAGTCTGTGTCAGTTTTGTAGATATGTTCGTTTGTATTGTATTTTATTTTTTAAATATTTATTTAATTTTGGCTGTGCCGGGTCTTAGTTGTGGCACTTGGGATCTTCATTGCGGCGTGCGGACTCAGTTGCGGCACACATGCAGGATCTAGTTCCCTGACCAGGGATGGAACCTGGGCCCCTTGCATTGGGAGCTTGGAGTCTTACCCACTGGACCACCAGGGAAGTCCCTGTGTTGTACTTTAGATTCCACATATAAGTAATATCATATGGTATTTGTCTTTCTGACTTACTTCACTTAGTATGATAATCTCTAGGTCCATTTTACAAGTTCCTTAAATAGCTTGTATGATTCAGTATTTCTTACTGGGTAGCTATGGCCCACAGGAATTTGGAAGAACTCTGTAGGCATGCTTTCTCTTCAGAGGAATCTGTATCTAGTACTTGCCAGTTCCCTCCTCTCCATTATTCCAACAGTTTTACTAGGCCTTACTAGCTTTTAATTTTCTTTCCACCTGTTTGATACCAGTTTCTCTTAAAAACACTACTCAGGTTCTATTTCTCTGTTTCAAAACTTCACGTGGTTCCCTCCCTGTTGTCCACAGCATCAGGTTCAAACTCCTTGCCGCTGAACTGTGAGGCAGGCCAGTCTGGCCTGGTTCTACTTTCTAGCCTCCTTTTAGTTCCTATTATTCTTTTAACTATTATTCCTTTTATTTCCCACTGACCACTGAGCCAGACATGCTGAACCATGAGGTCCAAGTGTGTGAAACTGCTGTTTCACATATAAAAATGGCCGAATATCTACAATCTAATATGGTTCAAGTTAACACTTGCCATTCCTGCACAATATTGTGCTTTCATACTTCTTTTCTGCTGAGAACATCCTCACTTGCTTCATCTGACAAACTCCCACTCCTCCTTTAAGACCCTTGGCAAGTGTCCCCCCTTTCTGTGAGGCTTTCCTGGTTTGCCCAGTGGAATCAGTGACCCCACCCAAGGCTAGCGCCCTGCACGTGGCTCTCCTCACCACGCAGCCCGGTGGCTTTATCAGTCTGCTCCTGAGATGCCGGCTCCACCTCGTCTGGCCGTGAACAAGCCAAGGATGGAGACCACGTCACGTAGACCCTTGTCCTGCACAGTCCCAGTACTCAGTGTTAACGAATGTTGAAGAAGTAACTGCTTCCTTTATGAACTGACTAATAAGTAGGAATAAAAAGCCACTCATATACATGTTTTTAAAATTCTGATGTCATTTATTGGCACAAAAATTATTCAGATACAACATGGTGTCTAGACATGGCTACACTTTATATTTTGTGCATTTAGTTTAATATTTCTTTTGCTCCTAATTCCCAACATGTACTAGACCATCCCCCTCTGTGTCAGCACCTCCATGACAGCATTCCTGTATTCCAAGGCCTTGCTCTAAACACAGAGCGTTCAGACCTCACTGAAAACATCCCAGAACCATGCTGGGGGAGGCCAGTGTGGGCCTCCTACTGCTCTGTGATCCGCTCCGTGTATCTGCTCAGCCGAGGCTGCCCGGCGATCTGAAGAAACTCCCCTCCGAGTGGCTCCAGTCTTGAAGTGTGTACGGTGCAGCATCACGGGTGAGGCAGAAGGCAGACCTTTTCCATCCATTTTGGCCCATCGTGCAAGGGTTGTTGCTGCCGTCCATGGACCAGTGAGGTAATGAGATGGGTGAAGGTGACCAAGTCAACTTCTCCTGCTTCCTTACAGTTCAGAACCCTAATCCGTGTCCTCCAGGACCTGAGGCTTCATGACTGTGCTGAGTTTGCTGTGTCCATGTCGAGAGCATCGACTAGGCCATTCTTCTGTCAGCAAACGCTTATGAGTTCTTCTGTGAGTTAAGTCAAAACCCGTATTTCTAAAGTTATGAAATCTTCTGTTCCCCAAAATCAATGGCTTGATTTCTGTAGTATCACTGCGTTTACTGTCCTGGGAACCAAATCAAGCCTTGTGTTTCTGACAATATATTCTTCAACAGCAGCTAGAAAGTTGGTTCAAACCAACTTTTAATATACAGTAGTTCTTTTCATTTACATTTCAAAATATTTAACAGAGCTGAACTTTCTCACCATGGCTTCAGTTTAGTGGAAGCGTATACCAAAGTACAAAAGCCTCAAGAGAAATGCTGTGGGCATGTCTGGGCCTCTAGTTACCAGAAAGGACACCTAAGAAGACAGAGAGAAAAGGAGTATTTTAATAATTTGGGCTTCTTCAAAGCTTTACGTGGATACATTGAAAATGGAAAGAGCAAGGTCTGACAACCCCTGGGACGTTCCCTGAGATCTTTCACACCGAATTGTGCAGGACACGCTCATAATTTCCAGTCCAGGGCTGACGCCTGCTGTGGTCCCAGAAGGGCGCCTCCCCGCCATCCTCTCTCTCAAGTTTCTACCTTTAAGCGTGCCTCAGGCGATTAATCAAAGCAGACCCCAGAGTGGTCCTTGAGGTTACAATCCTGGATGATAAATTTGCCCTTTCATCTCCTTCTGTCTCTGCTTTGGTTTCTTCTCCTACCCTTCCCGTATCTCTGAATCGACAGCAAAAATCCCAAAAGAACCCCCCCACCCCGAATAAGGGGGCCTCACCTATTCTTCTAAACCAATATAAAATGTAATTTTAATTTATTTTGGTGTTTGCCTTCCAAATGCACATCCGCATTTCTCCATTTTCTCCTTTTTGGAACAATGAGCACAGAGAATACAAACTTTTTTTAAAAGAGATTTGAAACACGATTTCCCTTTATGGATACTGCCCCCCCACCCCCGCCCAAATCTTTTTCTGTGACTCTGGGTTTGGGGCACAGGGTGGGGTCCTGATTGCTTATCTGAACAGAGGTGCTTTGACAGGCCACTCACCAGCCGATGTAGCACTGGCAGAGGTTTTCATGGGATGTTGCTTGTTTGATGAGCAGCTCAACTTGTGTTGGGACATCCAACGTTTCATCGTGAGAGAAGTCCCGACCTAGGACGTGAGAAACAGAAGCATCCAGTCTGCACCCGGTTATTCCTCGTTGCCCCGTTTGGCTTACCTGTCCCCGCAGCCCAAATCAGTTCCCCCTCATACATGAATATAAAGGCTAGACAATAGTTGGATTTTAAATTCTCCTCCACGTGACCTGGATAACACCAGTCTCCTCTTAATACATACTCGGTTCTGGAGGGTAAAGTCCTACGGTCGGCTGAGTTCAGGAGTGGCGAAGATCTGGCCGATGGGCTTATGAAGACTCCTCCTTCTAGTCCATAATCATCCCTGAGTTCGGCAAGTGGCCGAGGAACCCGGTTCTTTTCGATCCTTCTAGCCTCCCCTTCGAGTCTTTCCTCCCGCAGGGCCGCCTGCTTTCATCACATTCATACTCTCCCACCTCACTCAGGCACTGAGCGCTGCCTGGCCGGCCTGTGCTGCTTCTCTGGCAGCGCGCCTTCCCATCTCCGCGAGGGCCACTCCAAGTCCTCTGCTCTCCCTGAACGTCCCAGCCTCTCCTCTGGCTCCTCGCCCTCACCAGCGCCCTCATGTCCCCCTCTGCGATTTAATGGACTTGCCAAATGCACAGTGTGCCGGGCGTGCTCAAGGCGCTGGCTTCCTCTCCTTCCTTCCTGTTACCCACAGAGCCGCCCCTCCTCCCATTTAAGGCCGAGATCACCTGCACTTTGCTCCACCGCCTGCTGCTTCCTTAGGAGCCTTACATCGATTCTCCTGCCTCTCACTCATATCTGCAAACTCTCCCCCTCACGTTCTCACTTTTTTTGTAAACGCGTTCCTCTCCTACTGAAGGAAAAAACAGCCTCTCCAACTGCTCCTTCTCCAGCTTCATCCTCTCTCCTCCCTGCACAGCCAAACTTCTCAAGAGTTTTCAAACTTGTCTCCATTCCCTCGCTTCTCTCTCTCACTTCACATTCTCTTCAATTGCTTTAGTCTGGCTGTCAGGCTCATCACAGCTCTCAGAAGGTCACCAGAGACTTGGAGCCACACTTGATCCCGCCCCACCCCTCATGCCCCACCATCAATCCTCTGGCTTTAACCTTCTAAATGGCTCCTGAATCCACCTCCGCTGCCACCCTTGTCTAATCAACTGTCCAGCCTGCACGACTGTGGCAACTGCTTCCTCCCCTGAGCCCCTGCTCCACCCGTAGCCAGAGCAGGCAGGATGTCACAATGCAAACCCGCCCAGGCCCCCCAACCCCTTAAAACCTTTCAGTGGTTTCCCACTGCCCATAAGACATAGGATAAAAATATAAGGTCCTGTATGATCTGGCCCTGGCCTACCCAGAGTCAAAACATTTTGCATTGTGCTCCTCCCACCTTTCTCCGGGGCAGTTAAGACTGGCAGGCTTTCGGACCTTTTTTCTTGCTATGCTCCCTCCTTTACCTGGAACAATCTGCCCTAATCAACTCCTCTTTCAGATTTTAAGCTCATGGGTAGTTTGCTGAGGAAAGCTTTTCCTGAACTCCTGTTACTGGCATCACAGCCCCAGTCTCTCTCTTCCACTCATAACAGTACTCCTCTTTAGATTCTAAGCCCCACGAAGGCAGGGAAGCTGCCTGTTTTTACCAACACCGTTTCTTCAGCGTCTAGCACTTGTGGGTGCTCAATAAACCAATGTGCCTTGACGACAAAGCTTACGTGCCAGGCCCTATGCTCAGTGCTGGGCCTCCCACGTCTCAGTTCATCCTCACCGCCTTCTGAGGGGTCTTTTGCCTCCCCGCCTCCCACCCCCAAGTCACACCATCTGGTTAATGTGACATGTCTCCTGTTCAAAAGTATGTGTTTCTCCCCTTCCATGTTCTCCACTCCGTAACAGCTACCTGAGCACAGATGGGCAACGAATCAAGTGGTCAGGTTTGCTCTGATATCAAGCCATGATAATAAAAAAAGTTTTGCCTGAATTTGGCTGACTCTGGACCCAACAGAACTTTACTGTTAAACTTCACTGTTAAAACAAGGTTAAGCACATTACTTAAAGAAAGTTTATTGGTCATTAGAGAATCAGAGAGGGTCCTTAACTGATGGCCTCAGAGACACTCCAGTTAGCAGCACAGGGTCAAAGTTTAGGCACCAACACCACTGGAAACTGGGCCAACCACCCACTAAAGGAGATTTTATGTCCCTCTCAAGTAAACACATACACACACTCACCAGTGAGCTTATCTCGAACTCTGTTAATAATCTGAATAGCTTTCTTATTTAGGGCCTCTGGTTTCACCAAACCGTCTCCAACTGGAATACACAAAAGTAGAAATAACAGTAAGATTGGATCATCACAACAGGTTCAATGGATGCCCCTGTTTTCTCAAATATTCACTTTGTAAATGTTGAGTAATTCTTCTTCTTTGTCTAGCTTTGTCCTCAGAATATAATGAGAAATTCACAGGGTCTTTTCTGCTCAAAGGCAGTTTTGTTGCCTCCTCTTACTGACCCTCATCATGGTGCACACAGCTGCTATTTTCTTAATGAGCTAGTCACTGGTGTGATTCCTCAGAGGCTGGACTTACTGAAAGAATGAATAGATTCTGGCACTGTGGTCCCTGTTTTCTTATGGGCTGGTTCCCCAAGTTCCACACCATCCAAAATTTCTAGGAGGAAAAAAATCAGTTAGCAGAAAATTCAAACACCAAGAAGCCACTGTTTCAAGTGTTAGCTCTAATTCTTCATGTACTATATTCCCTTTAACACCTGCCCTACCTATCTCAGAGGGGAAAGGAGAGAGGAAGTGTTATGTTACTCTTTATGTATTTAAAAGTTTTTAGCGAGTTCCTGGGTGGTCTAGTGTTTAGGATTCGGTGCCTTCATTGCTGTGGCCCGGGTTCAATCCCTGGTCAGGGACCTGAGATCCCACAAGCTGCATGGCGCAGCCAAAAAAAATTGTTTTTAAATCTGCAAAGCATGAATCTGCAAACATACAGCATTAATAAACTGTTCTGACACACAGAATAGGATCACGAGTCAAAGATCCGGTAACAAAATTTGGTTGGACAAAAACTGGTAATAACTAAAGAAAACTAGCTTTCAAGGGGTCACACACATGACTGAAATGTTATTCCTTGGAGGAATTTATACATCAATTCTGGGGAGAAAAAGTCCACAAGCTTTAGGGTCACCCTCCAATGACTGTGGCCTTCAGGAGAGCAGTCTAGAATCAGAACTATGAAGTTATTTACACATTGTCCTTGGACATCACAGGCCTTCAAACTGAAGCTAGTAATAATACTACTTTTATTAATGAGTCCCTGGAACTTCATTAAAAAAAAATAAATTTATTTATTTATTTATTTATGGCTGTGTTGGGTCTTCGTTGCTGCACGCGGGCTTTCTCTAGTTGCGGCGAGCGGGGGCTACTCTTTGTTGGCGGTGTGAGGGCTTCTCACTGCAGTGGCTTCTCTTGTTGAGAAGCACGGGCTCTAGGCACACAGGCTTCGGTAGTTGGGGCTCACGGGCTCTAGAGCACAGGCTCAGTAGTTGTGGCGCATGGGCTTAGTTGCTCCGCGGCATGTGGGATCTTCCCAGGCCAGGGCTTGAATCCGTGTCCCCTGCATTGGCAGGCAGATTCTTCACCACTGCGCCACCAGGGAAGCCCCAGACATACTTTTAACTATGTTTTTACAGATAGATTAAGATTGGATAGTTTGATCAAAATTCCTGAGCTTTAGCTACCCACTCCTTCCTGAGAGGCATTAAATAAAACACACGTTAGGCGCTTGCTACTTTAAGTCATGCTTCCTAAAGGCAGTGACAAAGCTCACCCTCTTCTAGAAACACTATGGACAGAAAAGGACAGAATCTGCAACCCTTCAGGGGATGCGCCCACCTACTGACTGGCCAGCAGAGTAGGAATCTGTCCTCGTTCGTGATCGCTTGTTGCCTTTGGTATTTGCTAGGGAAAGAAATAAAGGGAGGGTTAAAAAGTGCTTCAAATTTTGACTTGAAAAAAACTTGATATATTTTCTTATAATCATAAAAATATAATTTTCCCAAAAGCTATAACCCCTAAGAGAGAAGAACCAAAGACGTATTGCTTGGGAGAAAACGGGTAGCTGTTAGCACAGGTATCCCATCCTGAGGGACACTTTATATAGTTGAGCTGGATTCAGACAATGTAAACCAGACAACAAGGTGAAAGTATGACAAGCACAGTGGAAAAGACGCCTCTTATTAGCAAACACCTTCTAAGGAGACAGGAAGAAAGAAGAGACTGAGATATTGCTGAGATACCGCAACTGCTTGCATCTCCTGTCAAAATTCCATCTGCTACTCAACATGAAACCTAAACAAAAATCATTAGAGTACTTAATTTACTCTGAAAAAGGTTTCAATTAGTATCTAAACTGATGACTGGAGTTTTCTGTCTTAGTTAATAAAAATACGTGAAATTCATTTCCAGCCACCAGAGCTGCTTTGTGAAAATGTAATGCGGTAGCCTAGTAACGAGTCTTGGGCTCCGCGCTTGAAGGGGGACAGGATTGGGAAATGGAATGTGTCAGAGTGCGGACTCCAGTTCCCAGGCACTTGCTAAGACTCACTGTCCATCAGCCTCCAGTTCAGCAAGGGGTCATAGACGAAGGCTTCCAGCACAGCCATGACGCTGTCCTTGTGCTCCCGAAGCACTTCCATCACCGTGTGGCATGTGATTCTGTAGTTGCCGTCCAGGCCCGTGACCTGCAGATGGGCCAGAGCCATTCACCACAGAGGTCACCAACACTGGCCCCTGAAGGCCTTACAACCGAAAGTCAGGCAGTCAAGAAGGCGTGTCACCTCCACTCAGGAAGACGACTTAGCCCATTACTGATGGGCCAGGCTGGGAATGTCTTCAGAGCAAAGGGTCAGGTCAGGACTGTGATTCATATGAAACAAGGTCTGGAGTAAAGGTTGGTAAGACTTTCAAAGACGGATCATTTCTAACACAATGGAAAATACCAAGAAACGACTACAGAATAACCTGGGCATTTGGGGAACTGGAGATCTAACAAGGAAGCAAGTCTGTCCTCAGAGAGGGTTGGAACTGTGTCGGTCCCACTTCAAATCAGCTCATTATCAATATCCACTCACCTCCATAGCATTGGTCAACATTCTCGTTAGTCTAAATGGAATCTTCTCTGGGAATTTCTCTCTGGTCATAGCAACCTAAGGATAATAAAGGGAAAAACCAAGTCCACTGGTTAGACTTTTCCTCAGCTGAAGCCAGGGGCAGGCAAGTGGCTTTCCTTTGCATCACCAGCACCGACTTCAATTAGAGCACAGAAAGGAAGCAGGCTTGAGTTTAGTGACGGGTCTTGTCACTGGGATCGAACAGACAACTAAAAATAAAAGAGAGAGGGTGGGGGAGAGGGAGAGGGGGAGAAATGGGGAGAGGGGGAGAGGGAGGGTGGGGAGAGAGAAAGAGAGGAAAGAGAGAGGGAGAGAAAGAGAGAAAAAAAGAAAAAGACAAGTGTGCATCACGCCCAGGCCTTTGACCAGCAGGCCATGTCAAGGATAAGGGATTCCTCCACTTAAAGAGGGTGTGTGGGGACTTCCCTGGTTAAGACTTCGCCTTCCAGTGCAGGGGGTACGGGTTTGATCCCTGGTAGGGAACTAAATCCCACATGCTTTGCGGCCAAAAAACCAAAACATCAAAAAAAAAACCCAACAGAAGCATACTGTAACAAATTCAACAAAGACTTTAAAAATGGTCCACATCAAAAAAAAAAAAAAAGAAACTTAAAAAAAAAATTATAAAGGACTTCCCTGGTGGTCCAGTGGTTAAGACTCCGCCCTTCCAATGCAGGGGGCGTGGGTTTGATTCCCTGGTCAGCGAACCAAGATTCCACGTGCCGCGCGGAGCGGCCGAAAAGAAAAAAACAAACAAACAAAGGAGGGTTGTGAACCGTGCCCCCCATCCCCCTTTTTCTGAGTCCAATTACAGCAAGTATCAAAGAGCATGGATTTCATTTATGAGACTGATTTTCTATCACCTTGGTAGGAGAGGCAGGGGTAAGGATAATGCATTTTGGGCTTAAGTTTGCCTAAGTGGTTGGAGGGGGGTGGAAAGTGATCATCCGGGAAGGTGAGGTTACGTGGTGTTCTGGAACGCGTGTTCACCTCAAAGCAGTCCCCAAAGTCAATGTGCAGGATCTTCCCGCTCAGCCGGTCCAGCATCAGGTTGGATGGGTGTCTTTGAGAAACAGAAGAGAGACCGGGGGAGGTCAAGAGAGCAGCACAGATGAACAAATCCTCAAGTCTGTGAGACTCTAGGCCAGGGGCTGGCTAACTACAGCACTCAGGCAAAATCTAGCAGCACCCCTCCAACTTTTGTAAGTAAACTTTTACTGGAACACAGCCACACTCATTTGTTTATATACTGTTTCAGGCTGCTTTTATGCTACAGCAGCAGAGATGAGTAGTTGTGACGGAGATCGTATGGCCAGCGAAGCCTAAAATATTTATTATCTGGCCCTTTACAGAAAAGGTTTGCCGACCCCTGCCCTAGGGCTCAAATGAGAATTTATCTGTGTGAATCACAAGCTGCCCCATGACACCGAGACAATTTGCTATCCCAAGGTCTTTGGTCACAGGATAAATGGTTCCTGGCAGTGCTGGCATCTCAGAGTGACAAGGTTCTATCTTCGCTACTCGGCACCTATCATAGGGTCTCATCTCCCTGAGCCCCTGAGCCAATTCAACAGGTGTTTTACTAAGTTTTTTTTTTGGATCTTAGTTCCCTGACCACGGATTGAACCGTGCCCCCTGCATTGGGAGCACGGAGTCTTAACCAGTGGACCACCAGGGAAGTCCCTCTGAGGTTTTTAAAAACAGGAATTTATTATTTCTGTGGGATAAAGTTTTTTTCACTCTCAAATAATTGCATGAAACATGATCTCAGGAGAAGAAGAGTAGACGTCGGAATACTAGTTGTTTTTGTTTTGAATTTCTGAACATTCCTAAACTACTTTTTCAGTCAGTACACTAGGATGAAATTTATTATGTAGGAATATCAGAAGGATCTACTTTGGTTGGTTTCAATTAAGGAAACAGAATTATTTATCTTAGCATGGTGGTGATTGATAAACGTTTATTGAATCAATAAAATCAACTGGATTTAATATGGGTTTTAATACATTAAACCAACCTATGGAGAAAGTAGTACCCTTGAACTATTGTTTTTCTTCTCTTTAGTTTGATGTGTTGTTCTGTTGGCATGGACAATAAATAGGGGACTAAGGTTGATGCCCCAAAAAGCGCCTAAAGTACAAAATACAAATTCTTACCAAATGGTCATAAATCTCACTGGAAAACAAAATGAAGCCATTCAAGAAAACTACAATGGCTACAAAATGAAGCCATTCAAGAAGCAAGACTCAAAGAAACAAATTCACTCACCTATCGCCCAGGCCCAAAATATACCCAACCATGGACATGACTGCTAAAGAACGGGTGTAATTGGTTCTTCGATCAAACCACACCTAGAACACAGGAGCACACGTGAACCAAGGCTCTGGAAACTAACTTGTTTCAACATAATTATACCCCAATCAGTTGTTTGCTTATAGTCCATCAATAAGCAGTTAGAACGTATAAGGGAACCAAAATCACATTCATAATTACAAAGATAAACTATGCTCAGAATAAACTTAATTAGAAATGTGCAGAACTTAGATGAATAAATAAATTAAACTTTGCTTAGAAATATAAAGACTTGAGTCAGTGAAAATATCCATTTAAGGATATCCACTTAAGATTGAAAAGATGTACTATCCTCCCAGATTATTCAATACACTTAATGTAATTTCAATAAAAATTCATTGGCACGTTTTTGAGGGACCTTGACAAAATGATCCCAAAATTTATCTGGAAAAAAATTATATGTAAATAGCCAATGAGAAGAGACTTGTATTAACAGTGGGATACTTGAGGAGAAACAGGCAGAAAGATCAATGAAATAGAAATTCTAGAAAGAAATCCAAAGGCATATAAGAATTTAGTATATAATAAAAATTGACTCTTTTAAATAGTGGTGAAAGGATGGATGATTTGGTAATACTAAAATATTACTTCATCGTCTTAAAAAAATAAAATTTATGCCCTAACTTTAAATTCCAACTTGGGTTAAGGATTAAATGTAAACACAAATCTTTTTTTTCCCCTTGTGATAAGAACTTATGTAATTTACTCTCTTAACATCTTTTATATTTATCATACAGCAGTATCATATCACATCACAAATCTTATAATTAGTACAAGAAAAGGTAAGTAATCTTGAGGTGGAGACTTTCTAAATATAAAGCCAAAGGTAGACTTTAAAGAAAAGGATGAAAAATCTATTAACTTCTAACATTTAAAAATGCACATCAAAACCAAAACAAAAATTTCAAACTGAGAAACATACTGTTAACAAAACTGAAAAACCAAATAAATAGGAAATTTATAATACATATGAAAAAGATTTAACAGCCTTAAATAAAATACTATCGTAAAGCAATGGTTGAAACTTGAAACTACTAACTACTGCTAGACTGCATGGCTCGCCCATTCAGTTTCTGCTCTAAAAGACTGCCCATCATCCACAGCTAATCATTACAGAGACTCGTCCACCAGGTGCACAGGAACAAACAAGAAAACCACTCCTGACCCGAGGGGGTGCACCAAAGGGCAGTGGCACGAGTGGAGTGGGGTGGGGTGGGGTGGGGTGGGGTGCCGTACCTCGGAGCTGGGGCTCTTCAGCCACAGCAGCCTGGCCAGGTCGTCCCCAGCTGTGTTGTTGACGGCGTGCTCAAACACCTCGACCTTCTGCATCAGAGTCAGGTGGTCGTAGTCTGGAGCCATCTGCACCAGGACACAAGGGCTCTGAGGGGCGGCCTGAGATAGGCAACCCAGGAAGAAACAAGCCTCCGTGGCCAGGCGGGGCTGGGTTCTAATTTCCCCACCACCGCCAAAAGGAGAAGGGAAACAAAGAAAAGCAGTGGCCACTCTAACCCAATGACCACAGGAAGTGCCAGGGCTAAGGGTAAAACGGGCCTTGCCTCAGTGCCAGGCTACCGGTATGAACGAGAACACTGAAAGGTTCACGGTTTTGGGCAACAAACAATTCTCGTTCTCCTCACTCACACACCTACTAAGCATTATTTCCCCATATGGCCAGTCAGTGCTCTGTATACATTATTAGTATTCAGTAGATACATGTTGCCTGATACATAATGCTGTCCAGTCTCACGGAGGGTGGTGGAAACCTAATTTCTGGGCTTTAGGGTCCTTCTGTTTCTTAGAGAAGGTTATCTGCTTTAGGACTCACATCATTAATCCTTTGTCAACAGCTAATTCCCTCAAACAGATTTTTCAGTGGTGGACACGTATAGGAGAACGAGAAAAGCAGCTTTGTGCAGATTCCCTGACTGGTGAGTTTTGCCTCCGAGACACTGAAGGGTTGGGCCTGGCAGACTCATCACATACCCGCAGCATGATGCGATGCTCGATGTTGAGAAGGATCTTCTTTTTCTCCCTGTAGTCCCGGATGAGGGCGTGCAGCGTGTCACAGTGGGGGACCCAGCCGATGAGGCCCGAATTGGTTGATAAGGGAATGACAGCATATCTCTGGATGCTAAAACCCATGAGGAAGCAGGGTCACTGAGCAGAAAACAGAGTAGAACCTTTTTTTTTTTTTTTTTTTTTTGTGGTATGCGGGCCTCTCACTGTTGTGGCATCTCCGGTTGCGGAGCACAGGCTCCAGACACGCAGGCTCAGTGGCCATGGCTCACGGGCCCAGCCACTCCACAGCACGTGGGATCCTCCTGGATCGGGGTGCAAACCCGTGTCCCCTGCATCGGCAGGCGGACTCTCAACCACTGTGCCACCGGGGAAGCCCCAGAGTAGAACTTTGATCCACTCATGGCACATGCAAACTGGTTTGAATGAACCCGCCGGCACAGGGCTATTGTGGGGTGTGTGATGAGGGACGTTTGTGAAGGATAACGCATCACACAGAGTCAGGGGGCTGACGGTGTGAAGGCACCATCAGCCTTCCCAAGCTGTCTAACAAACTCACTCCTTTGGGGGAACAATCCCGTGATTATTTCTAAGCCTAAAATAACCTCCCCACTTAATATCTTTGTTCTTTTTTTTTTTTTTTTTTTTTGCGGTACGCGGGCCCCTCACTGTTGTGGCCTCTCCCGTTGCGGAGCACAGGCTCCGGACGCGCAGGCTCAGCAGCCATGGCTCCCGGGCCCAGCCGCTCCGCGGCATGTGGGATCCTCCTGGACCGGGGCACGAACCCGTGTCCCCTGCATTGGCAGGCGGACTCTCAACCACTGCGCCACCAGGGAAGCCCCATATCTATGTTCTTAACAGAAAGAGGAGTAAGAGAAGACTGAGGACAGGAAGGGCTTGGCAGGGCTGTCATCCTGTAAGGGTAGAACACATTGAATTTGTGGAATCTCCAGTCTAAAGGCCACAAAGTGTTCCTTTCTGAATCCTCTGGAGGTTATCAAAGGCATTTCCCATGAGAACAGTCTAAAAACCTGGAGAATTTTTCTCTTTGACACCTTGGCTATCGATGACTTCCTGTCAGGTATGTAATTATTTATTTGGCAAAGGTACATGACTACCTGGAGAGATGTTAAGAAATAACTAGAAGATTTCTCGGCATCCTGAATACCTGAGGTTTTTCCGAAGAGATGTTGGGTCATTGGCCAGAAGGGTGTTGACCAGGCCGAAGAGCTGCATCACTCGCTCGTCCTGCCGCAGATCTTCATGGCCCTTCAGGAGGAAGACAAACTCGTGCCCATTGCTGCCTGTAAAGAATGGGGGGAGCAGTCAGCGAGGATCAGAGGGTCTCAATCCCACTGGCTGGTGGACCACCACTGCATTCACAAGTCTGTGGACACATAACTTACCCAGTCATACTGTCCCTACAAAGAGAAGAAACACTCCCTAGAACGGATGAAAAGAATGGCCCTCCTGTTAATGGTCCGCCAATGAGATGTTCAAATCAACATAAGTAAAATTTTTAAAAAACTGTCTTCGAGGGCCAGGAACAAGTCTGCACAAAGATGGTCACTCTACATGTCCCCTCCCCAACCCACTTTCTGTCCTTCTCTGTCCTGCTCTGACCCGAGAAGCCTGACTCCTAGAGACCACATCCCCTGGGCTCCCCTGTGTGCTTGGCCAATGGGGGCAGTGGCGGGAGGTTAGAGGGTGGGAAGAGGGAGAGGTCAGGGTACTTGCCCCTGACAACTGGCCAGGCTACGGTTCTGGAAATAGCTCCCTCCCACTGTCCGAGCCACGGCTTCTAGGGGACGGCCTCTCTTTCCAGGTTACAGCCCTTGGCGGGCTCTGTGCCCTCTTCATGCTGGAGGTTAGGGGTGAGGACTAACTTCACACTACCGGCTCTCTTAACTCAGCCACTCCTCCGAAAACAGTCCTTTGGTAAAGTCTCTTTAATTAGACGCTGCTGAAAGCTGACCAACACGTGTTTTAGTATTAGAAAAGGCCAGCCCACGGAGAGACAATAACCCGTGGACCACCATTTGCTGCTGCCGGTGAATAATCACTGTTTAGAAAACACAATCACTGTTAAAGGCAAGAAAGCTGAGAGTGTCAGCAGAGCACTCAGGCCTCCCGAAACCACACCCCCTAGGTAACGAACCTCACTGTCTGAACTGAGTTCTACTTCCGTCTGTTCACTTTACACAGCAATTCCCACAAAGAGAGAATGTGAGAGTAAACAGGGACACTCAAGCCCGGTGCCCTTCCTTCGACGTGGCCTGTCACCTGCCGTGCTTGCATCCGGGGCCTCCTTCTTGCCTCATCAGCTCCCTGACAGCTGCCCACCCACCCATGCTCCACATCGCAGGCCTTCACAGCTCCCTTCCACCTGTTCTGGGGGTGGGGGGGAGTGTTATGCTTCACTTAAGTAAGCACAGCTGTATGAATCAACGAGGGGTCCCAGGGAGGAGACAGTAAAGGAGAAACCCACTTTTCCCTACTCGGCTCTCAATAAACGGGAGAAAGATTAGTCATGTGGACAGCGAGCAGTCGTTTCAGGAGAGGGGAGGGGTCTGCCAGGGTGGGAGGGAGACTTGGGTCCTTACCCGAGTCTCGGGTCTGCACGACGGTCCTTACCCATAAGCGTCAACTTCCGGGGCCTCTGCTTGGATGTGATGACTTGTAGAGATGGTGCAATGGACTGAATGCGAATGATCGGCTGGTTGGGGTCATATGTTCCCGGCACAGCCAATTCCAGGTCCCGGCACATCAGAAGTTTTGGGGACACGTATTGCAGCTCTAAGGATGTGAGCTGTGAATAATTACCACAGGGTTTAGTTTTCTGCCTCAGGGAGGAATTTAAATGCCATTTAAGTATTTTTCAATGGGTTGCTAATAGCGATGACTTGTCCCTTGTCTGCAGGTAGAAGTGGAACCAGGTGCTGGGGGGTTAGTGTTAGAATGTTCACGGACAATAAAACAGAAAGGACTATAATGACCGTTAACCCTGCTGGAGCCTCAAGATCCTACCTGAGGCAGCTGCTTTGAGATTCGTCTGAACACGTGGTAATAGAGGTCCCAGGCTTGGGTGAGGTCCTTGACATTCCCTGATTTCATGTACTTCCTGCACCACTCTTGGGCCTCCATTAAATCTCGACCATACGCCTGAGAGGGAATGCAGGGGAAATTTGCAAGTTGTCATTTGTGTTGACTAAGCCACAAGGCTGAGTCCCCAGGCAGACAGCAGAACTCCTCGGGAGCGCACCCTGGCCAGAAGGCACTGGCCTGGATCGCTCAGCAGGGAAGCTCGGCAGTATTCCAGCCCCAAAGTCCCAACCTCAGAATGGCTTCTCAGGTAAAGTAAGTTCGGAAGACAGACGAGATGGCCTCGTGAGGAATCCCATAGTTTTCCCATTAAAGTTTTGGGAGAGTTCTTGTAACTTAGTGACAAATAAATTTCTGATGTTTTACATCCTATGACCTCCCTCCATCAGAATACATTTTCTTCAAGTCAGTAAAGAGGTTAGAGGGAAAGGCGTCTGCAAAAGGCTCTGGAGTCCCGTCAGTTGACGCTTTTTCATTCCATACCTGGTTAAAGGATGTTTCCTTCAGAGTCTGGGGTCCCCGCTCCATCATAGCATGCAGGGGCTCCAGCACCTCGAACATGCCTTTCACGTTCCTCTCCCCAAAGTACAAGCGAGATGCCTCTTCCAGGCCTTCGTGCCACATCTCATGCCAGAGAATGGCCACTCGGATCAGCTCCTCACTCACCTGGGTCAGAAAGGGGAAGGAGGGAAGCACCAAGGATAAGCTGAGCTCAGGAAGGCCTGTCTCGGAGAAACAGAAGGTACTCCATCTGGCAGCCAGAGGGAGTACGCAGCCCTGTCATGAGGAAGAAAGACAATCTCACTCAAGACCTCTGCTCGGTGACCAGAGGCCCTGAAATCTGCCCCGGCCCTGACTCACCATCATGGCCTGTTGTACCAAGGTGTTACTGTGCTCGCACATGTTCTTCAGAATCTTGTTGGCCGCATTGTGACGGGCCGTGGTGGTAGACTTAGAAGCCACCGTCAGCGGGTAGATGAGGGCCTGAAGCAAACACAGAAGGAACATCTCCAAACTCGTGTGAAAGGAGGATGACAAGAAGATGATACCGACACTCATCTGAGTCTACCAGGCAGGGGCTATACGATCTTGGCGGGGGTTCCTTCTTTCCTGGAAGGGCCCTGGGTCCCAGAGCCTGCCAGCTAGGCAGGCCCTCCCGGGGGCAGGACAGGACACTTAGCTCCCAGTTGCACTCGCATCTCTAGAGCAGCTTTAGGAAAGGCTGACCACCAAATCAGAAGGTCAGCAGTTAGATGAGAAACTGCCCCGGGTCTCCACGTACCTGGGGGTGGTACCGACCAATGTCTGTGAGAAGCTGGTGAATGAGACGTCCCACCAAGGGCCTCGGCGTATCAATTCTCGCAATGAGCTGAGGTATAACCTGATATTCAGAAAGACACAGTGTGCAGCATGAGATGTGGAAACAACTCCAGTTATTCTTCTGAGCCACGAACAGCTCTTATGACTTGTTTGGTAGATGCTGTTGGGCTTGGAAATGGTTCATTCTCTTCAGTTCTCTAAAAGGAACTGAAGAAAATATGGAGTCTTGACCTTGGGGTCGATCCCTACTTCCTCACCACTGTACAGCACATACTTCCTTGCTACTCTCAACAGTGTATGACTGTAAGAGGAGACAGACGAGGAGCAAAATCTGACCCATCCCCACCTGTAACCAAGTGTCCTCCCCTGTAATCAAGTGTCCTCACCTGTAACCAAGTACCTCACCTGTAACCAAGTACCCTTACCCATGACCAATTGTCCTCACCTAAAACCAAGGAGCCTCACCTGTAACCAAGTGTCCTCACCTGTAACCAAGTACCCTCACCTGTAACCAAGTGTCAATCTGGATCGCTTTCACCCCTTCCACTAAGGCTTCATTTACATCTGGCCAGTGACCATAATCAAACCATAAGGTGAGGACTCTGGAAAAGAAAAATGAGTCATAGAAAATTTAATTTACCAGCTTTTGTCTGTTTTTTCATCTTCAAGACTCTTGGGAAGAGAAATGGCAGAATTCCAAATCAGTGGCTCTCCAATGTGTTCGGTCTTGGGACTGCTTGGGAGTGGGTGGGTGGGGATGGCCAGCGGTGCTCGGCCAAACACAGGAAGATTATTCCAAGTGAATGATTATTTAATTCCAGGTAACACAGAGGGGTCACCATGGCATCAGCTCATAACACTAACAGACGAGCCCATGGATAAGCTTTGCACGTGCAGAAAGAGCTGCCTGTAGCACAGCAGCAACTTGGAAACCTGGCACTTAGCCAGTGGAGACCCCCAAACGCAGGAGGGCTGGTCACCTAGAGCCTCTGGACTGGCTGGCCTGTTGCCATTTGTTTAGGCCTCTCAGAGTTGCCTCCAAAAGCTGAAGGAATTTCAGCGATATTGGGAGAAACAGCTGGGTTTCTTCTTCCTACATAACAAGCCACACACGGGCAGTCCTTGGGCCACTGCTCCCTCCTCTTTGCAGATTTCACCCGCACAGCTGGGGCTGGTCAGCTGCGACTCTGGGACGTGCTCATCGGGGTGGGCAGGGAAAGAGGACTTTATGTGTGACTTCTGTGACCTGCCATCCACATGGCCCACCAGGGCTTCCCTTCCTTTCCCTGATACCTGAGCGTGTCCTGGAGGTTGTTGCCTCGTGACAAAGAGATGGATCGGAAGAAGCCCTGGACAGCAGGGACGGTGTACATCAAGAGAGTTTTGGACAAATCCTGTTGGAACACACGTATGTTAGTGACACTCTTGCCTCAGCTTTCTCATCTGTAAAATGGGCATAAGAGCATACTAAATAGTATCCCCTTCAAAGAGTGGTTATGAGGATTAAAGCAGCTAATACACAGAAAGCCTTTATATCAGCACCTGGCACAGAGCAAGCATTCAGTAATGGCAACGGTGCCGTAACTGTTACTATCCTGGGCTAACAGTGGCTTCCGGAACAGGGTGGCAGAGGAGGTGGGGCTAAGGCCCTGAACATGCTGATCTCTGGGCTGGTCAGCTGCCCCAGGCCCTGAACCGACAGCCTCAGGGGAGGTGGAAGGGGAGAGAAAAAGACAGGGGATGGACTCTGCCGGGCTCTGTGCTCAGAGTGGGCCCGAAGATGTGTAGGCTGCCTTCACACCGGTGCAGAGCATTAGGAGAATGAGCTCAGTCACATGGGAAGCATGACAAGGACCTCATTCTTCAGCACAGGGGCTACGTCAGTTCCCCAAACCCAAATATATAAACAAAAGTACTGTCTCAAACAATGCCGATGGCAAACCATGTTTTCTGGCTTCAACCAGAGCTTCCGAGTAGGGCCTCAGGCTCCTATCAGCCTCCATCCCTCAGAGCGCCAGGTGCCTGGGTCCGTCCTTGATGGGGGAGGAAGGAAGGGTACCTCAGTGACCTTCTTCTGCAGAGGAGATGGGGTAGGGCTGTTCTCAGTGCTTTCAGCCTCGCTCTCGCTGTTACTACCCTCAGTGCTGGTGGCAGTGGCCGTGGCCGCCGTGGTGGCGGCAGTGGCCACGTTGGTGATGTTGGCCCCACTGGCGTGACGCAGTTTCTTCTTCTCATCGCGGGCTTGGTTCTGATGTTTGTAGTGGAGCACAGCCTCGAAGTTCATCACAGCCCACGCATGCCAGGCCTGTGGGCGGGGACGAGAGGACAGACATCGGGGCTGTGACATCAGCAGGGGCAGGAAGCTCAGGCATCAAGGGCCTTGAGGGTGTGAGGCCGCAGCTGAGGAAGAGTGCAGGCCACCCTTTCTTCTTAGTGGTCAGCACAGCAAATCCTCACTTCGTGGAACACTGGGGAATGGGGCATTTTACTAAATCCAATGCGATTCATTCATTTTGCGGTGCATCTGCTGTATCGGGGGCTGTGGTGAGTGCCATGGGCGGGGTGGGGGGCACATGAGGAGGAACAAGCTATGGGCCTTTTCTCAGGGACCTGCTAATCTAGTAGGGTAGGTTACTCAAAAACCTAAAAATAGGCAGAACGTGACCGGGGCAACAAGAGACAGACAACGGGAATGCCAGGGACGGGCGGGCAAGGCGTCACAGAGGAGAGACTGCGGCGGGTCTTGAGCAGCCTTAGATGGGCAAGGACGGCGCAAGAGGGCGGCAGGGAGGGCGTCCTGGCAGAGGAGGAACAGGGACAGAGATGCAGGCTGGGCAAGCACGGCACAGTTCACAGGACACAAGCAGACAGATGTGACTGAAGCTTAGAGCACACGCAGGAGAGCAGTGAGGGGGAGCCCAGCAAAGCGGCAGGCTCAGACCACGGAGCAGCTGGCATGTGAGACCAAGGGCGTCCCATCTCATTCTGTAGGAAATGGAGTTTTTAAAGCTGAGTTAAAAGCTGGGCTTCAAACATTCCTTTGGCAGCAGATATAAAACAGATTATTTAAGAGGGCAGAGGTTCAGGGGGTGAGGGTGAAGGTCTTAACCAGGCCAGAGGACAGTGGGGAAGGGGACACACTGAGAGCACAGGACCACCACGGAGGGTGACTCTTGGTCATAGTTCGTCCCTCACACCTGGCTCGGGGCCTGTCAGAGAGCCAGTGCTCAGCGCCTGCTTGCCAGAAGCAGCCTCTGGCGCTAACCATTCACACCTCTGACGCTCTGAGCTGCAGTGACGCTATGGAATAGCATTGCCTGGTGTACAGAGCATGAGGGACAGTTTGATTTGGGACCTGGTAAGTTTGCAGTGGTAGGAGGACATTAAATAATCCACTCATTGGGCTTCCCTGGTGGCGCAGTGGTTAAGAATACTCTGCCAGTGCAGGGGACACGGGTTCAGGCCCTGGTCCGGGAAGATCCCACATGCCGCGGAGCAGCTAAGCCCGTGCGCCACAACTACTGAGCCTGCGCTCTAGAGCCCGCGAGCCACAACTACTGAGTCCACAAGCCACAACTACTGGGCCTGCGCTCTAGAGCCCGTGAGCCACAACTACTGAGTCCGTGAACCACAACTACTGAGCCTGCGCTCTAGAGCCCGTGCTCCACAACAAGAGAAGCCACTGCAATGAGAAGCCCGCGCATCGCAACAAAGAGTGGCCCCCACTCACTTCAACTACAGAAAGCCTGCGTACAGCAACAAAGACCCATCAGAGCCAAAAAAAAAAAAATCTACTCATAGTTGGACTTTCTGGATAATCAGTAAATTCCTTTGCATCCCTTGCTAAAAACCTTTCTTTAACATGGAAGTGTCCATTTCCCCAGCTAAGCAGAGTAGATTGATCATAATCAACCTCTATTTGATGAGTAAGAATCCTACAATGACCCAGGCTCAGTTTTCCCATACTTTTGTTTATTTGACAAATACCTCTTACATATGTACTATGAGCTGGGGGTCCCGCTGAACAAGACAGAAAGAGTCCTGCATGCACATGGGACTAACACACACCACTGATGGTACCAGACAGTATAGACCCAAAAGGGCCCATGCTAGGAAAAAACTAAAACTAAAAGTCCTGGAGCCAGTTTTTTACTTGTGATTTGTTTCTTTCTGAAAAGCTGAATGAAGAAAAGTAATCTGGTTAGGACACAGTTCTAATTAGTAAGGTTCCAACTGACCAAGGGTTCACTGGACATATTCTTCCAGCCTCAGACTGAAGCTGTCCTAGAGAGAATAATTACTGCTGCTTTCACAAAATGAGCATTTTTCAGATCAGACTGAAGCATGCTTAAAGCAGCATAAGAATTTCGTTGATGTTTCTGTGGTCTCCAGATGCAGGTTTGGATCCCAGAGGGATTAATTCACACAGTATCAGCCGGTTAAGGAGACACCGGAGAGAAATGGAGGACACCTGCCACACCACGAAGCTCTTACCAGGAGGCCCCTCAGAAAAGAGAGAAAAACATGAGAATGTGTGCTCTCACCAAAGACATATACGCCCAAGACTCAGTCCTCTCCCAGTCAATCACATCTTTTATACATTTTCTAATTCTGTTTATCTTCTTGAAAAATTTCCTATGATATAACAGGATGTTACCCGGAGCTTTCCAATAAAAACAGAAAGTTCAGTTCTTAGATGAGGAGCAGAAAGGGATGGGAATCAGAAAGAAGCTGGGAAGGAACAGATGACCCAAGGGAAGACACAAGTTCCAGAGACTAACCATGTGTGCAGATGCTCTAGGAAAACAAGCCGCCAAGCGTCTGTAAGACAACAGCATCCCCAGAGCCACGCACACACTCACGGTATAATAAGTCTTTTTCAAGTCAAAGAATCTATCAATTAGACGTGAAAAGGGCCTCCAACAAACTGGCTCCCAGCACTCAAAAAAGCCAATTTGCGGTATCAGACCAGGCCACCAAGGCCTTGCTGTAAAGCACGAGCCACTAGGGTGCACAGGCAGGCGTCTGGAGGAGGCAGCGGGAGGTCCCCGTCTCTGGTTACCTTGTACCAGCTGCGGTCGTGCTCCGTGGCGGCGCTGTAATACTGCAGGACTTTGGGGATCGTGCTCTCGTTGATGCCCTGCAGGTTCAGCTGCCACTCCCCGAGTTTCAGGAAACATCTGAAAACAGAGAAACAAGCCCCCAGGTTGCCCCCTCCTCAGAAGAGCCTTCCAAGGAGAACAATGAATTACGTTGCAGGAGCACCAAAACCTCCCTGATATTTATTCCTCCTCTCGGGAAGCAACATGAGGGAGCCGTCAGAATTCTTAGCCACATGGAAGGAAAAAGACAGGCTTTGGGGATCAAGTTTTTCAAGGGATGGTCTTTTCTTGCCCTCTGTCTTTCAATGCTAGCATAAACCAGGTACCTGGCACACGGAGGTCTGAATGGACCTATCTCCCCCACATTCATTATGGTGGGTGGTAGCTGTTGAGAGCAATTTTTCTTTTGATTGCTATATGGCTTCTCCCTTACTTTTTCCTTTTACTGATTGCTAAGCTATTCCAGGTTCTGTGCTAAAGGCCTGATGTATTCTTTCCATTAATCCTCACACCATTTCATTCCACCCTAGGAAAAAGGAACTCTCACTATCCCCTTTTTATATAACGAGGAAACCGAGGCACAGAGAGGTTAAGTAACTTATCTAAAGTCACACATCAAATTAGCAGCGTATCTGGCAGTAGCAGCATATCAAACTCTAAAGCCAGACACCAGGAGAACAGCACACAGGTGCTCCTGGGCTGCTGGATCCTGGGAAAGTACGTGGCAGAGATTTTGGAGTAGCGTCATTCGATGGCTGCCTGGGACCCCTGCTGGAAACGGTGAGAGATGTAAGCGAGCGGCTGCTCCGGGAGCCTTGAACACGGCCCTTGCAGCAGAGGCTGCCGGTGGGGCAGGGCTGGCATGCGGCGGGCCCGGCCTTGGGGAGCTCACCGGGCCATAAGCTTGTGCAGCTCCTGCTTGTGCTGCTGGTCCTCGGTGGCGATGGCGTGCTGGGCTTGCTGCTGCATGGTCTGAACAAAGTGCTGCATGTGCTGGAAGGCATCGATCTGTAGCAGGACAAAGGCACAGGGAACCACTTGGCACTGGGCCCAACCTCAGGGGACAGGAACTGCTGTTCACAGGCACCTAAGCCAACCCTCTCCCAACGGAACACCCTAGAACACAGGGTGAGGACCCCGCAGAATGGAGGACCGGGGTGTGATGCTGAGAGATGGCTGGGCTTTTCAAGAAGATTCATATTTTTTCAACGCAAGTCTTAGCTCTCCTTGGCCAACTGTAATTACAAGTCTTAATAAGCCTTAGAAAAACTACTCGCCTGACTACCCCAAAAAACAATTCATATGAAGTAATCTCAAACCACTGCTTACTTCACTATCAATATATTGCCCTGGGGGAAATCAGGCTTATGGGGAATTCTTTCAGGCTAGTAAAACTTTAGCATGTGTTTAAAACACTGTGGTACCTTGGACACTAGCGTAGCAAAAATTACAGTTTAAAAAAATGTGATAGATCCCGTGATAAACCATAATGGAAAAGAATGTGAAAAAGAATGTATATATATGTATAACTGAATCACTTTGCTGTACAGCAGAAATACAACATTGTAAATCAACTATATCTCAATAAAATATTTTTAAAAATCTGACAGAACCCTCAGTACCCAAATAGAACAGAGAGATGGGGTGAGGCCCCTCATACATCAAAGTGGCATGGGGGGGACACTACCCAAGCAAACATTTAGTTGAATAGGGTGGCTTAGGAGCAAAATCTGCAGAGCGTCCTCCAGCAGTCACATCTCTTTACACTATGTGATTTTATACAAAGTGAGCAGAAGGCATCTGGGTTGGTAACAGATAGTGGAACTAGGGAAGAGCAGAGACAGAGTCAGAGATCTGAGAGTCAGTTACAAGCCATTTGTATAAGCCTGCCATGTCCACACATACTAGCATCGTGATAAATGTGAAAAAGAGAATGTGTTCTTTGCTACAGAAAAGGAGAGAAAAAAACCCAACACTTCAAATAAATGTCAGAATGATTTCCTTACTGTAAATCACGTAAGAGTCTTTTTTTTTCTTTTTTTGAATAGAAACATGTGAGTAATGATGGCCCTGAAGGAAAATTGAAACTCCCTGGCTTGGGGGCCAGGACCAACCTTAGATACTTTTAATATATAAGGAATTAATTAATTACCTGGCGTCGAGAGGGCTTAACCCAGAGGCAGAATGACGTGACAATGATTTAGCAGGCAGCTAATCCACGCACGAGGGCAGGGCAGAAACACAGATGTTCTAACAGTTACCAAGACACCTGTGTCCCTCAGACATCTGTCTTCAGAGTTCCACCCCTCACCAGTGGCTGTGAAAAATGAGCTATACCAGCATCTCACACCTGGGAAGTGATAAGTGTTCCTTTAGTTTTTCTTCTATGGGAACTACACTGGCTAGACTTAAATCTGATTAGGAAGAGAAAAAAGAGTTGGGAGGGAGTCCTTAAGTGATCCCTCATGAAAAAGGTGGAAGGTAACTCAGGGTGGTTAGTGTGTACATCAGGTAAGATGGTTAAGAACTGAACTAGGAACTCGGATGCCAGGTGCTTTCCAGAGCCCACAGGCTCCGTGTCACTGACTGTCCAGAGAGAGTTTGAATTCTCTTCGGGAGACTCTACAAGAACAAAACGAAAACTGCCAAAACCGGGAAGGCTGGGCATTAGTTTGGATTTGAAGCCCAATGTTAGGTTTAGTCAGTTTACCCAGCATGGGAGACTCTAGTATCTTTCTACTCTGTGGCATGGAGGCAACTTATTTCCAAGGAATTAAAAATGTTCTGTTAAAAACTCCTTCTTTTCTCCATCCCCAGGAAGCGAGGAGGGGGAAACATGATTCTTTCTCTCTTACGGACGATGGACCGCTCACTTGGAGGAAGGGGTTTCTCTCAGGCCCAGAGTGTAAGCTGGGCAGACTATTCTGGCTCTTGACTGCCTGCGTCGTTTGTGGGCCAGAACTATGTTCTCGGCTTAGTGAAATTTCACAGAAGGAACCAGCCTGTCTCTAGATTCTGTGAACTGTCTTGTCTAGAAAAACAGTGGACATACACCTATCGCCTGATGTCTTCCTGCAGAACGGGATCTGCTTTTCCCCATTTCCATCTGCCTCAGGCAAAGCAGAGAGTACAGTCCTTATTTATGGAGGAAGAACATAGTGCTCAGAGAAGTAAAGTGACTTGTTCAATAGCACAATTATTATTAAGTAGGCAGTTTTCTTGGAGTAGCCCCTGAGCTCTTACGAAGATGCGGCATCTCTAGCTCCGGCTTGAAGTTCAAGCACCGAATTTTAAATAGATTTCTCAATCTTTAATCCACGTGGTTTTATGGTCTCCCTCCAGAATCTGGGTTCCTAAGAAAAGGCCATAATCTGTGGAGAAGTTGGGCTGTGGTCCTATGTTGAAAGAAGCCACTCCGTGGTTGAAATATTAGCCAAAACCCTCCTTCCGCCTGCCTTCGGCAAGACATTCAAAGACTTGGAGGCTACATATAGGAAGGAAACCAGACTATATCCAGATCCAGCACCTTCTGATTTTCTCATTTGCCTGGAGGAAGGCCAGGCTTTGAATCAGAAGTGCTCTGGCCTGGGAGGCTCACAGAGACTAAACAAAACAACCCCCCCTCAAACAACAATAAAAGAAAAAACCCCAAACTGCACATTTGGAGAAGGACACTTGGGCCATGATATTTGAAGTATGCCCCAATCAAAGACCCAGTGCGTGGTGCAGGGCTGTGGCTCCCACTCTGGGTGGCATTCAGAGTCACAGGATCCAGCACCCACAAAAGAAATCAGCTTCTGACAGAGCCCAGGGATCTCCCAAGTAAGCCTTCAGCCGAGACTCCACTGCGATTTTATCACATCTTCCACAGCCACAGCTCCAGCGGCTGCTCTGCATCCCTTTCTCATCTCAGGGACACTGTGGGGACAACAACAGGGAGAGGAGAGCTGGGACTCCCTCTTCTGTTTCATGAGGACGATGATGGGGGAGCCAAAGCAGGCGCTGATTTTGCCTCCAGGGCCTACTTTTTGTTAATCATCACCATCGTCCGGGGAGATTGTTTTAAAAAATAAAAACAAAAAAGAAGCCACATCTATTTCCCAAGGACCTGTCTGTAAATAAAGTCAGAGGAATTCTACATTGGCTTCAAGGTGACTTTCCCCACTGGTTTCAGCATCACACTCTGGGTGTTGCTGCTTCTGAATCCCAAACTGACGACAGGAGAGGAGACGAGAAGTCTGAAAAACCAAGCTGGTCTTACGAAAGTTTCAGTCTGTGTTTTCACAAACATGCTTTTCTGGGTACTTCTCTAAGGGGGAAAAACACAACCCAGAAATTTTTTCTATGTTTTAGCACATTCTAGCTGCTAGTAAATAGAACTGTGATCGCACTCGGTGGTTTGATCAATGGTGTATGTGCACCTCCTTGAATATGATTCACTTTTTGAAATGAGGCCAAATAGCCTCCTGACAGGAGTGAACTCCCTGGCATGGTGGTTTGGACGCTGTTTCCTTTCGGGCCTGGAGGAGGCAGTGAGCAGCAGATTAGGCGAGCATTCTGGAGAAATGTGGTCTCCTGCAGGATTCCAGCACAGACCTTGCGAGCGCTCTTCCACATATTTTTCATGTAGGCGTAGGTCACCTGGGGGTGAACTGTTGGCAGAGGGTGGTCAAGTTGCCGAGATGGATCAACTCCCAGGAGCAGCACTAAGGTTTTATGAGCAAGAGCCTTCAAAACAAGAGGTTGGGGTTATACACAGCACTGGGCCAGGAGCACCCCCTCAGACTCCCACCCTACCCAACGGTGGGGACACTCACCAGCCTGCCACTCTTGCCACACAGGCTTGCATACTTGAGCCAGGTCCTCATGTCCTCGTGAGGGCTGACCACTAGCGACCGCACCATGAGGATTTTCTGCCAGTCCTCCACAATACGCTGGCAGCCCTGGAACGTCCAGAAGCGAGGATTAGACACATGCTCTGCTATAACTTAGCCCCTCGCAAGCAACAGTGAAACCCACCCTGAAACAAAAAAGAGATTCATTTTCGTAATCTCATCTTTCTCAAGTGAAGGGTACTGTGAGTGAAACACCTCTTAGGAACTTCTCAAAATTCGAGAAGCAGTACAACAAGGACTCTGGAACCTGAATTCTGGCCCGTCCACTGTACTACCTATGTGACTTTGGACAAATTACTTAACCTCTCTGTGACTGATCTGTAAAATGGGATAAAAATGGTACCAACTTCATGGGGCCATGGTGAGGCTTAAATGAACTAAATTATTTAAATTTCTTTTCTGAATTGTAAATAATGTATTTTTAGCTTTAATTTTTTGCTTCAGTCTCTCTGGTTGAAGATGCCTATCACTGACAAAGAAATTAAATTTAAAATGTATCATTCAAAATTTAAAAAACTAATTAAGTGTAAACAAAATTGAAATAATTAAATTTTCAATTGATGTTGTTTGAAAGTTGGTGGTGTTTATATTTCTGAAGTTATCAGAGCCTAAACTTGCACTCAGATCTTGACCTTGTCTTTCCTCTACATTTTTATTCGTCTCAGATCAAAAACTGCACATAGAAGGGAAAGGGACTCATTCATTCACACATATAAATTCTTTTAAACTAAAAAGAAACAAAGTGAATTAATCATTATCAAAGGGGCTAAGCTAATTTTATATCAAAAGACTGTTGAGAACAGAGCGAGCCTCTCCTCCTCCACCTTCCTGAGAATAAGTCAGAGTCAGAGACAAACACCAGGGGAGATGGGTTTCTGAGATCACTTCATCAGAGAGTTCCATGAAACCAAACAACAAGCTGTCCTCCATGGAGGTAAGTCTAAAAGTCTAGCGACAATGGTTGCAGGCTTTTAAACATGACAGGACACAATCTGAGCTTGAATAAAGAACCCAAGGCAAGAAAAGACCCAATGCAAGTAAGGTTGACCTCTCAAACTGCCCCGCGGGAGCCACTGGCTGGGGAGTTCAGTTTAATTGATCGCAAAACGGCACTCTTCCAGCCTAGGCAGTTGGTTGAGTGTTCTGACAGCAAGCCATCCACAAGAGCCAAATTCCTACCACAAAGTTAACGCTGTATTTTTAGGCCTTGGACCATAATTTTCTGTCCTGTTACGTGTAACGACAGTAATTTGCAAAGTTAGAAAAACAGAAAAAAGTACACTGAGTGACTGTTTTGGTGACTTCTCATCATCTGCTAGTTTCTCCCAGATGCTGAAATCACTTGGCCCCTGGAAACCTAAAAGCATCTTCCTGTCTTAAGGTAGGAAAGTCATGAAGGCCTAAGATGATGATGGTATCTTGGACACAGTAAAGTCAAACACGGGTCCCTTCTGAGACTCATTTAATCTACCCCCCTTCCAAGTCTCTATTTTGCCCACTTGTTAGAATGGCAGAAGATTCATCAGATCTCTGATCTGGAAACTCTTCACCTCATTATAGGCACTTAAAAACATCAGGGTGTGTACAAGTCAAGTGGGAAATTCTGGCTTTGTGGAATTCCTTTCTGGGGTTCAATGGACAATTTTCCATCAAAACATTCACTGGGCACTTCATAATTGCTAATAAAACATGTGAAAGAACTGCATGTGCTCATTTCAGAGCATAAACGACTGTATTCATAGGCAATCCTTTGCCCTGCTCTTTTCCTTTCCAGTGGAATGTGCCTGGAACTTCGTGGACAGGAATGCAACTTGGAGTCAAAAGGCTCTGCCACAGCCTACTGAAAAGTTGGAAGCACAAACCTCAACTTGTCTGGGGACAGAATTTGGAATTAAGTGTGGATTGGGTCAAGAGGAAACAGCTTAAAATCGACGAAGGTTGATTATGACAAGCAGGGGGACAAGCGGCTTCTGGAGCAGTGAAGGATTTGCCGACAAACTTCTCCTCCCTACTCAAAGAATGGGAGAACTGTCCTTTCCAAGGACACTTAAGACTCCTGACTCCCAGATCTGGAATTGACAGCTCCTCAAGCTACAATGATCAGAATGTACAACGAAAATACTGATGGAAGACTTGGAAAAGTTTCTCGATGAGGGGAAACTTCAGTGGAAAAAAGTCTGCACAGAGATTATGGGATGACTGTGACCTGAGGAACTGTAAATGGCAGGGGTCAGTAAATGAACACATCAGGCCACCCCACGTAAGAGCTGGATGCAGGTGGTCAGCAAGTCGATCTAGAGCAGTGGTTCTCAGCGTCAGTCACATCCTGGAATTATCTGGGAAGGCTGAAAAGATACTGATCCTGGGTCTATCCCCAGAAATTTTGTTTATTTGGTCTGGGAAGTGGTCTGGGTATCCAGATTTTTAAAAGCTCTCCAGGGCGCTTCCCTGGTGGCGCAGTGGTTGAGAATCCGCCTGCCAATACAGGGGACACGGGTTCGAGCCCTGGTCCGGGAAGATCCCATGTGCTGCGGAGCAACTAAGCCCGTGAGCCACCACTACTGAGCCTGTGCTCTAGAGCCCGCAAGCCATAACTACTGAAGCCCATGAACCTAGAGCCCGTACTCTGCAACAAGAGAAGCCACCACAGTGAGAAGCCTGGGCACCACAACGAAGAGTAGCCCCCGCTCGCCGCAAACAGAGAAAGCCCGTGCGCAGTAACGAAGACCCAACACAGCCAAAAATAAATAAATAAATTTATTTTTTAAAAAAGGCAAAAAAAAGCTCTCCAGGTCATTCTATTGTGTGGCTAAAGTTGAGAACCACTGATTTTGAGGTCAAGATTTTCAACTGGCTGGCCATTATGTCATTTATTAAAGGTATTTTCTTTTGGGAATTCCCTGGTGGTCCAGTGGTTAGGACTCTGCGCTTCCACTGCAGGGGGCACAGGTTCAATCTCTGGTCGGGGAACTAAGATCCCACAAGCTGTGCAGTGCAGCCAAAAAAGAAAGAAAAAAAATTTTTTTCTTTTCTTCCTAGAGAAGGGTAAAAGGAGGCCGAAAAAGAGGTCATTCTCTCGCAGCTAGAGGCCTATTAGGTGAGAAGCCTGTGGGTGTTCTGCTCTGAATGCAAACGGAACCTCTGTGAGGAAGCAGGAAGCTTATGTTGAGCAGGGGAGGAGGGGGCAGGCTAAGCGGGGCTTTCTACCAGGCTCACCTGCAGTCTCTCCCACCAGATCTGGCGGATGATCTCCCGGCGCTCGGGGACAAGTTTGTACTGGATGACCTCCTCCAGCTCGGAGAGCATGTGGCAAGAAACCATGGCCTGATGGAAGCAAATCGCATTCCAACTTAACACAGCGTGAACAATTCGAAAGCCAGGCTTCAGTTCAGTCATTCTTTTTGGTCCCACAGGCATGCTCTCGGCAGCCTGTGTGTCCTCACGAGCCCACTCTGCAAAAAGAACTGAAATGTGCTTCCAACCCTGCACCGTGCAGACGGTCCACACTCACCCCATACGCCCGGCTGTAGCTCTCTCCTGCCATCGCAGTTAACTCAGCGTCCAGCAGGTCCCGGGCTTTGTCGATGCACTGGAAGAGAAAAAGAGAAGCCCTGGAATTGAGCTGTGGACTTGGGAGCTGAGGGAAGGGAGGGCTGTGATTTTTCAGGCTTCCCAACTAGCTGCAGAAGTTACCTGTCTCACTGAAATCCTAGTGATAAAGAGAAAAGTTCACTGAAGGAGGGAAGAAACCTTTTACCAGACTTGAAAGCCTAGAGAAGAGCATTATCTGATTTCTCAGAAAAGACAGAAATGTATGGCAGCCAAAAGCTTAACATCTTAGATCCTGTTTAACAAAGGAAGGAAAATTCGTGCTTAGAAACAGAATCACTGCTTTCTTGCATCTCAAGAGGACAGCTTGAGGATCTACCTTCTTTCAGCTTCTCCATGCTGGGCATGCTGGGAAGAACAGACTGTGCAAGCACTCAAATGGCCCAGCTGGTTGTCTCTGGCTTTTAAGCGCCCTGTCCTCCTGAGGGAGTGCCTCTGAAATTGGCAGAAGAATGCCAATCCTCTCCATGTAAATGGGAGCTTTTGTGCCTGTGACCGGAATGACCCAGGTCTCAGTTCTCATCGTGTAAATCAGAGCTTGGGGCGGTGGGGATGCCATAGGACTGCAGTTTGAGTCTTCTCTGTTTCATCAATTAAAACCCCTGCATGTGGAGCTTTTCCTTTTTGAATGTTTAAGGTTTATATGACTATGTCCCCATCCGGTAGCGCTCAGGTCATTTACCCAAGCACCTCACCCAAGACAGTCCGGTGCCTGACAGGCTGGATGTGATTACCTCATTATTTTATTCTGCAAGACAGCACAGGATATCCAAATCAAGTGCTAACTTTCCTAAAAGGTAACCAACCAGTGTGTGACACGCCTGCAGAGCCAGAAGAACCTTGTGACTGATTTCTGCTGCAGAAGGGGGCATGCCGCTCTCTGAATTCTCCTTTGGTAAAACAGTTTCTCTCTACCACAAGCAGTGCTAAAGGAACATGGTAAAAAGGATGCAACGATGACCCAAGAAGCCAACTCCAAAAGCAATCTAAACGGTAACTTCTGGAACACGTGTCCCTCTCTCAGAGCAGAAAGTGGTCCCGGCTGATATGCTGGGAGTCATCTTCTTACCGAGTCTTGCGCTCCGAAGCCATTCTAACGAGGCCACAGAGCCAAACGCCAGAGCTGAAGCACAACAGCCTGTTTACACAGGCGCCGCGTGCCAGGCGCGGACGGGGTGCATGCGATTACTTTCCCTTTGTAGGTGGTCTGGGTACATGGAGGTCTGTACCTGCTGCGCCAAGGAGAAGAGGTCCTGATGCAGCGCCAGCACGGCTCTGTAAAACGCCCCGTCGTGGGTATCCCGAGGGATCATGCAGGTGTACTCCTCCATGCTGTCCCACTGACCTACACGCACGCACACGCACACAGAAAAGCATTAGGGTGGTCAGCTTGCTGGGCTAAAGGCAGCAGCTCAAATAGGCCTTGTCACTGTTACTTGAATTTAGCTTGGGGTTCAAACAGGACACACTTGAGCCTGCTGTAGCCGAATGCTGCAGAGAGCCTCTACACTCTGTGAGGCTGAGAGCCAGTTTAACAAGGCCACATCTGTCTTCCAAACACAGGCCTCCACTGCTGCCCCAGGGAGTTCCATGAAAGATGGAAGGAGCCACATAAGCACAGGTCAGGAGGGTGCCACGCAGCACCTCATTAACCTAGAGAACTCGCCCAGCTTTCTCTAGGTGAGATGGAAGAGCTTTCTTCCCAACCAACGGAGGATCTCACAGTTCAATGGTACCTTGGACATTACACTTCCCCCTAAACAACTGATATGGCCATTATCCAGACAGGGGACAGGATGAGACAAACAGTTTGCTTGTCTCACTCTGGTAGTACCTTTGCCTCAGAGGGAGGAGATAAATATTTTAAGAGGCTCTGTTACAACAGAAAGATGGGCTAGGTCACAGCACAGTAGTGTCATATCAGGGCAGACTGGGGAAATGGTGGCATCTGGAAAGACACAGTCACTTCCCCTGCTGGGGTGAGCATGTATCAAATGCCAGGATTTCCAAAACCATCTGCAGGAAAGATACCAGCTTCATTAGCCACAGACTGCAGGGCTGCTGATTTTACGAGGCCTCTTCCTGCCTTTCACTCCAGACCACTGGTGCACCCATTCTCTACGCCTCTGGGCAAAAGCAAATAACAAATGATGACTCCTCAGGAAGCAGTTTGGTTTTGAAAAACGTTCTGGATCCAGCTCAGAGCTCAAGAAAGGAAAGGATATAAGCTCTGTGACTCAGAGGGTGAGAATGGACGTGCATGTTACGTAACCCTCCTCTGGACTCCACAGGTGCAGCTTCCACCTGGGACATCCATGGGCCCTTTCCCCTCTTACTGAGAACATCCCTGGAACAGACACTGGGAATCCTCTCTGCTGGGGTCTGATGTCAGAAAACGACACTTGTCTGTGGGAAGTTTTTAGGAAATCGCTGCTTGAAAACACTCAGGGAATGGGAGGAAGGTGGCTGAGTGTTGGGCAGCAAGGAGGAGAACAGAGAAAACGAAACTGCCAGAATGTTTATAACTGTTGAAGGTGAACAGCATATAGGGGTTCATTTTACTAGTCACTTTTGTATTTGTTGGGAAAATTCTATAATAAAAGTTAAGAAATAAAAGGAGATAGACAGCTGACTTCTCTCATTATTCCTGTAGGATAAAGACACGTTGGTGGAGCTCCAGCAACCATACTGGATCATGAGGTGGCGACCCCATGCACAGCAGAAATATGGAAAAAGGCTAATGATGATGGAGCCAGATGACAAACAAACTTCACTAAATATCTCAGCTTTGATGCCTGATCACTGTTTTCCTTGGCCTCCCTGTGAAGAGCCATTATTAGACACATCTAACAAAGTTAGTCCAAGTCATGAGGTAGAAAGGACAGATGGAGGAGGGAAAAGTGGGCGTGAACGGTTTCATGCTTCTGTAGCCCTGACATCTCTGCCTGCAGCCACAGGGCCACGCTTTTCAGATGCGAGCCCCCAGCCTCACTGTCCTCACCTTGACTGGGTGCCTGGGAGGGGAGCCTTACCTAAACCCCATGCGGCCGCAGCAGCCATCCGGGCCATCTTGGCTTGGGTCTCATCATTAACCAGGGTCCACTTTTCACAGCACTGCTGGTGGAGCTGCCCCCTGAAGAAAAGGAATTATACAGTCGGGTTAACAGACATCACCTCCATCTTTCTCTCTAGCCCCTTAGGTTAGCTGGAGGCTGCGGAGGAACTGGATGATAGGGGCCTGCCTTGAACCGGGAGCCTTTAAAGAAAAAGTACTTTTGACTGTGTGATATAATTGAGAAGTGACTGGTCATTTGTTGTTTCTATGGCCTGGTGGCTCATAATTTGTCTGAGAGCGAGTTTATCTAAGATAGGGATCGTGTCTAACTAGGTGTGACGTGAAATGTGAACATCTGGCCCCCTTCATAAATATTAAATAACTTTTCTCCTATGCCAATGAACTCTGGGCTCTTTCCCTTTGGAAGTCCTACAGAGAAAGCCATCTGAAGAGACACATCTGGACATTCTTTTGGGTTCCAAGCTATAGGGAGAATTGGCTTTTAAAAGTATTATACCAATGCTTGCAGTCTGAAATGAAACGCAAATGCAATCAATCTGCACAGAGGAAGAAGGTGCTACAATGGTCACATCTACCAGAAATCCAGATGTTGCTTACTGTCAGAATTGCGCACAAGTACCGTGAGTGTGGGTGTGACTAGGAGACAATGAGATACGTATGATGTTCAGCAGACTCTGATACACAGAGAGAGCAGAAGCCCTCAAGAAAAGATGTCCTGTTGGCTGTTAAAACTGCTGCCCTCCCATGTTGCACTTCTGAAGGAAAGGAAATAAAACTCTGCTACTGGGCAAATACGAGCTCCTGCTTTCATGTGAGCTTCAAGACTCAGCTAGGAGACTCCTTAATCTTTCCTGCTTTCTGAAAGAGATGCTGCAGGATGTTTTAACTTGGTATTGGGAGTGGAGTCAAGAGAAAAGGTACAAGTTCCAAGTGGCCCAGCTCAGAAGCCTCGTGGGACATGAGCTACACTGCACTATAAGGTGACATGGGGGACAGGGAGCGGGGAGGAGATAAAGATGTTGAAGGGATCTGGGCTGGGCTCACCGAGAAGCTGACTGCTGACCACATCTAGGAGAACTGCTCGGGGCCATTATCCAGCATCATGGCCTGGCAGTCATTACCTTTCACTGTCTCTCTGTCACAAGGTCAAGAGAGCCAGGGATGCAAGCATTCTAGCTCAAAACGCAGCCAAGATAAAAAAGAGGAAGTGGGCAGCCATCCTGCCCTGTGCACTTACTGAAGCTCAGAGACAGCAGCTGGATGAAGCTCAGTGTTGTTTTCCTGCCGTCTAAACTGAGAAACCTTCACTCTGGGTCCTGCTGGAGGTTATCTTAAAGCAGCAGTTCTCAGATTGTTATGTGCATCATAATCCCATGGAGGGCTCCTTACACAGATTGTTGGGTCCCATCCTTGAGTTTCTGATTCGGGAGGTCTGAACTGGGGCCTGAGAAAGTACATTTCTAACAAGTTTCTAGGTGATACTGATGCTGCGATCCAGGGGCCACAGTTAGAGAACCACTGGCTCAGAGCACAGAACAGCTCCTCTGGGCAGCACATTTTCGCTGTCTGGAGGTAAAGGAAAGCGACATGATCTCTGAATGCTCCTTCCAACCCTAGAACTCAAATTTGTACAGCTGGTAGCCGTAGGCAATTCAGCTTGCCTCTGCTGTTTCGTCAGGACCCCCCATTTCTGTGTCACAGGTCTGGGATTTAGCTTTCCTCTTCATCTCGAGGCAGGGAGCGAGTTCAGTGTGAAACGCCACAAACTGTTAACTCCAGAGACAAAGCAGGGAGCAGTGCAGAATCAGCATCCTGAAAGGCAGCCCCGCCAGGGGACACAGGCACTGACTTCAAGCTGAGGCTGTGTCAACAGTTGTCAGAACTGTTGTCAGAACCTGGTCGGTGCACACAGAGGCGGGGTTCCTCTCCCACAAACATTTGTTGCAAATAAGGATGCAGAATATACTGAGTCCTAACTCTCAAAGGCACGGGGACGAGCAAAATCAAAGAAATTAAAAAGTATGAGACTGTCTGGGGGGCAACCACTAGGAGGCTCTTTGGCACCTCTCACTGACACCAGGGAGGACTGGGTAAAAGGCCCCCCAAAACTCTGACTTTCCCACCCAGTGCAGCAGCAAAAAGTGTAAGGAGCGTTCTTCAATTGGCAACGCCTAAGTACTTGGCTGTCTATGATCTCATTCCTGAGGAATCTGTCCTCAAGGACCCAGAGGCCATGAAAGGAACAGTGCAGGGAGGTTTACTTAGGTTCAAGTAGCTGCAGGTGTGGCTGGGGAGCTGGGGGAGGGGGTGGCCGTCTCTGGTACTCAGCTCCCAGAGGCTGAGCATGGGGAGCGGGTCTTAACTCACTGGTAACCCTGGATCACTCCTGAGGGCCACCTCCGGTGAATACCTGCCTCGGGCACGTTCAGGATACATACTCAAAGCAAAAGCAATCCAGAAGTTGCACTCTAAATAGAACTGGCTGAATAAACCATATAAAAAACCTGCATATGACCAGGAAAAGAATTCTACTTCTTTCATTTCTTTTTTTTTTTTTTTTTTGCGGTACGTGGGCCTCTCACTGCTGTGGCCTCTCCCGTTGCGGAGCACAGGCTCTGGACGCGCAGGCTCAGTGGCCATGGCTCACAGGCCCAGCTGCTTCACGGCATGTGGGATCTTCCCGGACTGGGGCACGAACCCGTGTCCACTGCATCGGCAGGCGGACTCTCAACCACTGCGCCACCAGGGAAGCCCTTTCATCTCTTTTTAAAATCTCTTTTAGCCTACTGCATTCTTAAACCCCTTGGTCAGCATCACTAGCCACTTATACTTTATAGGTAATAATAAAACTGGAACGAATTCAAGAGCTCAGAGGTAGATGGCACTGGGTAGTGCAACGTCAGGAGACCTGGATGACTCTGCTCTCGGGAGACCTCGGGCAGGCTATGTCAACTTCTATGAGCCTCAGTTTCCCAACTGTCACACAAGGAGATTAAACAAAATCGCATATAAAGTCTCTTCTAACGCATCCAAGCCAACCCTACTTAACCCACCTAAGGACAGTGGTTGTCTCTAATTATGAAAGGCGGGGAGGGCAGGAAAGGTTTCAAGGAGGGAGAAACAGTTCAGGTGGACCTTGAAAGATGGGGAGAATTTCAAAAAGTAGAAACAGGAGAAGAGGAGGTGAGCAATTCAGGGCACTGAATGAAAGAATGCAAAGAAAAAAATTCTGTGGGGTTTGGAGAATGGCCAATCAACAGCCCTTTGGTTAAAGTTCAAACTCTTAACATGGACCATAAGCCCCACTTGATCTGGCCCCTGCCTAGCTCTCTTGCCTCACCTCTTACCTCTTTTCCGCAACACACTCGACCCCACAGCCTTACTGAACTTTCAGAACCCTAACATAATAATGTGCTCGCTCCTCCTCACTGTCTGGGTCGGAGATAGTTATCACTGTTTCCTGGAAGCCTTCCAGAACCTTCCAAGCTAGGATTCGGGCCCCTTCTGATATCCCACAGCCCCTGGGCTTCTCCTCTCCTTTAAAACTGTATTCACTCTGTGCTACAGCAGCCTGGTCATCTGCCCTGTAAGCTCTGGGGAGGCAGGGGCTGTGTCCCTCTTGTTCATGCTGTGTTCTCAGGGGCTAGCACAGACACCGGCAATGAGTAAGCGCTCAGTACAACTGGCTGAATGAATGAATGGGGCACTCAGTCCCATATGCAAGAGGAAGTTGAGATAATCTGCTCGTGGGGAGGCAGTACAGCATTCTGTTTGTTATTTAAAACTGTAGTTAAACTAGTTCATGACTGCAGGATGGCATTTTGTTTTAGCTATTTTAAAAAACTGCACTTGATGCTGGAAAACAGAACAGGAACCATTTTTCCTTTAACATCCCCTAACAACTCCCCAGGCCAAGATGCAGGCAAGTGTTCTAAATCAAGCGTTACTGTCACTTCTACCTGGCACACCCTTTCCCTCTCCCCATTCTCCTTCACCTGTCTCCCAACCGTAGGCCTTCCTCCAGGGAGAACTGCAAGATCACCCCGTTCCCCACTTCGGTCTTTCAGAGCTGTGTGCTCAGACCATTCATTGTCTCTGGGCTCTCAGGCTCTAGTAACCGCCTGCAACGTGATTGTCTCATCAGCCTCACAAAGGAAGAGGCCTTGTTTTTTTTTTTTTAATCTCTGGAGCCTGGCATAGTGCTGAGCCCGTAGTAAGCATTCAATAAAGGTGAAGCACCTGAAGAAAGCAGTCATCTGTTCTTCTTTCCTAAAATCATTAGCAAGAGGTAATAAAGAGAAGAAGAAAAATCAAGGTTGCAGAGTAAGAATATGAAGTCTTCATCAGTCAGTCAAGGTCAAGAGGCAGAGAGAAAACAGCTGTAGATCCCAGGAGCACACCCACACCTGTCCTGTCCCAGACCATTACAAAGTTTAAGTTAAAAAAAAGGAAAGAAAAAAAGCGTCTTTCTATTTAGCACTGAGACAGAACAGAGAGAGAAACACTTCAAAGTGATAGATGATTCCTGGGAAAATAACCAAGTGAAACAAAAATGAGAGTCTTAGGTGAGAACTCTGGTTGGGAGAAGCATTTCAAATGCAACTTGGCCATCATCCCGCTACAGCTTACCATTCCCCCAAGGCCTCGAGGCAGCGCATGCGGCCCAGCATCAGCTCTGGGTCATCCTTGTTGGTGTCCATTTTCTTATCGTAGGCCACAAGAGCATCCTCCCACTCATGCAGTTTCTCATACCAGGTAGCCTGGATCTCCTGCCAAGTGGAAAAGAAAGAGGACTGTTGGGAGGCACAGAGAACACAGGGGTACATTTTTCTTAATCCACAGACTCTCTTTCCCGAGTGTGCCGTGCTGTATGCGTGACACTTCACCCATCACAGTTTGCCTTGGCTTTGACTGAAAAGAACTTCAGAATATCCGGAGGTATGTTTGGTGACGGTGGGAATGCTGGTTCCTTGGCACAGTGATGGAACAACCCTGGGATAATCTGAGAGCAGATGTCAGGCCGTGCTTTCCCCCCATCACTTCCAGCCCAGACACAGAAGGCAGCAGAACTCCAGCATGTGGGGATACAAAGACAGGGGAAATCATTTAGGATGGCAGGAAGCCCCGACCAGGGCTCCTATAAGGATGCCAAGGCCTCGATCTGCTGGAATGCTGACAGTGGGCCAAATGGCAGGGACGGCAGCTGCTTTCCGGATGAGGCCAGAAAGACCAGGTCACATCTGCATATCTGCTGGAGGAAAACCACTTGCTTTTTAAAAGCTCTCGATTCTCTGCGTTTCTTAATGCATTTTTAAACTTTCAGGAAATAATAATTTAAAATACAATATAATACTGCCACTTAAAATTCTTTGGAAAAACCTTCCTCCCTTCTTCTAGAGTCTTCCCCATCCAATGTTCCCTCCTGCTTAGCACTTGGCAGCTTTACCAGTGGCAGGGGCCAAAGGACGGGTCCCATTACCCGGCAGATGGCGCGCCACGCTGCAGTTCAGTGTCGGCCACGTGAATGAGCGGTACTGCAGTCTAGAAGCTGCAGACTACGGCTCTCTGAATGGCCCAGGGACTGTTTTGTGCCTCTGTCTGCCCTCCATCTGCCTCCACCTCAGTCTGTCTTCTGGGCTTCTTCATTACCAGCTTGGTAAACGACCATTTCTCTACTGGGCCAGGGGAGTGGCTCTCCAGGGATTTATTTAGCAACAGTACGATCCTGCAGTGGAATTTGTATGATACAATGCAGGGCCCACATTTGCTTCCCCCATTACCTTTCTCTCCTTTCTAAATGAAAGTCTTACTTCAGCAGCACGTACACTAACAGCTACTGTGTGCTAAGCTCTCTGACAGAATCTTTTCTCCTTGAACCTCTGTAAGGAGGTCATTTCTGTTTTAGGTAGCTAACTTGTGCCTGCTTCCCCAGGCCTAATTCTGCGGCCACAGCAGCCCTTTCCCCAATGTCCATGTACAATGAGGTTTGCCAAAATGGGCTCCGTGGAGGGTAAAACCGCCTAAGCTCCATTTCCCAAGCTCGTCTAGAATCATGCCGCTCTACTACGCCTAAATATGAAAGCAAAACCTTACAGAGAAAACAGTGACTGCAGAGGCTGTACAATTACAAACTCCGAAATTAAAGAGTAACACTGGTAAACTTCCCACTTTGGATTTCTGTACTGGGTGGAAAAGAACAAAGGCTCCTGACGAATGTGTGGCACACACTCAGTATGAACACGCAGAAAGCGGGGGCAGCGGCGTACGGAGCAGGTCACGTAGGGGGCAGGATGTTTTGAATTGCAACAGATTTCAGAAACTATAAGGTTTAAGCAATGAATCCCACAAAATTCTAACGAGATTGCTGTAACCTAAACTGTGCTGAGAAAGCGCGGGCCCTGCCAAGGAAAAGCAACCACTGTCGAGCTTAACGTGACTCAGCCACCTCAATATAGCAGAAAATCCACCATAGGCTTAGCAGCCACCCTGGAGCAACGGCCACCTTTAGAACCTGGAGATGAGGGAACTCTTCATTTAAGGTTGGTACTCTGAGCCACCGGGGTATAAAACTGCCTGAATACCAGATGCTTGTGGAATCCTTGTTTCAATTACTGCGGTCTAAGCGCTAAGGATATCACAGGAGAGGACGCCTCTGGGTGGAGTACCTGAAGTGCCCTCTTTGCTGACCTTCCTCCCTCTGCAAACAAGGGTTGTGGCAAAGATGGATGAGACACAGTCCCTTCTGTCTTGTCATCTGGAGATGCTTTCTTAGTCTAGTCACAGATATGTGCTCAAGATGGCAAAATACTCCCTGAAAGGTTTCAGTCCAATCGAACAGCCCTTGTAGAAGGCAAAAGCCCGTGAAGTAGTCACTTTCTTCACTCTAACACACTGGGCTCTCGATTAAGGCAGACTGGAGTAAGTGACCTACTTGACTAATAAAAGGTTCCTCATCAAATATATGGACCCAGAACTTCCTGACCTTCCAGGAAGTCAATGTTAAGTTGATTAAGTCGATGCCTTATATATGGTTTGGAGTTACCAAAGCACTCTCCCAAGACTACAGAGAGTAACAGAATCTTTTTAATATCAGTTGGGCAAAGATGGCAGGAGGCAAGAAGCTATATAAGCAATAATGAAATGGAACAATCCCTCAATATCAGGTATAAATTATGGCATATTTTTTTCTGGAGAATTACCCATGGTTTCCTCTGAAGTAGGTACTGAGCCTTAACTATGGGCCAGTGGCAATGCTGGCTGTCACAGAGGACACAAAGACAACTCTGGTCAGGGTTAAACACCTGGGCTCTGACACCAGACTGCCCGGGGTTCAAGTCCTGGCTCTGCCACTTATTCACGGTCAGCTCAGGTAAGGTTGTTATCCTGCCGGGACCACAGTCTCCTCATCTGTAAAATGGGATAACAATAGTACACATTCCAAGGGTTCCTGTGAGGACTGAATTAGATGAAGTACATAGAGCACATAGCAAAGGGCTAGGCGCATGCTGAGAGTCTGATAAATACAAGTTATTACTGTTTTTTAGATTCTGCCCTCACGATCTCTGTTCAGCTTGAATACACTCCATACAGCCACTGTCTCCTTCAACCTCAAGATATAGGTAAGTCAGCATCAGATTTTTAACAATTGGCAAAAAAACAGAAAAGGAAAGTAACTTTCTTAAGGTCGTGGCTTAGTGCCTCCCTAGCCAGGTGGCTACCTCTTGCTCTTCTAAAAGGAATGAGGCAACTTACCAGCTCTCCGAAGTGTTTCATGGCATATTCTAATACCCCGGCAGCTGCCTCTGGCTGCTGTAGCTTATTATTAATGCTGGGAAAACAAAAGGAATAGGTGGTTACACTCAGCATGTCAGAGGGTGGGAGGTGCAGGGTCATTTGTGGGCAGATGGCTCACCAGCATGCTGGGGACAATGTCTTACAGATGTAGAAAGAGCATCAATTATCTATTACCACCCAGAAAGCTCGGCCTGAATGATTTCATCTTGATCTCATACTCCTAATTTTGAAGGGGCCACATTTGGTGGACAGGAGGCCTTGCCTGCTCTGGGGCCCTTCCTCCAAGCAGCAGACTGGTTTCCTCTCAGATATCATACGTCAGGCAGCACATGTCTGTTTTTTAACTAGAAACCCTGGCTCCAGAACTGTTCCTGTTGTAGAACACAACCAGATGAGGTACCTCTAAACTTTTAACTCTTACTTCTTCTCATCAGTTGCCCTTGGTGGTAAGAATAACCAAAATGAATAAAAATCATCAGGCTCTGTGGGTGACAAAGAAGTGGCACTGAGGCTGGGTCATCCACGTCAATGACAGAGAACCCAGCAACAGTCTTGACTGCTCCCCTGACAGGGCCCATCTCTTTCAAATTCAGATGTTTCCCTAGTCCCTTTTCAAAGACCATGCCCTCCCTCTGCAGCAGGCTGTGAAGGGACCGCATCCCAAGTCACTTGCCTGGTCTCTCTGGCAGAGAGATGCTTTTCTTAACAACACACAACTTTGCTGATGTCATCTGTGGGCAGCATATGGCCAGTTGGGGCTGGAGAACTGTAAGTGTATTGGGGCAACTGGGCAGAAAAGCTGGAAGGCTTGCTGCCTGAAGTTGGTTCATCAGAGAGGCTGTGAAGAGGTCCTGAAAGTAGGGGAGCTGCAAGGCTCAGACCCTTGTTCCAATAGGGACCTATGTAAGAGGGTAAGCAGCAACTAACCCAACACTAAACATAAGCTTGAGTTATGCAAGGAAGGAAGGAAGAGAGGGAGGGAGCAGCCTTGAGAAAACCACAGGACAACAACGACTACATCTGTTCATAGGCAGGGAGCAAAATGTGACAGACCACCTTGGGAGTCTAGACTGGGTGTCCAAGCTCAAGGCTCCAGGCTCTGCAACCAGAGGCGAAAGTAACTGCACAGACATCCCTCTCCTTTATTTACAGGAGTAGATGGGCAACCTTGTGTGGGATCTACTGGGCGGACTGTTTGGTGCTTCTGTGTGGGTCCCAAGCAAAGCAATGAGCCCAAATGTTCTCTGTAAGTTTTCTGCTGCAGGATTCAGAAATATTTTTAATTTCAAAGTGAAGCTGTAACATCATGGTCCTTTAGGAAGCCCTATGAGAGTTTTTCTAAGCTGAGAATGAAAAGCCAAGTCCAAAGGGACTAATTCCACTGCATGCTCATTGTGAAGCAGTTTCCCATTCCTGTTGGCCTCTAAGTCAGGTTCTCAGCTTTGTTGCTCACTCACATAGGGCTGGGTAAAGCGTATTAATAATTAATATTACTGGGTATAGATTTGTGATAATCTAGCTCCTTGAGCCCAAATAAAGATTTTGGAAGCATAAGAAGGCAGGAAAAAAGAAAGCCAGTATATATTCTATATATTATACTCAAATATGTAATATATCATATGTAACTATATATAGTGATATAGTCTATATATTATTTTTAGTCCTGATGTGGACTATTGGGATGGCCCTGGTAGGAACATAAAGTGTTCCGATGAGGAAGATAAGGAAAGTGTTTCTTGCCTGAACCAAAAGAAGTTAACTCTAAGAATCAGACATAAAAATCCAGGAGTTCTAATAACTGTCTTCCAATCTTATGCTCTGGAACATACTCTAATTTTCAAGAACAAATTATAAACATTACCAAAACTTGCCTCACTCTGGGGAATAAAGCAACACAAAAACAAAAGCAAGCAAAGTCACTCCTCCCCCCACTCGCCCATTTGTTATACATAAAAAGGAGAACTTTACAAGAAACTGATGAAAATCAGGAAGTTGTGACTAGAGACGTCAGAGAAGAAATACAAATTTTACCTTAATGTTGCTATGGCTTCGATATACCTCCTCTAAGGACAGACCAACACAGCTTTGCAAACTTAAAAAGAAAACTCATCACATGGCCCCAACTCCTTTAAGAGAAAGTCCACATAAGTCACCTGCACAGAACTCCCCGCTTGTATATGTGTGGAAGCAGGTGAGGATGCAGACAGCCCCGTGGGAAGGAAAGAGGGGGCTGGGCTCACTGCGGACCCACACTGACCAGGCCTCGATCAATGGCCAGGAAAACCAGGGGTGTACCTTGAGATGCATGACAAGCTCTTGTCCAACAGTAAGGACAGTCACTGAAAAAATGACAACTGACTAAATGGACTAAAACAAACCCATGAAAAATGAGTGGGAGCACAGAGAAAGGGTCCCTTTGATAAATTAAGTTCTGGTTTGAGGACCTCAAAGTAAAGGAGATTGTACACACCTACTCTCGACTGTTCAGAGAGGAGAGATTTCAAGTTAACCAGCTGTTCTCATCCTGTTTATTCTTTCCTCCTCCCTGTTTGCATTCTTCTTTCCTATAGAACTTTCTCCCTAAATGCATTTCTTTCTTCTTTCCTTCCGTGGAGTCTCCCGTGTGTGCCTACAAGGCTGCTGGAGAACGCAACTGCAGGGGCTGAGGCTCTGGAGGTTCTCCTGGTGCTCGAGAGAGTCTACCATCTTGTTTGGGACCTTAACTTTTTCTCCTTCCTCCACGGCTTCTGGCACTCCATCACGAGAGGCAATGGATTATAATAACAACAAAAAGATATCTAAATTTACTGAGGGCTCACTGTAGGTGCCAGGCACTATGCTGATTACTGCTGATACATGTCATCTTAACCCTACGAGGTAGACATTATTAACACTCCCATTTTACGTATAAGGAAACCGTGGCCCAGCCGGTCATCCTTTCCCTTCGAAATTGTACCATTAAAAGGATCTGAAGTAATAACTAAGGGTACAGCTCTGCGGTGGGAGAGAAGCGTGTCAGCTGTCTACTCTCGGCATCAGTGGGCCTGAGCAAATACGTGTAAAATAAGTGACTGAAAGCATGGCATGGGACGTTTCCATGAGCGAACTCTGTATATAATCTGCTGTACGGGAGAAAGGAGCTGTAATGCACCTTCCCTTTAGCTTCCTCACCCATACCATGGCTAACACCCTGCTCTGACCCCTAAGCTCCCGTTTCCTGTTTTTTTATTTCCTTTCAGAAGCCACTGGCAACGCCTCCACACCTCCCAGCAGGACAGTCAGCATGCGGCCACAGTGGGCTTTTCCGAGGCAGCTTGTTCGAGGCTGCCAGGCTTACAGACAGAGCGCAGGCTGCAAAGTGGGGGATGAATAAGCCTCTGTGGAAACTCAGAAGTTCCCAGCTACTAAGGCCCCAGTCTCCTGCTTGCTTGGGTGACACAAGCCTGTCTGTTCAAATACTCCCTTTTTAAACTCAGATGTGGTTTTATGAGACTGAAGGGAGAGACTGTATGTGTGGCTCATGTGCAGAAACCACCTTTGCTCAAAAGGCCCCCTAATGAGGAGCTCTCGTTTTATGGGGCAGCTGGGAGTTTTCTACAGCCCGTTCAATAAACGCTGCCTTGTGTGCCCCGGGGTCTTTCCGTATTAATGCTGGAGGCTTACAAAGGGCAAACTGTTCAAAGCTCAGCCCAACAGCAGAGGAGTGCTTAACAACACAAACCAGGCCTCACCGACGCTAACAAACAAGTGTAGGGAGATGGAGGCTTAGGCAGCAACGTGCCCACGACAACAGTGCACAGGATGACAGGTCAACCAGATAGCCTGTCTCCTCTCCACGCTCACCAAGGCCAGAAGGAAAAGATGGCTGCGGCGCAAGAATTTCTAGGCTAGTGGATCCCGTCCCAGTGCTGTCTTGGCATGGGTGTCGGGGTAGATTTGTATCCTACTTCACTGCGCAGTGAGAACATCCAGTTGAGCTCTTGTATAGTTGCGAGTCGACAGAGCAAACAGAAGCTGCCTACCCACAGAATAAAACGCAGAGCCCACAAATAAACCTGGTGTTAGAAATACAATGAAGAGAGACAGACAGGGAAACACAATGAATTAGGATATCAAGAGGGGAAAAGGCAATTATTCAGACATATTCACTCATTCATTCCCCACCTCCCCTCCCTCACTCCAAGATTTAATTTTTATTAAAGGAAGCTGAGTTGAAGAGCTTGAAACTGGAAAATTCTTGGCAATTGAGGGAAACACTTTTTAGAATTGAGTCGAATTAACAAATAAGAATAAGATATGGCCTCAATGCCTCCTACACCAAACAGATTACACCAGGCATCTTTTCTCCACTATCCGAAACTCTCTTTCCAGACGTAGGGAAAGTGTGTAAGCTGAGTAAGGGACTCAGACGTGAAGGAGCTTCTCATTGCCTTGGTGCGTTCCTTGTCCGAGAGCGATGGCTGAGAAGCTAGTGCTGGGAGTGGGGACTGTTTACTTCTCCGTGACTCGCCTCTTCAATCTTTTCCTCGGTGCTTTTCACAGGCAAGTGGGGACCAGTCTCACTGAGGATGAGACTGAAGAAACAGCGGGTCATTAACTGCTCCACATCCTAACTAATGCTGACCCACTAGCAAACCAACAGGAGGGTCTCTGGCTCGGCGTCCAAATGTCACTCCTACCACCTGAAGGGAAACCTGAGGAACTGTGTTGTTTCCTAAGTCATTGCTCCATGGGCTTCTGGACTGGTGTCAGATCCAATGTCATCTGGCCTGGTAATTCCTCATGGTACGGCTCACTTGGTTATCGACCTCATCTCTTAGCCTTGGTGCCTTGAGGACCTTCGGCTACTAAGAGCAAAGTGATGCAGGATAACTCAACACGAGCTGGAGCCCACTGGAAAGCCGGTCACACGAGGAGCATCTGCAGTCACACCTGGGGGACTACTCAGGCGTTCCTAGTGCTCGCATCAGGAATTTACGAGAACGTCATGCACTTGCTTCCCAAATGGCTCTGGGCCTTCTCTCTCCTATTTCTAGTGCAGACTGTAGTCTACATTTTATTTGGTTCTCTGTCAAGTAAAAATACTCTGAATACCCTTGGTGCTGGGCTGGTGACACATGCAACACAGCTGAGAGCGGACCTGGGCGGGTCTGGCTGAGGAGCTCCTGAAGAGCCAAGTTGAGGCCCAGACGGACCCTGCTTTGTATCAAGCCGTATATCAAGCAGTCTTTTTTTTTTAATGAATCTTTTCTGTTGCTTTATCTTTTTTAATTAATGCACTTTTTTTTTTTTTTTTTTTTTGCGGTACACGGGCCTCTCACTGTTGTGGCCTCTCCCGTTGCGGAGCACAGGCTCCGGATGCGCAGGCTCAGTGGCCATGGCTCACGGGCCTAGCCGCTCCGCGCCATGTGGGATCGTCCCAGACCGGGGCACGAACCCGTGTCCCCTGCATCGGCAGGCAGACTCTCAACCACTGAGCCACCAGGGAAGCCCTAATTAATGCACTTTAAAAAAATTAATTAATTAATTTATTTTTGGCTGCGTTGGGTCTTCATTGCTGCACGCGGGCTTTCTATAGTTGTGGTGAGCAGGGGCCACTCTTTGTTGCGGTGCGTGGGCTTCACATTGCAGTGGCTTCTTCTGTTACTGAGCTCTAGGCGCGCGGGCTTCAGTAGTTGTGGCACGTGGGCTCAGCAGTTGTGGCTCGCAGGCTCTAGAGTGCAGGCTCAGTAGTTGTGGCGCACGGGCTTAGTTGTTCCGCGGCATGCGGGATCTTCCCGGATCAGGGCTCGAACCCGTGTCTCCTGCATTGGCAGGCGGACTCTTAATCACTGTGCCACCAGAGAAGTCCCCCAAGCAGTCTTTCTTATTTCTCTTATAGAGCGGTAGCTGCTTCTGTCCATCCCTGTTACTTCTTCCAGCACCAAGACTTAGCTCTGTGTCCAACGGATGATTAAAAACAAAACATCTTGATTCCTGTACAGAGCCAGGAAGATCCAGGATTGGTGGGGCCCTGATGTCTTTTCATCAGGCAGTTCCCCTGGGACTCTGGGGAGCTCAAGGGTGTGACAGTCTCTTTTCAAGCAGGACAGCAGTGAAGACAGAAGGCAACGTGAGAACATCCGAAATGTACAGCGGAGAAAGGTGGTGAGGGGTAATTCAAATGCAGGTGGGTAGGGAGAGCGAAGGGGTAGGGAGAGCAAAGGGGGCTGGCAGGCCTTAGGGTCCCCCCCTTAAAGCCACAGTCAGGGCATGAAGATAGCACCCCAGGGTCTGGCAGGACAAACTTTCCTTTCTTGCTTCAGAAACTTAGGAAGAGTAAATTTACTCCTTTTCTACATATTAAGAAAAGGAGGCTGGCCTCATTACACGGTTTCAAAGCTGGGACATTTGGTGTCCTTGGCACCCTCAGGGACCTAAGGCACGAAGACAAAAAAAATCCGGTGCAAGAGAGGTGGGTGGACTGCCTTGGACAATCACATGGGTTCCTGACATCTCAGGCCACAGCGGCTTAAGGATAATGAGCTCTCACTTTGTCTTCACCCTTTCCTTTGTCTGCTCACAGTGTAAATGACACGTCTGTCATAATATCTAGAAGACTTGCCAGATCTGTATGTGAGAAAGTGGGCCTTAAGAATAAAAAAGACAGAATGCTAACAACTGTGTAGATTACGGAAAGGAGAGACAAAAACTATCTTTTCGAGACTGGTAGGAGGAAGTATATCTTTTTTTTTTTAATTAAGAAAAAGTGGGGGGAGGGAAGTTCACCACGATATTAGAATGATACTTTTGCCCATGCATATTCTGTATAAATACATATTTTATACACAGTGCTAGCTAGAGTGATCATACAGCTTTGGATTCTGCTCTTTCACATATCACAGGCATTTCCTACTTTACCCGGAGTCTTCATAATTTTTTATTTATTTATTTTTCTTTTGCGGTACGCAGGCCTCTCACTGTTGTGGCCTCTCCCGTTGCGGAGCACAGGCTCCGGACGCACAGGCTCAGCGGCCATGGCTCACGGGCCCAGCCGCTCCGCGGCACGTGGGATCTTCCTGGACCGGGGCACGAACCCGTGTCCCCTGCATCGGCAGGTGGACTCTCAACCACTGCGCCACCAGGGAAGCCCCTTCATAATTATTTTTAACAGCTGCATAAGAATGTCACCCTGCTGCTGGATGGCACGTACAAACCCGTCTCGTGGGCGCACCCTCGTGGCTGGGTGAGAGCAGCACTAGTTAAGCCGCCAGGGCGCCAGGAGTGCGGCAGGAGCTCCCACTCTCTGCTCACAGGTGGTCTGTCCTGTAGACGCCTGCAGGGTCAGTCCTGGGAATCAGAGCGTCCTCCCTGAGGATGAGCACAGTGCTCGGCAACAAGCGGGGCAAGTGGTCCCATTTCACCCATCACCTCCACGCCCCTCCTGGCTGAATGCGGGGCCCGGGCTCCCCAGCACAACCAGAGTAAGGCACTGAGAGGTCGCGGAGACCTGGAGTGTCAAAGCACACGATTTGTGCTGGCCGGGTTTCCAACCCAGGGGCCTGTCAGAGGCGTGCTGTAAAAATGATGAATGGCTGTCACATTTCCAAGGCTCTGGCTGATTTAGGGAGCCACTGGCAGGCGCATCACTCCCAGCATGTCAGCCAGTTAATTACTGCCAACTTTATCTTTCTTGTCAACACTTCTTGACAAATTGGCCATTATCTCTTTATTCTACAACAGTGAGCACTGCTCCTTTTCTGGTGATGCCTGGAGGTTTTTCTCCTCCTTTCTGCTTCTTCATATCCAGAGTGAAATGAAGAGCTCTGAGAGAGACGATCAGGAAGAAGAAGCTGTCAGGAAACAACAAAGCGGGGAGGGCTCACAGACTGAAGCCCAAAGCTTATTTTCAACTACCTCGACTCAAAATAGAGTTGATATTTTGGGTAAAATCCTGATTTCTTGGCTTCTGCATGTCCAAGAGCTCTGACTCAGCCTATTATGTGGATGAAGTTGGGAAACAAAAATGAAATGACCTGGCATCCAGTGACTCGGCAGCTTTGAACTCTCCACACTTCTAATCGTGTGAGCAGATGTGCGCTGGCCTTGTACTCCAGTACGGAGTTAGGCCACATTGTAGTAATACTGATGCCCATTCTGGGATCAGGAGAAGGAAAAAATATGCCTACCTTTTTAGTAAGGAAAAGCTGACAGACGAGGAACGTAACATACTGTAATTGAATCACCAAGATTCACAGCCAATGAGATGTCCAAAAGAATCTGGAGAGATCAATGGTGTTATCACTGATACATTTCATTGTCACTGGGACAGACTGTGTCAGAGGTGGCCATGGGGCACCTAGCGTATTTCATCAATTCTAAGAGGTGCACTTTAACAGCTCTGAGACCATGATACAGCTTATAATTCAAGGTTTCAGAGTGCTGTGACCCAGTTTAATTGCCAGCAGTTTGTTCCCCCTCGCAGTGGTACATGAAAATCAGAAGCAGCTTTGCTAACTCACCGTAAGAGTGGTCCCACTGAATCTCCAGCCATTCCTGAGGATGAGCTAGACGCAGTGGAGGAGCAGAGGTTAACTACTGACCGACAGCAAGCGGCACCCTTTAGAATGGTCTTGGGTTACAAGGAAAGACCCTCTGTCCTTTTGGTCAGCTTTAGGAGAAACCCCAGGACTCCTCCCTTTGTACAACTCCTCACTCATGGTCAGCTTTCTGCACTGAAAAGTAGCTTTCCTTGGAGTTTGTAAGATGCCCTATAGAGGCAAGCTGTTGTAAAGTGAACCTGTAAGAAGTCTTTAGAGCAGCCAGAAATAAATTTAAGCTCTACTGATGACTGGTGAGGGACTTGGCCTCTTGGGTAATGGCTGGATGTAAAAGGACATTAAAGAAAAAGATGGGGCTAAAAAGAAAGATATAATCTGTGCTTGTGCTCGGGCTACAAAGGGGTTTCCTCCATCTGCACACTCTCTGCTGCTTGGAGCTTTTCTACAGGGGTATGGATTCCTCGAGGCACACTGGCACTTTTGAAGGCAGCATGAGTCCAGACGTTTGGAATGTGTCTTTACTGAGAAGTGCGAAGCTTTGAGCAAATCCTTCCCCTCTGGACAGAGCGTTTTCTCTTCCAGCAGAGGTGTGGGAAAAGAACAAGACTGTGTACCTTTTCTGGAAGCCTGGAAACAACTGTAAAAGCTGGGCTCATACTTCCAAGCAACGCAACAGAGACACCTTGGGAACATGTGTTTAGAATTAAGACACAGAGTGGGTTTGTTCGTCCATCTAGCCCCTTGCCTGTAGGCTGTAAAGCCCAGTCACCCTCACTGTTAATTGGTTGCTCAGGCACAAACTGGTTCAATTTCTTTAACATTCTCAAAGAGTTACAGGCCATTTCCCATTAGTGCTGCCTAAGTCAGGGAGGCTAAGACCCAGGCTGAAGGGAAGCTCCTCAGTCCCAGGGCGACTGCACATAGACTTGAAATCTTGTCCTGTACCCCCGCAGGAATCCGTCTTTGGCTAAGAGTGATTTTTTGCAATTGCAATGTAATGGGTGTTTGATTTCCCTTTGGAGACAGACAAGATTTGTTGGATTCCTGGATTAATTACGGGGAATACAGCTGCCCAGAGACATGACATGTTACTTTCTGTGTTCTGTCTTCAACACGAGCTGCTGCATGTGGCCCCTCAGGCCGTGATAAGGATTAACCGACAGGTCAATGCAGGGTCAAGTTATCAGATATGCCATTCATACAGGCCTCCAGAATCAACGGCGGGGGTGGGGGGCTGGGGGGTACAAAACCCTACCACAATGCTCTGTGGCCCTTTCACTCGTCTTCATATGTAAAGAAACAGGGGTGAGATGCAAATCGATGGTTTCCAGGGATACAAAGTGATCATACAATCAGGCTGCTACCTCAAGTTACTGGTTAAAAAAAAGAAGGCTGAACCAAATGATCTCAACTCTTCCAGTTCTCACTCTCTTTGATTCTATAACTAAAATCTATGGAAGAAAATGTTAAAGCAGGAGAGAAGGCAATCCCCTGCAATGAAGGACTCACCATGATAAAATACTGGCAATGACCATGGAGAGAGACTCTTAAGTCTCCATGTCAGATGTTTATTTAGGAGAAAAGAACCTTCTGCTGGGAATTCATTCTTTCATTTGACAAGTTCCAATACAGTATCTCTTTTGTCTCAGGCTTTGTGCTAAGTGCTGGTTGCTAGAGCTACTATGGTAGATAAGACAGGTATGGTCTTTGCTTTCACAGAGCTTATAGGTCAGTGAAGTAGATATACAAAACACAAATGGAAATAAGTGCTGTGGAGGTAAACACCATGAAGAAAACAGAGCACAGAGATGGAGAATGGCACAGGGGACTTATTTTAGATTCAGGTGGACAGGGAGGTTTTTCTGATGAAATGATAATCGATTACCTAAATATCAATACTACTTAGTATTTGCTAGATATGGACTATGTGTCAGACACAATTCAAAGTGTCTTACAGCTCATACAACTCAATAACAAAAAAACAAACAACCCAATTGAAAAACGGGCAGAAGACCTAAATAGACATTTCCCCAAAGAAGACATACAGATGGCCAATAGGCACATGAAAAGATGCTCATCGTTGCTAATTATTAGAGAAATGCAAATCAAAACTACAGTGAGGTACCACCTCACACTGGTCAGAATGACCATCATTAAAACGTCTACAAGTAAGGGACTTCCCCGGTGGCACAGTGGTTAAGAATCCGCCTGCCAAGGCAGGGGACACAGTTTCGATCCCTGGTCTGGGAAGATCCCACATGCCACGGAGCAACTAAGCCTGTGCGCCACAAGTACTGAGCCTGTGCTCTAGAGTCCGTGAGCCATAACTACTGAGCCTGCATGCCACAACTACTGAAGCCCATGCTCCGCAACAAGAGAAGCCACTGCAATGAGAAGCCCACGCACAGCAACAAAGAGTAGCCCCTGCTGGACGCAACTAAGGAAAGCCTGCACACAGCAACGAAGACCCAATGCAACCAAAAATAACTTAATTAATTAATTTTTAAAAATACTAAAAACAAACAAACAAAGGACTAGTGTTCAAAAAAAAAAAGTCTACAAATAATAAATGCTGGAGAGGGTGTGGAGAAAAGGGAACCCTCCTACACTGTTGATGGGAATGTAAACTGATGCAGGCACTATGGAAAACAGTATGGAGGTTCCTCAAAAGACTAAAAATAGAGTTGGCATTTGATCTAGCAATCCCACTCCTGGGCATATATCCAGACGAAACTATAATTTGAAAAGATACATGCACCCCTATGTTCACAGTAGCACTATTTACAACAGCCAAGACATGGAAACAACCTAAATATCCACTGAGAGATGAATGAATAAAGAAGATGTGGTATACATATACACAATGGAATATTACTCAACCATAAAAAGGAATGAAATAATGCCATTTGCAGCAACATGGATGGACCTAGAGACTATCATACTAATGGAAGTAAGAAAGAGAAATACAAATACCATATGATATTGCCCATATGTGGAATCTAAAACACGACACAGATGAACATATCTACCAAACAGAAACGGACTCACAGACATAGAGAATAGATCTGTGGTTGCTAAGGTGGGGGGGTGTGGTGGGGGGAGGGAAAGACTGGGAGATTGGGATTAGCAGATGCAAATTATTCTTTACAGGATGGATAAACAACAACGTCCTACTGTATAGCACAGGGAACTATATTCAATATCCTGTGATAAACCGTAATGGAAAAGAATGTGAAAAAGAATATATATATGTGTATAACTGAGTCACTTTGCTGTACAGCAGAAATTAACACAACGTTGTAAATCAACTATACTTCAATAAAATTAAAAAAAAAACAAAGTGTTTTATGTGCATTATCTATTTTTAAATAAGCTTCCTGGCTGAAGTACAACATATATACACAGGAAAGTATACACCTAATTGTACAGCTTGATAAATTATCACAAAGTGAAGATACCCTTATAACTACCACCCAGACCAAAAAACGGAACACAACACACTGCCAGCATCCCAGAAGCTCCCAAGCCTTCTCCCAATCACAGCTTCCCTTCTCATCCCCAGAGGTAACAACTCATAAGAGGTAACAACTATCTCACTTCTGATACAATTGGTTAGTTTCACCAGGTTTTGAACTCTATATAAACATTCAACATTATGTTTACGAGACACATCCATGTCATTGCATGCCGCAGTAGTTCTGTCTTTTACTGCTGAATAGCGTGTCACTGTATGAACACACCACAATTCATCTGTCTTACTGTCGATGGGGGTTTACGCTGTTCTCAGTTTGGGGCTATGGTAAGTCACATTACTACATTCCTTGTTTTTTTGGCCGCACCATGTGGCATGCGGGATCTTAGTTCCCTAACCAGGGATCGAACCCACGCCCCCTACATTGGAAGGGCGGAGTCTTAAGCACTGGACCACCAGCGAAGTCCGGACAAACATTCCTATATGCCTTTGGCGCGTGAGTGCTCACATTTCTGGTGGGAACAAATCTCGCAGTAGAATTGCTCGCTTACAGGGGCATGTTCCAGTCTCAGAAGATACTGACAAACTGCCACGTTACATTTCGACCAGAAGGGTATGGAAATCCCAGTTGCTCCACATCTTCGTCAACACTTGGAATTTAGTGTTTTCCATTTCAGCCATTTTGATTGGTGTGTAAGTTGCACCTTTTGGTTTATTTTTTTATTTAAAAAACTTATTTTTATTTATTTATTTTTGGTTGCGTTGGATCTTCGTTGCTATGCGTGGGCTTTCTCTAGTTGCGGTGAGCAGGGGCTACTCTTTGTTGTGGTGTGGCAGGTTTCTCAGTGTGGTGGCTTCTCTTGTTGCAGAGCACGGGCTCTAGGCACGCAGGCTTCAGTAGTTGTGGCTCGCGGGCTCAGCAGTTGTGGCGCACGGGCTTAGTTGCTCTGCGGCATGTGGGATCTTCCCAGACCAGGGCTCGAACCCGTGTCCCTTGCACTGGCAGGCGGATTCTTAACCACTGCGCCACCAGGGAAGTCCTGCACAGTATAGTTTAAATTTGAGTTTCCATAATGACTAATGAGCCTGAGCAGTCTTTCATGTGTCGACTGGCCTTGTGGACATAATCTTTTGTGAAATAAGTACCTGTTCACATCTCTTGCCAATGTTTTAACTGGCTACCTTTTGTTTGTTTGTTAGGAGTTCTATATATACTCTGGATACAGTATACACAGAAGTATGTACTGGAATACCTTCTTGCCTTTTTACTTTCTTCATGGTGTTTTCCAGTGAAAAGAAATGACTCCTTTTATTGCATTTGATGTTTTCCTTTATGGTCAGTATTTTTCAAATCTTGTTTAAGAAATCTTTGCTTATCCCAAGATGCTGAAGATAATCTCCTATGTTATCTTCTAGAAGCCCTACTGTTTTCCGATTTAGACTTTAAATCTCCTGGACTTGAGGTTTTGGGTGTGGTATGGGGTAAGGGTCAAGAACCTTTATCCCCCCATAAGGCTATCTAGCCTACCCAGAGAAACTCACTGTTCTATAGTGGCACCTTGTCATAAATCAAGGGTTCATATATGTGTGGGTCTGTTTCTGGACATTCAAATCTGCTCCATTTATCTATTTGTCTATCCTTGTGCCAATACTACATTGCCTTAATTACTTACTGTAGCTTTAAGATAAATCTTGATTTCTAATAAGGTAATTCCTCCAAATTTATTTTTCTTCTTCAAAAATGCCTTAGCTATTTTTAATCTTTTGCTGTATTTAACTTAGTCCTCACAAAAGTCCTGTGAAGTGGTTATAATTTTTTTTTTTTTTACTAACTTTTTTTTTTTTTTTCTGTGCTGCACAGCATGTGGGATCCTAGTTTCCCAACCAGGGATCAAACCCATGCCCCCTGCAGTGGAAGCACAGAGTCCAAACCACTGCACTGCCAGGGAAGTCCAGGAGTAGTTAAAATTTTTATCCCCATTTCACAGATTGGTCAGCTCCGAGAAGTTAATTAATTTGCCCAGGGTCATATAACTATCAAGTGATGGGAAGGGATTAGAACCCAGATTTATCTGATTCTAGACTTAATAACTTTAAGTCCTTCAGATACCACCTCCTTAATCCTCAAGCCAGATGAGCCCTTCAGGGCATTTAATATGAATGCATTACAATTTTAAGAAATTCTGATGTTCTAAGCCACCCACTTCCAGTTAAAAATCTTGTTTGGTAACTACAAAGAGCCACTGTCCTGGTGAGACTCAAAAAAAAAACAAAGCCAGAAGTAAAAGCTTCCTGGCTTCCTTCCACAGCCCCATCTCCCAAGTAACACTTACAGCCTCGCCGGGATGTACAAGGGCCCTGAGGCCCGACGCGCCTCCACTCGTCCAGCTTTAATTCCTGCCACCACTCCTCTTCCTTCTTGCCCCTTAACGCCACACTTGACCACTTAGGCTCTATAAGCCCAGGCTTTTCATACAGCTGCACCTTGGCTCAGAATGCCCTCTCCCACTTCTGGCTACTTCTTCCTTTAAAAAAACCAAAAAACCCCACAAAAACAACAACCCTGGGTATCACTTCCCTCAGGAGACCTTCCAGAACCTCATCTGGGTTGGGCACTCCCCCTCTGCTGTGTCCCCCACCCCAGCATGTCGTACTGCCCTGGAGTTCAGCTGTCTGTCTCTCCACCTAGCCTGTGAGGCACCTGAGGCTGCAAATTCCTAAGAGGGTTCAGAGACAGACTTTTTTGCTAGGTGCTATAATTAAACAGTAGACACTAAGAGGAGGCCTGAAAGAAATGGTTTCTAATAAGCCCAGGACACACTCTTTGGGAGAAGTGGCAAACTAGAAGGCTTAGGGAAGAGGTGCAAATACCTTCTGCGATGGACCTGGACTTCGGGCTGAGATGGAAGTAGGACTGAGCGGTAGAAGGGTCAGGGACCAAATGGCCACATGTAGTAAGGCAGCTGTGGCTCGTTAGAAGACTTCGGAAGTAAAATATGACCACAAACACACGGCTAAACTAACAACAAGGCAGATTCTTCTGAGATGTATTCATTCAACAAACAGAGCCTGGCACTGAGGGCAGCTGTTCCTCCCTCACCAGTTTGGAAGGATGGTTTAAGAGTAGGCAGGGGCACGAATACACTGGAAAACAAGGAGTCTCTCCAACAGGAACATTTTCAAGAAAATGAGACATGACGCCCCTATTGGGGGAGAAGGAAAGACCAGCTCTAGGCCCTTCTCAGCTCTGGAATTCCCAGGCTGCTCGGACACATCCAATCCTTGGTGCCAGCCTAAGGCAGCACAGCCCAGACTGTGAAGTAAAAGCTCACTGGCTTTTCTCAAAAGAACATAAGCTTTATTTTCATGAACATCTATCTCAAGAGCTCCAAGCTGACCCTCTTTCACCACCAGCAAAATGGAGAAAAGGAAAAACTGTAAGGTGTCCAACACAGGTTTTCCATATTTTCTCAATTAATTCCCATTTTTTATGGTCACACTGTTCACCGAAGGGCAGAGAAGGGATTAAAAGCCTCTCAGAGAAGGGAAAACTGCTCTAGTCTTCCGCATTTGTCCTGGTTTTCTCTACTGGCTTAGCTGTACTCAAAACAAGGACTTATTTTTCCTTCTTTCAGAAATTCAGAATCTAGGACACCCTAGGGTTGTAGATGTTTTGGAGGACAGATAATCTTCTGGCATGGGATATACTCTTAACTAGCTATTTTTCTCAAAATGGGGGGGGCAGTGTTGAAGATTTGGGCAGGTTAGACAATTTAAGAAAATCTTCAAATAAAAAAAGCTTCTGTCTCCAACTTAAGCCTTATGTTAGAAATAAGTTTCCAGAAAACAAATGTCAGAGAGTAGGCACTCATGCTAAAAGCTAGATGCTTTTGATCCAAACTTAGGAACCCCTTCCTACCTTTCCTGGAAAGGACTGCTACATGGGTTGCAAATATGAATGATCGATTCATTTTCTGCCCAGATATGAAAATCTATTCATAACAAAATTCTTCTGTTTGGGCAGAGGAAATGGTCACTGGAAAGAACAAACAAAAAGCCGGCCAGGAATCCATAAAGCGCCATTGTTCCATGATGTTCTCTACCAAGACAGCAGCATCGTGTGTGAGGCTACATACAATTGTGTGCCACACGGTTTAAGCTCAGTGCTCAGTGTCGGTTAAGCTGGGTAGGAGATCCTCGTGGAGTTTAGCAGACCCTGCTGAATGACCCTGTCGGATGCTGGCAGTCGGGGCCAGGTTCGCCTTAGTGAAGTGAGCTCCATGAGCTAAGGCTGCAGTGCCCGGCTGGACTAGACATTTGCAAAGAGACAGCAGGGACTGGCTGACAGTGCCAATTCTAAAAAGACCCTTTTGAGCAGAATGACAAGCTGCTACAGGACTCCAGCCAACATCCTCACTCCTAAGCAGGCAAAGAAGATGAGCAGGTTAGCAAACAAACCCTGATCCACCTGATCCACTCCTGCTTTTTGATTTACAGGAAAAAAAAAAGTGTTTGGTAACTCCAGCTGCCTGAACAGAAATGACTTTCTGAGCAGCAGAAGCCCTGACTGGAAAAAGGCTCTGGGGGTCACGGCGGGAAGGAGGGCTGCCAGGCCTAAGGCTTGTGTGTGAAGGGCCCATATGGAATAACAACAGTATAAGCACTGCACCCGGAAATAGCAAGAGCATGTTCAGAAGACAGTTACCGTGTATGGACAGAGGGAACTTTGTTTACCTTCTTAGTGAAAAGCTCATTTTAAGGATTTAAGATTTGCTGAAAACCCAGTTTTTTTCCCCACTTGTTTTCAAAGGAGGAATCTCCTTTAAATACAGTACATGAAAAATGACAATATCCCTATTGTCAGGGATATATATAGAGAATATATATATATATCATATACAGAGAATAAATCTGCAAACCATATTCCATAGGAAAAGGGAAATGAGGCTCCAGACATGGATTATTAGGCAATGGGGATGTTTTTCTCTACGTTTTAACATACTTTCCAGGCTTAGAACCATGGGCCGTGGCTGTGCCTGTTCTCTGTTCTGCATGAACACTGGTGGGCGTGCAGGTGCCCATCCTCGGACCAAGTTCTGCGTTTTCACCCCTGCTGCCATCGCTGCCACTTCCATGCCAAATGTCAACTGTGAGAGGCGAACACTGGCCCATTCTTTATTGAAGGAGAAAGTATGTAAAAAGAAAGAACTGGGTAAAGCCTGTGGGTACAAGCTACAAAGCCCTTTTTTGCTTCTTAAGAGATTTCCTCTATCCTTCTATTTCTAAAGCTTTTCTAAGTTGGAAATTTTCAAATGTGAGATAGCGTTAGATCCAGGCCAAAAGAGGGTTTTGTAAAACACTGAATGATGATCAGAGAAAGGAATAATGAGCCTTCTTAAAAGCACATTCAGAAGGATGCCAAAATAGACTAGAGCCTCGTATAAACAGCGTGGATTGCAGTAACAGGCCTCCCTGTGAGTGGAGAGTCTTATTCCCAACTCTCTTTGCCTACCTTATGCTCACCCCACGGTTATATAACCTTTAGAATGGAATCTGGAAATTCTTCTGACCCTGCCCTGCTTGCTTATAGAGCAGAGCCAGTGGCTGGCAGGGGTACAATCTAATAGGCAAAACTGGAAACACACAAATTCAGTCCTCTTGTCTTAGCCCAGAGACTGTGCAGGCAAGGAAAGAAAGACTGCCCCTGTCTCTCTCCTCCCCTCCTCTGGCCTAAGTTTACGCTGACTTCACCCAACAGGCACCTGACCCTCCCAGATGAGCTGGGAGGGGCTAAAGCGCTATGCACGGCCATGGTAGGGGTGGAGGTGCAGGCAGAAAACAATATTTAAGATGCTGAGTTTGTCGAGCATTCAGTCTTGGGAAGGAAGGCTATAGGATACCCAATTAAGCTGCGCGTTCAGAAACTCAAGTTTTGAGAAAGGCTAAGAAAGAGCAAGGGGAGAGGAACAACAAAGTGCTAAGTCCACCAAGAGCGAAAGGGCTAGGTTCTAATTTGCCGCAGCTCTGCACGCCTCAGCTGGACACAGCCAGATTCCCCCAGAGGAAGAGCCTTCCTCAACCAGGCCCACGAAAGATGCTGAAAGAGACTCTCTCGGCCGTGGCCTGGCTCTGCATTTTCACTGTGGCCTTTGTCAGCCACCCAGTGTGGCCACAGAAGCCCCCTAAGCGCAAGACACCTGCAGAGCTCACCGTGGCCGGCTGCTGTGAGGAGGCGAAGGAGCTCAGGGCCCAAATTGCCAACCTAAGCAGCCTGCTGAGCGACCTGAGCAGGAAGCAGGAAAGGGACTGGGTCAGCGTGGTCATGCAGGTGATGGAGCTGGAGAGCAATTCCAAGCGCATGGAGTCGCGGCTCACAGAGGCCGAGAGCAAGTACTCCGAGATGAACAATCAGATGGGCATCATGCAGCTGCAGGCAGCGCAGACTGTCACCCAGACCTTGGCAGGTAAGGAGGACGTGTCCTCACGCTACTCACCACCTTCCCCCTCACACAGTCGAGCGCCTCCTGTCTGGAGCATTGCTTCTAGGTGACGTGGTCGTCAGAACGATCCCTGGGGGTTCTCATGGAACTTACTTTCTTGGGTACGTGCCACCAGCTCTATTTTCTCTTTAGCAAAGGCTTACGAAGTATTTCTTTTGATTTCTAAGGTTCTGTACGTTTACCCAGCTTTTTTTTATCCCTGCAATGTTTTGGCATATTGAAGGTATGAATTACCATCTTGGAACACAGAGAGATCATGCGGTTTGCTCAAAGTCACAAAGCAAGTCTTAGAAACTGGGTTCCAGTTTTCCTGATTAATCCACTTCCTTACCCAGAGCTGACCGGCTGTACCCTCAGTCCCAAGGAAGCAGGAAAGAACACCAAAATCATAACATCTCTAGAAGCAAAGTTTTGCCTAAAACAGTTCTCTCGGGTCCCTGGGATTTAGTGGAATGGGCATTAATGGACTTCGGTGTCCTGTCTGCCAACCTAATTCTCACTGGCTCAGAATTAAGTGCACAGACACTGCCCAGAGTCATCTGAAGGACTCCTTCATGTTCAAAAAGGACTGACTCCTCAAGGTTGCGCAATTCTGGTATTTCTATTTTTTCCCACAATTGCAAATAAAATTCTCCCCAGTTATACAGGAAAATGCAATGCTGAAATTTACATTTTTAGTAGGCCGAAAATAAGATACGTTTACTGTTTTCTTTTCCAAAACAATTTTCAGTTTCTACTTAGCTTGGCTTAGACAGGCCAAGGTGAATTTATTGTTCAGACAGAAATTTGCTTTGCTGAAATTATCAGGAAATTATTAGTTACAAGGAGCATAGTCTATAGATATGTCATTTCTTGCTGATATAAGAACTTAAAAGAAAATCTTTTTGGTCGTATTATAAACCAAGCCAAGAATAAAGAGCAGAGTAAGTCTTACTGGTTATCCTCAACTCAAATGAAGAAAAAGTTTTAACATGAAATTAAGCTTAAAAATTTTGTGTGGGATGAACTGGGAGATTAGATTTGACATAAATATACTACCACGTGTAAAATGGATAGCTAGTGGGACCCTGCCGTACAGCACAGGGAGCTCAGCTCGGTGCTCTGTGATGACCCAGATGGGTGGGATGGGGGATGGGGGGAGAGAGGTCCACGAGGGAGGGGTTCACTTCATTGTAGAGCAGAAACTAACACAACACTGTAAAGCAATTATACTCCAATAAAAAATTTTTTGTGTGTGTAAATCACTTTCTAAGCATGTACTTCCTGACTCTCAGTTTGGGACTAGAAAGGTCTTCTCAGGCCATTTTCCAGAAAAGTGAGTCCTGATTTGGTCTGTGTGATGAAACCAGACACACAGGAGACCAGGCGAGACAGAGGAATCTGACCAACGCCACGTCCTGCTCCTCCAAACGGGATTTTCTCATCTCCCAGCAAGGAGTTTCTTGGGAGTCAAATGCAGCTCTCTTGCCGGGCCTCTTACTCTTCCTGCCCAGGCCATCATTCCTTACTTTTCTTCTCTGCTACCAGGTGTGGGGTCACCTTTATACTCTGTAAGTAGCTAGCCTCTTGGAGAAAGCAGTAAGTTGATGCTTTCATCAGTAAGAGGAAGTGATGACCTCTGATAGGGAAGACAAGGGTCTCCCGTTTCCCCTCCCCAAAGTGCTCTGCCTTGAACAATTCCCACAGCGGGAAACTGCCCACTGTGTCCTCTTCTTGAAGGCCCAGTGCAGCGGTCACCAAGAAAAGAATCCCAAGACACAGTGGGCAGGAGGCATCTCCTAGACAGGCGAGAGTTCCTGCTCTCTGAATCCTATCTGGAAAGGCTGTCCCTTCCACAAAGCTCTTTGATGTTTAGAACAACAAGGAGACAAAATCTTTCATAAAGCACTAGCCCCCAGGGCAGCTGAGGAAACATTAAAATCAACCCCAGAGTGAAAGCCCGCCTGCCCAAATCTCTCATTTCCTTGTTTTAATAATGGTGTCAGGGGAAGGCCTCCAAGGGTTCCTTAGGGTGTTTCATTTTCATTTGTCTAGCAGTGTTGGATTAAGGAGGGAAAGATAAAATTATAAATCTCTGCTAATAAGGGACCTAGTAGGCAGTAGCCATTACCTCTGAAAAACAAGAAAAACAAACCGAGAAAACAATAAAACCAGACCCTATGAGATCTTCATGACTTATTTAGGAATAGAGGCTGGCTGTCCCAGAAGCTGAATTTATTAAACAGGAGGATCTGTTGGTGGCCCTTACACATTGTAACGTTTCCAGAATTCATGCCCTAGAACTACAGGGGGATCATTTCAGCACAAACCTGAAGCCACCTGTTTGTACCGTTGTGCTATCCAGGTGAAGGGTTTCCCTAGCCCTCAGCCCTACCACCAGTGAGGCCAAAACACACCCGTTCCTGGCCTCCTGATGCCCACCTCTCCCAAGTCCAGACACTGCGCAGCAATGAACACTCCTGTGAATTTTGTGGTAGAAATGAAGTCTCCCTTCCTAAACTTTCAATTTAGATGCAGCAGGGATGCCGGCTAGCCACAAAGCCCCTGGGTTTGGATGCTCACCCTGTGGTTTTCTCCTTTTGTAGATGCCATCTACGACTGCTCGTCTCTCTACCAGAAGAACTACCGCATCTCTGGAGTGTATAAGCTTCCTCCCGATGACTTCCTGGGCAGCCCTGAGCTGGAGGTGAGGTCATCACAGCCCATGTACTACCATCTATCCTCCACCCGTCAAAGGCTGGGGACAATAGGGCTAGTCACAGTCTAAAGAGAGGGAAACTCAAGACAAAGAAGCAGGGCTTCCCTGGTGGCGCAGTGGTTGAGAGTCCGCTTGCCGATGCAGGGGACGCGGGTTCGTGCCCCAGTCTGGGAGGATCCCACATGCCGCGGAGCGGCTGGGCCCGTGAGCCATGGCCGCTGAGCCTGCGCTCCGCAACGGGAGAGGCCACAACAGTGAGAGGCCCGTGTACCGCGAAAAAAAAAAAAAAAAAAAAAAGAGAAGCAAACACATCAACGCCAGAGAGCTATCTAAATACTCAATTTATGGAGGAAAAAAATCCAGGCATCTGTTTTGCTCCTTCAAATCATTAGCAACCAAACACTAAACCTTCTAACAGTTAGATAATGCTATAACCACCACCTAACTAGCTGCGATCCCTTGCCACATCCTACGGCAGTGACTCTTTGGGGAGAAAAGAGAACATATAGGGAGTGTGTCAGAAGGACCTGGACTTTTTCCTTTCAGACTCTCCGTGCACTTGCTCTTATCCTCAACTTTAATCTCAGCAAACCACCAGCCTGCCCAGCTTGCCAACCCTGGGGCAGAATCGTTGCCTAGTGAGCCAGCATGGCTGTGGAAGGGCACACGTCCCTTGGCTCTACGGGGTGGGAGAAAGGTGGGAAGCCACGCTCAGGCTCGCGCTGCCTGCCTCGGCACGTCCTGACCAGGGAGGGCATCCCCTCTGCTCCAGGTGTTCTGTGACATGGAGACTTCAGGTGGTGGCTGGACCACCATTCAGAGAAGAAAGAGTGGCCTTGTCTCCTTCTATCGGGACTGGAAGCAGTACAAGCAGGGCTTTGGCAGCATCAGTGGGGACTTCTGGCTGGGGAACGACCACATCCACCGGCTCTCCAGGCGGCCAACCCGGCTACGCGTGGAGATGGAGGTGAGCATGAGACCAGGGCCGCCACGCCCAACTGTGTGCAACTCCTGGGCGTCATTCCTACTCCTGTTCGCCATCGGCTGGTGTACTTGTTGTGATGGTTTTCCTGCAGGTTGCAGTACAGTTGAGGAAGAATAGGGCTTTTTTTCCTATTTTTCACAAAAACAAGGCTGCAGGTACAAGGGAGAGGCCAGACTCAGGCCAGAGCAGAGGAATCCAACAGTCAGCTGGGCTGAAACACTGTGGTCCCTGCCCTGGCCTGGGGCATGAGGTCCTCTACGTGCAAACCTTACTGGTATCGGTTGGTGACCCTCATCAAAGGCCCTGAAGCGTCACTATGTTCTCAGGTTACTCTTATGACATCTCAGAGTGGGATACAGCAAAACACACACACGTGTACACCTTACAGACAGGGATGTAAAGGGGAAGAGAATGAGAGACTAACCAGGGCCATGTGGTGACCCAGGAGAGAAGTCTGATCTAGGACCCTTGTTTTCTGATTCCCTGGAGGAGGGGAAGATAAGTCCCTGTGGACGCTTGCAAAAAACTGCCTTAAAATCTTCACAGTCAATACAGATTTGTCTATTTTTATTTACTTTGTAAGAAAAGGGCTCAAAGAGCTTCCTCTTTTATCTCATCTATAAAAAATGGCTGAAACAAGAAGGTAAATGGCACTTTGGTTAAGAAATAACTCACGCTATATATAAGTGTGTTAAATTCACGCTGTATATAAGTGTGTTAGTGTGTTAAACTAGAGGTAGACAAGTAATAAAGTAGTAAAAAGGTGTGTGGCTGCAGCTGGGGAGAGGGAAGAGGTGCAGGATGGTATGAAAGAAGGCCCTGCTGCAGTTTTCTAAGGCTCTGCCCCCCGGACAGGACTGGGAGGGCAACATGCGCTACGCTGAGTACAGCCACTTTGTTTTGGGCAATGAACGGAACAGCTACCGCCTCTTCCTGGGGAACTACAGCGGCAACGTGGGGAACGATGCCCTTGTCTATCACAACAACACAGCCTTCAGCACCAAGGACAAGGACAATGACAACTGCTTAGACAAGTGTGCCCAGCTCCGGAAAGGTGAGAGTTGGGGTTGGGAAGTGAGAGTTCAGGTACAAGGCCATAGTCCCACTGGAGGAGAAAGAGTGAATTTATAACTGCAGTTGGTATTCTGGCTTTGGTACTCCTGTTTGACACTGACCCTAATGGCTTAGGTACAGTTTAAAAAGCATCACAAATCCCTGCTGCCTGGTCTATCAGCTATTTCCAAGGACATACTAGCACTCACTGACCTGTTTCCTGTCCCAGGTGGATACTGGTACAACTGCTGCACAGACTCCAACCTCAATGGTGTTTACTACCGCCTTGGGGAGCACAGCAAGCACCTGGACGGCATCACCTGGTACGGCTGGCATGGGTCTAGCTACTCCCTCAAACGAGTGGAGATGAAAATCCGCCCAGAAGACTTCCAGCCGTAAAAAGAAGCCTGCTCTGGAGCAGGGCTGGAGAAGTGGAGACAAACGGAGGCTGGGAAAAGGCAGAGGAGGAGAGGAAGGGAGTATAAAAAGGGCAGGGACAGAAAATGGCCTATCATCTTCAGTGAGAGAGTAAGTCTCTTAGGAGAACCAAAAAATCTATGTACTGAGGATGTTACAGTAAATGGGAGGAAATATTTAATTAAACACAGTGGGTCCAGACACAGACTTCTCAGGGGGCTGGCCTGAGTGGGCTGTCTGCCTGTGATCCCTGACATAGCAGCAGCTTCTTTTCCACATGATTTTTCTGTGAAAGAAAAATAACTGTGAGTTCACTTTAAGCATTTTCCTTAAGGCCTAGGTTACGTGAGGGCAGAAAATAAATGCCTTTGCTGAAAAGGACCAGATTATTTTGATTCTCTTGGGTGTTAGAGAAAGGAGTGAAGAGGGTGGTGGAGGAGAGGAGTTTCTGCTTTTAAATCCAATGAAATTATCTTCAGTCTACACAATTTTTTTTTTAAAGACAAAAATTTTTCTGCTGGAGGTGAACGGACCCAGGCTGGAATTGACTGGAGGAAACGCCAGGGCTCTGGGCCTTGCAATTGGCCTCTGAGCACCTCCCCTGCTCGGCCTCGGTCAGGGCCCAGCACTGAGAGGCAGGAAGTGGGTCCAGTGGTGGCAGGAGCTCCAGTGGGAGGGGAAGATAAGTCCCTGTGGACGCTTGCAAAAAACTGCCTTAAAATCTTCACAGTCAATACAGATTTGTCTATTTTTATTTACTTTGTAAGAAAAGGGCTCAAAGAGCTTCCTCTTTTATCTCATCTATAAAAAAAAATGGCTGAAACAGGAAGTTAAATGGCACTATGGTTAAGAAATAATTCACGCTGTATATAAGCATTTTGCTTTGTAGAAATACAACATTGTAGTTCGTTTTAAACATTCAAAGTTTTTTCTTCCTTCTACAATAAACTCTTTTAAACCTCGTTCCTTTTAAAATTATTACTATTACCACTGAGAGCATGGTGGAAAGTTTTAAGTGAAAAATCAGAGAGTGAGCCGTGAGAAAGAGACTCTGAGTGTGTTGCAGTCTTCAGGGAAACCAAGGGAGGAGCAGGAAGCCAAAGACGAAAAAGCGAGGGACAAAAAGCGCAGCAGCATCCACTGGAAGAGGTCAGACTCTGTCTGACCTCCACCCAACCACCACAGAGGCCAGTGCCACCCCTGGCTTCAAAACACTTTGCAAACCAACACTCCTACTTTCTACTTGAGCAAACTTACATATACGCAGAGGGAAAAGAAACATCTTTAGTCATAACAGATGTCAAATAAGTTTGACCTTCAGGAAGCAATTTTTCCTTGTAAAAAAGAACCATTCACTTGAACTAGTCAGTGTAAGGTAAGCATAATTCTCGAACTCACTATTTTCTACTGTACCTATAGTCCTTTGATTGTTGGGAACCTACTTAACCTTAAAAACAAGACCCTCAGGATTTTCAAAGAAGTAAAGTGAGTAGAGAAGAAGTACACTGGAATAGGGCTTCCCATGGGACAGGCAGTCAGACAGAAACTTCCTAAGGCAGGCAGGGGATCTGAGATGTTCGTGGGCCAGCACAGTACTGCTTGGAGAGAGGAGAAAAAGACTGGGGGTTAGGAGATGAAGAGAAGGAAGAGCACAAGATGCCTAGGGCAGAAGTAGCTTATAATTTTCTCTTATCAGCTATACACCCCACAACTAAAGAAAATTGAGGCTCTAGGCAACAAAAGCTAAAATAAATTAAGTGGGACTACCTCAAACTAAAAAGCTTCTGCACAGCAAAAGAAAACAATCAATAAATTGAAAAGACAATCTACAGAATGAGAGAAAAATATCTGTAAACCATAACCCAGGGTTACTATCTAAAATATGTAAAGAACTTACACAACTGAATAGCAAAAAAGCAAATAATCCAATTTAAAAATGGGCCAAGGACCTAAACAGTCCATTTTTCCGAAGAAGACATCTAAATGGCCAATGGGTACATGACTGGGTGCCCAACACCACTGATCATCAGGGAAATGCAAAGCACAGCCACAATGAGATATCACCTCATACCTGGTAGGATGACGATTATTAAAAAGACAAGACATAATAAGGGTTGGCAAGGAAGTGGAGAAAAGGGAGGCCTTGTGCACTGTTGGTGGGAATGTAAAGTGGTGCAGCCACTACACCACTATACTGGTGGTTCCTCCAGACATTGAAAACAGAAGTACCACGTGAGCCAGCAATTCCATTTCTGGATATACTTCAAAGGAAACAAAATCACTATCTCAAAGAGATATCTGATACTCCCATGTTCATTGCAGTATTATTCACAATAGCCAAGATATGGAAATAACCTAAAATGTCCTTCAAAAGATGAATGGATAAAGAAAATGTGAAATATAGTTTATGTATATATATATATATTATGTGTGTATATATCTATATGTACATACACACACATATAATGTACACATAATGGAATATTATTCAGCCATAAAGAAGGAAATTCTATCATTTGTGACAACATGGATGAATCTAGAGGGCATTATGCTAAATAAAGTAAGACAGAGAAAGACAAATACTGTATAGTATCACTTATATGTGGAATCATTTTTTAAAAAGCTGATTTCATAAAAACAGAATAGAATGGTGGTTGTCAGGGGATGGGAGAATGGGGAAGCAGGGAGATGTAGGTGAAAGGGTACAAACTTTCAGTTGTAAGATGAGTAAGCTGAGTATCTAATGCACAGCATAGCAACTACAGCTAACAATACAGTTTTGTATGTTTGAAATTTGCTGAGAGTAGATCTTAAGCATTCTCACCACACACACACAAAAGAGCTAACCATGTGAGGTGATGGATGTGTTAATTACCTTGATCTCAGTAATCATTCCATAATGCATACCAAATCATCGTGCTGTACATTTTAAATATATACAATTATATTTGTCAATTACTCCTCAATAAAGTTGGGGGGGACAAAACATCTATATTACACTAATCAAAACCTATAGTTGCTGAAATTTACTCATACTTTTATAGATACACAATTGAATAACTGAAGTATAAACTTTTTGTGACAAGGTTAATGTCAAAAAAAAATGTCACCATATGTGGTATTTTAGAAATCGACATTCAAAGTCCAATTTATTTGGGGAAAGACATGATTCTATTTTTATCCTTTTTTTTTTTTTTGGGTACGCGGGCCTCTCACCGCTGTGGCCTCTCCTGCCGCGGAGCATAGGCTCCAGATGCGCAGGCCCAGCAGCCATGGCTCATGGGCCCAGCTGCTCTGCGGCACGTGGGATCCTCCCGGACCCGGGGCACGAACCCGTGTTCCCTGCATCGGCAGGCAGACTCTCAACCACTGCGCCACCAGGGAAGCCCTATTTCTATCTTTCTGGTCACTTTTTTTTTCTTTTTTTTTTTTGGTACGCAGGCCTCTCACTGTTGTGGCCTCTCCTGTTGCGGAGCACAGGCTCTGGACGCGCAGGCTCAGCGGCCATGGCTCATGGGCCCAGCCGCTCCGCGGCATGTGGGATCCTCCCGGACCGGGGCACAAACCCGCATCCCCTGCATCGGCAGGCAGACTCCCAACCACTGCGCCACCAGGGGAGCCCTCCGGTGACTTTTTAAAGTGTTGAAAGGAACACTTTTTAGCATCTACTCAAAAGCAGAGCTAGCAGAAAACTTGGTTATTTGATTATCCTTTCAAATGAAGGAAGCAACACACACAGCAGGCTGTTTCAGCCACAGTGCAGGTACTTATTAGCTGGGTGATTTTTCCTAAACTATCTGTAGTGAAATAATCAACCATGTTAGCATTTACATGAAGATAATTAGATCCTGAAGCTAATATTCTCTGATGATCATTAGGGGAAGTGAACAGTTCTCTAGGAGCTGTGGAGCTAACATTTAAGGCTGCTTGTAATTTCATAACAGCAAAAAATTTATTAAACAACCTATTTTTTTCCATACCCAGAAGACTCAAAACCATCTTATGAGAGAACATAAGCAAATGAGGGAAAAGACCGCTGAATTTCAGACTCTGTCTTTTACATTCATAGAACTCCAAGGAGGAAGACTCAGGCACCAACGTATTTAGCCAATAAAAACCCACCCTGCCCTTGGGTGGTCTCTGAGGCACAGAATCCAGCTCCTAGTCCCAAGCCAGAGGACGCGATCTAACCCAGACGTAAAATCTATCCTTCCTAGGCTGCTCCGTCCACAGAACTGCTTCTAGGCTAATTTCATTGGGACAAGTAAGCACAGGTTGGAAAACAACAGAAGCCCAGGTGCTAAGGGTCAACAGAAACGACAATTCTGGCTAGAATACTGGGGAGAGCCATCTGCAACCACATCTCATTTAAACGTGCTGGCCAGGCCTGATGGCAGATTTCATAGAGCAGAGGTCTCCAAGTGCCTCCAGTGAACTGTCACCAGGTAGTGGGAGAAGAGAGGTCATTTTAGATGAAGGCAGCAATTAAAAAGGGTTTATGGCCTACCTGATGAGAGACTCTAGGATGGCAGGGGTGGGACCCTTCTGGAACTCCAGTTCTTTGTAGTGTAGCGCTTTGGCATATGCTCGGCACTTGGCAGCCCTCTCACCCAGCAGAACAATGCCATTGTCATCCCTCAATGGCAGGGGGCCCTGGAGAAGAGCAGAACCCCACAGCATAGGAAAATGGCAGACGGGGCACAAGCAAGAGTGGGCTGTGAGGGTGCTTCTCCCCTCTCACCAGCTGGTTCCCCGTCGGGCTCCATCTGGACAACTGGGCAAAGTCTCACCTTGTCACTGTGTTCCATGAATTCAGCCAAGTTTAAGAGGGTTTGTGTGACTTCAGCGATGTCCTGGGAGGTGAGGGCCAACTCGATGCTTCTGATGAGCTCATCCTGCTGGTCTTCATTCAGCTCAGACCAGCAGGACACAAACGCAGCGTTAAAGAGATCCCTGAAGGCAGACAGGAGTGAAGACAAATGTTGGAAATGCCTCTCCTGCCTCTGCCTGGTGCCACAAAGTCACACCTACCAATCTACTCCCGGCATCACTGATTATGGTTATACAGGCCAGGGCTGTCCAAAAGAACTTGCTGGAAATGGTCTATATCTTCCCTGCCCAATATGGTAGCCATTGGTCAATGAACACTTGAACTTTGATAAGTGTGACTAAGGAACTGAATTTTAAGTTTTAGTTAATTTTAATTAAGTTAAAATAAGCACACGTGGCTAGTGACTGCTGTATTTTACAGTGCAGGTACAGGGCACTGGGGGTGGGGGCGGGGTGTGTGGGGAGAAAGAAGAGCAGAGAAAAGTAACTTGTCTCCACAGTGGTTGCATCACTTCTCTTCACTGGAGGGGATGAACAGAAAGGGACTTCTAACATAGCAGTTGACATAACAGATTCAGAAAACAATAATCTTCAAATGATTCTTGGGATGCTTCTTCTCAGGCAATGTCCAAAGTCCTAAGATCAGAAGCGGCAAAGGCAGCATCTGCTATTGCTTTTCAAAATACAAGCAGAACCTTTAGTAGGATGGTCATAAACAAAATGACAACAGAACTTAAGAAACTAGCAGTATTAGAAAATAGAATCCAAATCCATAAGTCTTAAAAGATTCTCTTAGCCAAACCTCTAACAGCCGGGGCCTTGGGAAGACCTGGAAGCAGAGGTATCATTTCTAGGATCACTATAACTATTTAAAATCACTACAGCACCACTTGGGTGAATATATTTGCTACCCCTGACATTTGAATTTTAATCCTACCCTCTTTTTTTTGAATGTGTGGAGAGGGGAGTTGGAAACCACAGGATATGCCTAGATAATGTATGGGGTAAGGGATCTGATGCTTATACATCTACTTTTCATTACATATTTTAAAAGGTTAAGTCAGATCGATGTATATATAATTTTGGAATCTGATGGAAGAAAACAAAATTTGAAATTCAAAGGATAACATGAAGATCAAAAGAAACCCTGTGTAAATTAAGAAGTAAGCTTTCTGATCTAGGTCCAAGGCCACGCTGGCTCCCAAATGAACACACTTGGCACTAAGGGGACAGACACACATGCGTATATTTCTCACAAGCCTCTTGTGGATGACAGTGTGCCCAAAAGGGACTCGGAGCAGATGAGAGGGACGCTACAGTAGCCAGCGTGTGAAATCCGCACACTATGGAAACAGAGAAGTCCTAGGAATGATTTTTAAGCGTTATAAAATATTTGAAAGAAATCAGATGAACTAAATCATGGCATCCAAGCAACAGCCTCAGGGACCATCGCTATTCTTGCTAAATACACTCCAAATAGCAAACCGACTGTGCTGATGAGAGTGAAATGGAATACCTCATGTTTTGCTTCTTGTTAATGAAAAGGATTGTTAATTAAATCACCATTTAATGCCTCATTATAAATAAGAACTGTCCATTGTAGAAAAATTTAGAAAATAAGGAAAAGAATAAAAAAGAACTGCTCCTTAAATCCTCCTACTTAGAGATAATCATTATGTATTACTTTCTCATCTTTTTCCTATGTACATATATTTTTAATAGCTGAAATCACACATTTATACCATTTTGTATTCCATTTTATTCACTTACATCATACTATGAATCTTTTACATGCATTAAAACTTTTTATAAACCAAATTTTCAATGACTTTTTAAGATTCCCTGTTAAAGGTTTATAGTATTTTTTATGGCAAATTCTACTTTCCGAAGACGGCTGCAGCACTAGCTCCTGTTCCATGCGCCCTTCTAGGAGCCTCCCACTCCCCTATAAAAAGGTGGCATCCACGTCTCCTCCCCTTGAGCCCGAGTAGGCCTGTGTGACTGCCTTCAACAACGCAGTGGGACAGAAGTAACATATGTGACCTCCAAGACTAGGTCACACAAGCACCAAGCACTTCTGCCTCGTTCCCTTGGGGACACTCACCCTTGAACCCAGCCAGTTTCCTGGGAGGAAGCCTGAGCAATCCATAGGGCAATCCACGTGGAGAGGAACCAAGGCCCCTGGCCAGGGCTGAACTTCCAGCCAACAGTCAGCCCCAACTTACCAGACATATGGATGAGCCATCTTGGAAGTAGGTCTTCTAGCCCCTGGACAAATACCCCTGACACTGTGTGGGGCAGAGACAAGCTGCTCCCACAAGTCCTGCCCAAATTGCAGATTTGTGAGTAAAATAAGTAATTTTTTTAGACTGCTGTTGTTTTAGACCACTAAGTCTTGGGGTATTTGTAATGCAGCAATAAATAACTGGAGTATCACTATTACTGGAAAACAGGTTATATTAAGCTATTACATAGTTGTTTTCAGAGTTATAAATGACTTTGTAATTAAAGTTTTGGACCTAGATCTACCAAGGGAAGGTACACTAGCAAGGTTAAAATGGATGTTTTTCCTATAATAAGAGCTTCTTTAATTTGCTTTTTTATCTTTTCCCCCAGAGGTTAACAAAATTAAAAAATCCTTTTACTATTACTGCTAATAAAAACTAATTCTTATACAACATTTTCTACGTGCTGACCCTCTTGATCCCAATCTGAAGCTGGGAGGAAGGGAGCCCTGACACACCATACCTGGCCATCGGGTTGTAGGCCTGTGCCAGGGCCCAGCAGGAGCGCAGGGAGGGCGAGGAGGAGTCCTTCAGCAGCTCCAGGCTCAGCCGCCTCAGCCATTCCAACCAGTCATCTTTGGAGACCCTTCTGGCAGCTCCCCAGGCCTATCATGCCACAGGCGACAAAGGAAAACCATCAACTGTAAGGGCCAATTGTAAACAGCCCTTGACTATCTAATGATTATTCCACTTCTTTGATTTATAAAATTATACCTCTCATGATAAAATCCCCGAGTGCAAATACAAAAAAGTAATATTTAAAGCCATAAAACAAAAGCAGCAAACTCTCATAATATAAAGAAAGCCTGTTTTACACCTCATTTGCGCTGGACTCTATCTGCAAAGCAGAGAGCTCTACAGCCCTAAAAGTGGATGGGGACCATCACACTCAGAATGCATCCAACAAAGCCGAATGGCCTCCAGCAGTGTGTGAGGGGCCTGGGACACCCTGCAGTGGGACACTGGCTCATCTTACAGCAGAGTCACACAGGGAGAGGGGAAATGCTCAGGTTGACATCATCCTCAATAGTGTGACCATCAGGTGAGCACTGAGCCCAGAGTACACGGCAGTATGGTGGAATGAGACAAAAGGAGTTGAACAGATTGAATTTTTTTTTTTTTTCCTTTTTGCGGTACGCGGGCCTCTCACTGTTGTGGCCTCTCCCGCTGCGGAGCACAGGCTCCGGACGCGCAGGCTCAGCGGCCATGGCTCACGGGCCCAGCCACTCCGCAGCACGTGGGATCCTCCTGGATCGGGGTGCAAACCCGTGTCCCCTGCATCGGCAGGCGGACTCTCAACCACTGTGTCACCAGGGAAGCCCTGAATTTTTACTTTGTAGTTTATCCCCTCCAACTTTCCTCAAAACTCTGAGCTCTCCAGGCACCAAGAGGTACTAGCAGGGGCAGCTTAGGGAGGTGGATGGGAAGATTCAGGCCCTGGAGCTGGGCAGTAAAGGGGAGTGGTCAGCAGCCACACTCTGTGGAGCTCAGTGGCTGGAGTTCAAATCCCAGGTATGTAACGTATTGGGTGTCTGATCTTGGGCAAGTTACTTAACTTCCCTGTGCCTCAGTTTCTTCATCTGTAAAGTGTCGATAATAGTCCCCATATCAGAGGGTGTTCTTTTTTAAATTAATTAATTAATTTATGGCTGAGTTGGGTCTTTGTTGCTGCACGCAGGCTTTCTCTAGTTGTGAGCGGGGGGTACTCTTTGCTGTGGTGCGCGGGCTTCTCACTGCGGTAGCTTCTCTTGTTGTGGAGCACGGGCTCTAGGCGTGTGGGCTTCAGTAGTTGCGGCTCGCGGGCTCTAGAGCGCAGGCTCAGTAGTTGTGGCGCATGGGCTTAGTTGCTCCGCGGCATGTGGGATCTTCCTGGACCAGGGCTCGAACCTGCGTTCCCTGCATTGGCAGGCGGATTCTTAACCACTGCACCACCAGGGAAGCCCCCAGAGGGTGTTCTAAGGATTAATTAACTAAGTTAGAGACTTCCCTGGCAGTCCAGTGGTTAAGGCTCCATGCTTCCACTGCATGGGGCACGGGTTCAATCCCTGGTCAGGGAACTAAGATCCCGCATGCCACATAGCATGGCCAAGATTTAAAAAAAAAAAAAAAAGATTAACTAAGTTCATACGTGTAACAGATTTAGCACAGTGCTCAGCACAAGTTAGTGCTTTACGCTGAGTGCCTGCTACTCTGAAGTTAGAAACACCTGGCTGGAACCCTGGCCCTGCCACTCACCTGCTGTAGGGACTCTGGGCAAATTACTTGTACACTGCTGTCTGAGTCTTAATCTTCCTCATTTAGGGATAATGCAGCTAAAGGGCCTAGCTGGAATAGATGAGCAAAACATGGTGGCTCGTATCATCAAAATGACATCTCGTTGAATTGGCTTAGCCCTAACTACTAAATCCCTAACTTTTAAAATATATTCTTAAAAGATTTTTCTGGCAGAACAGACATGTCAATCCTCCCTAAATAGGGAAATCAGATAAGTTAAAGCAGAAGTTCTCAAGTGAAGTAGTCCAGGGAGTGAAAGAGACACCCATGTGCTACACCACCTGACCATCAATGACTCAATCCATCACCTCCTGGGATAAACGGAGATTTGCTATAGCTTTTGATGAGTTACCAAGGCGTAACATTACATAAACTAATATTTTTGGTCAAAAACTGAAGTAGAGATACTACGAGAGACAAATTAAAAATTTATGTGAAGGATTCTCACTCACCATACAATGAGAACCCCTGAACTAGAAGAAGATACCAAAGACTTTTAGACCTTGTTCTGTTGAACGAAATGGGAACATCAAGTCCTTTTCGATCCACAGATTTCTGGTTTCCTTCCTATACAGCGAGTCTCTGGATACCAGCACTGTATTACAAGGCATTTAGAAGTCAGACACATACAAGGAAGCATTACTAATATCTTTTGCCCTCTAATGATATGAGGTTGAGCTTGGGTAAGGCGAAGGCACTAAAACACGGTGGTTAAGAGACTGGTCTCTGGAGTCATACCTGGGTCAGATCCTGGCTCCACCATCTACTGGCTGACACTGAGCAAATTACTTAACCTTTCAGTGCCTCAATGTCCACATCCATAAAAGAGGGATACTGATGACAGCATCAAACTTACAGGGTTACTGTGAAGATTAAATGAGTCAATACACGTAAAGTGCTCACAACAGTGCCTGACACACGGGAAGCGCTCAACAAATGGTGGTGGTGGTTAGTGCTATCATTAACATCGGTATCATTTGATAAATGGTAGCAAAAGGCTCTTCAAAAAATTTCAGCTTAAGGAACAACTGCACAATCTATCAAACAGGATATGTCCCTCACCTGGGCCTTTCCCCACTGCTCTGTAATCTAAAACATAATCAACTCTCAATTCTCTGGGTTCTACAGTAACTGTTGAAACTCCAGCCAGTTTCCTCTCCTCACCCACCCACCGCTGACTGCCTCATCTGGTTACACTGGTGCACGCTGATGGAACGCCAGCTTACTCATTTAGAAGGTAAGCCCGAATAGATTACCATGAGACAGGAAAGCTGCTGAGCATCTTGGAAGGCATCCTAGAGGTACACGTAAATGGTTTGTATGTTTTCTGTACTATGTAAATCCTCTATTAGCACAGCCAACAGAAAGGTGACTGAGGTGGCAAATTATTATTCTGAAAGCTGGTTAAAGCTGACAAATATACCAATCCCTAATTATCATCACATGAATATGTAGAAGCACAATTTACTTTTCGATGAAATGGATCTGAGAGTCAGCTGTGGAGAGCTTTGCTTAGGGTTTTGTTTTTTTTTTTTTGCAGTACGCGGGCCTCTCACCGCTGTGGCATCTCCTGCTGCGGTGCACAGGCTCCGGACGCACAGGCTCAGCGGCCATGGCTCACGGGCCTAGCCGCTCCGCGGCATGTGGGATCTTCCTGGACCGGGGCACGAACCCGTGTCGCCTGCATTGGCAGGCGGACTCCCAACCACTGCACCACCAGGGGAGCCCGCTTAGGGTTTTTTAACTTGATCTGTTCTCTCAGGTGAGACAGGCGGAGATTCTTTTTTCTGTTTGGCAAAGGTTATGCTTATTTTTCCAAGTCCTGGGTAGAAAGCAAAACTTTCTGGAAGCAAACTAGACCACTGGGGAACTTCCTAAAATAGAGAGAACAAAGCCCTAAAGCTGAGTGGACAGCTGCCTGGTTGGAAGGACATTCTGAACCTAGGCAGGCTGAAAACATCTGGGTGGAAACGTGCATCTGGCCTCCTTGTCTGGCCCCTCCCTCAAATGTGAGGTGTCAGCATGGTGGCCTCAACAACTGCTTGGGAATGCCAGGTGTTGATGACCTTTCTCCTCCTGAAGTCTTGGACTAGCAGTTACAAAACACGCAGAGGTACAGCAGCATCACTCATGACCCAGGGGTATTTTACCACTTTCATCTTAAATCATCAAACGTTTCTCAGTAGTGGTCACTTTGCAGCTGTCTGCGTGGGTAAAGACTGATGTCAGGAGTACAGGCCAGTGTTTCAAAGCTGTGGGTGAGCACACGCACACAGGTCTGTGTGCAAATCGTTATGGGCTTGGCCAAAAGAAGACACCAAGCCAACTAGGACCCAGCCCTGCCCAGTTCTTTACCTCTACCTGCTGCTACACATGAAATGCAGCTGTGTTGCATCAGCTGCTAAGAAAGAAAACTACCACATTGAAATTCAAACTGGGAGCTGCTTACAGTCCCTAGAAGTACTAAAGACTAATGCAAAATGTGGAAAATAAGCAACCTGGTATATTTATTTAAAAGTCAGTGAAGTATATGATTACTCTGTTTAGATCCATCCATTAGAGATGATTTGAAACTGCCTGTTTTTAAGTGCATAGCTGGTGGCATACATGATGAGAAGCTGCTTATATCCCAGGCTTTGGTCAGCATAGAGAATCCAGTACTGATCTGCAGAGATCTAAAACCTTGCTACTCAAAGTGTGGTCCGTGGACCTCTGGCATCGGCATTACTTGGGAGCTTGTCAGAAATGGAGACTATCGAGGCCTGAGCTTGGGCCTGAATCAGAACGAGCATTTTAACAACAAGCTCCCCAGCATGTGGTAAGCCCAGCGAGTCTGAGAAGTTTGAGAAGCAGTGCTTTAAAGAGCCTGCATCAGGTTCAGTGCTAACTAGGAGGCTCACTGGTTGTGTTCTGGTCATGTAAAAAATGAGAATGCTATTTGCAACAATGCATTCCACTGTCAAAGCTCCAAGGGAACACAAAAGGACACCTTGTTCTTTATTTTCCTTCTATTAAAAAATTGTATAATTCAGATACTTGGAGAAAAAATAAAATGACCTAAGTTCGTGGTATCTAGATTTTCAGAAAGATGCTTGGTTTTTGGTTGTTTTAAACAGAAAACAGCAAGAGCTGAAAGTTTTGAACAAGAGAGAAGAGCAGGCGCTCTCCTTTCCAAGCCCCCCCAGGAAACGATGGACCTGCCTTTTGGAGGTTGATGGTGCTGACGTGCAGTTTCTTCATGGGTCCCGTTTCCACTGGTCCGCTAGCCAAGGCATCCCCTTGGCCACTCCGCAGCATTCGATGCTGGTAAATCAAAGGGTCCTCTTCTTCATCAGCAAGGGTGTATCCCTGCAACCAGAGATTTAGAGAACCCTCTGCAACTCCACAAGCTGCTCCCAGTTTAGAAAACATCCTTAAACCTTGGGAGGGCCACACCTTCTGGAAGAGCCAGGATTTAGGTGAAGATTCCACATATGGACAGAATGAATCATAGGTGGGCTGTATTCCGCACTGAGACCAGTCTGTGTTGGTCACTCCTGGCCACTGACAAGCACTGACTTAGTAGTATGAGCATGCAACTGGCAAATGTGAGACAACCGTGTGTCATAAACATGACGAAGAGCTGGGCCGGCAAGGAGCTGCTGCCTGTTTTTGTAGGACCTGAGAGCCAAGGATGGTTTTTGCATTTTTTAATGATTGAAAAAAAATTGAAAGAAGATTGCTATTCTGCAACATGTGAAAATTATTAGAGAATCATATTCTGGTGTCCATAAATGAAGTTCTACTGGGACGCAATCAGGCTCATTCGTTTACATACGCATATGGCTGCTTACAGGCTGCAGTGGCAGAGCTGAGTAGTTTCATCAGAGACCACACAGCCTACAAAGCTGAAAAAATTTACTATCTTGACATAAAAAGTTTGCCAATCTCTAGTTCAGAGCTAAAAAGCTAGATATACCCCCACTGCTAAGATTACAAGAATACCAGTTGAGAAGGACAATGCGGGACTTGCAAACAGAAACAAAGCGCAGCTCACCTTGACAATCCTGCAGATGAGGACATCATAGCGCTGATGGTTGATTCGGTGTCGCACCAGAACTTTATTTACCATTGGAATGAAAATTTGGTACTATAACAAGAGAGGAAGCAGGTCAGAAACCATTACTTTGGAGAGTGGGAAATAGAAAAAAGAATATTACCCCTACCACATTACAGCTACTACTTCTGGGTTTGGGACTAGCTCTGTGGTACTTTTGAGCCCTCGTGCTACCTCATCCCCCTCACCTTCCATCTGCGTCACTGCAACAGCCTCTGACTTTAATGGTCTCTCTGCTTCCCCTCTTGGCCCAGTCTATTCTTGCGCACAGCACTGAGAATAATCATTTAACAATGCTAGGGCAGGTCACAGTACTCCTGGGCTCAAAATCTCCCAAGAATTCTAGTCTTGCTCAGAGTGAAAGCCAGCTATGATGGCCTACAACAGTGATGTGCAAATTTTAGGGGGCATCAGAACCACCTGGAAGGCATATGAAACCAGAGATTGCTGGGCTCCACGGTCGGAACTGCTGGCTTGGTAGGTCTGGGGTGAGGCGTGAAAATCTGCAGCTGTAAGGGGCCCCCAGCTAAGCAGATGCTAATGCTGCTTGTCCCGGGGTCACATTCTGAGGACCACTGGCCACAACACCTAGCTTCCATGCCTACTGCCAGCACAGCCTCTACAAGGTTCTCTCTATGCCCTTTTCCAAGTACCTTCCCCCGGCTCCCTCCCCTGAAGTCACTGCTCTCCTGCTGCCCCCACCCTTCAAGCACACTGCCATCTCGCACCCTTGCCTTTGCTAATCCTTCTGCCTGCAGCCAGCTCCCTGGCGTTGGGCCTTTCCTTTATTTAGGTCTCTGCTGAAATGTTACCTTATCAGAGAGGTCTGCCTCTAAAGAAACAGCATCTCTCCCTACTCCCTCCCATCCCTCTTATGAGATAAATTATATCTCGTAACTTTGCTTCATTGGAACGTAAGCTCTGTGAGAACAAGGACATCATTCTGTTTACGGCGTTATCCCCAGAACAGCACTCAGCCCACACAGGTGGCTCAATAAATACTTGCTGAATAAAGAAGGAAAAAAAGGCACAATTCCTAGCTCTTTGTCAGTGATTGAGGCCTACAGATTAACAAGCGGAGGAGTCGAGGACTCCTGCCTCACCTTCTTCCCCAGCTGAAACACGAGTGAGGACAACGTGTCCATGGCTGTGGGACGGAGTTCTGGGCTCTGGTCCAGCGTTCGCACAATCGGGTGAATGATCCGAGAGGCATAGTCAGTGAAATCCAGGGACTCCGTCAGGCGGTCCACTGTCTCTAACGCTGCCCTACAACAATCGCTGACATACAGTAACTGCTAACACACAGCCCAAGAATCAGAGAAGTGGCTGAGGGCTACCTTTACAATCAGCACCCAACGGGAAGGAATGGCTTCTGACATTATTTTGGGTACAGAGATCTAACACACATTCCTGTGGGATGGGGACGGTGAAGATTTCCATAAACCTGGTACATATCTGGAGTAAACTAATGAGAGTTGAAATAACAAAAAAATAGAGAGATGGCCTGGGGACTTAAGAAAAGGGCATTTTCAACAAAACATTAAAAGCTTGATAACTGTTAGTCCTAAAGGGTAGGTGCTCACTTTCGAGATGGCAATGGAACTTCAGGGGCATCAAACAACTTCACGATAGGGGGCAATAACAGATGCAGATAGTCATCCAGGTTGGCGCCAAACAGCTGGATTGCAGCAAGCAACTGCAAAAAGGAGTAAAGGCACGGCGGTGAGCACATACAGTCAGGTGTCAAGTATCTAAGCACCTGAGGGGCGGCAGTGGTATGGATAACTCAAAATTCTTTGGGAACTCTGAAAAGCCTTTACTAAATGGCTCTGAATTACATTCTCTTGGTAGCACTTTTCCCTGTCATTTTATTTCACTTATATGTTACTTTGCTTTCTCTGAACTTATTTCAACTGGTAAGGAATCAGTTGCTGGATAATAGAGAAAACTGGTATGCTAAATAAAATATTTACCAAGAATAATCCATTAAAAGAGACAAAACATAAGGACAATCAAGAGAGGATGAGAAACATTCTGTAAACTGTACACTGCACGCATCAGATACTACAGCATTCTTCAGAGTCAGTCTTACGGACCGAGCGTCCCCCTGTCACTCAGAACAGGGTCTCTTAGATGATCATCCAGGGACTCTGATGGACTCTGGAAATCTCTCCAGAGGACGTCCCAGGTTACTCACCTTGATGGAGACGATGCGGCCTGGGCTATTGTCATGCATGAAGACTCGTAGCATGTGTGGGATCAGCTGGGGCAGGTAGAGCTTAAATTCACCCCCAAGAGCTACCACAATCTGCTCAATGAGAAGAATGATCGTGCTCTGGATGGAGGTGTTCATGACCCAGAATTCCTATAAAGAGGGAAGAGACAGAGGAGCAAAGTCGGGGGCCCTTCTGCTGAAATATGAACCAAGGAACTGAGACAGCCAAAACGAAGCACAAATGCAGCGAGCATGGTCTGTGCCATGGGACTCCTTCCTTATCCTCCTCTCCCCAGGCCTCCCTGTATCCTACGTCAGTCACAGTGAGCAACTAAGCTGCATTTCCCCAAAAGCACCAGGCTACATGGCTCCTCCGTGCTTTGCTCATGCTGCTCTCGGCTTAGAATCCCACCTCTTGCTCAGCTAAGCCCATCTGTCTTTCCAGACGTGGCTCAAGCCTCACTTCGCCTAAGAAGGCGTTCCTATCTCCTTCCATTATCCACTGTGGGTCCCTCTGCTCTGCTCTCTTCTAGCACCTGTAATACTTAATTTTCTTTGCCGCCTTCCCTCTACTCGACTGTAGGCTGGTTAAGGGCAAGAAACCCTCGGTCCACCTCTGTCTCCCTGAATCTAGCAGAGCGCCTGGCATATTCCAGCCACCCAAACCCATCTGGCAGAATGAACAAACGACCAGGCCTGCATCACTCTAGGAGCTCTCCAGCCGTCTAGGGGTGGTCCCACTTTGGGTAGCACCTGGGCTCTGCCAGAGGGTGACTTCAGTGTTAACAAGATTTCCTGCCCTTTTGGATTTAGACTTTGCTCGACAGCATCTGACATCTGTCCCAAACCATTTTCAGGCCTGGAGAGTGCCACAAGAGGAGCATTTTTCTACATTCATCTAATTATATCCCACATAAATTACTAAAATAAAAACTTGGCCAACTGGCTCCAGATCCTGTCTCGGTACTGCAACGCAAATTGGTCCAAATCTCTCACTCCAGGAAAAGCTGTCATTTCAAATCAATTCAGAAAGACAGTGGCCTACTGCCTTCTTTAAAACCTCCAGAGTAGGAGACTTAATGATGGCAACATATGCTTATTAGTACTCTTGGGCCCCCATTTAATTCAGAGTAGAAGTCAGTGAAAAAATAAAAAAAAAGATAACTCCTCAGATGGAAGGCTTTAAAAGAAGCCTAAGGTATTTTTATTTAGAAAAAATTGTTCTTAACTCATAGTAGTTTACAAAGTAAAAACATTTCAAAAAAAATCTATACTAAAAGGTGCTGGTAAAACTTTCTTTCTCTCTGCTTGGAGAGAGGTATTCTCTTTGAAAAAGCTATTTTCTCTAGATAAAAAGCTTCGACAAAGAAACACCACAAATTTTATGGCCTCCGTGGTTTGTGTGATCTTCATTCACTGGGACCACACTCTGCCTTCTTTAGAGAAAGCCCGCCTACCTTTCCACTGCTGGGTCATCGGGGTTCCTCACAAAGGGTTTTCTCTACGTCAAAGAAACCAGGCAGCCTCCCCAGGGATGCCGGCTGGATCACTGTTCACAAAGCCTCGAGCCCTCCTGGGAGGAGCTCACTGAAATGCCCAGGAGCAAGAGCCAAAGAAGAGCCCTGTTGGCACCTTCTCTGTCTTGGAGGAAATGAAAGCTGTATTTTGCAGGTGTAAGGCTCCCAGCCTCAAACCCCTACATGTTTTGTCATCAGTCATTTCTGGGGAATAAGTCACAGATTACTTCAGCTTCAACCCCGGAGTGCACTGCTTCCTCCCTCCCCGCCCCACCCCCAACTCCCTTAACACCACCCGCAGGCTCTTTAGCATCCTACCTAACCCTTCCTGTACAGAGGCCCCTGTGGCAGGAGGCAGGGAACAGAGCAGCTTTTGCTTATTTATACATATAGGAGTTTTTCAGTTCTGAGACTCATTTTCGGGGAAGTTCCATTTTTGAAGGCGGCCACTTTCATTTTAGTCCTGCTGCTTCTTCCAAGCTAACTACAAAGGTCTGGTGTAGAAGAACAAAAATCACTGGAATAATTGTCTTCCAGTTCTTTGAGGAGACAGCCATCTCTGCAAAGCAATCTCCCTAAGCAGAGACACTGAAATTATAGAGAACAGTAGGAAGCACCCTCCCACTGCCAATACAGAAAAATGATACTGCCATCAATGGGGAGTCCTTTGCACCTAGACTTAAATAGACATTTCTCCAAAGAAGATATACAGATTGCCAACAAACACATGAAAGAATGCTCAACATCATTAATCATTAGAGAAATGCAAATGAAAACTACAATGAGATATCATCTCACACCAGTCAGAATGGCCATCATCAAAAAATCTAGAAACAATAAATGCTGGAGAGGGTGTGGAGAAAAGGGAACACTCCTGCCCTGCTGGTGGGAATGTGAATTGGTACAGCCACTATGGAGAACAGTATGGAGGTTCCTTAAAAAACTACAAATAGAGCTACCGTATGACCCAGCAATCCCACTACTGGGCATATACCCTGAGAAAACCATAATTCAAAAAGAGTCATGCACGATGTTCATTGCAGCTCTATTTACAATAGCCTGGACATGGAAGCAACCTAAGTGTCCATCAACAGATGAATGGATAAAGAAGATGTGGCACATATATACAATGGAATATTACTCAGCCATAAAAAGAAACGAAATTGAGTTACTTGTAGTGAGGTGGACGGACCTAGAGTCTGTTATACAGAGTGAAGTAAGTCAGAAAGAGAAAAACAAATACCATATGCTAACACATATATATAGAATCTAAGAAAAAAAAAAAAGGTCATGAAGAACCTAGGGGTAAGACGGGAATGGAGACACAGACCTACTAGAGAATGGACTTGAGGATGTGGGGAGGGGGAAGGGTAGGCTGTGACAAAGTGAGAGAGTGGCATGGACATATATACACTACCAAACGTAAAATAGAGAGCTAGTGGGAAGCAGCCGCATAGCACAGGGAGATCAACTAAGTGCTTTGTGACCACCTAGAGGGGTGGGATAAGGAGGGTGGGAGGGAGGGAGACGCAAGAGGGAAGAGATATGGGAACATATGTATATGTATAACTGATTCACTTTGTTATAAAGCAGAAACTAACACACCATTGTAAAGCAATTATGTTTAAAAAAAAAAATTGGGACGAGAGCCTCTTCTCAAACACTGTTGCAGAGACTTCCCTGGTGGTGCAGTGGTTAAGAATCTGCCTGCCAATGCAGGGGACACGGGTTCGAGCCCTGGGCCGGGAAGATCCCACATGCCATGGAGCAACTAAGCCTGTGTGCCACAACTACTGAGCCCGCGTGCCACAACTACTGAAGCCGTCGCGCCTAGAGCCTGTGCTCCGCAACAAGAGAAGCCACCGCAATGAGAAGTCCGCACATCACAATGAAGAGTAGCCCCAGCTTGCTGCAACTAGAGAGAGCTTGCGCAGCAGCAACAAAGACCCAATGCAGCCATAAATAAATAAATAAATTTATGTACTTAAAAAAACCACAACACTATTACGGTCAGAAGGCGGTATTTATGCTTTTGAAGGTAGCAGGGAAAAGCATTACCTTCTTCCTCAGAGCCTGACAGCACTCCATCGTATTTAATGGCCCCAGGAAAACCCAATCCCCCATCCTCTCTTAAGGCCATGGTTTTACAGGCAGTAAGGAAGAGGGCTTTTGTGAGAACAGTAAAGCACTGTTGTGATGTTAAAGTGAAATTGCTTTGCTGTGTGGGAGGCAAAGAACTCCAGTTTATTTCTGGCAGAACAATTCCTTCAGGATTTCTCCTCAGATTTTACACCTTGAACTCTTGTACCTGGGAGCCTGTAGCGAGAGCCCCTCCACCCCCTTTCATAATCCAGTGGGATACCTTGTTCCACTTTTTATCCTCAGGTTATAACGTCTCTATGATGACCCATGAAAAAAATGTCCACATCATCCAAACCTGCTGCTGAATGCTCCTGGGCCCAAACACTGAGGAACAAGCCAAAGCATTAATTTCTACTCACTCTCATGAGTGTGACTATTTCATCCATGTAAGGCCTGATGTGGCTCTTCACAAAGGACACCAACATTCCCAGCTGCTGGAACAGAAACTGAAACAGAGAAGAGGTCAGCAAGTTGGCACCACGAAGGATGTAGAACTCCCAGGCTTACCCCAAGTGCACGCTAATGAATAAAGGCAACTATGGAATCGGTTTCTGCACCACCCTTTCTTCTGAGAATAAGCTTCAAAGAATGAGACTTAAAACCATCGGTGGTAACCATCGGTGGTAACGGTGGTGAGCGCTGAAAAATATGTCAGTGGCTTTACTCACCAGGTGAGGCAGTTTCTGCTCAGCAGGGACTTCGGGGCCAGACTAACTGTTCTGAACTGTTTCTGTTACCTACTAGCTTTGTGACCTTCATTTAATCTCTCTGCACTCAGCCTCTTCTGTGGGAAAATGGGAGATAACAGTTCTTGTCTCACAGGCTTGTGGTAAGAGTTAACTGGGCTAATACCTGGAAAGCACTAGAACAGGGACACAAATACTGTTAAATGCCCAATGAACATCATCTATCATTGAAGGATTTCTGGAGTCACTGAAAACTTAAAAATGGACATGAAATTTTTAATTAACTGTAGATGTATCTTTTGTTTATTCAGTCTTAATTCACTACCACTTACTTTCTAAAATAAATACAGCTAACTATTATGGGTATTGTGGTTCACTTATAGTAATTAACTCAATTAATTAGGTCTTAATTAATTAGTTAATTGTGTCTCTAAGAAACTGTGGGGACCTCCCTGGTGGCGCAGTGGTTAAGCATCCGCCTGCCAATGCAGGGGACACGGGTTCGAGCCCTGGTCCAGGAAGATCCCACACGCTGCGGAGCAACTAAGCCCGTGAACCACAACTACTGAGCCTGCGCTCTAGAGCCCACGAGCCACAACTACTGAGCCTGTGTGCCACAACTACTAAAGCCCGTGCGCCTAGAGCCCATGCTCCGCAACAAGAGAAGCCACCACAACGAGAAGCACGCACACCGCAACGAAGAGTAGCCCCCGCTCGCCGCAACTAGAGAGCCCGTGTGCAGCAACGAAGACCCAGTGCAGCCAAAAATAAATAATAAAATAAATTAATTTTTAAAAAAAGAAAGAAAGAAACTGTGAACCAAAACAGCAAGCAAATTGAGGGAGGGCTGGGATTAGGAGATTCTATTTAGGTTGGTATCTTGCAACTGTTAAGAGATGCCATTCACGAAATAAAGTTGGGAATAAAGATGGCTTAGGTAAGAGAAATCCCAACTACTTTCCAGGTTAAAGATGTCTTCAGGGTGTAGTTTTTATTCTGTTATGATCCTCAGATAGTGCTACATGTCAATATCAAGTTGCAAGTCATATTGCAAGTCATAAACCTCCCTTTCACCCTCACCCCCCTCCCAATTTTTATAGCTCTCTATGCCTTTGCTGCCCTCCATTAACAAGAATAATTTCGTACGTATGTATTATCACCCTTATCCACATTTTAAAACTTGGGTAAGTTGGGGAAAAATAAAAAGTATGTTTCAAATATTGAGTAATGGACTTATAGAACTCATTACCTGAAGAGGTGAGACTGACAGGACACATAGGACTGGGCTCAAAGAGAGTTGGACTAATTTCTAAGGACAAGGACACCAGTGGATTCTAAGGGGCTTAGAAGCTGGTCTCACATGGCACACAGGTTCAACTTGGTAGAGCCATCCCTACCTATCTCCTGGGCACCTCCTCATAGAATCACTGCTGACGGTTTTTGTGAAATGGTCCCTACGAGTATATTACAGAGATCAAGGGACAGGAGACTCTAAAATACAATGGTTTTGAGTTAAACTTTTGTTATGCAGAACCTGAAAGAAGGTAGAAAATCTAAACTGGAGGAAAAACAGGGCAGCGGGGATGGCTGGTCAGGGGAAACCTTGAGACGAAAGGACAAAAGCCTCCTGATCCTTGCTGTCACTTCATATGAGGTGTCCATGGGGCAGCCTCTCTGGTGGCTGATTCATAAGGGTCAGCGGATACACCCAGGCAGGTGCCTCATCCCCAGGGAGGGGGCCCGAGTAGCCACCTCATTTCTTCTCCCTTAGATTCTTTCACAAGCTGTTTTCTCTTTTCCCTCCTGAACGTTTGTATTTTAAAAGAACATGTAGCTTTGTTCCTGAAAATATGGTGGGTTAGATCCCCTCCTAAATCCCCTTGCTATGAAAAGCCTAAAAGGAATGCATAAAAGATAAATGTTGTTATTAGATTATCAGAACTGAAACCTTTCACATAAAGCCAGACCTTCAAAAAGCTACATATCAAGAAAAATGGTGAAACCTCCTACCCCCAAGTCTGTCCACTGGCAAAGGAGACAAAGTAATCTGTGAGTCTTGATGTGAGGTCTAGGTAGGAAAAAGAAGCCTTCCTAAGAGTTTGTAATTTCAGGCCACTCTCATATGAGTTTAGGGGGTTATTTTAACTACCTGTGTGGCCTGAGAAACTCTAAGCCAAGAAACTAACTAAAAGTTCTCCTAGAAAACCTGGTAGAAGCAAATGCAGGCCCTCTCTGGAGAGATGTAACTTCAGAGCAGATATTCCAGTATTAACTGCTCCAGGGGAAGTCCAGCTGAATATGATGCATGATCCAAAATTGTAAAACACATAAGGACAGACTTACAGACTTGCCGCGAGTATGACTCGGCAGAAACAATAAACAACAGAATTAGACTCATCAAAAACCTTATGTATATTGGAATTACTGGATAGAAAATATAAAGTAAACCTGTTTAAAATGCTTAAAGGAATAAGAGGGCTTCCCTGGTGGCGCAGTGGTTGAGAGTCCGCCTGCCGATGCAGGGGACACGGGTTCGTGCCCCGGTCCGGGAAGATCCCACATGCAGCGGAGCGGCTGGGCCTGCGCGCCATGGCCACTGAGCCTGCGCGTCCGGAGACTGTGCTCCGCAACGGGAGAGGCCACAACAGTGAGAGGCCCGCATACCGCAAAAAAAAAAAAAAAAAAAGTAGTAGGAACTAAAAACTCAATGACAGGTCAAAAAGACATAGCTAAAGAATCAGTGAATAGAAAATGGATGTGAAGACATATCCAGAATACATCTCTGAGAGACAAAGATGAACAACAAGGATAATAAACTAAGAGACACTAAGGACAGAGTGAGAAGCTCTAAATGTTGAATCTAATTCTGGAAGGAAAAAATAGAAGGGTGGAGTCCTCATATTCAGAAAGCCCACAAATCCCCATCAGGATAAGAAAGAGAAATGCATACCTAGATTTACAACAGTGCAACTTCAGGACAACAAAAACATGAGAAGGTCTGAAACAGCCATAGAGGAAAGGGAGATTACATGAAAAGGAATCATAATTTCTCAACAGCGACAAAAGAAGTCAGAAAACAGTGGGATAATATCTACAGCTGAAGGAGAACCCAGAATTGTATTCTCAGCTAAATAAAGATTTTATAAGAGGGTGAAATAAAGATTTTTTTCAGATAAACAAAAACAGAGCATTTACTTTGATGGATGCTCAGAAGAATTTGCCTTAGCGAGAAGGAAAATGGTCCTAGGAGGAAGCTCTGAGATGGGAGACAGTAATGAAGTGGCAAAAGGGATAAACATAAACACTGTCTGCATAAAATAACAGTAACGTTTAATTTGGAGTTAAAAAAAAGTGATACTAGATAATAACATAAGAAGGTAGGGAGATATAATACTTTGATCAGTCATTCTAAGTTTTGTATATTGTTCAGGGAAAGGATGGAGACAATGACTAATTTTAGACTTTGTTAAATAAGGTACGCAAGTCAAATTTTATGGGTGAAAAAGATAAAATTGGATGCATTCCTCATACTGTACACTGGGACATATTCCAAAGAGCTCAAAGATCTAAATGTAAAAGGTGAAGCCATTTAAGTACAAGAAGAAAGAGAGGTGAAAATGATGTATACACAAAGCTTTTCATTGCAGGATTATTTTAAATATCAAAGACTGGAAAAACACAGTCATCAATAGGGACTGGTCAAATAGCTGTGGCATGTTCACACAATGAAGTACCAATTGCCTCTAAAGGAATGAAGACATTCTCACCTATGGCATGAACTCCAGGATATGCTGCTGTGAAAGTGGAAAAAAGTAAGATCCAGAAAGTTTATACTGTGTTCACTGTTGTAAACCAAGTTGGTTGCACAATCACTCAAAAAATTATTTCAGGTGACTTTGAACACAGTATTTTGGTGTATATCCCCAACAAGACACATCCTAAAAACAATAACAAATTACAAAAGACCTTGAACTGCATTCAGTAATCATATTGTTAATACTAATACTGGTCATATACTATTTATATGTATACAAAGATACATATATTTTGGGGCTTCCCTGGTGGCGCAGTGGTTCAGAGTCCGCCTGCCGATGCAGGGGACACGGGTTCATGCCTCAGTCCAGGAAGATCCCACATGCCGCAGAGCGGCTGGGCCCGTGAGCCATGGCCACTGAGCCTGCGCGTCCAGAGCCTGTGCTCCGCAATGGGAGAGGCCACAACAGTGAAGGTGGGGGACATATATTTCCTTATATTTTCAAAAATAAACACTGAAAAGATAAATTTAAAAACTGATAAAACTGGTTAGCTTAGGGGGAAGTGTGGTAGGCAGGATTTCGGTAACCGAAAACTCCATGTCCTAATCCCTAGAACCTGTGAATAAATTACTTTACATGACAAAAGGGGACTTCTGAAGATGTGATGAGGGAGCAGGACGCTGAGATGGGGAGATTATCCGGGTGGGCCCAATCTAAGGAGTCCTTAAAAGCAGAGAACCTTTTCTGGTTATGTTCAGAGAGAAAGATTTGAGGGAAAAAGAGTCAAAGAGATACAATGTTGCTGACTTTGAAGATGGAGGAAGGAGGCCAAAGAATGCAGGCAGCCTCTAGAAGCTACAAAAAGCAAGGAAAGGGGTTCCCCCTAGAGCTTCCAGAAAGGAACACAGTCTTAATGGCTCCCTGACTGTAGTTCAGTATGATCTATGCCAGACTTATGACTTAAAGAGCTGTAAGATAATCAATTTGTGTTGTTTCAAGTTACTAAATTGGTGGTGATTTGTTATAGCAGCAATAGCAAATGATAGAGGAAGGAAGAAACAAGGTATAAGAATAGGGATGGAAGCTCGTCTTTGCTGAATATATCTTATAGTTTTGACTCTTAAATTATGCTAACGTCTTACATAACTAGAATGAAAGTTAAATTACAAAAACTCACAAGAAATTTCTAAAAATTGAAAATAAATAGGAACAAATGAGTTTAACTATAAACCAAGTTGGTTGCACAATCACTCAAAAAATTATTTCAAGTGACTTTGAACACAGTATTTTGGTGTATATCCCCAACAAGACACATCCTAAAAACAATAACAAATTGCAAAAGTCCTTGAACTGCATTCAGTAATCATATTGTTAATACTAATACTGGTCATATACTATTTATATGTATACAGAAATACATATATTTTGGGGCTTCCCTGGTGGCGCAGTGGTTGAGAGTCCGCCTGCCGATGCAGGGGACACGGGTTCGTGCCCAGGTCCGGGAAGATCCCACATGCTGCAGAGCGGCTGGGCCCGTGAGCCATGGCCACTGAGCCTGCGCGTCCAGAGCCTGTGCTCCACAATGGGAGAGGCCACAACAGTGAGAGGCCCGCGTACCGCAAAAAAAACCCCAAAACAGATAACTAATGAGAACCTACTGTATAGCACAGGGAACTCTACTCAGTGCTCTCTGGTGACCTAAATGGGAAGGAAATCCAAAATAGAGGGGATATACGTATACATATAGCTGATTCACTTTGCTGTACAGTAGAAACTAATACAATATTGTAAAGCAACTATATTCCAATAAAGATTAAAAAAAAAACCTACAGCAAACATTATACTTAGTGATGAAATCTTAACACTAGTCCCATTAAAATCAGGAACAAGATTAAAGGTTTCCACTATTACAGAGTCTAATCAACACTGCAGTGAAGGTCCTAGGAAAGCAGTAAGGAAAAGTAACAACTGCTTTACCGACCAAAACAAAAAAGCCAAAACTGTTTTTTATGTTCGGCAGACTATATGATTAGCTAGAGTGAAAACCTGGGAAAATTTACAGGTAAATTATTAGAATTAGTAAGAATTCAATGAGGTTGATTATATAAAAATAAAATGCACTTGTATATTCCAGGCAGAAAATTAAAAAATATACTTTCTAAAAAAATACTATTTCCTCTGAATGTACATCAAATTGAATATGTAATCACAGAAGAAAAAATATTTAATTCCAGGATCTTTAAAACGCAGTACTCTGACCATACACCTTGTGGAATACTTTCTAAGAACAGTAGGAACCGCAAAGCCACCTTGAACTGTATTCAGTAGGATCGCTGTTGGTAGTGGTACAGGTATGGTAATCACAGAACCACTGTGCGTACTCTATGGTTCAGAGAAAAAAAAAAAGAGAGCGAGCAAGAGAGAGAAAGAGGGAGGGAAAGGGGGAAATTCTTCTTTACAGAAAAATGCCAGCTATTAAAAGTAGAAGGAGGGGCTTCCCTGGTGGCACAAGGGTTGAGAATCCACCTGCCAATGCAGGGGACACGGGTTCGATCCCTGGTCGGGGAAGATCACACATGCCGCAGGGCAACTAAGCCTGTGAGCCACAACTACTGAGCCTGCGCTCTAGAGCCCGTGAGCCACAACTACTGAAGCCTGTGTGCCACAACTACTGAAGCCCACGCGCCTAGAGCCTGTGCTCCGCAACGATAAGCCACTGCAATGAGAAGCACGCACACTGCAACAAAGAGTAGCCCCCGCTCGTCGCAACTAGAAAAAGCCAACACGCAGCAACGAAGATACAACACAGCCAAAAATAAATTAAAAAAAAAAAAAGTCATTACTTTGCAACCAACGTGATAATTGATTCCAACAAGGATCATCAATGGTGGCTAAAATCACTGGGTAAAAGGTAGCTGGGGAATAGGACAGTCACACAGTCTCAACGTATCACCCCACACATTACTTAATGGCTAAGGAAAAAAGGTAACTTTACAATGGAGAGATCTGATACATACCAACCTCACCATGTGCTCAAACTCAGGACCAACAATAATTGGACAAACTGACATTATGAAGCATTGTTACTGCACCTCTGTAGTATTCCCACTAAGCGTCTGACTTAAATCTAATCATGCCGAAACCACCAGAAATCCACTGTGGGATATTCCATCAGATTATTGGACTGAACAGTAGATTACGGAGAATAACAATGCTGTCCCCCCGCTTCCCCTCCAGCCACTCATCTTTTAGCCATTTTGAGGTATAAAACAGGAAGTTGAGCTGAACTGATTATACCTGTACACTTAGGTGTTAGAAGTTCTGGGGGAGGAAAGGCATTAGGCATAACGGCAAGGAGAGTACATTATTAGGAAGCTGAGGCACAGATGGACTTCCCACGCAGGCATGGCACGGGGCAGGGAGGAGCAAGGGTTGGGGGTTTACCCACTTACTTCCCGGATGGCCCCGTCACAAACCCGAATGACATTCAGGAATGTGGGCATGACCTGGGGCAGGAACTGCACACACTTGAGCCCCAGGGACTTGAAGATGAAGGTGATGGCCTGGACGACCATGGTGTGATGGTGAGAGAGGGACTGGTCTCGGAAGATGCGCATCAGGGCCACCATGGACACGGCTGGGTAGAACTCGTCCAGAGGCAAGTTCCCCATGTTGACCAGCATCTCACTGGTGCTGTAGTCAGCTAGGACCAAACAAAGGTGAGGATCACGAGCTATACATGACTCTGACTTTGGACAAAGCGTGGTTACCGACAAACAAAAAAACCTCCTGTGGGTCACCAGCATTCACATCTCTCTCCCTGCTGTACTCTACCACCACTGGGAATACCGGGTATATTAGGAGCCAGTGAATAGGCTCTCACCATGAAGGGCAGTTTTTGGCTTGTCTATTATCTAAACTACAAAAGCCTAGCACAGTACATGACGGGTTTTCTTTAAATTGCTACGTTTAATTTAGCTTCTTACCATTCCAGTTCACAACTTCAGTAGCTGAAACCATCAATAAAAAGTTACTCCACCAAATGAAAATAAAGGGGATTAAATTAGGCAAACATCTGTTCAGCAGCTGCTTGGTCCCCCTAGGGAATTCAGAGAAGTTAACAACAAATGCTACCTGACCTGAACAACAAGGATCTCAAGGACTGGGGGTGGAGGAGGGTATGGAAGGTGGGGGAGGGGCGGAGGAGGGTATGGAGGGTGGGGGAGAGGGAGGGGAGGGTATGGGGGTAGGTAGCGGTTTAACAGCACAATAAGGACGCTAAGAACCAGAACATCCAAGAGACTGGATGACTGGCACTGCTGAGGACGGAGGAAACGCTGGAGGATGTGGCTCAGGCTCTGCTCGAAGGCTGTGGGTCTGACAGGATTAACATTGCAGGCACACTTCTCTCATATACAGAAGAACAAACTGGAAGCAGTATGATCCCATCCACAGAGTTCAGAAACAAATTATTTTATTTGGGGAAAATAACATTTTGCTGAACTAGATGGGAGAACCACTGCTGAACGTTCACACTTTGACAAATACGCCTGCCCTGATGGACACTGAGTTAAGCCTAGGAAACTCACCTGCATCCCCACGCCCTGCCCAATCTCTTAGGCTACTATCTAAAGACAAAGGAACTCTACAGCTAGACCACTTGATGGAAGAAAGAGCCCTGGATCCTGACTGCTACTAGTTTTTCCACGCCCTCTGAGCCTTAGCCTCAGATTTCCCTATCAATTAAAACAGGGAGAATACATTCTACCCTCTTCCTCCTTGGGTGCCATGGGAATAGAAAACATCAAAGATGCACTAACAAAGAATGACAGATGAACAAGGGTGATGGGGTGATAATTCACGTCTCTCTCCTCAGCACCTAAGAGTGACTACAGACATAGCCTGTTGACCTTTAACAAAGAACCTGGACAAACGGGAAGACTGGACACACTGGGAAGCAGCGCCCCTGCTGTGACTCAAGAGGAAACTACTGACGTTCCATTCAAAAGTCACAAGGTGAGTCAATATGCAATAATTTCACAGTTATCCAGCCCAAGGCTCTTTCTAAACACAGCCAGTGGGGGCTTAGTGAGGCAAGAACTTGGCAGCCACTCAAGGTTCTCCTCAACTTACAGGAATCCTGACTTGACTTGGATTCTGACAGGCTGACAGCAGAAGCATCCCGGGACTGGTCGATCATGCCAATGTTCACTTTGTGCTTGTAGGGATCCAAGGCCCCCAAGAGCCCTAACACACGGATAGCCTGCGTGGGAAAGGGGAGGGGAAAAGAAAACATTCATCACAGCACCTGACTACCGCAGCTCTCATGGATACTCATGTTCCATGATGCCCAATTCATATCCCACGACCAGCTACAGGGACAAAGCGGAGAGGGACAGGAAGTCTCATCAGTACTGTCACAGCACGTTAATGACGCAAACGTCTCTCCATTCTCCCAGCAAAGTCTTTAAACACCAAGTCTGCGGTGTTTCCTACCTCTCGCCGTGTACCCTGGTTCTGCTCAGTCTTCAGGAAATTCAGCAGCACCTCAAGCAATGTGGGGTACTTCCTGTAGGGCTCCACCACGTAGCCAGTGCTGGCCACCAACTGTCCTAGGGTCCACAGAGCCACCTGGACAGGCAAAAGATCACATGGTTTGTAGCACCAGTAAGAGAGAAAAGAAAGCATACTCCGTACTCTTCATTAAATGGTTATAACAAAGTGTTAGAGGCTATTACAAGAAAAGAATGCCCAGTAAAGGCACTAACCATAAACTAAAATCCTGAGAGCTGGGACATAAAAACAAGGCTACAAACCAACACAACAATCGCTGGATCAAAGGTAAAGAACAGTCCCGCCTTTCTCAGGAAGTATATAGTTCTTCTATACCCTGGATGATTGACAGGAGAAATCGGACTCAAAAGGAAATTAAGGCTGTTCTTACTTTCAGTCTAGTCACCTAATGACCTCGATGACCAAAGCGAAGCCAGGGCCGGGGAAGGGTGAGCTGAAGCTCCACTTCCCCCCACAACCAGAGGCCAAGACTCTCTGTTTCCCTTTAGGGGCCGGGGCTCTGATAGATGACCTGCATTTTTCTTTTTTTTTCAGTCTAGAGGAAATGGCACTGGTCAGCCCTGATACTGACAGTGACTCTGGGTCAGGATGAACGCTAATTCTAGCTCCAAGTCTTTCTTCTTTTTACTCAGTTAACAAATATTTCTAAGTACCTACTAGGGCTAGGCATTACTGGCTGGGCACACTAAGGTGACTGAGAGAGACGAGGTCCCTGGCCTCATGGGGCCGATCCTGCTCAAACACGAAGTAGTGGTACTCACCTGCCTTTTGGCCAACAGAGAGGAGTCCTGGAGCATGTCCATGATGATAATAAAAAGTTCATCAACCCACTTCCTCATTTCTAGGCCACTAACCTACAAAGTGAAAAAGGAAGTGGTAGACAGCATTAGAAATTACGGCATTAAGAAGTATTTTGACTTCATTAGAGGTGAAATAATTCTTCCCATCCTATGGAAAAAGCAGTTGTCCCCTTACCTGAGCCAACTCTCCTATTGTAGCCAGGACATTATTGATCACACCTGGGTTTGGATCAGGGTCTGGATCTTTCAGTTTCAAAATTAAAGCCTATGGAAAGAAGGTATGAGAAAATGAATGCTGGTTAGAGTCTACTAGAAAACTTTTTTCACATAAGTACAATTCACCCAAGAGACCATCTCAGTCATAGATAAATTACTTCTAAGGCTTTATGAATCCAGGATTCCTCTGGAATGTGGATTCTTAAGCCTTTCTCCATACTGCACACAAGTCTGACGTATGAGGGAGCTGGCAAGTGCCATGACCTACAAACATTTCCCATGCCTTCCCTAAACTGTACCTGTGTGATCATGCACCCAGATTCACGTAAGTTGTGAAACACCTCACATGAGTCTAACATAGACTTGAAGGTGGACTCAGATTTTAAAGCTCACTTTTTCTTCATTTTGGGGGAGTTACTTTATGCCACTATCTTACTTCTCCTCGCCAAGCACATTGGATGAGGGGCTTGAAACACCATATCTTATCTCTTAGAAGGAGAGCCCTTTCCTGCAACTGGTGAGATTCCTGGTATTCTTGAACTGAGGGTGCTTGATGTGGCCCTTGTCTGCAAGCCTGGGACCAAAGAAATTATCTACTTTGTTCAGTGCACCAGTGAGCACCAAAACACTCTCATCATCCCAAGACATCCTAGAGAGAAAGAACCAGTCTCTGTCTGTTGCAAATTACCTTCAGAATAGGCTCCATGTAGGGGCGGATGAGTCGGGGGGCATTGGAGACCAGGTGCCCCAGCATGCGGGCACTCTGTTCCTTGATTCTTCCAATGCCGCTGTGCTCCAGCTCTGTCAAAATCTGTAGGCAAGAAAGGCTTACTACGAATACGGCAAAGGAAATTCGAGAGGGACTGTGTGTTTGAAGTGAGAATGAGGCGCGGAACTAGAGGAAGGAACCAGAACTTCACTGCGGATCAAGGAGCTGCTAGATACTCCACAAGCAAGGCCATCTCTGCAGCTCACAGAACAGTCCTGGAAACAGCAGTGACCGGAGGAAAAGCTGTTTGAAACCGGCCCTTTCTCCTTCTGTCACAGTACTCCAAGGTCCCTCAGCCCTCTGCAAACCATAACTTTTAACAGTGTAGATAGTCACAGAAGACGGAGAAAACCAACAGGGCTCGCTGTGAGCAGGGTTTTGCAAAAATAATGAATGAAGGGGGGGCTTCCCTGGTGGCGCAGTGGTTGAGAGTCAGCCTGCTGATGCAGAGGACACGGGTTCGTGCCCCAGTCCAGGAAGATCCCACATGCTGCGGAGCAGCTGGGCCCGTGAGCCATGGCCGCTGAGCCTGCGTGTCCGGAGCCTGTGCTCCGCAATGGGAGAGGCCACAACAGTGAGAGGCCCGCGAACCGCAAAAAAAAAAAAGAATGAAGGGGGGACTTCCCTGGTGGCTCAGTGGTTAAGAATCCGCCTGCCAATGCAGGGAACACGGGTTCGAGCCCTGGTCCAGGAAGATCCCACATGCCGTGGAGCAACTAAGCCTGTGAGCAACAACTACTGAGCCTGCACTCTAGAGCCCGCGTGCCACAACTACTGAAGCCCACGTGTCTAGAGCCAGCACTCCGCAGCAAGAGAAGCCACCGCAATGAGAAGCCTGCTCACCGCAACGAAGAGTAGCCCCCGCTCGCTGCAACTAGAGAAAGCCCGCGTGCAGCAATGAAGACCCAACGCAGCCAAAAAATAAAATAAATTAATTTATTAATTGAAAAAAAAAAAGAATGAAGGAAAGGCTCTCTGCAAGAAAAATATCTGTACAGACAGCAAATCACTCAGAGTGCCTGTAAATAATGACAATGGAATCAAAGACTAGTCAGAACAGCTGTGATGTGGAAAGAAATACTGATACTCAGTTGTGGTTTCGGGCACCTCTAGATAAACCCAAACAGTTAGGGATTATATCAATAGAATCCCCTTGGACCTTAATGAACAGAGATAACATGTGCGATCTAACTGACACGCTGAAAACACCAGCAAATCAGCACGTTATGCTCCTGGTGACACAGACATAAACAACTTAATATAGACAGACTTCTGGAGAGCTGAAGTTGCCAGAAGGAAATCTCTGCACAGTGGGAAAAGTGAGAAACAAAGCTCGTGTTAACTCAGCTACCCAAAGGAGTCGTCTCCAATTCAATGTTATGTTTTGTCTCACATTATTGATTTAATAATCCTGATTTCCTGGACCCCCTTGGCAGTCTGTTTTCACCTGGTCACAGCATACAGCAGTGAGAGGGGATGGAGAAGGATACTAAGAACAGAAGCATAACTTCAAGAGATGGCTGTCTGCGGGGAAATGGGTACCAGTGAGGAGAGCACAACTCTCTGGGACAGCGCAGGACCAGATCAAACAGCCCCCAATTTACTCCAGAGCCAAAGAGCGCCGCTGCACTCTAATAACAATACCCAATGCCCACCTAGATGAGCAAGACGCCAAGAAAAGGCCAAAGCACATTTAGGTAAGGTCCCTTACCAAGGCATGAAAATGAACAATTCAACTTGGGGAAATCTGTATCAAAGTTTAAAAACAAGAAAAATTATTAAAAATTTTTTCCCAAGCTGTACTTGTTTTATTCATTCCCTTTGCTAATAAAGTGTTTGTACATTTGCTGCATTCTGTTAAAACAGAAAAGATAAAATAAAATAAAATTCTGGAGTTTCAAGGGCTAAGTTCAGTATATAGTAAATTCATTTAACGATGCTTCACATTTTCCAGTATCAGAAAAACGGATAGCCTGATAGCTTACTATAAGCTTCTTGAGGACACAGCCCATGCCTGCCTTGTTCACTGGCATGCTTCCAGAACCCAGCCGTATTTGGAACACAGAAGGTGCTCAAAACATCTGTTGTCTGGATGAACGTACTGATATTCTCATTAGGAGATATATCTCTATCAAGCTTATTTAGCATGGTTTGAGCTGGCAGGCTCAACAATGATTTCTTTTCCTCCCCCAAACTTTAGCTATTTCAAAGACTTAAAAGGATAGGCACTCCTAACACGGGCCAGCAGTTAAGGAGTGAACCATTAGGCTAAAAACACAAGTGCCAACATAAGTATAATCTTTTAATTTGTTCACTGATGATATAACTCACAGTCACTTTAATTATGATAGACTGCGAATAAATGACATTTCTTTAGGGTAGAAGTTACATTAATAATTTTCTATGTTTCAGTTCTTTATATGTTATGAAAAGTGTTTATTTCAAAAGAAACCATGGGGAGGATCATGAAGCAGAGGGTGTGGTGGGGACAGGATGGAGTCGGGGGACAGTAGATGACCAGGTGAGCCACACTGAGACCCAGAAGAGGTGGGTGGAAATAACTTGAGGCAGGAAGGACTGGACTCTGTGCATCGTTCACAATTCAGCCAGAGGACTTACGCGGCCGGGTGAAGACAAGAACTAGAAGACAGGCTTCAGCAGAAAATGGAAATCCTACCAGCTCTAGCAGCAATGCCAACCCGCATCTACCTGAGGCTCTAGTCCAAGCAGCTTAGCTTGGCATCTCACATTATTTAGGAACGACAGCCAGGGACCACAGACCAGGGGCAAGGATGACGAGAAACAGTGCTGGAGCCATTCCCGTATTCGGCCTCTGTGCCTGGCCTCGCATCAGCAGAAGCAGGAGTGGAAGAATTGCGAGGTGCTGGGCAGACTGACACCATTTGCAGCAGAGGTAGTGAAGAGGGGCAAGGAACGGACTCACTGGTGACTTCCCAGGAAAAAGGCAGAGCCACGTGAGAGGTCAGCTTGCGAGTCACGCTGACAAGAGGCTTATGAGGCGATAAGCACTAGAATCGCAATTACCAAGCCGGGAAAACACGCGGGCCCTTGGAGCCAAATGTGGCTTCTACCAGGCGTCTCGCTCTTTTCTCTCCCCTCCTCCTCCTCGACTCTCACTCCCCAAGGAGCACTCACGATGAGCGTGCATTCCCCACCACGATGAACGTGCATTCCCCACCACGATGAGCGTGCATTCCCCACCACCCGAGGCGTGGCCGCCACACCCTTACCTGGATGAGCATCTTGCGCAGGAAGGGCATGACGAAGGCTGGGTTCATGCTGCTGAGCCGGCCCACAGTGCAGATGGCCAGCTCCCGGATCTCAAACACCTGGTCATTCAGGGCCACAAACAGGGCCTGCAGATTCTCTGCCTGGGCCAGGTGTGCGTCAAAGCGCTCATCCAGGGATGCCAAGACACAGTAGCGGATGTCGGGGTCTGCAAGCGCAATCGAGCCTTTCAGTGCCTCTTCACCCCTCTCCTCCCTCCAGTCCTTTCCCACTTTCTGCTTCCACTGCCATCAGCCTAGGGAGAGGATTCCAGATACCCTTCTCTGACCAAACCTGTCATTTTCTTCTCTACTCACAGGAGCAAAGATAATAGAATTTTTTTGAAAAAAATTATTAATTAATTAATTTATTTTTGGCTGCGTTGGGTCTTCGTTGCTGCGCATGGGCTTTCTCCAGTTTTGGTGAGCGGGGGCTACTCTTCGTTGCAGTGCGTGGGCTTCTCACTGCGGTGGCTTCTCTTGTTGCAAAGCATGGGCCCTAGGCTCGTGGGCCTCAGTAGTTGTGGCACATGGGCTCTGCAGCTGTGGCTCGCGGGCTCTAGAGCGCAGGCTCAGCAGCTATGGCACATGGGCCCAGCTGCTCCACGGCATGTGGGATCCTCCCGGACCAGAGATCGAACCCATGTCCCCTGTATTGGCAGGCGGATTCTTAACCCCGCGCCACCGGGGAAGTCCAAGATAATAGAATTTAAGGCCGATTATCTTACAGAAATAGGCTGGTTTAGCCAAGCCTAAGGTTTTGCCAGAGAAAATGCTGGACATCAGCTTGTTGAGGCCATGAAAGGAAACTGGCTACTTCCAACTGCCCCAGGCACCTACACTTCCTTAGACTGCCTCCATCTCAAACTTTACCAGGATCTGTTATCCCAACCACGAGCAGTTTGCTGAGCACATCCGCCACCACTTGCACTGCGGTCTGGCTAACCACGTGAGCATGGCCACTGATGAGGTGGACAGAGGGCGTAAGCAGGCGGGAGCAGGTGCGGGCGGCTTCCATGCGGATCTCCTTGTGCTCGCTGTTCAGGAAGTGATCCGCACAGTGGCGGACAAACTGGGTCAGAGAGTGGCCTGGATACAAAGGCAGAGAGAAGACAGAATAAACACTGCTGCTTTGAACAGTAGGTCTGCAACTCGCTAGCTGCATTTTCCATTCCATTTCCATTCCATGGCTACTAACTTAATTTTCAACAAGATATTCAACCAGCAAGATATTGACCCCCAACTCTTCTCTTAAAAAAGTAACAAATGATCTTCCAATGAGCAGAAAGGCAGAAGGGAGGTAGAAAAGGAGCTGGGAGACATAAAAAAGGCATTTCCTCCCTGCCTCCATCTCAATCCTTTATTTCCTTCAAAAAGTGAATTATTTTGTTTTATTCGGACCCAGCCCTTTATATTCTCAGAGAGTAAAACAATTTTTGATCAAATTTACCTCATCTATTTTAGTTCCCAGATTTAAATACCAAAAAGAGAGTTTGATATAGGCTGGGTTTAAATATAGCTACTTTCTATTCCTTAGAAATAGACTGGGAGGAGATATGGGGATATATGTATATGTATAGCTGATTCACTTTGTTATACAGCAGAAACTAACACACCATTGTAAAGCAATTATACTCCAATAAAGATGTTAAAAAAAAAAAAGAAAAGAAAAGAAATAGATTATCCTGGGTGTTAATCAGTGTAAATGGAGGAACTGCAACAGGGAAACTAGCGATGCTGTGTAAGTATTCAGACAGCATATCTACGCTTTTTGTACTTGTTTCCCTGTAGCCTTAACCAATACCACCTACACAATCTTAAATTTCAAAACAGTCCATTTTTCTCTCCTGAAACGTATCTCCCTAAGGCATTAATGTGGGTTTATCTGTAGCCTAGAATTCCAAACTGAACTACACAGTACAGCAGTCTTGGAAATCACACCACCATTGGAATGAAAATACCCCCAAGCCCTGCTTATACATTTTAAAGAATTCAATACCATCTCAGCCAAAGGGAGGTGACAAGGTGAGGGGGATCCATCTCTGCAGCATTAGTTCCTTGGATCAATGAATACTTTTCCTCAACACCATCTGCCCCCACCCCATTTTCCTTTGTCTTTGTATGGGACAAAGAAACAAACGGTAGGAATTAACCATATACGGAAAGACTATAAAAGGATGAGCTGCTGTAGAATCAGCTACCCTGTCTCCAGGACCCCTAGCAAGATCCAGGAATTCTAGGTACCCTCATTCTTTTCTCGAGGTTCCCAGTATCACTGACTATCTTGGCAAGAACCACTACAATTTCTTGGTTTTTCCAAAAAAATTTTTTAAATTTAATTTTACTTATTTTTTTATACAGCAGGTTCTTATTAGTCATCCATTTTATACACATCAGTGTGTACATGTCAATCCTAATCTCCCAGTTCATCCCACGCCCCCCTCCCCGCCACTTTCCCCCCTTGGTGTCATACGTTTGTTCTCTACATCTGTGTCTCTATTTCTGCCCTGCAAACCGGTTCATCTGTACCATCGCAATTTCTTACCTTCAAATTCAAAACTGCCAAGAGTTCGGAGGGCAAGGGTAATGCTGCCCACATCGCTGGCCTCAGGGAGGGTCGTGAGGCCAGGAGAAGCCAGCTGATGGGCCAGGCCCTTGGGCATGCCTGGGTGCCGGAGGGGTTTGTGCATAAGGACCAGGGACAGCATCTTCAGGAGTCCATCTTGGATGTCCTTTTTCAGCTGTGGAATCTGACGGCTCAGGTCGTAGAGCACAGCTGTGAGGGCAGGGCTGAGGAAAAGGAAACCAGTCACTTAAGGAGCTGGATATATGATATTTGGTCTGGTCTTGGGAAGAAACAGCCCTTCTTGTCCAGCAAGGGGATTGGGCTCCACCCCTGCTTAGTCTTTAAAGCAGAAAGGATACAATGAAATAGAATATATATCTTAAACTCTCTTGGCCTGATCCCATATTTCAAAACAATCTATGATTTTCTGGGTTTTGCCTTGAGAGAACTTGTTTACTGTAATTCAGTCACTATGGAAAACCAAGTCTCAATAAATATCTGGGAAGCAGATTGAGAGCATCGTCCTTATTTTATAGATGAAGAGAACAAAAGTGTAGGGAGCTTAAGCAATTTGCCCATCTTAATATAAATGATAGCTGCAAACACTAACGGAGCACTTTTTTTTTTTTTTTTTTGGCCACGCCACATGGCTTGTGGGATCTTAGTTCCCCAACCAGGGATTGAATCAAACCCGGGCCCGGGCAGTGAGAGTGCTGAGTCCTAACTACCGGATCTCCAAGAAATTCCCAGTGGTGCATTTCTTATACAGACTGCATTGTACTAAGAGTGGCTATTTCGTGAACTCTTTCACTTAATCCCCACGACAAACCTAGACCATAGGAACTGCTACTGTACCCACTTTTCAGACTAGAAAGCTGAGGCTCAGAGAAGTTAAATAATTTATTTACGATCACCCAGCTAGACAGTGATGAAACCTGGATTTGAAACTAGCCTATGAGTTTAGTGTGAGCTATCCTACCTATCCAATTTAACGTGTAAATAGCCATGCCTCGCTCTTTCAACACAGACCCAGGACTGTGACTCAAGCCTCATGCTACCCGAGCCAGGGACAGCTCAGGTTCCCGACACCCACCTCAGGCCCACCGCCAGCATGGGCTCCAGCAGCTCCTTGATGTCCTGCTGGATGCCCGGCCCCATCGCTCGGGCCAGCATGCTGATGCAGGTGAACACCGTGGCATCCACCTGCATTGCCTTCTGTCTCCTGCAGAGAACCGAAGAGTGGCTAGTTTAGACATAACGGCATTTTGTGATACCCTACCTCAAAATTACCTTGGGGCAAGGAGAGCAGGTTACCCAGGCGGGGCCACCCCATGTGGGTGTGCAGGTTACCTACTGCACAGTCTAGGGACCCATCACACTGTAGTCACTGCAGACTTGTGTATTTACAACAAATGACCAGCAGATGGCAGTAAAGTCTCTTGAGGAAGGGGCCCCACTTCAGAATTCACACAAAAGGCACCATGTGGGTTAGTGTGGTGCTGGCCAAGGTCCCTATTTAGGAAGCAAACTGAACAACGTGCACATCAGGGACCACGAGTGCAGGGCACAGCCATCATATGAGAAGAAATTCTCCCTATGAGGAGAATGCTGGGCTTGAAACGGGCGAGGCTTATTAATTCACCAGCACAATCCTCGCTACTAACACAGGGAACTATGAAGACACAATTCTAATTAACACTGACCCTCTAAGACTTGGAGAAGATACCCTAGCCTCGCCACCTTGCAGGGTGCTGAAGGTCTTTCTCATATTTTATTCACTGGGACGTTTCAAGAGGTAGGATAATGTATCCAACTTCAATGATAAAGAAAAAGGTGACCGTTAGGTCCCCTCAGTTCCTGTCTAGGAACCCTCGCTTTAGTTGTTATCAAAATCAGACCTTTGAAAGCCAGAGAAAAGAACAAAACTAGGAGGTTCCCAGTAAATAATATTGAGAACAGCACTGGTATCTAACATGTATTGGTATGAACAGGTATTCAACCTCCCCAAATATTTACATCCATGTCACTTCATTTGGGAAAAGCTGGAACTCAACTGAAGAAGGGCTATTCATTATATGATTTGCTGGTTAATGACGCAGAGAACAGGCTTCAGCTCCACGGAAACTGGGATGCAGCCATCCTCCCTCTCCAACCAAATGGGGTGGAAGGTGAAATCATAACAGAGTTGCTTACTTATGGGCAAAGTCCTTAGGAGGCAGGGCTGCTCGGATGATGTCCAGCACACGAGGTAAGTAGACCTTAAACTCAGACCTCACAGCCACAGAAAGTAGCCCCAGGGCTTGGAAGGCTGCTGTCCGTTCCTTCTCCTTCTTGACACAGCTTAGGACATGGTTCATGGTATCTTGGAGATACTGGGTATCTGAGCACAGAAACAACAAAGTGTATATATGGCTCAAGGTGAGGGGTGGTCTACATATGAAAGGTCAAAGTTCCTATAAAACACTTAAATTTAAGAATAAATTAAGAAAGCCTGTTGGAAAGATATTAAGAAGAATTTAGAGAATGCACTAACCAAACGCTTTGCTTGATAATCACTCTTCTGATACAGCTTTTAGAAATATTAGAAATATAAGCTGTTTTTCCTTTAATTAAAAAAAAAAACCAAAAACTTAAAAGTGTCTCCAAAACAATACTGCATTAATTATCGCCATTAGCATTATATTTTGAGGGAAAGATTACATGCTTTTGTTCAAGAAATATATGTTAAACCTTGGTTAAAAACAAAGAGAGGATCATCTAAGCTATTTTATATTATCTGGAAATTTAAAGTAATATTGAAAACTGTTTGTAATAAACAGGCTATTCCACTCAGCATAGGCCTAGAAATCACTTTGCTATCACCTAGAGACTTCTGTTACAGTTATATTTAATAGAACAAGATTTAGTCCGTAACTTGGAAAGCCACATGTGTGTTTTCATTAAGTTTACATAAGCCAGTGTGCATGGGTAGGCGATTCTTGGGCAGCTTAAGCTAAGGTGCTACGACTCCTCAGAGGCTGCTATTTCCTGCCTCTTGCCCCTCTTCCATTTCTTCTCTTCCATCTTTCTGGCCTCAAGTCCGTGCACCAGCAGCACACACAAGCAAGACCACGCAGCCAGTAGAAAGTGAGGGGTGTTCAAGGCCACCAGGACCACAATTAGAAGACAGTGAACTAGACTCCCAAACGGCATACATACATCACTGCATTTATGCTATCGAGAAATGTCTTCTCTCACAGCTCACGGTCAAATGCCGTTGAAGCATGCTGGAGCTTGAAAACAGTCAGAGACCAAGGTGATACAACTCTCAAACCAGAGTGCACCAACGAGAAAAATGGGACCTTTGCAGAGCAGGACAGCGTTTCAGCAGGAAATGAGCTTAAATCAAGAAGGTAATTTCCTTTTCCAGACTTAGCACCCCAAGAGATTAGGAATCTGACATTGCTTGAGATTCCAGCCCAATCCTAGGGGGAGTATTTTTGATATTCCCAAAGCTTGCATCATCAGGAAGTGCAAGCAATGACTTCCAAACTGCAAACTTTAAAAAAGTGGCGCTTTCCCAATGAGACTGTACTTACGGAGGCTGCCCAGGCTGAATTTCCAGAACATATTTTAGTACATTATTTAATAAAACAACAAAAACTCACATCAAAAGAACAAACCTAGGGGCCCCTCTGAGCCTTTGTATCCTGCTGCTAGGCCGTCTTTTGAACTTACTAAGGTAACCGCTTCTACAGCATGCCAGACTTTGATCAAATTTGGCCTAGTTATTATTCTCTTTTGAGCCACAGACTTTCAAACCAAGATCATTTAAAGCTCTACTGAATAGGGGCATGTCTGTTCATTAAAAAAGAGAGAAGCTGCTGGGTACCAGGTGAGAAGAATGGAAAACTGAAAAAATATGGGTGATTCTCATTATATCCTTTCTCTCTGGTTCAGTGATTTTATGTGGCTAATTGCCTCATCCTCTCTTAACACCTATTCTCACACCCAGCACATTTAACACCTCACCGGCTGTATTTCTCTGCTTTCATCTGAGCTGGGTGGTGTGAAATGAGTCTGTGCTAGGGAACGGCATCTGCTGAGGGTCAGGCTGGCCTTTCATTTCCCATCCTGCCTCTCACTGGGCCCTGAACGCTTATTAAGCACGCACCATAGTGAAGAGGAAAGAGATGTAGGTCCGGGGTCTCTACACTCAGCAAGGAGGGAGGTGAGACAAGGACACTAAGTATGAACAGGCAACTGGAGTATTATTATAATTTTTACCTTTATCTTGTTTCTAAAATGGCTTTGAAATAGCTAGGGGAAGCAGCAACAATAACGGTTTCTATTTCTTGGACCTTACTCTGTGTCAGGCACTTAGACAGGTGCCTAGACATTAAAGCAGCTCATCTCATGAGGCAAGGACTGTCATTCTAATTTGACAAGTCAGGAAGTGGAGGCCCAGGAAGGTCAAATAACCTTAATCTCACAGTTAAGAACAGAGGGAGGATTCACCCCAGGTCTGATGACACCAAAGCCTTTCCACAGCTGGGGGTTGTAACGGAAGAGGAAAAGCACGTTTCTAGCTAGAGTGACCCAGCAAGGCCTCAGGGAGAAGCCAGTGTCTGAGCTGGGCCAGCTTCAGGAACCAGGAATTCACACCGCCCAGTGGGAACAGGGCAAGAAGAATTCAGGAATTCGGGAACCCAGTCTATTACCCGTGAAACCAGCCTCTGAAGCATCCAGTCCTTCCTCCTTGTGGGGGGGGGCAGCCCGGTGCCCACCTCAGGAGCAGACACAGGACTGTCCCCGGATCCTCCCTGCCCCACAGACTGGATGCTGCGCACCACTGAAACCGAAACTGCCCTTCCTGTGGTCTCTCAGAAGTCCATTCATCAATGTGTTGGCTTCCACACATGAGAACTTGCCTGGCTCTAGAAGTGCCTCTCTGCCTGCACGTTCGCATTGCTCCTGCGTTTGCTGCCTCAGACGTTTACAGAAAAGCTGAACTAGATGCCACTGAAGCTGGATAGAGGCGAGAGACCACAGACTAGCCCCTCAGCAGGCACTGCTCCAAATGAGAAGCAGACATAACTTTCTGGCATCTCGTCTTCTCTGTTTAATTACCCTTGAATGGGTAATGACATGACACGTCCGTGGACATCCTCACCTGTGAAGGCAGAAGGTCGGAAGGCAGCCAAGCGGGGCAACAAATTCAGGATTGTCATTTGGATCAGCGAGTTCTTGCTATTCCTGCACTTCAGCACCCACTGGCACACCTGAGACAGGAAGGACACAGGGTTGGCGAAGGAAAGGGAGGCGTGGAGCTTGGGAGAAGAGGGAGTGGACCTCCTGCCACTGACCTGATCAAATTTCTCCTCCATCAAGTCTCTGCAGCAGCGACTCTCCACCAGGGTGGACTTCGCTGGGCTGGGGGAAGCCCCGAAGCCCATGAGGCCTTGGTGAGAGCTGTACCCCAGCAGTCCCACCAAGGCGTTTGACTGCTGGGGCTGCATGGCCTGGAAACTGGTGAAGGGGGTGATGTGACGAGGTTTCGTTCCGAAGCCCATGAGATCCTTGCAGTACTTGTCATGTACCAATTGCTGCTGTGTGATTTCTTCCATTTCTTCTCTCAGGCGCTATATACATGGAGGAAGAGTCACCTTTACTTACAAGTGACATTTGCCTAGGCACCAGGGAGTCTGCCGACAACACGAGCCCAACCCTGAAATGCAACTCTTCCCACAGTGGGCGGCGGCCACTCTTCATCTCTAGGATTCGATTTCCCCAGAACCTTGCAGGGGGCCTGAATCTGTTCTAATTTAGGCAGAAGAGCACCACCTACTGAACAATGAAGCAGCAGCAGGGGTCTGGCCCCCAAGAACCCCCTACCCCACCCTTGGTTTGGGAAAGCTGACTTGCGGATGGCTGTGACAACAGACCTAGGATCTAGCAACAGAGCCTCCTGCGAGGGTGAGGGGCAGCCCCGAGCCAGCATCCTGCTAAGGACGTTCTGCTCTCCCTCTTCTCACCAGAAATGCAGGTAGAGACAACTCAGGCAAGTTAATGTTCTCAGAGTCCTAGGAACTCCATACGAGGCATGGAGTACACTGACTGGCTGAGAACCCCCATCTCTCACCTACTCAAAGGGCTGCTTAATAACTCATTCTCCAGCTTTCCAAATTGAGAAAGATACAAACCAATTAATTTCCAAACTTCTAACTCTTTCCACAGATATTTTCATTTTTCAGAAAATCTTATCCAGTATTCTTGTCAAGGTCACCAGGACTCTTAGGCTGCTAAACCGAATAGTCTGCAGCACCTGATCCAACTCAGTGTTTCCTCCTCCTTGAAACCCCTTCTTCCCTTGGCTCCTTGGACCCTGAGGTTTGCTGGCGCCCCATCCCCACCCCTGCTGCTGCTCCTTCTTGGTCTCCCTTGGTTCTTCCTCATCTCCCGACCTCAGGTTCTCAGCCCCCATCTCTCCTCCAACTATCCTAGTTCCCCGAGGGTCCTCATCCAGTCTCACGACTGGAAATAACATCTATATGCCAGTGACCTCCCCAATCTGTCTCTCTTGCTCAGATCTCTCCCCAGAGCTACTCAATAACTCCGCTCAGACGCCCAACACACATCTTAAACTTAACACGCTCAAAAGCAAACTCCTGACCTTCGACCCCAGACCTGTTCCTCCCATCTCAGTAGATGGCAACTCTACCCTTCTAGTTGCTCAGGCCCCAAACCTTGACCCTTCTTTCTCTCCTATCGACCTCCAAATCCCTTGTACCCCGACAGCTCCCACTACTGCTGAGACGCTGCAGTTCCCCCCTGACTAGACTCCTGGCCTCAGCCCTGGCCCCTCCCGTAATCCATTCCCAACACAGTCTGTACAGGGGCGTCTGAGACCCTAGGTGACGAGCCCCCTCCCTGCCCCAGGTATTCCCCCAACCCCATCTCCCAGCTCCTCTCACTCAGCTCAGTCACAGCGGCAACCTTGCTCCCTTCATCAAGCAGCGCGCTCCTGACGCGGGGCCTCGTGCTCCCAGGACCAGCGGTCTGGAGGACAGCTCACCCCAGAGGTGTGTATGGCAGTTTTCTTACCTCCTTCACGGCTGTGCCCAAACATCATCGTCTTTTAAAATGTAATCCCCGATCCATGCTAGCATCCCCTATTCCTTTTCCCTGCCCTACTTTTCTCCGCAGCATTTATCACCATATGCTACACTACGTATTTTTACTTATTTATGTATTGTCTGCCTCCCCTTGCTAGAATGTACTGTTCTATTCACTGCTGCCTTATTCTTCTAGCTCTTAGGACACGGTATAGCTGGCCCACAGTAGGTGCTCAATTAGTATTTGCTGAATGAATGAAAAAGTTATGAAATTGTAACACCTCACATTTGGATAGTTCTTTATAATTTACAAAGCACCATCACAAGTACTATTTCATTTAAACCTATCAGTTAGGTGATATTGCCCTGTTTTACTGGAAGAAAACAAAGATCCCAGAGCTGTGTGGGGTACAGTGGAAAGTACCACATTATACTTGGGTGGGGAAAACTCTGAGGGTGACCATTTACGGAACGCCCACTAGGTATCAGGTGTTGTGCTAAGCACCTCACACATACTTAGAAACCTCACAGAAGCCCAATGAGGTGGCTAAGATCCCCATTAAAATTGAGGAAAATAAGGAGGGAAAGTAATTTACCCATGTCACACAGTATAGAGGAGCGGGGATCCAAAGCCAGACTCGCTGTGTTTCTACACACACTGCAGCACACGCTGCTCCCACATCTAGGGCACAGCCATCACCAAATGATCGCTGGGTCTACGAAAGCAGGAAGCCCTGGGGGGGGAAGTCCACACCAACCAGCTCCCCCAGGAAGACTCACAGGTGGGGCTCTACCTCCCAGATATACCCTGCATCTGGTGTCAGTGGACTGACCCTGAATCTACTTTTGTGTCTACACTGCCAGTGCCAGTCGAAGCCACCACCACTGCTCGCCCAGGTGACTGCAATCGCCTCCTGGGGCAGCCGTGAGAATAGGACCTCCAGCTACCAGGAGAGTAACCGACCCAGGGCCCCAGCCGCTACTCTGAAATCCATGGCCATGTCTGTGCCAAGGCCACGCTTTCCGTGAGCTGCTTCTAGCCGATGACGAACACAGTAGGAAGGCTACGGTGGGCCTCCTCTTGACGGCCAGCTCTGGCCTGAGGACCCTGTGACGGCTCCGCACAGCAGACGAGGGTGCTTCCATCCAACTTTTCCTCCCGCTCTTGTTCTCTCAGGGTCGGATCCGCACTGAGGCCTGATGGTTCTCCCAGCCTCTCCCAGCCCCCTGCCCACTTTCTCTCAGAGCTTCTTTCCCTCATACAGTCCTTGCGCTTCTAAACCCACCTTTGCAGCTGCTTCCTGAGCCAGCACACCTCCTAACTCACCTCCCTGCTTCCCTTCCTGCCTCTCCACAAGCTCTTCCCCACAAGTAGCCAATGACTGTTAAAGATGGATGCCATCATGTCATCCTGTGGACACAGCCCTGTGAGGAGAACGGGAGCCAGTAGGGGCCATGAGCTGTGAGGCCCCCGGTGCGGCCCCTCCCGCCCTCTCCCTTGCTCACGGTGCACCAGCCACACTTCCCTTCTCGCCTGAACTTATCAAACGCTCTTCCACCTCAAAGCCTCTGCCTGGAGCACCCCCTCCCTGCCCGCTGCAAGGCTGGCTCCTCCATGTCATGCGGTCTCAGCTCAAACGGCACCAACCTCAGGGAGGGAGTCACCCGCACCCCCGTTACCCACCACCCCATTTCCTCGCAGAACTTGCTGCTACCTGAAATGTTCCTATTTATTTGTCTATTGCCTGCTCCCCCAACAAAACGTCAGCTCTTTGAGGACAGGGATCTCGCCTCGTCTCGCTCCCAGAATGGCACGTGAGAAGACTGGACACCCTCAGACGCGCTTCTCACCTCTCCCTCCATGCTGCTGATGCGAACCAGCTCGTTGAGGATCAGTAAGGCTCCGTGGATCCGATCATCGCGATTCATGCCCTTCTCCTTGGCCAAGGTCTCGTCAAACCCCTTCTCTGCTTCCTCAAACGTGTGCTACGGAGAGATACAGAATGCCTAAACTACCCAACGTCCAGCGTTAGAAAGCAGCCCCACCCATCTATATGGGGGGTTCTGAGGTTACCATGCCTGCTAAGGGCCTCGTGCCAGTGTCACCAACAATCCCAACTCATTGGGCTCTCTCGTTTCATTTAGCTTCAACTCTCACAACAATACCACGAGGGAGACACCACTACCGCCCCTATTTAATAGAGAAAAAACAAGAGGCTCAAAGAAGCTAAGTGACTTGTCCAAGGTCACAGAGCGGCCAAGACGAGAACCCAGGTCTCCAATCCCAGGTTCCCATGTTCAGGGCTCTTTTTGTAGGACAAGGGTCCTTAGCAGGTTCACTTGGCAGCGGCAGTCAGCACAGGACTCTCGATACTACAGGAACACTGGCATCTCTCCAGAGACGCCCATATTTCTATATTTTAACACCTCTGAAAAAAGATGTCTTATAATTGTTGCTAAGAAGGCAGTGAGTTTAACTGGCACTATAGCCTCACTCTTAGTGGTACATAAAGCAATGGTGTGGCTATTGATAAATCTTTGCTTTCGTGAAAAACGATAAAATAACTACTGATTCATACTGAGCTTAAAAAACCATGGGAGATCAAAGCAGACAGGATACTTGCTCTTTGGCAAGGGGCCTGCTGCTGCCCTGTAGGCCCGATGATACTCTACGCAAATGTGCTTTGCTGGAGGTTGGAATGGAACCATCTCCTCACCCTGTACCACTGTGGCTTCTGCATCTCCTTTGGCTCCCGCTGGGTGGTGAGGATCAGACAGGCACGAAGGGCAGCAACAGCTCCCTCACGGATGGCCTGTTTGGGGTCCCACACGGCCACAAAAATATTGTCAAAGAAGGGCTGCACTTGCTGGAAGAAGAAGGTGGGGACGCTGATGGCCAGCTCACGAAGAACCAGGACCTGGGAGAAAAGGCACAGAGAACTTTCATCTGGGTCAGAGTCTTGTTCTCTCAGGAACACAGCCTCCTGTCATCCTAGAGCCTACATACAGCAGCAAAAGAGCACACTTGCCCATTCTTCTAGCTCAGAAATTCTGGGGACCTAGGAAGGAGAGTGAAATTGATCAAACATTTCAGTGTTCATTATCCTAGGGTGTTTAGAAGCAGAATGCTTGTAACGTTAGTACACAAGTTCTGAAAGGGCAGACGTGCTTAATGCTTTGTACACTGCTCTACTGATAGCCTAGAATGCGCCCGAAATACAGCAGGCATTCAATAAACATTGTATTGAATGAATGAATAATCCTGTTTAATATTTAATCTTGCTATTATTTTCATCTGACCCTGGAAAAACTGAAGGTTCAGAGGCTGCCCCAAGTCACAGAGTGAGGAAGTAGCACCAGGTTCCATGTGTGGGCCCCTCACCCAGGCCGGCTCCCTCCTTGTGGTGCTGTCCCCGAAAGAGGGAACCGACTGGAAAGGATCCAACTGAAGCTTCTGATCCCCATCACATTCATTCATAGATTCTCTCTCTTAAGGACAGACTCTCCCCCATCTCACAGCCTGGATTCCTGGCCCATCAAACCAGCCTCTTTCAGGGATGAGCCTCAGAAAGCAATGAGTATGTGCGTCTAGAAGAAGAGGGTAAGAAGCCACCACTTCCTCAATTGAGGAATAGCCAACGGGAAAGAGGAAGTCTGGACTACGTACTGACCGATCAATAAATGACTAAAAAACACACAGGAAAGGCCTGGGAGAAGGCAGGCCAACTCTCCCAGCGCGGGGGGCGAGTCCCTCCCCGGCTCCTCTCTTCAGCCCAGTACTCCCATCTTCCCACAGGATATGGAGGGACCTTGACAGAGGGATCCTACAGATGGCGCGGTGGTCTGGGGCTTTGTAAGCCTCTTGGCTTGTGGCTTCTTCTCTTGCCTACAGCTGAGGGGGTGCCTTCTGCCTGGGAGGCATTTTTGATTCTGGAAAACTGGAGGTCAGGATAAGCACTGCACATAGGGCTGCCTCTCAAGCAACAAGAGAGAACGTTAAGCCTCCCCTTCAGGTACAGAGCTCAGGGTGAAGAGAGAAAGGGATTCAGGACAGAACCGAAGGCCACCAAGAAGCCCAGTGCCTTTGCCTGGAGCATCCCCTCTCATTCTTTGCCTTTCAGGGACCTGAGCACATCGTGTGAAGGACCCCGACATGGAGCCACCACTCGCCACGCACTCACAGCCGCATGTCTCCGGCCCTCGTTGCGGTCAGCACCCAGCCATTCCAAGGCTCGCTTCACCTCAAACTCCACATACTCAGCGGTAAAAGTGTCCCCTGCCATGGCGAGGCGACCAATGGCCTTGGATGCCATTTCCATGACAACTGGGTCATTGGAGGGGAGGAGGTTCCGAAGGTAGTTAGCAAATCTTCCGATTCGGGTCGCATTCCCACCTTCCACTCCTATGAGGCTGGCTGGAAAAGAGAGGAAAGCAAAAGGTGAGGAAGGGCACACGCTGTCCAGGAAAGTATGCTGCCTTCAGAGGAAAGCTAGCCAGTGACCCCCTCCTCTTACTTTAAGTGCAGACTGCAATTTCCAGACAGTAAGGATGCAAATAATTTTCATCTTAACCAACAGATTTCATATTTGTGCCAGAACTACTTATATAAAGCAAAATAACCTCATTTTAGTATACGTAATTTGTTTTCCCAAGAAGAAAAGGAAAACAAACTGGGTCTGAATAATAGTTCACAGGATGGAAGACCAGTCCCTGGAGGTTGAAAATTACCTGCCTTTCATTCACTGCAGCCCAACTCTACTCTTCTATTCGTAAGCCCACTATGCCAAACTTTGCTCTACAGAGACACCAGAGCCTGCATTTTTGCAGTGGAAAGAAAGCAGGCTTCTAGTTTCAGTTCAGGCACACTGGCCCTAGAAAAGCCGCTTAACAGTTCTGAGATTCCATATCTGAAAAAACCTGCTTTGTCGATGTCCCAGGACTATTGCTAGAATTAACAGCTGGATAAGTACACTGAAAGCCACAAGGCTCCTTAAAATTCATTAAACAAATGTGAACTAAGTGTCCAGTAAGAAGCAGACCCAGGGTGCAGTAGACACAAAGCTGAAGAGTCCTTTATTCCCAGTTCTCACCTTACCGGAAACTCTGTCCTTACCTATGGCCAAGATGCCACCTTTCCTCTCATTGGCATCTGAGCTGGAAACCAGTTCAAAAATGTGATGGTTCAGCTGATCATAGAAGCGAGTAGACTCTTCTTGACTCATCTACAAAAGAAGATGTGCTCAGAACAGCTTATAATGTCTCCCTAGTGGTGGGGTGGCTTCCAAAGACTAGGACCCGAGAGGCAGCCAGGAGGTACAGTTCCAGCCAAAGATGACATGGCTACTGCCTATTTCTATAGTTTTAAACTGAAGAGCAATTCATCGGTGTATTTAACAAATACTTATCGAGTATCTACTCCTCTGCAGGACATGTCCCGTCCTAGATTCTACCTAGTACCAAGGGTATAAGAATAAACAAGACATTGTCCCTGACCTCAAGTCTGGTCTCTATTTAGAAAGCCCCAGGACTTTCCTGGTGGCACAGTGGTTAAGAATCCGCCTGCCAGTGCAGGGGACACGGGTTCGAGCCCTGGTCTGGGAAGATCCCACATACCACGGAGCAACTAAGCCTGCGAGCCACAACTACTGAGCCTGCGTACCTAGACCCTGAGCTCCGCAACAAGAGAAGCCACAGCAATGAGAAGCCCCCGCGCTGCAAGGAAGAGCAGCCCCCGCTCAACGCAACTAGAGAAAGCCCGCGCACAGCAATGAAGACACAACACAGCCAAAAATAAAAATAAATAAATAAATAAAAATTAAGGGGGATAAAAAAGAAAGCAAGCAAGCCCCAAACAACCAACTCGTCAAACCCATTCCAGCCACTGTTATCAGGCAGAAAGAGTGGAAGGTCTGGAATGTGGCATGAAAAAGAAAAAAATGAAAAGAAGCAGCCGACTCCTAAAATATCACAACGTAGGAAATGCCACAGAAATGTGTAACTGCAAAGGAACCTGCCCATTCTACAGACGTGAGAAATCGGTGCCTTTCTAAAATGGAATCTCTGCATTTTCCGAATCCTCACTTAGCTGTCAAGAGGCATCTAAACCAGGGGTGGTATATGTCACCCCAACACTCCATGATGAACGGCCCGAACCACAGCAATCCCAACCTCTCGGAGCTCCATGGTGACATAGTGCTGGAGCTCCTTGGCGGCTTTGGCCCTGGTCTCCTCATTCCGGCTCTTCAGGCCGCAGGCAAACTGCTGCAGGACGCTCACATTGCTGGATGCGGTGGTAGCTGTGGCAGCGGCGGCAGGGCCGGTTCCAAGCATCTTGCCCTGAGGTTCTTCGGAGAGAAGCTTCCTTTAATATTCTGAATAACAAACCATGGCGATGAACTCATTTATGGCCCCAGCTCCTCAACACAGATCTTCACCCTATCCACGTCAGGCTGGGGATCCTAAAAAGGTTGGGATACCTCACTAAAAAACATGCAGAGAGACTTGATTCATTCAACAATGACTGATGTTTAAAAGAGGCAGCATAGGAGAGAGGGTCAAATTATGGGCTGTGCTGCCAGACTACCTGGGTGTGAATCCAGTCCAAAATTATATACCTTGAGGAAAGTTACTTAAAATGTCTGTTTCCTAAACTGTAATAAGAGGATAACAGCACCTAACTCATAGGACTGATGTAAGGATTAAATGAGTTAACACACTAAACAGTTAAAAAGTGCTTAAAATAGTGCCAGGTGCACAGTGAGTTCTTAATAGTTGTTAGCTCTGATTATCATTATGACTACTACGTACATGGCACAGAGTCAGGTACTAGAGGTGGGGAGGTAGAGAGAAAATAAAGCATGCCTAAGACTGTCCTTTTCCTCCAGGAGTTCAATTTAAAGAGGGAAATTGATTATTATTCTGTAGCAGCACTGCCCAATAGAAATACAAGCCACAAATGCAAAAATAACTTTCAATTTCCTTGTAGCCATATCGAAAAGGTAAAAAGAAACAGGCAAAATTAATACATTTTATTTAACCCAATACATCCCAAATATCATTTCAACATGTTATCAATATAAAAATTATTGATATATTTTTCTATTCTCTTTTTTGTACTAAGTCTCCAAAATCTAGTGTGCATTTTACACTCAGGGCAATCTCAACTTGGACCAATCACATTTCAAGTACTCTAAGCCACATGTGGCTGATGGTTATTGTATAGGACAGCACAGTTCTATAGAACATTAGCACTTGGAACGTGCTCTAAAAGAGACTGATTTGTTTCTCAGATCACTCATTCATTCCTCAGTTATGCCCTGTCCCTTCCCTCAATAGGCTTACAGTCTAGGGGGAAATACAAATAATCAGGCGACCACAATAAAGTGGCCATGATAGCGCTCTGGCAGACTGCTACGGCAGTAACACATGCACCTTTCCTAGGTTATGTCCGGATTATATTAGAAAATCAAAATTTCTTATTTTTCAAAGAATTTGTGAAACGCAGAGAGAAAAAAAAAAAAAACAGGGAATAATTGGTTCTGAAAAGCTTTTAAATACTCCAGTGCCGAGAAGAGTGCAGAAGGAAGTGTCAGACTTCAGGAGAGAGGAAACCCAAGGACTCCAGATGAGAAAACCAGAGTGTGTGCGCTTGTCTGGGGGAGGGAGGCTAGCAAGGAATTTCCAGTCTCAGGAAGGAACCAGCATATCTTTATAAGGTCTAAGGCCCACAGGCCATCTGCTCCAGGGAGAATTCAATTAAAATACTAGAAGTTAAATCCGAAGGGTCGTGGCGAGGGCTTACAGAAGTTAAAAGTCAGGTGGGGGCGGGGGAAGCTCGGATGGAACCGAGCTCACCTCCGGGGAATGGGTCCTTGAGAGGCCTCCACGGTGGACCGCAAGGGGCTGACACTGACATTGGTCCTCTTTGAGGACAATTTGTAGGGGGCTCTGAAGAAGGGGTGACTGATGGGCAAGGAGACCCAAAGGCGCCCCAGCGATACAGGAGCTGATGGGCCGGCCTTCGTGGCGCCAGAGACGCACAACAGGCTAAAGGGTTCGGGGGTTTCCTGCGGGTTCGGGAGGAGGTGGGCGTTGCCTCGGGGGTGCGGGTCCAGGGCTCAGGCGGCGCCCAACTCCGTGGGGGCCAGTACTGAGGGGACCCCACGTCCCAGACGGACGACTTCCCGGGGCCCCCCCACGGACCAGGCTGACCGTGGGTCTGGAAATTCCGCCGCCTTGGAGGGGTCGGTGCCAGGTCCCAGACTCACCGCGCGGCTTCGGCCAAGGCCTCAGCTGCCGCCGCCAGCACCCGTACCGCCGCTTCAGGCCGCCGACCCCACCACCCGCCTTCCCCGCTGTCCTCTAAGCCGGGCGGGAGGGAAGGCGGGCTCCCAGCCCTAAGGACCAATCGACGGGCGTAAGAAGAAGATGGACTGGAACATCGGCCAATAGGCATTAAGAAGAAGTGAGGCTTTGGGACCCGGCTTCTCAAGGGGGCGGGGACTGTTCAAATAGACAAACCCCGTGGCCAGTGGCAGGCGAAAGGAGGCTTAGGTCCACTCGGGAGAACCAATCGGTCGTGAGTTGACTTCAGTCACTTCCACGCACACATCCGGTGCATCGCTACTATAATTCCCCTCTGCACCTGGGCCGTGGAGGTGCGTATTCCGCTGTCTGGGTACCGTGGAATGGAACCACGAGGCGGTAAGCGGAGGTTCGCGACCCCGCCGGATTTAATTTTCGAGACCAGAGTGTGAGCGATGCCAGCGCCTTGTAATCACTGGAGCAAAAGAAGTGGAATTTTCGGACTAGCGCTACTTGTGCATCCGCGATTTCTCTTTTGTGAAATGTAATACGCATTTGAAAGCGTTTTTAGATTTCCCCACTTTTCCAAAATTATCTAGCTCACAAGATCATCCGCGAGAAACCGTAGACAAGTTTTAGCTAAATAAGCTGCTCGTAAACAAATAATTTCAAAGTAGTATCATTTAAAAAACATCCTTTCGAAAATCAATAGCAAAAATGGAATTTGACTACATCTCTTTTTTAAAAAAAATCACGGTCTGTTTATTATAATAAGCACTGAAAATTCCTAAATACCTCACAATAGGAGTCCGACTAAATAAAATATAGTAAGTTATATTAAGGAAAATGTAGGTAGCCATTAATAATCGTAATGTAGATGAACATTTGCTAAGAAGGAAAAGGGTTCACAATTATACCATGTAAGTATAATATAACCTATTAAAAATTTATATGTTTCCTATGTGTCTATGTTCACATGGGGAAAATATACAACTAAGATGTAATGGAATTTGGGGAAGGCATATTTTTTCTTTACACATTACCATCATTTACTTTTTTACTTTAATTAAATAAAAAGTGTTTGTTGAAGAGGTGTGAGTTTCCAGAAGTACTAAATTACCAAATAAAAGAGGTTTGGTAATGTTCTGTGGCTAAAAAACGCTTTGGCAGATTTAAGAGAAAAAGAAGTTATGACTACTTTTTTTTTTTTTGATGTGGACCATTTTTAAAATCTTTATTGAATTTGTTACAATATTGCTTCTGTTTTATGTTTTGGTTTTTTTTGGCCATGAGGCATGTGGGATCTTAGCTCCCTGAGGGGATCAAACCCACACCCCCTGCATTGGAGGGTGAAGCCTTAACCACTGGACCGCCAGGGAAGTCCCATGACTATTTCTCTAGATTTAGAATCTTTACACTGATTCTTCTGTGAAATAATTGTTCCTCTGAATTTCATATTTTTCACTTGTTTTCAACATCTCTATATTTAGTCGTTAAACATTTTTGAATATGTAATACATTTACTATTCAAATCTCAAAATAATTAAAAATTATGCTTATCATTATAAGTCTTCCTTCACCCCTGCCCCTTCACTACTTATTTTCTTAGTTCTTATGTATCTCTAGATTTTACATTTTTTACATTTCTATGTAAATAAAAGACAAATATAAATATATATTCTTATTTCCCTCTTTTGTTACACTATATACACTGTTCTGTACTTTTTAAAATTCTAGGATACCTTGGCTTCCCTGGTGGCGCAGTGGTTAAGAATCCGCCTGCCAATGCAGGGGACATGGGTTCAAGCTCTGGTCCGGGGAAAAACCCCACATGCTGCGGAGCAGCTAAGCCCGTGCGTCACAGCTACTGAGCCTGCGCTCTAGAGCCCGCGAGCCACAGCTACTGAAGCCCGCGTGTTGCAACTACTGAAGCCCACGTGCCTAGAGCCTGTGCTCCGCAGCAAGAGAAGCCACCGCAATGAGAAGCCCATGCTCGCCGCAACGAAGACCCAATGCAGCCAAAAGAAATAAATTAAATAAATAAATTTATTATTTTTTAATTCTACGGTATCTTAAAGTTCTTTCTTACTGTATAGAAGGCTTCCTTGTTCTTTTGTTATTCTTATAGCTGCATAGTGTTCCATCACATGGATATATCGTAATTTATATTTCCATTTCTCTGTTGATGGACACGTGTTATTTTCAAATTCATGCTATTACTAATGATGCTGCAATGAATGCCTTTGTAGATATATAATTTTATTCCCTGGCAGCTATACAAAATAGTACCAAAAATGCGATTATAGGGTCAGAGGGTAAATGCATGTGTAATTCGATGGATATTGTCAAATTCATCTCTGTAAGGGAGGTATCAATTTTTATTTCCACCAGCAATATATGAGGTTTTTGTCTCCCTAAGACGTGGTATGGCCCTGTTTTCTAATTAACAATCAAAGATGGTTTTATAGAATAGTAATCAGTGCATTTATAGGTCTCTTTTCAGTTTACCCAGAGCTTTCTTGTCCATTATGTTAACATAATAACTAATATTTATTGAGCACTTACAAGCTATCAGGCGTTTTGGCGGACCTTATAGAGTAGTGGCTAAAAGCATCTTGGAGTCAAAACTAACCGAATCTGAAACTTAGCTCCAACATTTACTGACTATATGAGAAAGCACTTATGTACCTATTTCCTTATTTATAAAACTAGAAGGATTATAATGCACCTTCGGTAGGTGGTATTGTGTGGGTTAAATGCTAATACATGTAAAATACCCAAAACACTGTATGACACATATGAACAGTCAGTAAATGCTGTCACTGCTGTTCCTGAACATCTCTATGAATGAGGCAGTTCATATTGTTCCCACTTTGTATAGGAGTAATCTGATGTCCAGAGGAATTGGGTCATACAGTTGGTAAGTGGTAGAGCCAGGATTTGAATATATCTGCTTCTTCCTCTTGTCTGATTGGGCAGCATTGGATATTCAGGTTTGGCCAGCATTGCAAGTATGTGCTGGGTGGTGGAGTTGTAAATGTTTAACAATCACCTGGGACGGGAGGGCGGCATGTATGTATATACTGGGCTTCCTTCATCATGTGTGACTTGTGAGGTCAGAATGCTCTGTCTTGAAATTCTTAATGATTTTTGAACAAGAGTTCCTGCATTTTTATTTTGCACTGGGCACCAAAATCATGTAGTCAGTCCTGTGTCCATATATGTTATATGTGTATTATAACGTTCACTAATACGAAGAATGTGTAGCACAAAACTTACAAATAATAATAAAATACACGATACTTTTTATTATAAATTCCATATAGCCAGTTGATTCTAACAGTATGCTTTCTTTGATATTGTGTAGCCTCTGTGTGGTTGCATTGACCAATGAGTGTAGTTCCAACATGACTGTTGGTTGATATTATCTTTTTTTTTAAAAAAAAAAAATATGGGCTTCCCTGGTGGCACAGTGGTTAAGAATCCACCTGCCAATGCAAGGGACACGGGTTCAAGCCCTGGTCCAGGAGGATCCCACATGCTGCGGAGCAACTAAGCCCGGGCGCCACAACTACTGAGCCTGCGCTCTAGAGCCCGTGCTCCAGAACAAGAGAAGCCACTGCAATGAGAAGCCTGCACACCGCAATGAAGAGTGGCCCCCGCTTGCTGCAACTAGAGAGAGCCCACAGCAATGAAGACCCAATGCAGCCAAAAATAAATAAATAAAATAAAATAATATATATATATATTTTAAAATATTTATTTAGGCTGTGCTGGGTCTTAGTTGCGGCTTGTGGGATCCTCGTTGTGGCATGCGGGATCTTTAGTTACGGCATGAGAACGCTTAGTTGCAGCATGCATGAAGGACCTAGTTCCCTGAACAGGGGTCAAACCCGGGTCCCCTGCATCGGGAACGCGGAGTCTTACTCACTGGACCATCAGGGAAGTCCCAGTATTATCTTTTACGTTAAGGAGTAGGTGGAAAGTGAAACAATCGAGATATATTGAACTTTGCTAGTTCGTCAATGACATGAATGGCTTCTTTGCTGAATTGGATAATATTCTAATACTGGAAGTATATTTCCTCAAATTTTTGCTGCTACTCAAAACGAAACAGCTACAGAGTTGACACACTTAAAATTTAATCTGGGCCTTCCCTGGTGGCGCAGTGGTTGAGAGTCCGCCTGCCGATGCAGGGGACGCGGGTTCGTGCCCCGGTCCGGGAAGATCCCACATGCCGCGGAGCGGCTGGGCCCGTGAGCCATGGCCGCTGAGCCTGCGCATCCAGAGCCTGTGCTCCGCAACGGGAGACGCCACAGCAGTGAGAGGCCCGCGTAACGCAAAGAAAAAAAAAAAATTTAATCTGCATTATTAACTTTTCTCTGTCACTTTCTTAATTCCAGATGATGTACAAAACAATTATGAAGCATTTGCTGATTTGTGTGGTATGAATACTCCCATCATGGCAGATTTCAAACCACCAGCGGATATCACTGAATGAACAGGTAGGAAGAGATAAGCAGCAGCACATCATTATGTAGTATTTCCACAATGCAGATAAAATAGACATAAATAACCTGAAGAGCATAAATGGTAAAGTGTAGTGAAATAATTAGGAAGTAATGAGTTTTGAGTATTTGTTACCTTGGCTTTTAATATAATGGATCTACTCGTAGGTTTGTATAATTGAATTTTTTTTTTTTTTTTTTTTTTCCAGTACTTGGGCCTCTCACTGTTGTGGCCTCTCCCGTTGCGGAGCACAGGCTCCGGACGTGCAGGCTCAGCGGCCACGGCTCAGGGGCCCAGCCGCTCTGCGGCATGTGGGATCCTCCCGGACCGGGGCACGAACCCATGCCCCCTGCATCGGCAGGCGGACTCTCAACCACTGCGCCACCAGGGGAAGCCCTAATTTAATTTTTAATAATGGCTTTGCTTAATGACTGCTCACAAAATTCCTAAAAATTTAACAATTGGCTCTCTCCAGCCAGAACAAGCTACAGATATGGACCATAAGCTCCCAGAAGGCAGGAAGTGGAGATACAAAGCTGGCCAACTGGTGGGTGGGGAGGAGGGCAGTTCTGTGCATGAATAAGTAAATAAATTAGAAGAAAGATAAAAAGGCAGTCAGGGCAGTATATGGAATATGCATAATAAAAAGTGGGAATTATTGCTGTTGTGATTATTACCAGAGCTAATAATTTCTTTTTTTTAATTTTAGTTTAGTTTTTTTAAATTGAGCTATAGTTGATTTACAATATTGTGTTAGTTTCAGGTGTACAGCAAAGTGATTCAGATACATATGTATATATTCTTTTTCAGATTCTTTTCCATTATAGGTTATTACAAGATATTGAATATAGTTCCCTGTGCTGTACAGTAAATCCTTATTTATCTATTTTATATATAGTAGTGTGTATCTTTTAATCCCATACTCCTAATTTACCCCTCCCCCCCTTTCTCCTTGGTAACCATAAGTTTGTTTTCTGTTTCTGTGAGTCTGTTTCTGTTTTATAAAAAAGTTCATTTGTATTATTTTTAAGATTCCCCATATGTGATATCATATAATATTTGTCTTTCTCTGTCTGACTTCACTTCGTATGATACTCTCTAGGTCCATTCATGTTGCTGCAAATGGCAATATTTCATTCTTTTTATGGCTGAGTAATATTCCATTTTTCATATATCTTTATCCATTCATCAGTTGATGGACCTTTAGGTTGCTTCAATGTCTTGGCTAAGCTAATAATTTCCTAGACATCGTCATTTCCCATTTCAGAGCTTCGGTTTTCTCATTTGGAAAGGAAGTTTAATTACACCTTTCTTATCACCCTCAATGTGCTCCCTGATTTTTATCTGTTTTATTCACTGCTGCGTGCAATAGTAGGTGTTCAGTAAATGTTGCACACAGTAGGCGCTCAATAAATGCATGTTGAATGAAAAAAAATGAGTCCTATTTCCGTGAGAGAAAGCTCTTGGTAAGTCGTAAAGCGACACGCACTCGTGGCCCTTCTTGAGATACTAAGTGAGGCTGTTTCCAGCAAGTGCGGGAGCAACTGCCACTCGCGGACCGTCGGGGTGAGGAAGGGCTGGACCGCTGGGTCGCTGCACTGTCCCGGCCCCGCCCCCGCCCCAAGCCCCGGCCCCGCCCTCAGCCTGGTCCCGCCCTCAACCCCGCCCCGGCCCAGGCCCGCGCAGCCGGTCCCTGTTTCCCGGCGGGCCTACAGTGGCGGGTGCCCAAGATGGTCGCTCCCGCAGCTGCGTAGAGGCGGCAGCGGTTCAGTCTCGGGCTGTAGGGCGAGGCGGGCGTCTGGAAGCGGTCCTCGCCCAGGTGACAGGAGGTCGGGGAGGTGCCGCCGGGCCTCGTGGGGTGCCAGGCCCACTCGCTGCAGTCCCCGGGCCCCGCCGCCTCCCTATCCCTGCCCCCGGGTGGAACCGAAGAAGGTCAGGTCCGCCGCCCCGCCTGTCCTCGCCTCAGGGCGGACGCTGTGTGTGGGTGGCTCACTGTTTAACATTGACTTCACCCAAGTGCATTCTCCATGGCGGCCTCGCAGGTCCCGGGGGAGAAGGTTAACATCCAGGCAGGAGAGACGGCCAAGGTCGGGGACAGGGACCTGCTGGGGAACGGCTGTTCGGAGCAGGACAGACCGCCGCAGCGCTCGTGGAGGCAGAAGTGCGCCTCCTATGTTCTGGCCCTGCGGCCCTGGAGCTTCAGTGCCTCACTCACCCCGGTGGCCCTGGGCAGTGCCCTGGCCTACAGATCCCAGGGCGTCCTGGATCCCAGGCTACTGGTGGGTTGTGCCGTAGCTGTCCTCGCTGTGCACGGGGCTGGCAACTTGGTCAACACTTACTACGACTTTTCCAAGGGCATTGACCACAAAAAGAGTGATGACAGGACCCTGGTGGACCGAATCTTGGAGCCCCAGGATGTCGTCCGGTTTGGAGTCTTCCTCTACACCTTGGGCTGTGTCTGTGCTGCTTGCCTGTACTACCTGTCCCCTCTGAAACTGGAGCACTTAGCTCTCATCTACTTCGGAGGCCTGTCTGGCTCCTTTCTCTACACAGGAGGTAAGAATTGGCCTGTTTGCTGTGCAGCAGGTCTTAGTTGCAGGTATTGGAAACTGCGGTTTGCATAGGAATTATAGGGTTAGTGGAGAGGTGTCAAAGGTTATTTTCTTTTTTCTTTGGCCGCACCGTGTGGCCTGCGGAACTCCCCCCACTCGGGATCCAACCGGTGCCCCCTGGGAGTGGAAGCTGGAGTCTTAACCACTAGACCACCAGGGAAGTCCTCAAAGGTTATTTTCTGAATTAGGCCACTTTATGTGAAATCTATAATGTTTGGGTCGTGTGGATTTGGGGGATAGCATTCCTGGTTTGGCTTATGGTTGTTAGGAATAACTTATATATGGAAATTTTTTGTGTCTAGTTTCCACTGGTTGGTCATACCTTATAATGCCACAGTTTCAAATTTTAGTGTAATTAAATTTGAAAAGCTCAAATTATACACCTGATTATTTTCAGCTAGTTTGCTAGGTGATCCCTTGCAGCAGGCTGATTAAGGTGGTGATGGGCTGGTGGTTAAGCCCTATTTATTGAGCACCTATTATGTGCCAGGCTCTGTTCTATGTGAACACAGCAGTCAAGTCCCTGCCCTTGTGGAAGTGATTTTATATATCATGAGGAGAGACAGAAAATAAAAATAGTAAATTATGGGTAGGATGACCAACATCCTGGTTTGCTCAGCAGTGAGTGTTCCTAAGATGTGGGGCTTTGGAAACCAGGAGAGTTCCTGGTAAGCCAGGATGAATTTGTACCTTGGTTACAGTACCTGAAAAGAACATAAGTGCTATAGGGAAAAGAAGGAGAGCAAGGAAGGAGGACACAGCTGTCTGCTTTAACTAGTTTGATCAGGGTAGGCCTCGTAAAGAAGGTAACATGTGAACAAAGATTGTAAGAGGTGACAGGTGAGGGAGTTGCCTGAGCAGATATCTGGAGGAAGAGTATCTTGGAACAGCAGTTGCCAAAGGTAGGCGTGTCCCTGAAGAGTTGGAGGAATAGCATGGAGTCCAGGGTGTGAATGAGGGAGAGAGTAAAAGGAGGAAAAGTAAGAGAAGTTCGTTGGGGGGTGGGCAGGGTGGCACAAAAATGCTGTAAGCCTTAATGTTTTAAAAGAATCACTCTGGCTAAGGTACTGAGAATGGATAAAGAGGGGTAAGGGTAGCAGCAGGAGCACCCAGAAGGAGGCTGTTGAGTAAACCAGGCAAGAGATGTCTGGTGGCTTGAATCAGGGTGGGAGTAGTGGAGAGGGACGTAGTCAGATTCTGAATTTATTTTGAAGGTAAACAGGGTTTGCTGATAGTTGGGATGTGAGGCAGGAGAGAAACAGAGAAATTAAACATAACTCTAAGGTTTTGTCCTGAGTAACTGGAATAGTGGTGTTGATGCCTAGTGAGAGAGAGGAGGTTGAAGATAGGCCTGTGGAGAGAAAGTTGAGAAATTGACTTTGGACATCTTAATGTATTAGATCTCCAAGGGGTTGTCAAATTGATAGTTGGGTATGAGTCTGATTTCGGAGAAGAGGTCTGAGCTGGAGATAGAGACATTTGGGAGTCTTGCACGTAGATAAAGTTGTACAACGGCGTGGGGGAGATCCCGGAGCGGGGCAGTGTTGATAGACCTGAGGGTGAGCCCCGGGGCACTCCAAAATTAAGAGGTGGGGAGAGTAGAAGGAAGGCAAAGGGAACTGCAGTGGAGCATCTGGAGGAGAAAGAAGAAAAGCAAGAGACTATGGTATCCTGGCAGCCAATTGTAAAAAGTTCACTGAGGGAAATCAGCAGGGTGCTGAAATAGAATGAATGTATCAGGTAGTGGTGGATGGAATAGGTCCTCTCTGTGAAGGTGACGCTTAAACTAAGACTTGACAGATAAGGAGCCAGCCATGGGCAGAATCGGGGTCTGATTTGGGTCCTTCAGGGATGAAGGAACAGCAAATGCAAATGTCCTGGAGTAGGGTAAGACTTGGCATCATTTAGGATCTGCTGAAAGGCCAGCGTGATCAAGAGGAAGACCGAGATGCAGCTGTCGGGGCAGGCAGGGGCTAGATCGCGCTGTCTCATAGGGCCTCAGTCTCCGCCGGTTCCGCCTCACTCCCAACCTCCAAGCCTAGTCCTTGGACCTCTCTTCTTTAGCTCCATTTACTCCCTTAGGGATTTTAGCCCGTCTCGTGTCTTCTATTGCCATCTATTAAGCTGGTGACAAATTTCTACCTCCAGACCAGATCTTTCCACTAAACCCCAAACTCAAATCCAACTTCTTACTCAGTAACTTCTCTGAGAGGTTACAGGCATCTCAAGCTTGACACGTCTGAGACCAAATTCCTCATCTGCTCACATAGAAATCTGCTCTACGCTCAGCTTTCCCCATATCACTCGATGGCAACTCCATCCTTCTCGTTCTTCAGGCTGAAGGTCATGGGCATCATCCTTGACTCTTCTTTCTCACATCTTGCATCCAGACCATCAGCAAGTCCCGTTGACTCCACTTCTTTTTTTTTTTTTTTTAAGACTTTTTTTTGAATTTTATTTTTTTATACAGCAGGTTCTTATCAGTTATCCATTTAATACATATTAGTGTATACACGTCAATCCCAATCTCCCAATTCATCACATGCCCCCCCCCACCCCCCAGCCGCTTTCTCCCCTTGGTGTACATATGTTTGTCCTCTACTTCTGTGTCTCAGTTTCTGCCCTGCAAACCGGTTCATCTGTACCATTTTCCTAGGTTCCACATATATGCATTAATATATAATATTTGTTCTTCTGTACCCTTTTCCTAGATTCCACATATATGCATTAATATATATTTGTTCTTCTGTACCATTTTCCTAGGTTCCACATATATGCATTAATATACAATATTTGTTCTTCTTTTTCTGACTTACTTCACTGTGTATGACAGTCTCTAGATCTATCCATGTCTCTACAAATGATCCAATTTCATTCCTTTTTATCACTGAGTAATATTCCATTGTATATATGTACCACATCTTCTTCAACCATTTGTCTGTCAATGGGCATTTAGGTTGCTTCCATGTCCTGGCTACTGTAAATATTGCTGCAATGACAATTAGGGTGCATGTGTCTTTTTGAATTATGGTTTCCTCTGGGTATATGCCCAATAGTGGGATTGCTGGGTCATATGGTAATTCTAATTTTAGTTTTTTTTTTTTTATTTTTTAACAACTTTATTGAGGTATAATTGCTTTACAATGGTGTGTTAGTTTCTGCTTTATAACAAAGTGAATCAGTTATACATATACATATATTCCCATATGTCTTCCCTCTTGCGTCTCCCTCCCTCCCACCCTCCCTATCCCACCCCTCCAGGCTGTCACAAAGCACCGAGCCAATATCCCTGTGCCATGCGGCTGCTTCCCACTAGCTATCTACCTTACTACGTTTGTTAGTGTGTATATGTCCATGACTCTCTCTTGCCCTGTCACAGCTCACCCTTCCCCCTCCCCATAACCTCAAGTCCGTTCTCCAGTAGGTCTGCATCTTTATTCCTGTCTTACTCCTAGGTTCTTCATGACATTTTTTTTTCTTAAATTCCATATATATGTGTTAGCATATGGTATTTGTCTTTTTCTTTCTGACTTACTTCACTCTGTATGACAGACTCTAGGTCTATCCACCTCATTACAGATAACTCAATTTCGTTTCTTTTTATGGCTGAGTAATATTCCATTGTATATATGTGCCACATCTTCTTTATCCATTCATCCGATGATGGGCACTTAGGTTGTTTCCATCTCCGGGCTATTGTAAATAGAGCTGCAATGAACATTTTGGTACATGACTCTTTTTGAATTTTGGTTTTCTCAGGGTATATGCCCAGTAGTGGGATTGCTGGGTCATATGGTAGTTCTATTTGTAGTTTTTTAAGGAACCTCCATACTGTTCTCCATAGTGGCTGAACCAATTCACATTCCCAACAGCAGTGCAAGAGTGTTCCCTTTTCTCCACATGCTCTCCAACATTTATTGTTTCTAGATTTTTTGATGATGGCCATTCTGACTGGTGTGAGATGATATCTCATTGTAGTTTTGATTTGCATTTCTCTAATGATTAATGATGTTGAACATTCTTTCATGTGTTTGTTGGCAGTCTGTATATCTTCTTTGGAGAAATGTCTATTTAGGTCTTCTGCCCATTTTTGGATTGGGTTGTTTGTTTTTTTGTTATTGAGCTGCATGAGCTGCTTGTAAATTTTGGAGATTAATCCTTTGTCGGTTGCTTCATTTGCAAATATTGTCTCCCATTCTGAGGGTTGTCTTTTGGTCTTGTTTATGGTTTCCTTTGCTGTGCAAAAGCTTTGAAGTTTCATTAGGTCCCATTTGTTTATTTTTGTTTTTATTTCCATTACTCTAGGAGGTGGGTCAGAAAGGATCTTTCTGTGATTTATGTCATAGAGTGTTCTGCCTATGTTTTCCTCTAAGAGTTTGATAGTTTCTGGCCTTACATTTAGGTCTTTAATCCATTTTGAGCTTATTTTTGTGTATGGTGTTAGGGAGTGATCTAATCTCATACTTTTACATGTACCTGTCCAGTTTTCCCAGCACCACTTATTGAAGAGGCTGTCCTTTCTCCACTGTACATTCCTGCCACCTTTATCAAAGATAAGGTGTCCATATGTGCGTGGGTTTATCTCTGGCCTTTCTATCCTGTTCCATTGACCTATCTTTCTGTTTTTGTGCCAGTACCATACTGTCTTGATTACTGTAGCTTTGTAGTATAGTCTGAAGTCAGGAAGCCTGATTCCTCCAGCTCCTTTTTTCGTTCTCAAGATTGCTTTGGCTATTCGGGGTCTTTTGTGTTTCCATACAAATTGCGAAATTTTTTGTTCTAGTTCTGTGAAAAATGCCAGTGGTAGTTTGATAGGGATTGCATTGAATCTATAGATTGCTTTGGGTAGTAGAGTCATTTTCACAATGTTGATTCTTCCAATCCAAGAACATGGTATATCTCTCCATCTATTTGTATCATCTTTAATTTCTTTCATCAGTGTCTTATAATTTTCTGCATACAGGTCTTTTGTCTCCTTAGGTAGGTTTATTCCTAGATATTTTATTCTTTTTGTTGCAATGGTAAATGGGAGTGTTTTCTTGATTTCACTTTCAGATTTTTCGTCATTAGTATATAGGAATGCCAGAGATTTCTGTGCATTAATTTTGTATCCTGCTACTTTACCAAATTCATTGATTAGCTCTAGTAGTTTTCTGGTAGCATCTTTAGGATTCTCTATGTGTAGTATCATGTCATCTGCAAACAGTGACAGCTTTACTCTAATTTTAGTTTTTTAAGGAACCTCCATACTGCTCCATAGTGGCTGTATCAGTTTACATTCCCACCAACAGTGCCAGAGGGTTCCCTTTTCTCCACACCCTCTCCAGCATTTGTTGTTTGTAGATTTTCTGATGATGCCCATTCTAACTGGTGTGAGGTGATCCCTCATTGTGTTTTGATTTGCATTTCTCTAATAATCAGTGATGTTGAGCAGCTTTTCATGTGCTTGTTGGCCATCTGTATGGAGAGATGTCTATTTAGGGCTTCTGCCCATTTTTGGATTAGGTTGTTTGATTTTTTAATATTGAGTTGGATGAGCTGTTTATATATTTTGGAGATTAATCCTTTGTCCGTTGACTCGTTTGCAAAAATTTTCTCCCATTCTGAGAGTTGTCTTTTCGTCTTGTTTGTAGTTTCCTTTGCTGTGCAAATGCTTTTAAGTTTCATTAGGTCCCATTTGTTTATTTTTGTTTTTATTTCCATTGCTCTAGGAGGTGGATCAAAAAAGATCTTGCTGTGATTTATGTCAAAGAGGGTTCTTCCTATGTTTCCCTCTAAGAGTTTTATAGTGTCCAGTCTTACATTTAGGTCTCTAATCCATTTTGAGTTTATTTTCGTGTATGGTGTTAGGGAGTGTTCCAATTTCATTCTTTTACATGTAGCTGTCCAGTTTTCCCAGCACCAATTATTGAAGAGACTGTGTTTTCTCCATTGTATATCCTTGCCTCCTTTGTCATAAATTAGTTAACCACAGGTGTGTGGGTTTATCTCTGGGCTTTCTATCCTGTTCCATTGATCTGTGTTTCTGTTTTTGTGCCAGTACCATATTGTCTTGATTACTGTAGCTTTGTAGTATAGTCTGAAGTCAGGGAGTCTGATTCCTCCAGCTCCGTTTTTTCCCCTCAAGACCGCTTTGGTTATTCGCGGTCTTTTGTGTCTCCATACAAATTTTGAGATTTTTTTGTTCCAGTTCTGTAAAAAATGCCATTGGTAATTTGATAGGGATTGCATTGAATCTGTAGATTGCTTTGAGTAGTATAGTCATTTTCACAATATTGATTCTTCCAATCCAAGAACATGGTATATCTCTCCATCTGTTGGTATCATCTTTAATTTCTTTCATCAGTGTCTTATAGGTTTTTGCATACAGGTCTTTTCTCTCCCTAGGTAGGTTTATTCCTAGGTATTTTATTCTTTTTGTTGCAGTGGTAAATGGGAGTGTTTCCTTAATTTCTCTTTCAGATTTTTCATCATTAGTGTGTAGGAACGCAAGAGATTTCTGTGCATTAATTTTGTATCCTGCAACTTTACCAAATTCATTCATTAGCTCTAGTAGTTTTCTGGTGGCATCTTTAGGGTTCTTTACGTGTAGTATCATGTCATCTGCAAACAGTGACAGTTTTACTTCTTCTTTTCCAATTTGTATTCTTTTTATTTCTTTTTCTTCTCTGATTGCCGTGGCTAGGACTTCCAACACTATGTTGAAAAATAGTGGTAGAGTGGACATCCTTGTCTTGTTCCTGATCTTAGAGGAAATGCTTTCAGTTTTTCACCATTGACAATAATGTTTGCTGTGCGTTTGTCATATATGGCCTTTATTATGTTGAGGTAGGTCCCCTCTTTGCCCACTTTCTGGAGAATTTTTATCATAAATGGGTGTTGAATTTTGTCAAAAGCTTTTTCTGCATCTATTGAGATGATCATATGGTTTTTCTTCTTCAGTTTGTTAATATGGTGTCTCACATTGATTGATTTGCATATATTGAAGAATCCTTGCATCCCTGGGATAACTCCCACTTCATCATGGCATATGATCCTTTTAATGTGTTGTTGGATTCTGTTTGCTAGTATTTTGAGGATTTTTGCATCTATATTCATGAGTGATATTGGTGTGTAATTTTCTTTTTTTGTAGTATCTTTGTCTGGTTTTGGTATCAGGGTGATGGTGGCCTCATAGAATGAGTTTGGGAGTGTTCCTTCCTCTGCAGTTTTTTAGAAGAGTTTGAGAAGGATGCATGTTAGCTCTTCTCTAAATGTTTGATAGAATTCACCTGTGAAGCCATCTGGTCCTGGACTTTTGTTTGTTGGAAGATTTTTAATCACAGTTTCAATTTCATTACTTGTGATTGGTCTGTTCATATTTTCTATTTCTTCCTGGTTCAGTCTTGCAAGGTTATACCTTTCTAAGAATTTCTCCATTTCTTCCAGGTTGTCCGTTTTATTGGCATAGAGTTGCTTAGTCTCTCTACTAAGAGAGTGGTAGTTTCTTAGGATGCTTTGTATTTCTGTGGTGTCTGTTGTAACTTCTCCTTTTTCATTTCTAGTTTTATTGATTTGAGTCCTCTTCCTCTTTTTCTTGATGAGTCTCGCTAATGGTTTATCCATTTTGTTTATCTTCTCAAAGAACCAGCTCTTAGTTTTATTGATCTTTGCAATTGTTTTCTTTGTTTCTATTTCATTTATTTCTGCTCTGATCTTTATGATTTCTTTCCTTCTACTAACTTTGGGTTTTGTTTGTTCTTCTTTCTCTAGTTCCTTTAGGTGTGAGATTAGATTGTTTATTTGAGATGTTTGTTGTTTCTTGAGGTAGGATTGTATTGCTCTAAACTTCCCTCTTAGAACTGCTTTTGCTGCATCCCATAGGTTTTGGATCATCCTGTTTTCATTGCCATTTGTGTCTAGGTATTTTTTGATTTCCTCTTTGAATTCTTCAGGGATCTGTTGGTTATTTAGTAACGTATTGTTTAGCTTCCATGTGTTTGTGTTTTTTACGTTTTTTTCCCTGTAATTGATTTCTAATCTCATAGCGCTGTGGTCAGAAAAGATGCTTGATATGATTTCACTTTTCTTAAATTTACTGAGACTTGATCTGTGACCCAAGATGTGATCTATCCTGGAGAATGTTCCATGCGCCCTTGAGAAGAAAGTGTATTCTGCTGTTTTTGGATGGAATGTCCTATAAATATCAATTAAATCTATCTGGTCTATTGTGTCATTGAAAGCTTGTGTTTCCTTATTAATTTTCTGTTTGGATGATCTGTCCATTGGTGTAAGTGAAGTGTTAAAGTCCCCCACTATTATTGTGTTACTGTCGATTTCCTCTTTTATAGCTGTTTGCAGTTGCCTTAAGTATTGAGGTGCTCCTATGTTGGGTGCATATATATTTATAATTGTTATATCTTCTTCTTGGATTGATCCCTTGATCATTATGTAGTGTCCTTCCTTGTCTCTTGTAACATTCTTTATTTTAAACTCTATTTTATCTGATATGGGTATTGCTACTCTAGCTTTCTTTTGATTTCCATTTGCATGGAATATCTTTTTCCATCCCTCAGTCTGTATGTGTCCCTAGGTCTGAAGTGGTTCTCCTGTAGACAGCATATATATGGGTCTTGTTTTTGTATCCATTCAGTGAGCCTGTGTCTTTTGGTTGGAGCATTTAATCCATTCACGTTTAAGGTAATTATCGATATGTATGTTCCTATTACCATTTTCTTAATTGTTTTGGGTTTGTTTTTGTAGGACCTTTTCTTCTCTTGTGTTTCCCACTTAGAGAAGTTTCTGTAGCATTTGTTGTAGAGCTGGTTTGGTGGTGCTGAATTCTTTTAGCTTTTGCTTGTCTGTAAAGCTTTTGATTTCTCCATCGAATCTGAATGAGATCCTTGCCGGGTAGAGTAATCTTGGTTGTAGGTTCTTCCCTTTCATCACTGTAAATATGTCATGCCACTCCCTTCTAGCTTGTAGAGTTTCTGAGAAATCAGCTGTTAACCTTATGGGAGTTCCCTTGTATGTTATTTGTCATTTTTCCCTTGCTGTTTTCAATAATTTTTCTTTGTCTTTAATTTTTGCCAATTTGATTACTATGTGCCTCAGCGTGTTTCTCCTTGGGTTTATCCTGTATGGGACTCTCTGTGCTTCCTGGACTTGGGTGGCTATTTCCTTTCCCATGTTAGGGAAGTTTTCGACTATAATCTCTTCAAATATTTTCTCAGGTCTTTCTGTCTCTCTTCTCCTTCTGGAACCCCTATAATGTGAATGTTGTTGCGTTTAATGTCCCAGAGGTCTCTTAGGCTGTCTTCATTTCTTTTCATTCTTTTTTCTGTATTCTGTTCTGCAGCAGTAAGTTCCATCATTCTGTCTTCCAGGTCCCTTATCCGTTCTTCTGCCTCAGTTATTCTGCTATTGATTCCTTCTAGTGTATTTTTAATTGCAGTTATTGTATTGTTCATCTCTGTTTGTTCTTTAATTCTTCTAGGTCTTTGTTAAATATTTCTTGCACCTTCTCGATCTTTGCCTCCATTCTTTTTCCGAGGTCCTGGATCATCTTGACTATCATTATTCTGAATTCTTTTTCTGGAAGGTTGCCTATCTCCACTTCGTTTAGTTGTTTTTCTGGGGTTTTATCTTGTTCCTTCATCTGGTACATAGCCCTCTGCCTTTTCATCTTGTCTATCTTTCTGTGAATGTGGTTTTCGTTCCACAGGCTGCAGGATTGTAGCGATTCCGCTTCTAACATGCACTTGGGACTGGACCACTTCTCGTCACTTCCCACCACTACCCCGTCATCTCCCTCAATTATTGCGGCTGATTCTTTACCCGTCTCTGTGCATGCACCCTTGTCCCGTTCCCAGAGCTCTCAGATCAGCAGCCAGAGTAATCCTGCAGCTGTGTCAGTCGCCTGCTCAAAACTCTCCAGTGGCTCCCACCTCATTAGAGTAAAGGCCAGGGTCTTTACAGTGACCCCCAGGGCCTGACATTATCTGCTCCACCTGCAATTCCCCACAACTCTCTGACCTGCTCTCCTCTTCACCATGCTCCAGCCACACTGCCCTGCTAGCTGTTTCTGGAACACGCCAGGCATGCTCCTGCCTCAGGTCCTTTGAGATGCTGTTTCCTCTGTTTAGAACGCTCTTCCCCCATCTGTGTGTATGATTTGCTTTCTAACTGCCACCCATTTGCTCTAATGTCAGCTTCTACCCTATTTAAAATTACAAAACAATAACAATTTTTTTCTGCAGCAGCTGAAAAAAATAAAATAAAATCACACACACACCCTGTGTCTCCCCTACAGTGCCTTCCCTATTGCTCTCCTCTGCTTTTTCTTCATAGCACATATTACATTCTAACCACATAAAGTACTTACTTTGTTAATTATCTTCCCCTTTAGACTGTAAACTCCCTGGGGGTAGGGATTTTAGTCTCTTTGTTCTCTCCATCATGCCCAGAACAGTGCCTGGCAAGTAGTCAGTACTTAATATTTATTGAATGAACAAATGGGGAGACACTGAAATGTGTTGAGCAGGGTAATGACATAATCTGATTTATGTTTTTTTTAACGTTGACTTTTATCGATATATAGTTGACGTATGGTGAAATGCATGGATCTTAAGCGTTATAGTTTGATGAATTTTGACAATTACATACAGCTGTATAACCCATACCCCTACCATAATACAGAACATTTCTGTCACCCCCAAAAGCTTCCTTGTGCTTTTTCCCTGTCAACCCCACTCTTCCCACCCCATCTAGAGGCCACCACTGTTGCGTGGTCTAGAACATCATGTAAATGGAATCATTCAGTATGAATTCTTGTGCCTGTTTTTGAGTTTTGTTGTGTTGTCATTGTATCAGTAGTTCCTTTGTATCACTGAGAGGTAGCCATTGTATGGACGTACCACAATTTGTTTATCCATTATCCTGTTCAGTGACTTTTGGATTATTTCCATGTTTTGGCTATTACGACTGAACATTCATATTCAAGTCTTCTGTGGATATTTGTTTTCATTTTTCTTGGGTAACTGCCTAGGAATCGCATTACTGGGTCATAGGGTAGATGATGCTTAACTTTATGAGAAGCTGCCAAAGTGTTTTCTGAAGTGGTTCTACTGCTTTTACCTCCCCACCAGCGAGGCGTGAGAGTTCCATTTACTCCACATCCTTTTGGTGCCAACATTTTGATTTATGTGTTAAGAAATTCATTCCGGCCGCTGTGTGGAGAACTGGCCCAGTGTTTCACTGTGCTGGCTCACGTGGAAAACGGTGTTGGGAGGAGGGGAGTGCCTAAAAGGAAACTCCCAGGTGGGCCACATCTCTGAATCAGGTGGAGCACATGAGCCTTGGGTCGGACGCTCAGGAAACAGGGCTTTCTGCCCAAGGGCTTTGTCATTTTCTGGTATCAGATAACCTCAAGAAGCTTTGCTTACGTTGTTTTTTGCCAGGCGATCTAAGGTGGTGTTCTTGGGTACTCTTGCCAGAGGTCAAGAGCCCCGAAGTCTGCTTGGAGATCTGAGAAAAAATGCAGAAGAAGAGCAGACAGCTGGTGGAGAAACTTGCTGGATTGGTGCTGGGAGCATTCCTGCCTGGCATCTTCCTTGGGCAGGGGTAGTTGCCTAAACGTGTGAGCTACCGCACAAGACATCGACTTCCTAATTTAGAATTGGAGCCGAGGTGCTGCTTCAGAGACCTTCCTCCTGGAGGGCATGTCCTCAGACAACCAAATTATTTATCAAAACACTGCCTGGGGGGTACAGAATTAGTTTGCTGTGTGTTGGGGGTACAGGGGCCATGCCTGTTATGCCCTTTCCTGGAGCTGCTTCGTTCCAGAGAATCAAGGGTGGTCATTTAGCACTAAAGGATCCCAGCCACTAGGTGTGGAGGTGAACTTGGGCTGCATCTTGTTCTCTGGCTACCATGCCTTTAGATCTTTTACAGATCATTGTCCCTTATCGTTTTAGGCTGTTTAAAATGCAATTGATGACCGAATAGTTTTTTTTTTAAATTTTCTGATCCCGAGGCCATGCCTTGGTAGCTTGATTAGATCAGAGGTTTCCCAAGCTTCCGTAGCAATATATGTGTGGATCACCTCTTTGAGTGGGTGTCTCTCACCCTTTCCGTGCTGCTTTGCCTGTTTCAATCCAAGTGGGACATTTTTCATGACCTTGGTTCCAAATTCCAGGTGCTTGTTACTGTAGCTCTGGGTTCAGCTCATCCTTTGTGTCAAGCACTGGGGAGCCAGCTGTTAACTGGCCAGACACAAGGCCCTGCCCTCGTTGAAACCTACAGGTTAGTGGGAGAGACAGAGATTAAGAATTAGAAGTGTGGGAATTCCCTGGTGGTCCAGCGGTTAGGACTCTGAGCTTCCACTGCAGGGGGCACGGGTTCCATCCCTGGTCGGGAACTAAGATCCCGCATGCCACACAGTGCGGTCAAAAAAAAAAAAAAACTAGAAGTGTGATGGAGTTTATGAAAGTGGAAGTCAGGGTGCTGTGGGGCACACTGCAAGGGGAACCAAATGTGGTCTAGGGCCGAGGAAGGCTGCCTTGAGGAATGGTCTTTAAAGTCTTGAAGGATGAGTAGAAGTTAGCCAGGCAAGGAGTCGGGGTTGGGGGAGTGTCTGAAGGCCCTGAGGAACTGAAAGAAGTATGTGTGGCGAGGGGAGGTGGGCTCAAAGTCAGGCAGGAGGGAGGCAGGGCAGGGCCAGAGGTGAGCTAGGTGGAAGATCTGGGGCTCTTTTATCCGGAGGACAACTTGTTGAGAAGGGTTTTCAGGTGTATGTTGGGGGAGGGGCATGACTAGCTTAGTATTTCGAGAGGATCATTTTGGCCGCATTGTGGAGATGTGATTAGGAATGGGGAGGGGAGGTGGTTATGAGAACAGAAGCTGGGGGATCAGTTGGGAGGGTGTTGCCGTATTCCAGGCATGAGATGACTTTGACGTGGATTTGGGGATGGAGCATTGGGGATGGAGAAACTGGGCCAGTTTGAAAGATGGGGATTAGACAGGATTTGAAGTAGATTAGCAGTATGGGAGGAAAAGTTAGGGATTATTTAGTGTTGTAACTCCATGGGCACCAGAGAGGGGAAGCAGTGTTGTAAGTTCCCTGTCTTTGCTGTTTTACTCATTATGTGGGTGAAAGTTGCTCTGTGTGGAGTTTGGGAACCCTGAACTTTCACTGAGATTAACGAGATTCTCAGAACCAGAAGATGCTTCCAGAGGTTGTGGCGGAAAAGTAAGAGGCTGGGGTGGATATTCCGTGAGGGGCTGATCTCAGGGCATTCCTGACAGAAGCAGTGTCTTGCAGGGGTTGGTGGAGGATGAAAGAAACGCAAGCCCTGGACCGTAAGACCTGTGAGATCCTTCACGGGCTCTCCCGTTGAACTGTCTGTGACTTGGAACCCCCTGCTCTTTTTTCTTTTTTTCAACTTTTTTCAATTTTTTATACAGTTTTTAAAGGTTACCTTCCACTTACATTTATTACAAAATACTGGCTGTATTCCCCGTGTTGTACAACACATCCTTGAGCCCATCTTACACCCAGTAGTTTGTACCTCCCACTTCCCACCCCTGTTTTGCCCCTCTACCCTCTTCCCCACTGGTAGCCACTAGTTTGGGAGGCCCCCGCTCTTTGTGGCAGGGCTTTGTTGGGGGACAGCAGGAAGGAAAACTCGGGGATGACTCTGAGACTGAACTGGGTGCTAAACGATTAGTCTTCTCTGTCCCTCTGTGCCACTGGAGAAAAAAGTCAGATTTTGCCCTGGAGGAGAGGGGAGTGCAACCACTGCCCCGCTTCACAGCCTAAGAATATGCCCCGTGCAGCCACAGCAGCCTGCCTTTTGACTGCCGCGGTTTCCAGCCCCTGACCTCACAGCAGCTCTCTGTGTTTTCTGGCCTAGGAATTGGATTCAAGTACCTGGCTCTGGGAGACCTCATCATCCTCATCACTTTTGGCCCGCTGGCTGTGATGTTCGCCTACGCCGTCCAGGTGGGGTCCCTGGCGGTCTTCCCGCTGGTCTACGCCATCCCCCTCGCCCTTAGCACCGAGGCCATCCTCCATTCCAACAACACCAGGGACATGGAGTCCGACCGGGAGGCTGGCATCGTCACGCTCGCCATCCTCATTGGCCCCACTCTCTCCTACGTGCTCTACAACACGCTGCTCTTCCTGCCCTACCTGATCTTCAGCATCCTGGCTGTGCACTGCAGCATCAGCCTGGCGCTGCCCCTGCTCACCATTCCCATGGCCTTTTCCCTTGAGAGACAGTTCCGAAGCCAGACTTTCAACAAACTGCCCCAGAGGACTGCCAAACTCAACCTTCTGCTGGGCCTCTTCTACGTTTCCAGCATCATTCTGGCACCGGCAGGCAGTCTGCCCAAACTCTAAGGGGACCAGTAGCCGCACGCCACAACATGTCCCCCCTTTCTCAGAATGTGTTGAAGGCAGAGTGTCTGAGGAGGGAAGGTGATTTGGCGGTGAGGGGCTGAAGGATGGCTTGTGAACGCCCACCTTTTTTTATTATTACATTCTTAAAGAGAATGTTTTGTTTTTGTTATTTTATTCTGTTTTATGGGGACTCTTGAAACCACTCTGGTGTCAGAACGAGGTAAATTGGACGCATGGCCCTTGTTTTATTTATAATTTCCACTAGAGGGTGATGTCAGGTCACTTTTAGTGGGCTACGATGCCCTAAGACTTGGTGAAGGAACCGCGCAGACTGGCCTCCTGTGCTGAAAGGGCCATAGTAACTGGGCCGAGTGTCCTCTGCTCTTTTGGTCTGGTTTTACGCTACCTTGAGAGAGAAGGTCCCTCATTAACAGCCCGACTGGGCTCTAGGCTTTTTGCCTAAATTGTGATTCAGACCCTTTTGTCCTCACTTCACTTATTGCCACAGTTGAGGAAAAGCATCAGATCACCCTGCAGCAGGACAGTGGAGCAGAGGGCTTGGAAGGAAAAAAACAAAAACAAAAACATAACACCTTGGAGGCAGCTGAGAAAATCACTCTGCTTTTGGATAGAAACTGGTAGGGCGGCTGGTTTCCCCTTGTAGAGCCCACTGGCATGACAGGAAGGACTCCCAGCCCTTTCAGTAACTCGCAGCGCTCTGAAGTTAAGGCCCTGGCTGTCCTTGCCGACTACTGAAGGCCCACAAGGCCGCTTCTTCGCCTGCCCCCATCGTGTTTCCTCGCACTCCCCTATGCCCGCCCTCCATTTCTTTCAGGTCCCCATTTGTGTGTCTCCCATCCGTGGAGCCCTGCTGTTTGGGCAGCAGCTTAGCAACTGAGTCAGGGATGGTTGCCCCTGTCCACAGAACCAGAGGAAGAGCAGACCAAGGACAGCAGCTCCTCCATGAATGAATAAGCCAATGGTCAAACAGTCCTGACCCTGTTCAGCGAAAATGACAGGCTCATCAGTGAGGACACTGCATCCTCCTCCTTGAGGACAGATATACAATACTGACCCGGCTTTTCCCAAAGGCTTCAGTTGCCTTGTGCAGAGATAGATAGTTTGTACCCAGGATGGGGGAATTCCAGCATTGATCAAAGCTGCCTCTTGTTTCAGTGTCTGTGAAGTATAACTTCTGGGCTAGAATTGCTTGGTTGCATTGGGTCCAAGACCAAAATAGATTGAGACCATCGTCATCATGCTTTTCTGTTGTGATTATAGCCATTCTGATAGGTATTTCAGGGTCTTGGCCTGCAGAAAATGACATCAGAACTAGCTCTTAATCCTTAAAATCAGGCCACTTATGATTTGGCTCCTTGAGTTAGAATTGGGCAGCTTACTTGGAAAAAACATATTTGGAAATTGCAGAAGTTCCTGTAAAGTCACAGGTGGTTTGTCTGTAGAGTTTCAGAATCTCCAAATAGTGGTCAGAGCCCCGTAATGAGGAAAAGGAGGACAGCCCTCTCTCCTGTCTGTCTTCTCCCAGCACCATTTTTGTTTTATGCTAGGCTAGTGGCATTTTGGTGCTCACAGGAGTCCTGCCTTCAAAGAGACAAGCTTTTCGGGCTCCTTCCCAGCAGGCCATTGTCACATAAGGCTCACTCCTGAGGCCGTCGGACCGAGAGCTCCCTGCGTCCACAGACCAGACCACCTTGGTAAGCCCTCCCTTCGGGGGTGTCAGTTAGCCTCTGCACTATGTTCTGGTGCAGGGTTTTTTTGTTTTTGTTTTTGTTTTTGCGGTACGCGGGCCTCTCACTGCTGTGGCCTCTCCCGTTGTGGAGCACAGGCTCCGGACACGCAGGCTCAGCGGCCGTGGCTCACAGGCCCAGCCGCTCCGTGGCATGTGGGATCCTCCCGGACCGGGACACGAACCCATGTCCCCTGCATCGGCAGGCGGACTCTAAACTACTGCCCCACCAGGGAAGTCCCTGGTGCAGGTTTTAATGCATATTTTTATACATAAATCTTTCTAAAAGGCCAAATTTGATGCCAGGTTTTATATGCAGGTCACTATAATTTGTATTACATCCCCTGATTCAATGAAGGTTTTCTTTAGACTTGTTAATAAACACATTTTTTTAATTAAAAAAGGAAAATGCTTATCAGTGGTCTGGCTTCCCATTTCCCTGTGCTCTCTCCTGCTGCTTGCCTCATCGTCTGCTTGTGAACTCTGATTCATAAACCTCAGGAGACCAGCGCGGGCACATTCAGTGGGGAGGGGGTGGGGCGCCTGATCTTTGGCCGTGAGTTTGACCAGATTTGATGAGCCCTTAGGAGAGACAGTAGGGATTTGCCAAGAGCCAGGCAGGCCAGATTAACCTTGTTTCCTTCTGTCGTTTCCTACTTTCATTTTTCTCGAGCAGGTCACTGCTGATAGATTGGGAACGTGCAGCAGATAGAGGACATTTGGGTTTCTGCTGGGCATTTGACGGTATGTCCTCATGAACACAGCAGAGATACGTGGCATGGATAATAGTCTAGTTAGGTGAATTTCTGGGAGACTGAAAAGGCTGCTTTGATGTGTGAAAGGAAAATTTTGCCATGAGTAAATACAGTAAGTCCCCTACATACGAACAAGTTCCATTCCGAGAGCACGTTCGTAAGTCCAATTTGTTCCTAAATCCAACAGAGTTAGCTTAGGTACCCAGCTAACACGATCGGCTATATAGTACTGTACTGTAATAGGTTTATAATACTTTTCACACAAATAATACGTAACAAACACAAAAAAGCAAACATTTTTAGTCTTACAGTACAGTACCTTGAAAAGTACGGTAGTACCAGCTACATCACCACTGCTTTTACGCTTGCTTCTGGACATCCTGGGCTTGAAATAAAGATACTGTACTACTGTACTCTATACGGTGCTGTACAGTAAAGTACACAAGAGCACAACCACCTGTAGAGGATGCATGCACGCGACAGTGTACGCCAGACATGTGAACTAACTTACGTGATTGGACACGCGTCCGCATCTTTGAAAGTTCGCAGCTTGAAGGTTCGTGTGTAGGGGGCTTACTGTATAAGCAGTACACTTGGGTCCCCCAAACCAAATATATTGGATTGGCCAAAAAGTTCGTTCGGGGTTTTCCATCTGATGGGGAAACCCGAACGAACTTTTTGGCCAACCCAGTATAACATCAGAAGGGGAAGATCCATGGAGTGAGAGCCACAGATATGGTGGGTGTTGATGACTCTGCAGTAGAGCATCACATGCCTTTATTTCTGTGAGTCAGACTTATTCTGCTCCCCAATGGGGGTGGCTGGAAATGCAGCCTTATTCACCTCTTGGGCCTGCTTCTGTCTCCCTGGGACCACCCAGGACCCCTGGGCCTCCGTGGGGCAGAAGCCAGAGATGCTGGCTGGGTCCTTGCTCCATGGGCTCGCTGTCTGTAAGGTTGCGTCCTTGCTGCTTCCTGCTGGGGCTCGGCCCTGGAATCTACCCTTGTTTCTTGGATACTCTGCGCTAGAAGGGTTCAAAATGCCCCTGACAGCAGCCTTCCTTGCCGAGTACCGTGGGCCTGGAGAGCCCTTGTCCCTGTCACTGCATCCCCATTTCTGCCCGGTTTTGGCAGAAGCTCCCACTTTCTCTGTGAACTACCTCATCCACCTGACCTACTCAGAGCATTTCCCTCCTTCCTCACCCCTTGCAGGACCTTTGCACAAAACCCCACCCAGGGGCCTTTAGAAGCTCAATGCTGGCCTCTTCCGAAGTGGAATGATGAAATACATCATATGTTATCTTACCAACTCTTCTGTTACTCCTTTATTTAAGCCAAAATCTGAGCCCGTGACCTGGCCCAAAGAACAGTTTGAGTCAGTGATGAGCTTTGGCTTCCATGTTGGTTAATGTGACCCGAGGTGGAATTAATATGTTAGTGTCCAGAACAAGGAAGGCTCATGTCCTGCCCATCCCTGTGCTGTCAACCACACATGGTGGGCTGGGCCCATTCCTGGGCATTTTTCCTTCTTTCTTAGTTCCTTTTTTTAAAAAATTTATTACTTTTTTGGCTGTGTTGGGTTTTCATTGCTGCGTGCGGGCTTTCTCTAGTTGTGGTGAGCGGGGGCTACTCTTCGTTGTGGTGCACGGGCTTCTCATTGCGGTGGCTTCTCTTGTTGCATAGCACGGGCTCTAGGAGTGTGGGCTTCAATAGTTGCAGCACTAGGGCTCAGTAGTTGTGGCGCATGGGCTCTAGGGTGCGTGGGCTCAGTAGTTGTGGCTCACAGGCTCTAGAGCGCAGGCTCAGTAGTTGTGGCGCACGGGCTTAGTTGCTCTGCGGCACATGGGATCTTCCCGGACCAGGGCTTGAACCCGTGTCCCCTGTATTGGCAGGTGGATTCTTAACCACTGCGCCACCAGGGAAGTCCTCTTAGTTCCTTATTTATTTATTTATCTATTTATTTATGGTTGCATGGGGTCTTCGTTGCTGCACACGGGCTTTCTCTAGTTGTGGTGAGCAGGGGCTACTCTTCGTTGCGGTGCACGGGCTTCTCATTGTGGTGGCTTCTCTTGTTGTGGAGCACGGGCTCTAGGTGCACAGGCTCAGTAGTTGTGGCTCACAGGCTCTAGAGTGCAGACTCAGTAGTTGTGGCACACGGGCTTTGCTTCTCCGTGGCATGTGGGATCTTCCCGGACCAGGGCTCGAACCTGTGTGCCCTGCGTTGGCAGGCGGATTTTTAACCACTGAGCCACCAGGGAAGTCCCTCTTAGTTCCTTTTTTGATAGAGCAAATGTGATGATAAATCAAGAGCATGCCTTGGATGTAACACACTGGGATTTCAGCAAGGCGTTCAACAATATGGGATGAAATGTGGAGTGCATGACAATACAGCTCCAGGAATTTCATTTCTACCTGCACACACATGTGTGTCTTCACACTGGTAACAGCTGCGGCAGAGATTTTACGTCTCTCAGTGTGGTACCACATTCTGAAGATGTGTTATTCACAAACTGGATCTTGTCCAGAAAGCAATAGGCAGACTGGTGAGGGCACTTAAAACCATGTCAGCATAGAAAGGAGAGGGCTGTCTTGGGGAAAAGGGATTGGGGTGGGAGTGTGTGTGTGTGTGTGTGTGTGTGTGTCTGAAACTTCCAAGGCAAAGCTAGGACCAACGGGTGGAAGTTATTTGATCTCAAATTTAAGCTCTGAGGTCAGGAAGAACTTTCTAACCATTAGAGGAATCAGCAAGTGAGATGTTTGAAACGTCCCAGTGGGCAGTGAGGTCCCTGTGACTAGAGGCATTCAAGCGAAAGGATGATTTCTTGTCAGGAACATTGAAGTGAAGAGTTGGACATCAGAGGGGGGTGTATGAGAAGACCTTAAGGGTCTTCCCATCCTGTGATATGGGTGTTCTATTATTATGGGATCATTTCTCAGACCTGCCCCCAGGGGTTGGAAGGACAGAGTACAAAAAACATGTTGACAGTTCTCTGTGATGTCAGATCATTGTCTGCCGACTTTAAGGGACACGGCTGTGATTGATATTACTTTCTTTTTTTTTTTTAAGATTATACACACACATACACACATGCACATGCACACAGAGTTGATTTCCCCCTTGAAAACCCTTGAAGGGAGGTGGATGACAGCTCCTTTCCTCCAAGCCCCGCAGACTACTCTGCCGCTAATGGACTGTCAGCCTCTTTCATTACAGGCTCCAGACTGTGCAGGCTGGTGTAAAAGTAGTGCCTCTGGGGAGAACCTGGCACTTGGGTCTCAGCCAGTTGACATTTGTGATTTACCCTTTTTCCAATTGGGACAGGCCTCCCACAGTGAGTGACGAAGCCAGGATGCCAAACAGTGGTATAAACCGAGTCAGGTCCCCTGCTTGAAGAGGTGACAAGGGCTGAGCCTGGCTCTTCAGGAGGGCCTGCAGACAGCTTCCTGGGGTGGGGGAAAGGCTATAATTGCAGGGCAAACCCCCTTCATTGCCCCTGACCCACCTCAAGATGTGGGAGTTCTGGGAGGGTCCTGAGCATCTTGGGAGGGACAGTGAGGGTCTTGATCACATGATTTCAACCAGGTTTCGAGGGTAAAGGGAAGTTGGCCTGGGGCCCTCCTATGATGCCAGTACATCCAGAGAGGCAGCCCTCTGCCTGCTGCTACTCTAGGAGCACCCCAAGTCCACCCTCCCGCACTCCTGCCATATACCTGTCCCTCTCTCCCCCAGCCTGCCTTCGAATTGTCCGCATTAGGGCCACAGTGGGTGTAGCAGGGCAGGCCCGGGCATGGTATGGGTGTCACACATCTGTTAGTTTGTCAAATGTCTATTGTCGGCCGCCCCCAGGAGGTGGGAGGACTAGGGTGCTTTACTCACCATCCTAAGTCATCTCGAGCACAGGGCTTGGGACTCAGAGCAGGTGCTGAAGGACTGAGTCACCTCCGGGGGCGGCAAGACTTGTAGGGCTGACCGACAGGTGTTAGAGTTTGGACCACTGCATCACATCTGCTGCCCCTGAGCGGTAAGGGGCTGGGAGAGGAAGGGAAACTTGGCAGTAACTCTTAAGATCTTTTAAGATCCAGCTCATCTTCCTGGTACGTGGAAGCCTCTAAATAAATGTTTGCTGAATGACTGAGTGAATGACAGTAATAAAACGATCTCTGTGTGCCAGGCATTGTTCTCAAAGCTTAAAAACATTCTTTTAATCCTCAGAACAACCCCATGAATGGTGTATTAAGGTCTTTTTTTCATGAGAGAGGAAACTGAAGTTGAGGGAGAGTCTTATGTTTGCCCTGGGTCACCCAGCTAGTAAGTGATGGAGCCATGATTCTAACCTTGAACTATTTCAGTGCAAGTTCTGCTCGTCTTCTCTGTCTTTGTATGTCCTGCAGCACCTTGTACACTCTGGGCGCTCAGTCAGTTGGTCCGCCCCTGGGAGTGGGAGGGTGGTGAAGAAGGGGAAGTATGGCTGGTGGTGGTGTGTGCCCGAGAAGGGGGTGTCAGAAGCGTCGAAAGTGACACAGCCTTCACAACTTCCTTGGTCCCACCACTGCTCTTAGGCAGGGTCTCCTGGGGTTGCTCTCAAGAATATGCGAGTGGCCGGGCTAGTGCAGGCCCCCAGAGGTGGCTTAGGGCCGGGGCTGTGGCTCCCATCCAGGTGGGACAGCCACCTCCTGGCTGGTGGTGCTCTCACGCAGGAAGCAGAGAGCCTGCGACCTGGGGAACGAGACAGACAAGCAGTTGGAGGTCGAGGAGGTGCTGCGGGCTGGGCACTGCCCTTGGCCTTGGCACTGGGCTGCTGCCCTCTGGTCTGCCAGGTGAGGTCCCCTCAAACCCTCTGCCCTGTGTCCCCAGGAGGCTGGCTCTATGGAGATAATAATTAAGCCTGCTTGTCTGACTTGCTCCGGCTGGATGGACTAAGGTTTGGGGTCAGATCTTCCCGTCCCTGAATAACGGAGAGTGGCTCCTGTCCGCCCACGGCACAGCAAGGTGCGTCCTCAGGTTAAATTTCTCTTCCTGTTCCCCCAAGTGCCTGCCTTCATTTTCTCTCCTTCTTGCAGTCCTCACCCAGCCACTGAGTCAGAGTGCCCACATCAGGAATGGTGACTCTGCTTCCGGAGCACGTGGCTGCGGGGAGCCTGAAAGAGCCCCTCCCTACCTTCAGGGTGAGCAGCACCTGGAGCTGAGAGTTACGCGTGTTTGGGACACAGAAGACTTGCTCTCTGGGTTCAGTGAGAGGCGGCTGACGCCTGCCAACTGTTGAAGAAACCCTGACCACCACTGTGCATTGAGGGTAGGGGTGGAGGTGCCGGATGGAGCTAATCAGGAAGGCTTCCAGGAGGAGGTGATGAGGAGTTGCGATCAAGGCTTCCAGGAGGAGGTGGCCATGAGGGTGATGGTTTCCTCAGAAGCTGAGGTGCTGGTGGGCAGCTGTCCCCAATTCACCCAGCTGGAGAAAGTCCCTTGGTTGCCGCCTGAGAGCGTGGGCGAAGTTTTCCTTAATCAACCTCTTTGGCAGCGCGGCCAGACAAGACTGCAGCATCGAGGTAGGTGTGCTAAGGGCCATCGCACCACTGCCAAGGTCAAAGCCTGAATAATGAAAAGCCCTGACACCTCCTTGCTGAGAAACAAACAGGAGGGGATGGTGGGGCATTTAATAGCCAAGGCTGCCAATACCTAATCAAGATGAATGGCCTTGAGAGACGAGGTCCAGGGAAGGCATCGTGTTAGGAGAATGGGAAGACCGCCTTCCTCCGGGCTGCACTGAGACCGGGGAATGGCAGACGAGGAGTAGCACAGATGCAGGGGACGTGCTGAGGGGGTCAGAGGTCACCAACGAGGGCCTTCTAGCTGATGCTTCCAGGGCCAGAGACCCTCACTGAGAGCCCACTCTGGGCCAGATCTGTCCTAGGACTCAAAATGAATAAGCTTGCCCTTGCTTTTTAGGGGCTCTTAGTAAGCTGGGGAAGAGAGCGCACATACATAAGTTATTCTGATGCCATCTCAAGTGTCATAACAGAGGCACAAAGGGCTGTGGGAGAAGGAGGGCAGCAGAGATTAATTTCTCCCCACCCCACTGTCACAGACCCAGATCAATTCACTGCTTATGACAAAGAACTCTGTCTCGCCTCTGCTTCTCTGGCGCCACCTACAGGTGGCTGCGAGACCAGTTAGTCATTCACAGTTAAATGAGCAAGTATTATGTTCCAGCACTTGGCTAGGCTCTGGGGTATAATGGTGAATGAGACCTGGGCCCTATCCTCAGTAATCTTACAGTCCCAGAGGAAAGACAGACAAACAGGCACTCCTGACATCACTCATGGAGCTTAACTAGTGAAACACTCATGGAGTCTGACAGCACTGGGTTCAGTTAAGTCCAGGCTGTATCACTCGCCCTCTGGATGTGCTCAGCCAAGCTATGTAACCCCTATGAGCTTCCAGTTTCTTCTCTACAAAGCAGGCTGAAAATATTTGCCTCGTAGGGTAGTTTTGAGTTTAAATGAACTATTGTTCAGAGAGTACTTAGCATGGTGCCTGGGATGTAACAGGCACCTCATAAAATGAGTCCCCTTTCCTCTCTTACTGATGAATATTTCAGAATGTGGTCGTTTCTGTATAATATCGGGCTTCCGCACTAAAGGGCAGAGGATCCCTGGCTGACGTGATGGTGTGCTTCACGGTGCCGGCACAATGCCCAGTACGGTCATTTCACTCAGCAGACATTCGTTGAGCACCTGATAAGTATCAGGCACTGTGTTAAAAACTAACAATAGAAGGTGAACAAGACCAGGTCCCTGCCCTCACAGAGCTTATAAAATAGTAAGGGAGACAGAAAAGAGAAGAAACTACTCATTGTGAAACTGTGTGTGTGTTTGGGGGGCTCTGCTCTGGCACTCACACGAGGTTCTATGAGGAAACCGAGGCAGGACCCATTTGTAACCTTTCAGGGAGACTGGAATCCCAGTGGGGTGACCATGGGAAAGTTGCCCCTCCCCCTACCAGAGCCCGCTATCCCTGAGGTTCTGGCCTTGGGGCTCGAGACTGTCAAGGTGGCTTCCTATTTTTTTGTGTGTGTATGTGTGTTACGTGGGCCTCTCACTGCTGTGGCCTCTCCCGCTGCAGAGCACAGGCCCCGGATGCGCAGGCTCAGTGGCCATGGCTCACGGGCCCAGCCGCTGCGCGGCATGTGGGATCTTCCCAGACCGGGGCACGAACCCGTGTCCCCTGCATCGGCAGGCGGACTCCCAACCACTGCGCCACCAGGGAAGCCCGGTGGCTTCCTATTTGAATGCCCTACGGCCCTGGGAGGCTGACCTTTGAGCAGGTGCTAAGAGAGAGTTGGCTGGAGAGACAGGTGGTCTTATATATGGTTGTGAATGGCCTGTCATTCAAAGGGGCTTCAAGAATCTCTACGTTAGGGGCTTGCCTGGTGGTGCAGTGGTTGAGAATCTGCCTGCTGATGCAGGGGACACGGGTTAGATCCCTGATCCAGGAAGATCCCACATGCCGCGGAGCAGCTAAGCCTGTGCGCCACAACTACTGAGCCTGTGCTCTAGAGCCCGTGAGCCACAACTACTGAAGCCCGCGCACCTAGAGCCCGTGCTCCGCAACAAGAGCAATGAGAAGCCCGCGCACTGCAATGAAGAGTAGTCCCCGCTCGCCGCAACTAGAGAAAGCCTGCGTGCAGCAACAAAGACCCAACACAGCCAAAAATAAAAATTAATAAAATAATAAAAAAAAAATCTCTAGGTTAAAGGAATTTTCAAGGGGTCCTATTTCCCAAATGTGCTATGGGGACAGGTAACATCATCTCCTTGGGCTCCTGTCAAAGTTCAACTAGGGAAGGACATCCAGAAAACGTCTGAAGTCTATTTTACCAGGGTTGTCATTATGTTAAAAAAATTTGCCCGGGCTTCCCTGGTGGCGCAGTGGTTGAGAGTCCGCCTGCCGATGCAGGGTGCACGGGTTCGTGCCCCGGTCTGGGAGGACGCGGAGCGGCTGGGCCCGTGAGCCATGGCCGCTGAGCCTGCGCGTCCAGAGCCTGTGCTCCGCAACGGGAGAGGCCACAACAGTGAGAGGCCCGCGTACAGCAAAAAAAAAAAAAAAAATTTGCCCACTTGCACATGTGTGCACTTGTGTACGTGTGGGACACCCACTCCTCTGCTTCCTCACCAACAGGGCAGTTATTACTCTGGGTGTTCAGAGAAGCTGAAAATTAATGAAACTCAGTGCAATGAGCGACACCTTGTAAAACAATCTCAATTACCAGATAACCAATCTCCATGCAATTGCAGAGAGGATAAACGGAAACCACGGGGGCTGTGAGCAAATGATAACCCCGAGCCGCTCGGGCAGAGGCAGGGAGATGGAGCTCAGAACAGAGGTGGGGCACGGGGGCGGGCTGCTGTCCTGAGAAGAGCCATTCCTTTTTCAAGAAGGGACAGCGGGTGTCTAACAAAGATAACCGAGTTAGTCAGGTGGGGAAGAGTGCTGTGTAATCTGTGCCCCGGGCCATCAGGTGCAGCTAATCTTGCTTTGCCTGAGAGCTGGGAGAAGACCTGCTTCCCCAGGTGGGGCCCCGTCTCCTGGGAGAGGCCAGGCCCTGCCCCAGAAACCCCACTGCTGGCCTGGGAGATCTGTAGTCCCCGCTCTCCAGTCCCTCCTGGAGGGTCTGATGACCTGCTCCTGGAAGTGGCCTGGGCTGCTGGGAGGAGGACGTCCTCACGTTCACCCCCTGGAGTCTAAGCCGTGGGAGTGGAAACATCCGTCCACACCGCCCAGGCTTACAGAGTCTTCATCCCCCGAGTTCACCACACCCTCTCCTCGTGGGTCTCTGCCCCGCCTCCCCATGGCTTTGAGAGGTGCTGCTTGCTGGGCAGGTGAATTGCTCAAGGTCGCAGGGCCACAGAATGGCAGATCCTTGACCTGAATCGGTTCTTCTCCGACTCTAAACGCAGCACTTGTTTGGTTAAAAATCTTTTTCATTTTCAATGCTTCTCTTTACGAAGACAGGGTGGTGGAAAGTGTGATTTCTTTTTTTTTTATAAATATCATTTTCAATTTAAATCTCCTTTAAAATATTGAAAGAACCACAGCTGCTTCTCTCGTCATTGTCTTCCTCTCCCATTTTCTTTCCCGTCACTCCTCCCGCTTCCCTCCCTAACCCTTCTCCCGGCTCCCCCTGAGCTCTCCCTGCACATGGGGGCTTCTCACGCTGGTTGCCCTGGGTGTTTGTTGAAGGAGAGATAGAAGAAGTAGGGTTGAGGAACACATCAGAGAGAGGGTCTTGGGGTTCCCACTGTTTGAGAGGGGGGTGATTCTATTTGCTTTGTGCAGTCTGACCCCCAGAGTCATCCCTCTGACCTGGAGTAGAAGCATGGCTCCTGCAAATTTGGTAGCTATCACCTTTGAGTGTGAACAGCCTCAGACAAAATTGCCTACAGAAACCCGCGCTGCAGGGTCTCATGACCCTTTTCCTCAGTTCTGCTGTCTGGGCTGAATTAGGTTCACATACGTGTATATCACGTCTGAGACTCATCACAATTCTAGGATGGAGTTATGATATATGATGCCCATCCTATAGATGAGGAAATTGAGGCTCCTGCAGCAAGGTTGAACACCTGGCTCCCAAGGTCCCCAGACAGGTTCATCCTTGCAAGGTCACAGAGCCAGTGGCCAGACTGGGATTAGAAGCCAGGTCCTTTACTCCTCACCCAGTGCTCTTTCCACCAGGCTCTGTGGTGTGGTCCCGCATCCTGACCTTGGTCCCAGCCTTGAGAAGGCAGCACCGAGACTGGAGGACTCGTGGCTTCCAGGTTCCTCTTGAGGCAGGGGCCCAGCCCATGACAGAGATGAAAAGCAAGCAGAGAGGCAGGGCTGACCCTGCGGAGAGCAGCGATAGCTCCCCGGGTGAGGATACAGCAAACAGCAGGAGCCGCCGACCGGGAGATAATCTCTGAGAAATGATGGAGTGCCAGTTGCTTCTGCAGCTGGGGGGCCGCATCTGGGCCCCCGTGCGGACGTGAGCTCCGCCTCCAGATCCGCATTGTCACCGGCTTGTTGGAAAAACAGATGTTATTGTCCTCTGTTCCTGTCCCTTTGTCCCTAATAGGCATTTAGTGCAGGAGGGGGAATGGAGAAACTGCGACAGAATTGTGTGTCTATTTCAGGCTCTTTCCGGAAGGTTGCACTTCTGTGGAACTTGGAGTTTGGGATAGAATGGGTGCGGGGAAGGATCTCCTCCCTTGCCCTGAGTGGTCCTGGGCCAGATTTGGGGAGGAGCTGCCCTGGTGGCCCCTCGTCCAGGCCAGTGGGTGCTGAGGACTGGTTCTGGAAGGAACTGCCTTCCTTCTCTCCTAGGTCCACCACCTGGACTGGACCCTAAATTGATGTCAGGAGAAGGGATGATGGGGACCTCTGGCCTTCTACCTTGACTCTCAGAATTTGGTAGGCTGGATGAGGTCAACAGCTGATGAGGTCAAAGTCTTGGGTTGCTTTTTTTTTTTATTTCGCGGTACGTGGGCCTCTCACTGTTGTGGCCTCTCCCGTTGAGGAGCACAGGCTCCGGACACGCAGGCTCAGCGGCCATGGCTCACGGGCCCAGCCGCTCTGCGGCATGTGGGATATTCCCGGACCGGGGCACGAACCCGTGTCCCCTGCATCGGCAGGTGGGCTCTCAACCACTGCGCCACCAGGGAAGCCCTTGGGTTGCGTTTTTGTTTGGGATTCATTCATTCAGTGATCTGCTGCTGGGCACATTCTTAAAGGCTGAACTCTGCACTTGACAGCAGCATGCTGGTTTGCAGGTGAAAACTTTTCATGGGAAGAACAGTATATCTTCTTATATCAGGTCACTGTGACTATGATTTAATGGGAGCTCGAAGGCTCTCCTGCACCTAAATAGCTCTGCAGCAACCTGCCTGGTGCCTCAAATTCCATCATCAGTCAGTCCTGTGAATGAAGGCATTATATCTCCCAAAGGTCCATGCTAAAATATAAGTGTATAACTGAGGAGGGCTCACAGAGGGCAGAAAACAAAAAACTGCCTGTCATCATGGCAAACAGAGCATGGGCCCCAAAATGAATGCTACTCAAGATGTGTGAGTTTTGATGGGAGACAGATGAGAAGAGAAACGTCCAGCCCATGGGCTACTGCCCTGGGAGGGAGGGCCTAAGGGGCTGGATGAGAGACGGATTTAGGGGGAGCATTTCTCAGAGGGACCTGGCTCCACACATCACTGGATGCCCCATTCTGATTTGTAAGACTAAGGTGTAAGACTAAAGAACTATCCCAGCCCTTCTGCCCCTGTCTGGAATGTGGGGAAAACTTAATGCTTTGCTGACCCGCAAACCCTGGAGGCTCGGAGATGGGGCCACCACTGTCACCACAGGTGCCTCATCCACATCTAAGTGGGGTATAAGGGGCAGAGATGGGGTGGATGGAGGCCCCAGTGTCCCATCCATCTCTCACGCCCCTGTGGCCCCCCCTCGAGCCACACCCTGCTCTGCACCTGTCTCCTCCCCTAGCTGGGGTCTAGGGGCTGATTGCAGGTGAGCTCAGGCCCCAGCAGAGAGTGCCCTGGTCCACCCGGACAACTTCGATGAGAGAAGAGAGAAGCTAATCCTTGAGTGGGAGCGGGGAGACCCCGTTCTGCCATCCCCTCTTACCTGATGGGTATTAGGGAGCTGATTAACCAGGGAGGTGCCCACCAGGCAGAGATGCCCTCTGTAACCTCTTACTACTTAATATTCAGAACTATTTCACCGCCCTGTAGCAAAAAAGTCACATAATAAAGCACATTAGAATTCATCCAAGGGCTTCCCTGGTGGCGCAGTGGTTAAGAATCCGCCTGCCAATGCAGGGGACACGGGTTCGAGCCCTGGTCCTGGAAGTTCCCACATGCCGGGGAGCAACTAAGCCCGTGCGCCACAACTACTGAGCCTGCACTCTAGAGCCCACGAGCCACAACTACTAAGGCCGCGTGCCACAACTACTGAAGCCCATGTGTCTAGAGCCCGTGCTCCGCAGCAAGAGAAGCCACCGCAATGAGAAGCTCGCGCACCGCAATAAAGAGTAGCCCCTGCTCGCCGCAACTAGAGAAAGCCCGCGCGCAGCAACGAAGACCCAATGCAGCCAAAAATAAATAAAATTAAAAGAAAAAAAAGAATTCATCCGAAATTGTTTCCATAAAGACGTGTATTATTGCCTAGCGATGGTTCTAGGTGAGCTCTGAATATGAGAGCTGAGGGGGGGCTTGCCCCCTCCCCCTGGGGCCCCACCACTTTGTCCTGTTCTAGGAAGCACTCAGGAAGAGCCTGCTGAATGTTTCCTAAGGCCCTCCCACCCTCCCCTCCTCACTTCACCCCTGCCAGCTCACCTGCCTTCCACACCATCCAACAGCTTGCTGTGTACTCCCGAGTGACAAGGGGTTGGATGAGGACCATTGTCTGGGAGAAGATGGAAGGAAACTGGCCAGAGCCCTCAAAGGCTTACTCACCTCTGGTCACTCCCTCTTCCCTCCCCTCACTCTTCTGCCCACCCCGGCCCCCACCACTCCTGTTCCCATGCTCGGATCTGGTGCGGCAAAAGAGGTGCTTTGCCTTAAGGATGACACTCAGGACTTAGGATGGAGAAGAGCCCTGAGAAGTTGGAAAACCATCCCCTTGCCCCAAGCAGGGATTCCTGATCCAACAGCCCTGAAGGCGGTGACTATGCCTTAGCCATCTCCCAGGTCTGGGACCTGGGCTGGGCAGATGGGTCTCCTGAAAGCGTGTTCTCTATGAACACACAGCATTTCAAAACAAATAATCTATGGTGTCAAAAGTCAGGAGAGGGAATTCCTTGGCGGTCCAGTGGTTAGGACTTGGCGCTTTCACTGCCAGGGCCTGGGTTCAATCCCTGGTCAGGGAACTAAGATCCCCCAAGCCGCAAAAGGCGCGGCCAAAAAAAAAGGAAAAGTCAGGAGAGTGGTTGCCCTTTATTGGGGTGGGTGGGTCCGAGGGGGTCTTCCTGGTGCAGATTACACAGGTACATTCACTTTGGGAAAATTTGTGAATTCTTCTGAATGGATGTTACACCTCAATAAAATATTTACCCCTAAAAGCCCTTTGTCAAGTAGAGATTGTTAATACTACCATAATTATATCATTGAAATAAAATAACCGAAATAACCTCTGTGAGGGCGGGATGGAGCAGGTAGTGGATAATCCACAATTATTTTGGACTTGGACTTGGAATGAGTGCCTCACATACGACATGCACTTGTTGGCAAAGGATTTGCTTCTGTAAGTGCGCATGCTCTTGCTGCTATTAAAATTAACTGCAATTTCTCTTTCTTTTTGAATTTTATTTTATTTATTTTTTATGCAGCAGGTTCTTATTAGTTATCCATTTTATACATAGTAGTGTATACATGTCAATCCCAATCTCCCAGTTCATCCCACCCCCCAACCCCCGCCACTTTTCCCCTCGGTGTCCATACGTTTGTTCTCTACATCTGTGTCTCTATTTCTGCCCTGCAAACTGGTTCATCTGTACCATTTTTCTAGGTTCCACATATATGCGTAAAATTAGCTGCAATTTCTGAATACATACCGCTCGGCCCTGGGTGGTCCAGAAGCATCCCGGTAGCAGCGAAGTCAGATGGAGGCAGGATGGACTTTGACGTGCTCCACCTGCTATCCCCTGCCTCAGTGCTGGGTGTGGTCACTGTTCAGGTCACTGCAGTCCACATTTCTCTCCTGCTTTGGTGGGTACCAAAGTCAGCTCTTTTTTTCTTTTTTTTTTGTGGTACGTGGGCCTCTCACTGCTGTGGCCTCTCCCGTTGCGGAGAACAGGCTCCGGACGCGCAGGCTCAGCGGCCATGGCTCACGGGCCCAGCCGCTCCGCGGCACGTGGGATCTTCCCGGACCGGGGCACGAACCCGTGTCCCCTGCATCGGCAGGCGGACTCTCAACCACTGTGCCACCAGGGAAGCCCCAAAATCAGCTCTTGAATGAGAGCCACCTCCTCCTGGCATGAAGGATGGGGAAGAAACTGCCTACAGCAGGAGGATCTGAGAGCCTGATCCTGGACTGGTGACTGTGACACCCTGTTTGCAACAAGCCCCTCCCTGTGGCAGGCCCGCCTTGCAGGGTGCCTTTGCCCCACTCTTCTCATCAAGAGGCAGAGTCTCCTTCCCAATCCCCTTTTTTAAAAAACATTAATTAATTAATTTATGGCTGCATTGGGTCTTCGTTGCTGCACGCGGGCTTTCTTTAGTTGCGGCGGGCGGGGGCTACTCTTCATTGCGGTGCGCGGGCTTCTCATTGTGGTGGCTTCTCTTGTTGCGGAGCACGGGCTCTAGGTGCACAGGCTTCAGTAGTTGTGGCTTGCGGGCTCTAGAGCACAGCCTCAGTAGTTGTGGCCCATGGGCTTAGTTGCTCCGCGGCATGTGGGATCTTCCCGGACCAGGGCTCGAACCCGTGTCCCGTTCATTGGCAGGCGGATTCTTAACCACTGTGCCACCGGGGAAGCCCCTTCCCAATCCCTTGAATCTGAGTTGATCTTTGACTTACTTTGACCAATAGAGGATGACGGAAGTGATGCCTTATGACGTCCCCGCCCAGGCCTCAGTAGGCCTTCCAGCTTCTGCTCTCCTCCACCTGGGGCTATCCAGGGACTGCCAGGTGAAGGGGTTGAGTCTGGCCTCCTGAAGGCTGAGAAGCCACACGAAGCAGAGATGAGCCATCTAAGCTGAGGTTCCCAGACCACCCACCCGGTGGCAGCTTGTACCAAGCAGCAGGCATGTTCATGAGGCCAGTTTTAGACCCTCTGGCCCTCCCAGCCGCCAGCTGACGGCACACGAGCGAGCCCAGGAGAGACCAGCCCAAGCAGTCCACCCACAGAATCACGAGCAAATACCTCTGTTGTTGTTCCAAGCCCCAGCAATTCATAACGGAAGCAGCTGCTAACACCCTTGCCTGAGCACCTGCTGGCTGATGCCAGTGTCCCGGGGGACAGGACTGTGCCCTCAGATGCTGTCCATTCTTCCATCCATAAGCCCCAGAAATAACTTTCTGCCCAAGATTTCTTTCTTCGCGCATGCCCACCAGTTTCCAGGGCAGACACGGCAGTGCCCATTGCTCTTTATTAGTTTAATATATGTTGAAGCCTCCAGATAAATGCTGGGGCCCAGGTGGAACGGATGAAATGGGACTAAGTTCTGGGGGATGATTGATAATGAGTAGGGACTGGAAAATCAATTGTGTTAATTCCTGGCCTGTCACTGGGACCGAGAATTAATGAGAAAATTTGTCCAACTTAATGGTATTTACACATTATACAGAGTGTGATAAACTCGTCTGTAGGTGCTGCCTGGCATTCCAATTATATAAGGCCTGCACAGCCTGAGGGGCTGGCAGGTCTGAGCTGTCCAGGACCTGGGCCGGGCACGTAGAGACTCACTGAGGTGACCCAACTACCAACTAACCTACGAATTGGTCCCAGGCCCCCGAGTGGGTCTCACTGGCATGGCTGGCCCCTGCCTGGTGTGGGCTATCCAACTGGCAGTGTCTCAGGAATGTGCTGGAGGGCACATCTACGAGCCTGCTTCGAGGATAGCCACTCCAGAAGCCATGTGGGCCGTTGGACAATGACGAGGGACGGGTTCTGTCTTATGTGTTGGCATGCTATGAGAGACACAGATGGTCCTCCTGGCCCCCAGGCCCCTTCCCCCGGGGAACCTGTCCTGCACCATACCCACTGGCCAGTCACTATTGGAAGGTGTCTCGAAAAGCCTCATGGAAACTGATGGAAAAGACTTCCTCAGAGTCTGTTTGCTTTCCTGAAATTCTATAGAGCAGAGCTTGTCCCGACTAAGGCTATCAGGGAGGCATCCCCGAGAATCAACAACTCCCGGTAGTCACACCCTTGTGTGGTCTTCTTTCATATTGAATAGGGCTGATCTGAGGGTCCAATAAGATATTAAAGAAATTACTGTGACTTCTGAGGCCAGTTTATATATCTATACATACATATGTGTATGTGTGTGTGTATATATATATATATATATATATATTTTGGAAGTAGGTCCTCTAGCCCTGGCCAAGGCTTCAGATGACCACAGCCCTGGATGACATCTTGACTGCAACCTCAAGAGAGACCCAGAGTGAGCTTGCTCCCAAATTCCTGGCACATAGAAACTGCTAGAGATAATGATATAGAGGTTTATTATTGTTTTAAGTTGCTAGGTTTGGGGGTAATTTGTTATGCAGCACTGGATAACTAATGCAGATGGGGAAGGAGATATCTCACGTGGGGTGTGGAGCTGATGGAAGACACCCCCTTGTAACTTCTCTACACAATTCAAGTGAAATCCTCTTCTGTTTTGCTGCTTCCCCCAAACGCCTTGCCTTTCCCACCTTTGTGCCTGAATGTGCTAATTTCTTTGCCTAGAATGCCCTTTTTGCTCCCCCTCCTCTACCTCTTCTCCACTTTCTCTTTTTCCTCCTGAGATGAACTCCTCCTAGCCAGGCTTCAAGACCCAGCTCAGATGTGCCCTCCTCTGGAAAGGCCTTCCCAATCTCTCTTGGGCAGTTTTTGTCACCTTCATTGTCACCCCCCGTGATACCCTACTTTTTAATGGATACCTGAGTGGATTGAGCTATAATGATTGGTTCCATGCGCTCTGGCTGGGGTTTAGAACTTGAATTTCATTAATCAACTCTGCCCTCCTTCCACGTTCACTGGCATCCAAGAGATGTTCAATACAAGGGTGTCGAATGAATACATGAATGAATGAGCGACATCCAAGGCCATCGTGGGGAGGAAGAAAGTGTCCACGTGAAGTCAGCAGAGTGGGGAGAGGGCAGAGCTTGGCCCATGTGAATGGAAGCGGTGCAGACTGGTTATCGGTCTGTGTCTGTACGTTTCAGGTCTGCTCGTCCTAACACCAATGAGAGAGCTCTTTCCTCTGGCCGCCCCCAGAGCTTCCCTGGGTCAGGGAAAGGGGCATCGCTTGGGAGGCCCCCGTGTCTGTGTGTCCCCGTCAAACCCCTTTCCTGATCCCTGCCCTTCCCCACTCTCTGTTTTCCATGCCCAACAGGCAGCCCTCCAGGGTTCACCTTCCCTTCATCCAAACCTGGAGGGCAGGTGAGCAGCGGCCAAATCTGATTTCTAAAACAGGTCTACAGGTCTTTGCCCAGAGCCCCTGAGCTCGTTTCTCCTTTCTCTGTCTCTGAAGCGCCAAGGCAGCAATTTGGATCTCAAACACCCAAGCAGAGGTGCCCCAGGTTCTTTGTTGCACAGAATGAATTTGTTACGTGGGGATTCTTTGACCTGAAGGATTGCTTAATGTCCTTACGTCACATGGTATCCCAGCCCGGCTGGTGCTCCGAGGTGGGAGAATTGCCTTGCTTGCCAGTTTACTCAGAGGAAGGCTGAGGGGGACTGAGGTCAGGGAGGGGTCACCTGCAGACCCTAGTCCTACTGCTGGCCACGCCTATTTATCGAGTGCCCAGCAAAATCAAGTCCCAGAGAAAGAAGTCATTTGTCGGAGGTCCCAAGGCAGGAAGTGGCGGAGCTGAGATTTGCTGCCAGGCCTGTCTGAATTCAAAGACCCCTGCTCTTGACCGTTAGGTTCCACTGTCTCAGCCTAGCACGACCGCTCCAGGGGTCACGCAGCCCCTCCCCTCCCAGCTCCCAGACCATCCAGGGGCCTCGCGCGTTTTCAGTAGGACTAAGCCAGAGGCTGAAGGAAGTGACAGCCTGGGGTGGAGGTTCCTGGGTCCCTGACACCCATGGGCTCCTCCAGTTCCCAGAAGGCAATCGGAGATCCTGTGGTTTCCTGCTTGACCGAATTCCACTCCCACTGGAGCACAGGAGGGTGGTTTGCCATGTCTGGTAGGGGGGCTTATCTTCTGAAACTGCAGTGCATGTGGAAACCTATGAACCAAAGGAGGTGGAAGAAAGATTAAAGAGGAAAAGGATTAAAATCTACAGGGCTCCCCGTGCTCTGCACAGCCTCTCCCGCAAGCAGCGCTACGATCTTTCTATTAGACAGCCAGCTGGCCAGCGGCTCTGCGGTGAGAAGGGCTGAGCCCCTGACCCCAGCCTTAAGTCATCGAGAAAGCAGCATTTTGGGGCACAGAGGTGGGAAAGGCAGGGTGTGTTTGGGAAGCAGCAAAACATAGAAGTGGATTTCACTTGGCTAAAAACAGGGTGGAAGTGAAGGGGAGATACATGGGAATGTCTTCACTTCCATCAGTTCCACACCCCCCGGGGGAGATACCCCTGGCCCTGCCCACCCATCTCTTTCCTCACCTGTATTAGTTACTCAGTGCTTCACAACAAATTACCCCCAAACTTAGCAGCTTAAAATAATAATAAACATCTATATCTATTCTCTCTCCCATTTTCCGTGGGCTGGGAATTCGGGAGCAAGCTCGCTCTGGTCTCTCTTGAGGCTGCAGTTAAGATGACAGCCAGGGCTGTGGTCATCTGAAGGCTTGACTAGGGCTGGAAGACCTGCTTCCAAGATGCTTCACTCCCACGGCGCTGGTTGCTGGTGGGAGGCCTCAGTTCCTCTCCACATGGTGGTGGCTTCCCCGGAGTGAGTGATACAAGAGAGAACAAGGCAGAAGCCGCCGTGTTTTCTTTTTTTTCATGAACTGGCCTCAGATGTCGCAAACAGTCACAAAGCCTGGCAGTTACTTTTCCCACTTTCCCCTACATTCCAGATGATCACTGCTAATTGTGTAGCTGCTGGGGGTCTCTGGAGTGGCTGTGTGTGCCTCCAGAGTGGCCAGTCCCTAACAGTTGTGATATCAGTGTACCTGTGACTCTTTTTCAGAAAGCATGACATGAGCAACTGCAGTCTGGGAAGGCAGACCCTTGCTGCACACCCACTCCCAGCTCTGCCACCATCCCGTGCCCATTGCTACCCTATGCTTGCTGTCATCCCACCCTCTCCCCCCCACGACTGCTACAGCTTTCATATCCAAAGAAGGTGCTATCGGCATTGCTTGAAGCATAGGGAAAACTGGAAACAATTAACAGCCCACTTTTATGGAGTACTTACTATGTGTTAGGTTCGTACCAAGCATGGGAAAAGTGCTAACTTCTTACAGCCTCTCAATGGGGTAGGTCCCTCCCCCACTACCATTTTATATATGGGGAAACAGAGGCACAGAGAGGGTAAGTAACTTGCCCAAAGCCACACAGTCCTTAAGTGGCAGAGCTAGAATCTGCCTGCAGAGCCCACCCTGCTAACCTTATATGTATCGCATCTGTGATGTGAGGCAACATTCTCTTTTATGAGGAAGCCACAGTTCATCAGACAGAGATGGGAGTTCACAGTACAGCAAGAAACATGGAGGTCAGACACACGGAAGGCGCTCCAGGCCACAAGTTGTGAGGCCTCAGAGCAGCTTTGTCCCTGCGTATGTTCAGGAAATGGGGTCTTCCAGACTGCAGTGAGCACTCAGGCAGCAGCTGGGCCAAAGGGCTGTGGCCTTTCTTTTTTTAATTTTAAAAAATGGTGGTAAAATATACATAACATAAAATTTTCCATTTTAACCTTTTTTTTTTTTTTTTTAAGGCTCCGGATGCACAGGCTTAGCGGCCATGACTCACAGGTGCAGCCACTCCGCGGCATGTGGGATCCTCCCGGCCCGGGGCACGAACCCGTGTCCCCTGCATCGGCAGGCGGACTCTCGACCACTGCGCCACCAGGGAAGCCCCCATTTTAACCACTTTTAAGAGTGCAGTTAGTGGCATGAAGCACATTCACAAGTTGCATGATCATCATCATCAACTATGTCCAGAACTTTCTCACGGCATCTTGAGGGCTCTGCTGACCCCCAGTTCTCCTGCCAGCCTGGACCCCCTCCCTCCTGCTGGCAGGGGTGGGATGGGCAACAGCAAAAACAGGCTTTCCTCGTCTGAGGGGAGGATTAAAATGATCCACCTTTGAGGTTTGCTCTCTGCTTCAAAGGCCCACAGCAGCTGTGCAGACGATGAGCTATAACAAGGGCATGAAAGGGAGTTTATCAATAGTACCTGGAGCTCAGTAATTCATAAACCTTTCATTAGTTTTACATCGATGACGGCTCAAGTCCTAGGAAGTAGCTTTAAGCTGGAAGACAGATGTCTCCATAAATCATCATCTCTGAAAATTAGGGAAATGGAAGCAGGGTTTTTATAGGATTTCACAGCAGCTCACTTGGGGAGCTTTGCTTCTTACTCCCTTTCTGAGCTGATGTTGGATTTCTGGCCTCATGTCCTTGGATGGAAAACACAGTCAGAGGCTCCGAGAAGGGATTAGAAAAGGAACCAAACGGCCCTCCCCTTTCCTCGGGCCCCTCCAAGCCCGGAGGCTGCAAATCTTGTATCTGGCCGTGTAGTTTCCTGCAGAGGGCTCAGCGAAACAGCTCTCTGGAAGGTGCTTCTGTGAGAGAAAGAAACAAGCAGCAGCAGGAGAGCAGACAGAGGAGCTTTAAAATCCAGCTCTCACCAGAAACAAGAAAAGAAGACGGAGCCTTTTTCTTGCTAATGAGAATAGTAGCGATGACAACAGCGCTTAAAACAGTGCCTGCCACGCAGACAATTCTCAGCATGTATTAGCTATTATTTTGGACATTTCTTACGCGCTGCATACTTTATCAATGAGTTACTGGGACTTCCCTGGTGGTCCAGTGGTCCACTGCAGAGGGCACAGGTTTGATCCCTGGTCGGGGAACTAAGATTCCATATGCCACAAGGTGTGGCCAAAAAAAAAAAAAGATTTATTATTGTTACCCTCCTATTTTACAGATAAGAAAACCGAGGCCTAGAGAAGTTGTGACTTGCCTAAGATGACACAGCTAAAGGTGGCAGGGCTCGGGCCTGACCCCACCCTACCCAGCTGCTCCTCGTGCCAGGGGTAGCCTCTCTTGGGCATGATTTTGACAATGTCACCTTCTCCTTTCCCTGCCACAGTTCCTTCATCTCTAAAATAGAGAACCAACTTCAGCCCACCCTGTGCTCCAGACATGAAGTGAGAGGTGAGCCAACCCCGGAGCACCAAGCCTGGGACTTTGGGGGACGATAAACTTCCTCAAAAGGCAGGGAAGCTGTTGCTCTCAGGACGATGTCCACACCTTTGATTTCGTGGTGTCTTTACCGTGTCTCATGGAGGCTTGGCAAATATTGCTTATTTTCATCTTACAGATGAGGAAATTCAGCCCTGCCTTCTCCCTCCCTCCCCTGCCCTCCCAGGTTCAATCACATAGCTGGTAGATGCCTAGGCAGCCTGCAGGCAGGTCCCGGCTTCTACTGTGGTGTCAAAGGCCAGCAGACAGCTTAGCCAGCACAGATGAACACTCTGGAAGGAAGTGTCTCCAGACAGGATGTCAGGGCGTGGGTCGCCACTGCTGGGCAGGGGTCCTCTCAGCTGCTTCTCTTCTGCTTTGCTCTGCAGCCCCCGGCTCGGGAGCGCCTGTCCATCCCCTACGCTCCCGCACCACCCCCTGCCCCGGGGCTGCCCTAAATGCTCAGACAGACTAATTACAAGAAATAGCAGAGAAGCACTGACAGAGAACAAGGTGGTGGTTTGGTGGCCAGGGCCTCGGTCTCAGTGATCTTCTCCAGCGCAGCGCCGGCAGACTCAACGAATCAAGGACTTCAATTTCCTTCCCTCTCCCCTTCTCTTGCCCCTGGAGGATGAGCCAGCAAGCGCCCAGCCGGAGGTGAACTGCTGCAGTGTTTTCTGCGTCTGGCTGTGGAACGAGAAGCCTCCTAGCAAGAAGTGTCCCAGGAGAACTTTTACTCAGGAATAATCTGCATGAGGATTTATTTCCTCCTTGCTGGGCTTCCCGCCGAAGTGCAGGCTTGTTTCCGCTAGGTTCCGGCAGGAGGAGAACTCGGCTCAAAGATTTCAGCGAAGCGGCTGAAGATTCAGATTCGACAAGCGTTTACTGAGCACTGTGTGGGAAGCCCTGTGCCCATAACTTTGCCCATGCCATCCTGTTTAGCCTTCCTAACAACCTTCTGAGTTTGGGATTCTTATTCCCATTCTACAGATGGGGAAGGTGAGTCCATAATTAGTAATAACACTACCAGCTTACATTTCTTTTACTGCATTTGCTTGCCATGTGTCACATCTACTCAGTGAGCTCATTTAATTCTCTGACAACCCTATGAAGTAGATACAGCTATTATGCCCATTTTGCAGCTGAGGAACCTGAGGCCCACTGAGGTTAGGTAACTGCCCCAGGTTATAGGGGTTGAAGATAATGGAGCTGGGATCAAATCTAGGCTAGCTGGCAGCAGGGACCAAGTGGAAGAGCTAGAAATCAGGTCCAGTTCTTTGGGTTCATGCCCAATTCCTAAAAGCCATGGTTATTCTTGGTTTGATGCCCTTCATGCCCATGGGAGGGATGGGTTTTGGAGGGATACCATCCCAGGTACCTAAGGATCCCAGGAGCTGTAAGGCCAGGACATGGCTCTGTGTTGTGATCAGGCAAGCTATAGAAACCCAATATAAGTAGTTTAAAATAAAGGGGCTTTATCTGCGCCAGTGAAAGGGGACCCCAGGGGTGGATCTAGGGATCAAATGATGTCCTCAGGGCTCTGCCAGTCTGAATCTCTCTTGCACTCACTCACCAACAGTTCTCTCTTCTGTCCTCAGGGCAGGGAGGATGGGGGCTTTGTATGTTGGCTGTTCGGGCACTGCTCAAAGGCTCCCACCTATGGGGCTGAATGGGAGCTGAAATGCATCCAAAGCTCTGCTTGCCAAGCTCTGTGCCCTGGTACAAGGCAGTGTTGGCCCAGAGGGCCACTTTTCCCATTTCATCTACTAGGGAGACTCACCTATTCCTAATACATGTAAGATGCGCTACAGGTTACAGATTATCCCGAGCCCGTCTCCTGGTGCCCAAGGCCAGCCTCACACCAGCATCCCCATCCCCAAACTTGGCAACTCCTTCCAATTCATCCACTCAGTGAATATTTATGGAACTCCTATCACAGGACACAGGTACTTCCCTGCCCTTCTGCAGCTTATATTCTGGTAAGGAATCCAATTGGCTTAGCTTGGGTCATGTGACCACACCTGGACCAATCACTGTTGCCTGAGGGAATGAGTGGATACTGTGATTGGCCTAGCGGGGCCAGATGCCCATCCCTTTGGGCATTGATTGACAGCCTCACCGGGACCACCTGGACGTAGGAGTGGTTTCTCAGAGGACATAGGAGGACTAGTCTGTAGAAATAACTGACATCCACCAAACTGTGGGATCCTAGGAAAATCATAGTCCTTCTCTTCCTTGACCAATAACCTTCCCATCTGCAGTGGGAGGTGCCTGGGGCCCATACTCTGAGAGGAGTGCATCAGGGTGTCCCCAAAGTGTCTGCCGCTGGCCTATCACAGGTGAAAACTCCCTCTGGTCCTGTTCAGGAAGGTCAGGGGTCAGGACTGTTTACCCAAGATCAATGCGGTCTGACTTTCAGTTTGGGGAAAAAGAAAAATGATGGGGTGTAGGGGAGAGTCAGGGGTGTCCATGTCGGGGAGCAGGTAGCGAGTGGGACTCCTGGTCCCACTGTTGGTGGGGGCTTCATTGGGTGTCGTAAACACTGAGTACTTGTTATGTGCCAGGAGCTTCCCCTGCTTTGTCTTATTTAAACTCCACACCTGCCACGTAAGTGTTATCACCTTTTGTTGGTGAAGAAACTGAGGCTCAGAGAAATTCAGTAAGAGAAGTACGCTCACTCAGGTGTGCTGACTCCAGGGGCCCTCCTCTGATCCCACAGGACCCTGAGGCCACAGAGGCATCCCCGAGCCACCGCTCACGGGCCCAACGAGGAACCTCGCGTGGACCCGATTTCATTTTCTGATCCCTGGCCTCCCATCCTCCAGCCCGCCCCCACCTAGAGAGCAAGCAAACCCTCTTGCAACCTCATCTCGCACCATCTCCTCTGCTCCCGCTCACATCTGGGTGGCATCTTCCAGTTTCCTGAGCACTTTCCTGTGTTCTCAAAGGACGAACATCTTCTGGGCCCTGAGGCCACCACATCGTCCCAGGACACCTGCCTGTTCACTTCAGGAGGAAGATCAAGCCCAAGCTGAGTTATGGGGCCTGCCTGCCTCTAGGGGAAGCTCCCAGGACATCCAGGATGTCCTGACGGGATGACCCCACCTGGAGACTGGGAGGCTCTGGCCTGTGAGAACAGCATCTTTCTTTCTCTCTCTCTCTTTCTTTCTTTCTTTCTTCCTTCCTTCTTCCCTTCCTTCCTTCCTTCCTTCCTTCCTTCCTTCCTTCCCTCCTTCCTTCCTTCCTTCCTTCCTTCCTTCCTTTCCTCCCTCCCTCCCCCCCTTCTCTCTCTCTCTTTCTTTCTATTGAAGTACAACTGATCTACAATATTGTGCTAGTTTCAATGTACAGCAAAGTGATTTGGTTCCCTATGTATCTATCTTCTTTTTTTCCCAATTCTTTTCCATTATAGGTTATTACAAGATATCGAACATAGTTCCCTGTGCTATACAGCAAATCCTTGCTGTATCCATTTTATATATGGTGGTATGTATCTGTCAATCCCATACTCCTAATTTATTCCTTCCCCCACTTTCACCTTTGGTAACCATAAATTCGTTTTCCATGTCTGTGAGTCTGTTTTTGCTTTGTAAACAAGTTCCTTTGTACTATTTTTTTAGATTCCACATATAAGTGATAATATAATATCTGTCCTTGTCTGATTTAGTAATCTCTAAGGTAAGATACTTAATGTCTTTCTCTTTCTGACTTACTTCACTTAGTATGTTAATCTCTAGGTTCATCCATGTTGCTGCAAATGGCATTGTTTCACTCTTTTCAATGACTGAGCGTCTCCTTTATTAAAATGAGGGTCTGGGGAGATGCAAATGGCTGGAAAAGGAGCCCCAGCACCCAGGGCTGGGGGCTCAGGCTCTGCCTCTTCTGCCCTGTCCACGCCTGATGGTCAGGCCCACTCGGAATCGGAGGAGAGCAAGTGCGACTTAGAGCAGCCCAGCAGCTGGTTTCCCATTCCTCATTCATTGACAGTGACTCCTTCATTCAACAAATATTTAGTGGGTACCTACTACGTACAAGCACTGGGATAAGCTTTGGAGATTCCATGATAACCCCTGCTATCGTGGAGTGTTCAGTCTTGTGGGGAGAGAGAGATGCATAAACAAGCAATTGTCATGTTACGTGTTAAGTTCGAGCACAGGTGTGAGCCCAGGAGACTCCAGGTGCAAAAAGGAGGTACATAACCTCTGCCTGGGAGACAGAAGGCTTCTCAGGGGAGAGATATCTCAGCTGAGACCTGAAGGATCTGAGGAGTTAGTTCAGCAAAGTGAAAAGCGTTCCAAGCAGAGTGATCAGTTTGTGATGCCCAGAAGTGAGAGAGCATTCATTCATTCATTCATTCATCATCCATTCATTCAACCGGTACTTTTCCAGCACGTACTCTGTGCCCGGCGCTCTTTTAGCTGCTGGGACCGGCTGTAGCAGTGAACCAGGCAAACCAAGCCCCTACCTCATGGTACTTACATGCTAGTGGAAGGTGGCCATTCACTGAATCCAAAGAAAACTTGATGACATAGATATGTGGAAGGGACAGTGGCCTCTCCCCTGCTCAGTGTCGCCTGGGCCCCATTCTCCATCCTCTTCCTGCCAAGCCTGGCAGCCAGTCCCCAAGCCTGCTCGCACCGGTCAGCTGTGGGGAGGTCACCCAGTCCATGGGGGCAGCCTGTGCCGATGTGTTAATAGCCTGGTTGAAGGCCTGCTGAGCAGTTCCGCTAACTACAGTGATTAATGGCTTTAATTTACTTAGTAAGAGTAATGTGCTGTCACTCTACTGTCAGAGCTCAGCCCCAGTGCCTGCTCCCTCCTTTCTCTCCCAAAAGGTGCCCACCCAGGATCTTGCAACCTGCCCACTGGTGGCCCAGGCTCCCTTGAGTCCAGGCACATGCCTGCCCATCATTATGTCACCTTGGGAACCTGTCTGCTGCCCCCTGGTGGCAAGGGGAGAATTCTTACCTGTCCCCACTGTAGAGGGCTATGGGGCCACAGCTAGTTGGGGAAGGTAGACCTTTCCATCCCTCCATGTCACCTCTGTATGTGGCAGAGAGAGCCCCCTGATCTCTAGTGGCCCCCCTCACACGGCTCTCTCTGACTTATCCCTATGTGGCAGTCACCCTAGCTGAAGTCATTTTATGTGGTTTCCTGTGTCATGACCACCTTCCAGCTCCAAAGCACGAGCACCCTTGAGGACATGGACCCACTCAGGTGCTCTGTTTGTTGAATGAATGAATGATTACATAAGGGTCTTGCTCCCCCATTCCACGTGCCTCAGCCCTTGTAACAAGATGACTTCGGATCTGGTGCTTTTCTTCCCTCAATCCCTGCTCAGCAATCCTCCCAAGTGATGTCTATAGGTGACAGGTGGCCCAGTGTCTTCATTGTGCAGCCTGAGAAATGCAAGAGCATGCAGCCAAAGCTGAACAGAAGTTGAGGCCTGATGATCTGAACCCATTGTCCACTGGAGCAAGGACATAGGGACCAGTGCCTTCTTTGAAGCCCAGGTCTCCATTTCTACGGGATGGTTTCAAGCCTCCAACTAGAGCTTCCTTTAACTGCAGTCATTTTTCTGGTGATTCCAGGGAGGGACAAAACTTCCTTGTGATTGGCAGTCTTCTCCTGCTGTCTAACCTGACTCCCTCCCTTTGCCCCCAGTACTACTCTTCATCAGCGTAGCTGGGTGGCTAGGGTCGGTCTGTCTTCTCAGGGGAACTTTCTTCCACTTTCCAGGCCAGTCCTGAGACCAAGAGGGTCCCCTAGTTCCTCCTGGCACCGGGACCATCTTGTTGCCAAGCCTGCCCTAGCCTTGAGCTGTGGCATCAGCTGAGTCACGCCCCGCCCTTCACCTCCCCAGGGCAGCTGTGACAAGCTTGCCTGAGTGGGTGGCCACAGGCAGGGGAGAACGGGGTGCTGTTTGTTTTGTTTGTTCACTGCCACGCTTGCCCGAGCAGGCAGCCGGCTGGCAGGATGCTGGAGGGAACCCTTCCTTCGACCAAACCAACTGTGACTGGTGCGGGGAGGAGTGCGGGGTTCGGTGGGGATAGGGCTGTGTTTCCATTTTCTCTCCCGGCAGGGACAAGAAACTCACCTGTCAATCCTTCAGCCCAGTTAGAACAGGATAAAGGCAACAGTGCAGCAAGAGGGATTGCAGCCGAAAGGAAAGAGAAAACATATCTTCCTGGAAGGGCAGTGAGGGAGAGATCCCAGAATGTCATCCTAGGAGTGACAGCCTCAGCCTAACCTATAGCCATCTGTGACCGGAACAGGTCACAGCTCGCTTGGCCTCAGTTCCTCCAGCTGTACCACAGCAGAGAAAGGCCTGGATGAGCTGAAAACTAAGGTTGCTTCTAGTTCTGGGATTCCCCATCTATAATTCCTGCCCCAAGGCACATCCAGGAACGGAGCAGGGTGGACCCCTGACCCCTCACGGGATGTCTAGCACTTGCAGGAGGTGCTGACACCTCATGACCAGCTCCCTGCGGAAGTGAGAGCCGTTGGGTCTCAGCAGGCAAGAGGCCACACTGATAATTGACTCCAGCCATGGGGGAGGCAGCCCAGCCTAATCAGTATGCAGTGCCTGTGCAGAGCGCTTAAGAAAAACTTATTAATTTCCCCTCCACAAAGACTGAGAGTTCGACAGTAATCACGGTATCGAGTCGTTAAAAAAAAAATCCCTCCATTGAAAATAGCGGTTGGGGTCTAGAGAGTTCAACAGGAAAAGATTGTATTAAGATAAAGGAGATTATAGCAGAGTGGACGTTAAAGGTTGTCGTTGTCTGGTAAATCACATCAGGGAGGCCCTGGGACTGCTGTGTCCCAGCGAGGGAGCCAGGACCCCGTTCCTGACCTGGCAACACACCAGCCGGCCCACCTCTCTCCCGTCTCTCTCCTGCCCTCCGAGACTGTAGCAAACTCAGGAATCTGATGTCCCTGCCACCTGAAACTGACCTGAGGACCCTCATTAGGGGCAGAAGGTGGAACAGTCTATAGATTCTGGAGGACAGATCTCTGCCCGAGGCACTCTTATAGTCTAGCCTGATGGTAGGGGCTTCCGCACATTTGCCCAGCAGCAGAGGGGCCTGGGGGGGGGGGGCATGAGGTGTTTCTGCGTTACCTGTCCTGTTGGCATCTTCCTGGTAGGGACAGAGTCTCAGGACCTGAACCCCCTTGGACACTGCCTGACCTGCCTCCTAGACATAGCCTGAGTCAGAGTGGGCGTCCCGACTTGCCAATGGGGAGTTCCAATCCTGGTGGAAAAGCCCAAAGAATTCTCATGAGGAATTATCAGGATGAAGCCACACACACTCAGGTGCTAGATGGCCATCGCCCTCTGGGGCTCTCACCAAGTACTGGCTGGCTCGGTGAGATGCAGGGCAGAGCCAGGGGGTGGGAGCCCTGCGCTTTGACATCTTCACTTGGGCCAAATGAGAGGCTGTACAGACTCCAAAGATGCAGTCTGATCTGAAAGTTACACTGGACTCAGGACAAGAAGTCTCCAGTTGTTAATCGTTGGGAGGCCACCTAGAAGAGTGGAGTCATGGTGGGCTCCCCCTGCCGTTGCTGAGGGGACAATACAATGCAGAGGTTAGGAGGAGAGGCTCCTCGGCTTTGAGTCCTGACTCCGCTATGTATTGCTGTTCATCCTTAGGCGAGTTACTTAACCTTTCTGTGCACCAACGTTCTTATCTATGGAATGGTGGTAACGGTAGTCATGGTGTCCACCTCACAGGGCTGTGATGAGGATTAAATGAATTATTGCACATGAAAAGCTATAAATATGAATCTGCTCTGGCCCCCTAACTGCTCCGGCCTCGGGTCACGCAGTCAGTCGGTGGCCAAGCCCCATGGCGTGGCCGCCTCCTGCCCATCGCCTCCTTTCTGCAAGCTCCTTCTCGGCGAATGCAGTGTGGTGGCCAAGGGCTTGGAGGCCAGATGCCCAGAGTTCAAATCCCACTTCAGCTTGAGTGAGTGACTCAGCTTCTCACACGCTCAGCTTCCCCTCCGTTAAAATGAGGTCACGGGCCCCAGGTGAAGCTGCTGGTACCGCGAGGAACCCAGAACGTAATGGTCTCGGCCCATGGGCATCAAGGCCGGCAGGGCAGTGCTCTCCAGGTGACGTTAGCCCCCTGCAGCTGTAAGCCTTGGGCACGGGGGGCAGCTCTGGAGTCATCCTGAGTTTATGAGGCTGAGCTGAGGGGACCAGGCGAGCTACGTATAGTGGGGCGAGTGAAGGAGCTAAGGCGAGTCATTTTCCCAGTTAATATGCCCATTTAAGGAAGATTTGAGAGTGTGAAAACTTTTAAAAGGGATGCTACTTTTAGCAGGAGAGATCAATTCTGGGAAGGAGACCTTTCAAGGAAGGACCGAGCTGGGGTGAGGCTGGGGTGGAGGTACCAGGCAGGCCTGATCAGAATTCAGCCCCACAGGGAGGTTCTCTGAGGGCCTCTCTGTGCCCACCTGTCTCCAAGAGCTCAGGCCTCTAGGGACACCCAAAGCAGAAACTGGGTTGGATGGGGTGACCCTGGACCTAGGTCGGAGCCTTGCTGCTCTGGAACCTTGTGGCAGTGGGGGCCCTTGTCTCTATTATGGAGAGTAGGGAGTGGAGAGGTGTGGCTCAGAGGGGCAGAGGCAGGGTGAGGGCTGGGAAGGCTTCATGGAGGAGGTGCCACTTGAACTGAGCCTTGAAAGATGGGTTGGGAGGAAGGGGTGAAACCTTGTGGACATTGGACTTTTGATCCAGGAGATCCAGGTGGGATGAGGTGCCCACAGACAAGGTGAGATCCAGGTTTCTTCAGGCCTGTGCCCAGGCTCTAGAAGGGTGCCCATGAGCAAGCTTGAAGGAGGCTGGAGGCCTCTTCTTCCTCAGGGGAAAACTCCCTCTCCTGGAGCCTGTGGGTGGGAAATGTGGAATCTCTGCTCCCATACACTGTAAATGTCACATGGCCCCCTCAGCCCTGGCAGTGAGATTGGAGAGTGGATGTGGCCCTCACGCCCCATCCTCCCCCTCAGGGCAGGCCCTGCCTTCCAGAGTCTCATCTCTCAGCATTAGAAAGTGTGTCACCCAGGATCTTCCAGGGACCCCTGAAGCTCTAAAACCCCAGCCCAGCCCATCCACTTGTCCCACTTAAAAGTGGGGTGAGCCCGTCACCATGCTTGCTTGTTTCTTCCGTCTCCATTGGCGACCTGAGCACTGAGGAGTTAGTGCCTGCGAAGCTGGCTGAGATGAAAAGCCTTTCCAAGAGCCCAGTGCGGTTATTAATAACATCTCTCAGCTCTGAATGCCTCTTTAATTCCTCTGCGTAAACCACTCTGGAATCCATAACACTTGCCCCTTAGCCTGTGGTTATTCCACTCCCTTAATGGCCTTTTATGGAGGGACCTTATTGAAAGTTTTTCCCCAGCCTGAGTAAATCACATCCTCTGGGTAATCCTTGCCTGCAATTTTATTAACTTCTTATGAGAAGTCAGAGGGACCAGAGGGAGGCCAATGTTTCCTCTGTTCTTTTCCCGCAGTCCCAGTTCTTACCTGGGTCCCTTACCTGGCTAAGGTCCTCAAAGGAGGAGGTGGCTGGGGACCTTGGAGATCAAGGATGTTGAGGTGTCCCACCCAATGCCCCTCCCTCTCTCTCATGAATCAACCTTTCTGGGTGGGTAGAGCCTGGGAGACCTGGTGATGTGAGCTGGGCACGGGGGGAACATGGGCAAGCGCCAGGAAGGGTGGCACCCACATCAGTTGCCTGGTGCCTCTGTTACCTGGTACTTTGGTTGCCTAGTGCATTAGTTAAGCGGTACGTTGGTTATTTGGTGCATTGGTTACCTAGTGCATCAGTTATGTGGTGAGCCCTAGATTTGATAGCAGGGAGGGGGAAGCAGAACCAGAGCAGGACACTGGTGCTCTAAATTGGGAACGGGAAAAGGTAAGGACCATACTAATGCAAGATATTAACAATGGGGAAAGCTGTGTGCAGGGGAAAAGGGAGTGTATAGGAACTCCCTGTACTTCCTCCTCAATATTTCCATAAACCCCAAACTGCTCTAAAAATAAAGTCTATTAATTTAAAAAAAAAAAAAAGTTGAAGGAGACCCCAGGAAATGGAGATGCCGAGAAAAGATCAGGGGGTTCCCCTGGAGATCTGGGATGACTTTCAAGGGGCCTGTATGCCTCTCTCCTGCCCCAGGAGTGGGAGGGTAGGAGCGGGGCTGGGACTGTGTGTCCCCAGGGAGCAAGGGGAGTTTCTTAATGGAGACTAGACCCATCTCTACGGTCTGTTCCTTGGGCGGTGGGCAGATGTCCCCACAGAGAAGGACCATTTCAAACTGATAACCAGCTGTCCCTTTCTCCCCAACTCTGAACCCCGCAAAGATGCCAGCTCCTCCCCTCTGGTCTGGGAGAAGAGGGCAGCCCCGCACCCAGCTCTGGAGCTCTGGGAACTTCCTCCACACAGGGAGGGTTATAAACCCTCTCGGTGAGCTGGAGGAGGGGGAGAAAGGCAGGAGGCAGGGCTGAAGGCCCCTGTGGGAGGGGCCTGCGTCTGCCTCCGGCCACCCCCAGGAAGGATCTCAGAGGGGTTTCCAGCCCTGGGTGGCCGGGGCAGCAGAGGTTTTGAAAATTCCATCTGTAACCTGGAAAGACTGGATCCCCCACGGGCGGCGCTGTGAGGACCCGCCATCCGTGGTGTCCTGCCATCTGGACCCAGAGCGCAGGTCATTGGAGGAGGGGCCTGGGGGTCCCCTCTTCTTCTCGCATGCTGGGAAGTGGAGTGAGCATCCGGAGTCAGGAGTTGGGCTATTCCCGCCCACCCATAAGAGGGTCCAGGCCCGAGTTCCGACCTGTGGCAGGGGGAGAAAGCAGGCTCCGGCTGCCCCGGGCTCCCCGTCATCCGGCTTGGGCTTGGAACTGAAGGCCGGTTCTGACGCCCTCACCTTCCCTCCTGTGTCCCTAGCAATAGTGGCTAGCAGGCACTGGCACTTACCCGTGTGCTAGGCTCTGCGTTGAGGGATGCACACGTGTGATCTCGTTACATCCTCACCCTATCTAAACAGATCTCCTTCTCCTAATTACTGTCTTCCATTGACCCCTATTTTCCACTTCTTAGCACGAATCGCAAGTCATAGGATTAACGGTTGACTTATTGCTGTCTTCCCTCTGAGGCTCGAAATTCTCGCACTCGTTGCAGCATCCCCAGCGTCCACGATAAGGCAGTCGGTGCTCACTAAATATTTGTTGAATAAATGAAGGACTTAATCAAGTGAGTAGGTTCAGAGAGGTAAGTCATTTTCTCAGGGTCACACAGCTTGGATCTGGTGGATCTGGAATTCATACCCAGGTTGTGGATGGCACATCTGAGCTCTCTTACTTGCTTTCACTTGCTCCCCCGTGGTGCTGGGAGGAGCTTGAATCCCAGGCCCAACACAGAAGCCGAGAATAACCCGAACCCTAGTGCCTTCACATTCCCCCCTGCAAAATGGGTTGAGCTTCTCAGTGGTGCTGCGAGCAGAGTCAGATTCTCCCTTGAGCTGGAGCCTGGCCGCTGGGCAACCTTTCTGGTGCGAGGTCTTTCTCTTCTTCCTTCTGGCTAACCGAAGACATGGATTTATAACCCAGCTGGGAGTGAGAATAAGCCTCAGGAAGGGGAGGCAGGGGGACAGTGAAGGACACAGCCCCAGATGACTGGCTGTGGAAATAAAGGGCACATTCCTCTCCCTGCTGTGAGAGGAGGCAGCGGGAGAGGCCTGTTAGACCTGTGAAATACACCTGCGTCTGCTGCATTCCCCTCCCACTGCTCAGTTCCCCATCACTTGGCCCCAGTACAACCCAAGGAGCCTCCCCCTCCCACCTGACCCCTGCAGGCCACTCTCCACTCAGGAGCCAGAGTGATCGTAAAAGACAAACCTGATTAAAACTCTCAATGGCATCCCCATACTACTTACCCAAAAATCCCAAGTCCTCTTGGTGCCCTCGGCCTGAGCTAGCCCCTTCCTCCTTGCCCAGCTTCCTCTCATCCGTGACCCCTCCTCACCAGCCCACCATCCTGGCCCTCTCTGCCGCAGGAGCTGCGCCCCCGCTGCGCACCTTTGCCCTTGCCATTCTCTCCTTCCTCAGATCCTCTCAAGGCTGACTGCCTCTCATCGTGCAGGTCTCAGCGCGACTGTCACCTCCCGAGAGAGTGTTCTCTCCGGATCCCAGGCCTTCCCTAGCTGCTCTTCCTGTTTCATTGCCGCATCTCACTTAACACTGCAAGTCTAAAATCTAGCCTGGACTCATTCATTCATTGCTTGTTCATTTCACGTCTGTCTGCACACCCCTCCCCCCGCCCCCCCCCCCCCCCCCGCCCGGTCAGCTCCACGAGGGCGGGGACCGTGTCTGTTCACTGCTCTGAACCTGGGGCCTAGACCACTGAGTGCCTCATAGTAGGTGCTCAATAAATGTTTGTTGAGTGACTGAATGAAACTTTCACCTCTGGAGGGAGGGTCCCCTGGGGATCCCTGCTGAGAGGCTCAGCTCGCTCCTGCCACAGGCCTTGACATGCCAATGCTGGGAAGTGGGGGACAGGGGGAGGGAAGTGGGGGTGGGCCCGGAGCTCCCAGCCTGAGCGCTACCCTTGCGGGTGCTGAGCACCCCGAGTGACACCGAGACGGAGGCCCCTGCAGCGGATGGCCACCTGGGGAGCCAGCACCTTATTAATAAGGGCCATAGCACATGCCGGGGGGTGGTGGGGAGCGAGGCAGCTGCCCCGCCGCTCCACAGCCCTCCCCCACCTCCCCCACAAGATGGACCGTGACCAAGTGGGGAAATGGCATCATATTTTCTGGAATGTCACTTTTTATTAGGGCTGCCTTGTAAATGGGTTTGTGGCTAATCCTGGGCCCTCCCTGCAGACGGCCCCTCCATGGGAGTTCTGCCCTGGCTGGGTGGCACCTGCAAGCCAGCCAGGGGGAGGCAGAGGGATGTCGCCTTCCCATCTCTGGCCTTGGCTGGCCTGGCTCCCACAGAGGCCACAGCTGAGGGGAGAACATCTGGGCCCTGGGACGGGGGAGGGTGGACTCTGCCCAAACTCCTCGGGACTTCTGCCTTGCGGGGTGTCGGGGCGGAGTGGGAACTGAGGGACAAAAATAAAGCTGAGTGGGAGGGAAGAGAAGGAGAGAGGGAGACAGAAAGGGTGTGGGCCGCTTGGTGGCAGGAGGGCCAGGGCAGGAAGGCCTGATTCAGGCCCCAGCCAACATCCGGCTTAGCCCTGGAGTGTGCGGGGGCTTTGAGGAGACAGCAGAACTGCTGACAGAAGCGGAGTTGAGCTGTTCTCTGTTATTTTTAGGGGAAACACAGCACTCTGTCACCTCCTGGAAGACCTCCTGTCCCCGGCGGGCAGTAGCTCTCAGTAGCTGCGGACGGCCCTGCCTCCCTGTGGAGCTTCTCCCATCCACCAGCTGCCTCAGCAGGACCCCTGAGTGGCCCAGCTCTGCGGCTGTCCTGGGTCCCCGTCCTCGGCCTGTCTGGAGACCCCACCCACCTCCCCCCTCACTGGGCCGTGACCCCAGCTTGGTCTCCGGCTGGACCTTCAGCCCCTCCCTCTCGTGGGCCCTGCCGTCACCCAGCCCTGACCCCTCTCTGAACCCTGATCCTCCATCCTGAGTCCTGTGGCCCAGACAGGCCCGCCCCACACCCTCCCCCCCACCCCTGCCACTGTGTGCCATGACCCCCTTCTCTCGGGTGTGGCGTGCAGTTGGCAGGGAGGCCTGAAGGCCCGCTCGCTTGGTCCTGAGCTGACGGAGAATGTCATTAGCAGGCTCCTAACTGGGCCATGCTTCCCCAGTTGTCGAGACAGGCTGCGGACTGTTCCAGAGAAATATCACACTGCTCACATCTCGCTCCCTGGGGTGGTGCCTGAGCCCCTACCTGTACCTATGAAATGCCCCGGCCCCCGGGCTCCCTCCTGCTGCCTCTCTCTGTTGCCTCCCTCTGCAGGGTTGGGGATGTGTGTTTCTAGGGGTGTCCTTGTGTGGCCTTAAGCATCATTGTTAGCTCTCCCATCAGTTGAGATTTCTGCTCGGAGCCCCTCCACTAGCTCCCATGCCTCCACTCAACCCTGGAATAATCCTTGTGACTCCCAAGGTGGGAAGTAACATTATCCCCATCGTTGGTCCAGGAAACAACGATCAGAGACGTCAAGTCACTTGCCTAAGGCCACAGAGCCAGACACTGGCAGAGCCACGATTGGGATGGAGCTGTGGGTGGCCCTGGCCTGGGTCCCTGGGGCTCAAGTTGACCCATATCTGATTGGAAGACCCCGTGTGGGCACTCCCAGGTGGCAGAGGCTGGGTGAGGGGTGCAAAAAGAGCAGCTAAGTCTGGAGCAGTCTGTGGGGTCAGATACTGTGACCACCTCCCTCACGGCCTAATCACCTCTCAAAGGGCCCACCTCCTAAAACCATCACGTTGGGGATTCAGTTCAGCATGTGAATGTTGGAGGGACACATTCAGTCTATAGCACACAGTATACATATAGTGTATCAATATGAGAATGCACGTATTGTGTGCGTACAGTGCACGTACACTGTACCTTGTGTGTATATGGTGCATATATACGGTGCATGGCGTACAGGTAGTGCATATGCAGGGTGTGTACACGACTTGTGCATGTAAAGTGCTCAGTGGTGATGCTCCCCACCCCACTCCCAGCTCCTGGTTCCCTGGGGGGCAGCACTGCCATCTCCACACTGGCTCCCAGGGCGTACACCACCCGCCCTGCAGGAACCATCAGGGGAGCAACCGCCCATCACAGCCCATGGAAGCAGGTGGAAACATTGCTTTTTATTGAGACCAATATGTTATTGAAACAACTTGAATCAGCTTCAAAGTAAGTTAAATAAGAAGAGATCATCTCCCTTAGTTTCACAAATCAAGGGGGATACAGAGAAAGAGGGAAACAAAGAGATCATGGAAGCCAGGAAACAGATGGGCTTGGGTGGCCCGAGTTCCTGCCCGAGGGGAGGGGGAAGGGTTCTGGTGTGGTGTGCTGGGAACGAATCTTCTTTTCCTTCTTCCGACTGAAGAAGAACCTGGTCCAGAATGCCGTTCCTCCTCCTGCTGCCGCATCGCTGGGGAGAGGCTGGCGTCTCTGTGGTGCGGGTGGATTTAAGTCTGGGTCACTTGTCTTTCTCCTGTGGGCAGTGGACGTGCCCAGAGGTGCCTTCCTCGCCACCGCAGGGTTCCCGGTGCACTGGGGCTGTGGGGAGGTACATCTCTGTCTTGGGGTGGTTTGGGGCTGCAGTTGGCGGTCTCTGGTTCCCGGACACCTGTGGAGAGCTTGAATTTTCTAGCGTGGTTGCAAGGCCATCTGAGGCTGCTCAGTGGGCGTTTACTGTGCTCTGTGTCTCCGCGTGTGCGTGCGTGTGTGCAAGCGCCTGGGCGTTCAGCAGGGCCTGGCTTGGAATATCCAATCCACGCTGGATGAAGGGAGCTGCTGGCTGCCTGTTCTGTTTCCCTAACTACGGCCACCGCCTCGCCTTGTGGCAAGCTGCCTGCAGCTGAGAGAGGTGTGGGAGTTCCCTCTCCCTGTAGCAACTCCTGCACGAGAGACCCCACTTTCCCATTCTGAGGCCACCTGGACCCAATGCCCGGGGTCAGGGAAGGGGCACCTGCAGCTCTTAGAGATTAGAGACCAAGGCCGATTGCCAGTTGAAAGCTGGGGGACCAAGGACAGGCATGAGAGTGAGACCGGGGGGAACACACCAGGAGGGAGGCAAGTAGGGAGAGACATCATGCAGGGGCAGCGAGACAGATGGGCCAGAGGAGCAGAGAGGCTGACCCGAGAGAGCAACTCCGGGGGAGTGAGACCTGCAGAGAGAGAGAGGCGGGTCACAAAGCACCGAGCAAGAGGAATCTAAGGCGACGGAGGCCAGAAACACTGCAGGGACGAAAAGGCATAAACCAGGACGAGAGAGACAGAAGGGACCAAGCTGCCCCCAGTGGGGCTGGTGGGGCAGGTGATGCTGACCCCCGCCGGGGCTTTGACAGGCTGGTGGGAGGCGTGCGAATTTGTGATTTCAACCTGGTCCTCCAGAGGGTCTGCAGAAAAACAAACCCCGCTAAACATCTCTCACCGACTGTCATCTTCATTCGCTTTTGTCTTCAGAATAAAGAGAATTAGAAACTCCTGAGGTCGATTTCTACACGGCTGACTTTCGCTCTCCCTCCCTCCCTCCTGCCCTCTTGCTTCGTCTTTCTCTGCTCTGTGTGTCTTGTCCCCCAGCTACTGGCCTCTCTGACCTGCCATGCGGGGGTCTCTGTCCGGGTCTTTGTCGTACTGTCATCTGGAGTGTCCGGCTCTCTCACCTCCTTGCCCGCCTCGTCCCTGCCCCACCCCCACGCCCCTCCCCCCATCCCCGCTTGGCCTGAGGGATGGCCGCTCCAGATGCCCGCTTCTCCCAGCTGTCTCCACAGCTCAGCCCGCAAGCTGACAGGGCTCATAAATCACTGTGGCAGGCGGGGCGGGGAGAGGAGCAGGCAGCATGTGCTGACGCAGCGCCAGCCTTAGGAGTTGGGGTTCTCAGGTGCGTGGTGAACTGCTGGGGTGCAGAGCCTGTGGCTTCTCTCTTTTTGCAGTTCAACAAAGCAACCTGGTTATGGTGCCTGTGTTGGAAGCTTAGCCTTGCCCAGCTCCATGGAAGGTGGACAAGAAGAAATAGGTTGAATGCAAAGCAAGGGGGATTTAGGTTAGACTGAAAGAAGAACTTACTGTGGTGAGGATTATCCTTAGAAAGGAGAGACTTGGGGAAAGGTGATATCTCTTGGCAAGGAGTCTATAAATTTTGGATGGAGAGATTCTGTCTGGTGGTTTAGACGCAGTGCTGCCTGGAGAGCCTGGAGACAGGGGGATGGACTAAATGATCCGCTCAACACAGAGCCTGTACTTTGTTTGAGGGACACCGAGGGTCAGAAGATCTTGATCCCAGGCTCTGGGAGGCCATAGAGCCAAGAAGTAACCAGTGGGGACCCAGGAGATATGCAGCCTGGCATCAGGCCTCAGCTGCCCCTCAGACCCTCTGTGTGCTCTTGGGCAAGTCCCTCAACCTGGCTGGTCTCCATCTGTAATGTGGGGATAGTACCATTTCGTAGAGTTGTTGTGAGGTTTAAAGGATGAGGCACGTAACGGGTTCTGCACAGTGCTCGGCACAGAAAGCACAGTTATAATTGCTGCGCAAGTCACTCCACATTGCTAAGCCTCAGTTTCTTCATCCATAAAATTGGATGCCTAGCCCTCACTCACCATCAACACACATCCACTGAACCCCTGCTATGTGCCAGGCTCTGTTCTAGGCACTGGAGATACAACAATTCACACAGCAGACAGGATTCCTAACCTCATGGAGCTCACATTCTAATTGGGGCGGGGGTTGACAGACAAAAGACAAATATATGTACTATGAGAAAATGAGACAGGATGTCTAAGTGATGGGGGTGGGAGAGGCTATTTTATATAAGGTGATCGGTCAGGACAGACAGCTCTGATAAGGCAACATTTGAAACAGAGACCTATGGGGATCAAGAGAATGAGCTGCAAAGATATCTGGGGTAGGAACATGCAGGCAGTGAGAACAGCAAGTGCAAATGTCCTGGGGCAGGACTATGCTTGGTGAGTTTGAGGAACAGCAAGGAGGTGAGTGTGGTAGGAGTGGAGTGAAGGAGGCGAGAGCAGTAGGAGAGGCCACTGAGGAGGAAACACAGCCCATTGTAAGGGTTTCATCTATTGTCCCAAGGAAATGTGAAGCTCTTACAGGATTTTAGTAGTGAAATTCACCTGCACCAGGAGGCCCTTTGGTTGCCACATCCTAGAGCAATTGAACTTCCTGCTGCTCCTACCTGTTCAGGACCTGGAGACCAGCACGTCTGAGGCTCCATCCCTTGCTTACCACGGTCTGATTCTGGTCTGTAGAATGTAGGGCTTTTAAATAATCATTAAAAAACACAAATCCTTCTTGCCGAAGTGGAGGGAAGAATTTAATGCATCCAGCCTTGTTCCAAGTGGCAGCTTCATCTTTGTTTTGTAAATGTGGCAATGAGGCTCCGGAACGTTCTGTGCTGCTGAAGGTCATATGAGCCATATGGTGTGGAAGAAAGGGATTTCATTGACCACTGATTTATGGGCATCTTTGTCAATGTATATCTTTTGAAATTACAGACATGCACACGCATAGAGAACTCCCAAGCCCAGAGTGACACAATCACAGCATCCTTCCCCTAAAGGCCATCTATTGCCAAACGTATCATAAATGCTGAGAAAGTGAGCACATGCGCTGAGCACCACCTTCTCTCAAGCTGCAGCCAAGGCAGACATCCCTAATCAATAACAGAGCTCCTTCATGCTGAGCTCAGATGTAGCCTCTGAATTCTGGAAAGCCCACATGCAGGTGGTTCCTAAAAGGAAACATATTTGCCATTTCTGCTGTAGGGGCAGGCTGTCCTGGGGGGTGGGGAACAGCATGGCCTAATCTCTGGACTTGGGAACTTTTGCTGCCTGATTTATAAACTGACCACAACTCTAGTATATGAGACAGAATCGGGGCAACCTCAGAGGGTGCTGCCCTGATACTTGGCTTTCCAACCTCTGGGTCCCCTGCCCTCCCAAAGGTGTTCAGAGTGACTGAAATTGTTTGAATTCCTCATGGGATTTGTTCCAGCTGCCAGAAATGGATCAGGCTTGTGACTGGTGAACCCAGACAAGGGGACCTGCAGCTAAATGAGCTGGAGATGGAGGTAGGTCCCGAAAGCAAGCCCTTCCCTTGGCTCAGGTGCGGATCAGATATGGAACCAAGGGAGCTGCCTCGCCGCCAAGCACGGTAACCAGAGGGAAAGGAGCGATGATGATCTGACAGAGAAGAATGAGGGTGGGGGGAGAGGGGAGGGAGGAGGGGAGGGGGAAACTGTGGACCAGCCTTTGGTCAGACCCCAAGGCTCTGCTCAGGTTCCCCAACCCCTAAGGTCTTTTCACATTGGATTCATGTCATCATGGACTCCTGGAGGTCCTGAGCCCTTGTTTCTGGGATCTGTTGAGAGCAACAAGCAAGGCAGAATAATGTGGGGAGACAGACAGACCTCGGTTTAAATCCTTGTGCTCCGCTCACTTGCCTCAGTCTCCTCATCTACAAAATGGGCTTCATATCTTCACGAGGAGCGTTGTAACGCTCCCAGCCTTTCCCCACGCGGCCACAGTCTGCAGCTGAGCTTCTGGCAAATGCTAAAGCTGGCAGTTAGACTTTGTTTGTGGGGTTCCAGTGTCTCTCGGTCTCAATTGGATCTGCACTCGGGTGTCGAGACAGTGAGTTTATTTATTGGGACCTGTTAAACCCTAACAGTACCCACGCCATGAGCTTGGTGTGAGGATGGAGAAAGTGCTGGGATATCCTACAGCCATCTGTATCCACATCTACGTCTGCATCTATATCCTCTACCGCATCTACATGCTGTATCCTCCCGAGCATCTCTACCATCTGTATACCTTAGGGCCCAGCACAGATTGGAACTCAATCTAATTGCATTTGACAGGTCCTTCCCTTCCAGGCTCTTCCTCTGGTGCCATGGTGGGGAGGGGCCAGGGAGGGCCTGGGGGCATTCCCCTGCTTTCCTGGAAGAATAAGGCCACTTATCACCGTGGGGCAGCTCCCTGCTCCTCAGCTGTGATTTGGAACAAGCAATTCGCTCCCTGTGCAAAACCTCAGAGAGTCCAGGAGATGTTTGTAATTTAACTCTGCTTGTCACCAACAGCAAGGGGTGACCTCGGGGAAGCTCGGGGTCTGGGGCTTGGGGCTCTAAGGGGGTGGGTGGCAGGATACAGTCTCCCAGAAGGTCAGGGAAGCAGGGCTAACTCCAGTCCTTTTTCCAGCCTTCACCGGGTGTTTACGTAGGGCAGCTCTGTGCCAGGCGTGGTGCTGGCTGGTGAGCACTTGCTATTACCACGCTATCAATCATAAAAAGCACGAGAATGCTGTTGCTCCACGGCTCCTCGTAGAAACCTTTGGGGCTAGATGCACTTCCGAGGCTGAATTTTTCCCAGATTTTAGAAATGTAATGTTCTATAAATTATGGAACACTCAAACGTATTCATATTTCATTTCCTAGGTAGCAAAGTACATGTGAACAGTGCCAGCAAGTGAGATAAAGACCATAAGTGCCTCGAAGGTCAGTTCAGTTCAGGTTTTGCTGCCAAATGAGTCTTCTTTTTTTAATAAATTTTTTTATTTCATTATTTTATTTTATTTATTTATAGCTTCTGGCTTCATTGGGTCTTTGCTGCAGTGCGTGGGCTTCTCATTGTGGTGACCTCTCTTGTTGCAGAGCATGGGCTCTAGGTGCGTGGGTTTCACTAGTTGTGGCATGCGGGCTCAGTAGTTGTGGTGCACGGGCTTAGCTGTTCTGCCACAGGTGGGATCTTCCCAGACCAGGGATTGAACCCGTGTCCCCTGCACTGGCAGGCGGATTCTCAACCACTGCTCCACCAGGGAAGCCCCTGCCAAATGAGTTTTAGAAAGCTTTTTGGTTTTCAGAGCTTTGGGGCTGCTGGAATCGTGGAGAGGGGATGGGGGACTGTCCCCTTTCTGAGCTCTGGGCAGGCATTGGGCCAAACACTTTCACTTGATTAATACATTAAATCCTCATAAAAGCCCTACCAGGTTGGTTCTATTTTATAGATTTTATATATTGTTCCAACTTTACAGAAGAAGAAATCCAGGCACAGAGAGGTTGAATAACTTGCCTAAGGACACACAGCTGGTTAGTGGCAGAGCGTGGATTCCAGATGAGGTCTGTTGAGTGCCAGAGCCTGCCGTCCCCACATAGTTTATAATCCAGTGTGTGTGCATGGGGGAAGGGGAAATTAACAATAATTATCATCATAACAGGGTGGGACAAATGCCAGAACTGGGGCATCCATGTCCCCGAAGGCCAGAGGAACGGCCTAACACAGCTTAGGGATTTGGAGAAGATGACCCAGAGGAAATGGCATCTACTGGAGACCTGAGGGTTGAGTGGACACTAGCTAGGCATTGGTGGGGAAGGGAAAAGCATTTCAAGCAAAGGCAACCGCATAAACAGCAGGTGCAAAGGGCTGGAGGACAGAGAGAACAGTAAAAGTCAGGAAGACAGAAAGGAGTTGGGGCCTGGAATGGGAGGCAGCGTGGATCCAGAGAGGTAAGTAAGGGCCAGCCTCCAGGGGCCGCCCTGCTGTTTCTGTGTGGCTCCTACAGCCCCGCCCCCTGTGGAATCCCACGATGGGAGGAGGTCAGATAGTGCAGCGCTCCGCATCAGGCAGAGAGGAAACTCACGCGCCGGACGATTTCCCCGATGCACCGGAATCCGAGTCTGCAGCGCCAGCCCCTTCGAGGGCCGGGCAAGCAGGGGTCTCAGCGGGCACACATGGAGAAAAGGATTATTGATCTTTGAGTGGGAGTCCTGATTAAACGCCGGGGCTCGCAAGGCTGGGGTGAGAAGTGGATCAGACTGTGGAGTGTCAGGGTTCCCAGGCGGCCAGGCGACACCTCCTCCCTCCCGAACCGTCTGGGCGCTGGGCTCTCGAACACCTCTGAGTTCGAGAATGCACAGGCTGCCTCTCTCCCGGAGACGAGGCCCCCCAGCCTGACAGGTGAAATCTTTATTATGATGATTTTTATTTGGGGGCGTGTGTGCGCGTGTGCGTGTGTGAGTGCGTGAACATCTGGGGCCGAGGCGGCGGCAGCTGAAATCCCCGCAAACAAGGCTCATGAATATTCCACGCAGGTGCCCGCCGCGCTTTGCAGTCATCCATTATTTATACGTGAAATAACGAAAGCTTCGTAAGTAATGAAAGTGCTTGCGTCCCAGCTGCATCTTCCGCTTCCCTCTGCCCGCGCAGGTGAGGAGCCGGCCCTGCAGGAGATTGGCATCCCCGTGGGATACCCAAACTCCCCTCTCACGTCAGAATCCAAGTCCTTCATAGGAAGGAGGCGTGTGTATACACGTGTGTACGTGTGTACTCACTTGCACACCCAGGGAGGGGTCTGCACGCACAGGGTTGGACAGCTGGGGTTGTCTACACTGCAGACTCTACTGGGAAGGCTCCGACCAACAGAGAGAAAAGCCTTGCATTATATTAAACATGAGCTGGGCAAACATCAGACACATCCTGGTTCAATTCAGTTCCAACCTCATCTCTGGGACTGTGGTACCGATGTCCCAGTGTCTGCTTCAGGAGGGGAAACCGTTTTATGAAGTGCTTCCCCATTTTACTCCTTTAGATACACGGCAGCTCTTTACAGAGACGGACAAATCCTCCCATAAACCTTGGCCCCTGGACTCTGTACTATGCAGGCTGCTTCCAAGTCTTTGGGGGTGGAGGTGTGGCAGGAATGCAGGTGTGCCCAGGCCGAGTAGAGGCCCCTGGGGTGGAGTGAAGACCTACACCCAGTTCCTAACCACCTCCCAGAAATTTGACAACACCTCTGACCACCAACCATCTTCCGTTTTCCGTGCTTCCCCACTGCCCTATCTCCAACCTGCCAGCCACCTTTTATAGCAGTTGTAATTAGTGTGCCACTTTGCAAAGATGCTTAGCGAGGGTAAGTAATTTGCCGGAAGTTGCAGAGCTGTGAGTAGGAGAGGCTGGGTCTGTCCAAAATTCCCCTCTTTCCATTGCTGCACAATTAAGAAATTGTCTG